>NW_027187361.1:14293467-14310967 GCF_028583685.1 Petaurus breviceps papuanus | reverse complement strand
TGTAAAACAAAGATAATGATAATTATAGCACTTAGAGCACTGAATAAAGGTCAAATAATATGATCTATGTAAAACACTTTGAAAAGGTCTGACAATATAATCTATATAAAGCACTCTGAAATCTCAGTTATATAAATTTTAGGTATGATTATTCTTAAAATTATCCAGGGTTACTTCTCCAAATATCTAGGCAAGCAAAGGGGAGGAGCCATGTACATTCCCTGGTATTTCTACACACCAAGGGAAAAAAAAAATCATAATCCTTACCACAAGCCAGTGGTAAAAATAAATAAATAAATAAATCATTTCCTTCAAAAGTAAAATAAAGGTCATTTTGTCACCAGGAACTTGACATTATACATCATAGGCTAAGTAAAGGAATAAGTGAAACAAGAATGGGGAAGATATGGAGAACATATTAGATTTTGAGTCAAAGAGACTTAATTTTAGTTCCAACTTTGAACCTACTTCTTTTGTGATTTGGGGTAGGTCATTGAACATGTGTGGGCATCAGTTTCTTTATCTTTAAAAGGAGAAGATTAGAATAGATGACCTCAGAGGTCTTTCCAGCCCTAAATCTATATTATCCCATGATTTTGTGAATAATATCTTAGTCATTAAGAGCCTATTTTCCTATTTTCTAGCCCACAATTGATTTCAATATTTATGAATAAATAAGTAAAAGGAAATGTTTCAAAAAATAATTTTCAAATGCTTATAGTCTATCTGGGTTTTGAAACTTGATGAAATTCACATAAGCAACAAGATGGAGGACTAGATGTTTTCTTTCACCCCCACAACCTTTTAAATTTCTCCAAAAGAGAAATTAAAGCAATTTTTAGGTCTAGGATACCAAGAATCCAAAAGAAGGCTAAAAAATCACACAGGAACTAACACTCATTTCCTCTGAGCTCTCTGTGCTACTCTCCCACTTCCCATACTCCCAGTATCACAGCACCACGAACAGACCAAGGACAAAATACAGATTTATATCAAACCCCATTCAGTGGAGCCAAGATGGTAGAGTAGAAGCACAAACTTGGCATGGGCTCTGGGTCCAAACAACTCCAATAACTGTAAAAAAAAAAGACTCTAAATAAATTTTAAAGTTACAGAACCCACAAAGTGACAGAGAGAAACAAATCTCCCACTGAAGACAGCCGGCAGGCCAACAGGAAAGGTCTATTGCAGCGTGCTGGGAGCCGAGCACAGTCCAGCAGGAGCCCCATGGTACCAACCCCAGGGTAGCCCCAACCAGCAGCAGCTAGAGCAGACTTCAGGAGACTGAATAACCAGCAGCTGTGGCGGTTTCCAGACTTCTCAAATGCCAAAGACAAAATAAAAGGTCAGTGCGGAATTGTGTTGGGGGGGGGGAGTGTCTGGTCCAGCTGCTGCCCCTGGGGTGAGAGGTGGGCAGAGGCGTGGCAGCTGTGCCATGTGGCTGCCTCAGGAGCCCCTGGCCTGCAGATTGTAGAAGGACCAAGTGACCATTCAGAGGGTAATCACTCTTGCTTTAATCTGCTTGAATCTGGAAAGCAGTCTTGGGTGGTAGTCCTGGAGTGTGTGACCAGTGAGCCAGAGCTTGTGGGAGCTGTAGAGAGGGTGCCCTCCTAATAGCTCTAGCAGCTGCAAAAAAACCTAGAAATTTGAGATAAAGCTCTCTCCATTCTGGAAGCAGAGTTCTACCATGGCAAAGAGCTCAAGGATCAAGTGATTGGCTGGAAATATGAGCAAGCACAGGAAGCACAAACAGACAATTGAATCCTTTTGGGGGAGAAAAATGATCAAGGCATGGAGCAGTAGGAAGACAGAGAAGACAGACCTCTGGCATCAAAAGCCTCCAAGAAAAATATGAACTGATTATAGGCCATGGAGGAGCTCAAGAAGGATTTTGAAAATCAAGTAAGAGAAATGGAGGAAAAATTGGGAAGAGAAATGAGAATGATGCAAGAAAACCATGAAAAGTGAGTCAACAACCTGACTGAAGAAAATAACACCTTAAAATAAAGACTAACCCAAATAGCAAAAGAGGCCCAAAAAGCCAATGAGAAGAATGCCTTAAAAAGCTGAATCTGCCAGATATCTGGAAAAGGAATTTCAAAAATTTCAAAAATCCACTGAAGAGAAAAATTCCTTCAAAATTAGATTGGAGCAACTGGAAGCTTATGACTTTATGAGAAATCAATATACAAAAACAAAAAGATACAAAAACAAAAACAGATCCAAACAAATGAAAAATAGAAAGCAATGTGAAATATCTCATTGGAAAAACCACTGACCTGGAAAAAAAGATCCAGGAGAGATAATTTAAAAATTATTGAACTAACTGAAAACCATGATCAAAAAAAGAACCTAGACACCATTTTTCAAGAAATTATCAAGCAAAATTGCCCTGATATTCTAGAACCAGAGGGCAAAATAGAAATTGAAAGAATTCACCAATCACCTCTTGAAAAAGATCCCAAAAAGAAAATTCCCAGGAATATTATAGCCAAATTTCAGAGTTCCCAGGTCAAGGAGAAAATACTGCAAGCAGTCAGGAAGAAACAATTTGAGTATTGTGGAAACACAATCAGGATATCACCAGACCTAGCAGCTTCTACATTAATAGATAAAAGGGCTTGGAATATAATATTCTGGAGGTCAAAGGAGGTAGGACTAAAACCAACAATCACCTATCCAGCAAAACTAAGTATAATGCTTCAGGGGGAAATGTGGTCATTCAAGGAAACAGAGGATTTTCAAGCATTCTTGATGAAAAAACCAGAGCTGAACAGAAAATTTGACTTTCAAATATAAGAAGCAAGAGAAGCATGAGAGGGGTGGCTAGGTGGCACAGTGAATAGAGCACTGGCCCTGGAGTCAGGAGGAATTGAGTTCAAATCTGGCCTCAGAAACTTAACACAAAAAAACTAGCTGTGTGACCTTGGGCAAGTCACTTTACCCCAATTGCCTTCCAAAAGGCAAGAGAGAGAGAGAGAGAGAGAGAGAGAGAGAGAAGCATGAGAAGGTAAACAGGAAAAATAAATCATAAGAAACTTATTAAAGTTGAACAATTCACATTCCTACATGGAAAATGATCATTTTAACTCATAAGACTTTTCTCAGTATGAAGATAGTTGAAAGGAATATATGTGTGTATGTATACATACATATTTATGTATGTATAGGAGGGTATATGTGTATATAAATATATGTGTGTGGGCATATGTGTGTACATGTATACATAGACAGAGGGTACAGGATGAGTTGAATATGAAGGAATGATATCAAAAAAAATTAAGAGGTGAGAGAGGAATTTATTGGGAGAAGGAGAAAGGGAGAGATAGATTAGGGTAAAATATCTCATATAAAAGAGCCAAGAGAAAACTGTTACAATGGAAGGGAAGAACAGGATGGTGAAAGGGAATGGATCAACCTTACTCTCACTGAATTTGGCTTAAGGAGGGAAAAACATACACACTTAATTGGGTGTCTTACCCTACAGGAAAATGGGCGGGAGGGGGAGGGGATAAGAGGGGGGATGATAGAAGGGAAGGAAGATTGGAGGAGAGGGTAGTTAAAAGCAAATACTTGTGAAAAGGGACAGGGTCAAAAGAGAAAATATATCAAACCCCACTTCTGTACTCAATTACACCTCCTTTTTTCCAGTTCCACGGAGACTCAGCTCCAGTGTGGAAGTTGATGTAGGCCTTGATACCCAGCTCCACAGCCCTTCAAGATCAAAAGCCTGGTAAGGGTGGCAACCCAAAAGTACTGGTGCTGCAAAGTACTTAACTGCCAGTGCCAAGGAAAACAGAACTGAACTGCTGGTGCCAGGCCAGAGAGCTAAGGAACAGAGGGAATGGGACACCGGACATCATGTCTGGGGGGGGGGGGGGGGGGGGGGGGGGGGGTGCTGTGCAGCATTCCAGAAACAGCACAATATCTAGTTGGGGTCAATTCTGACCACCTAAAAATCAGCTGGTGAAAAAACAAATTGCCCAGTGTGGGAGGAGACTGAGACCCTTTAAGATCTAACTGATAAAGAACCACTGTCAGGGGAAGACAGAAAGAACCAAAGATTTGTGGAAGAAGAAAACTCAAAGACCTTGAACATAAATAAACAAATTAACAAGAAAAGCAATAACAATAGAAGAAAATATAGCCTCCATATCTACCAAAAAAGTACAGGCATTCATGAATAAATACTGAAAAAAAAAAAGAGGAAAATGATAAGAAAGAGGACCCTGTGGAAATTGAGAACATAGAATCACGACATGCTCTTCCTGAATGGTATTTTTTAAGAGAACAAATTATAAAATGATTTATTTATTTTTGAATAATATTACAATTGCATGCAAAAACAATTTTTAATTCATTTTTTTAATTTGAGCTCCACATTCTCCTACTCTTTCCTTCCAATCTCCCTTTCCTGAGATAGCAAGCAATTTGATATAGGTTACACATGTGCAGTTCAGCAAAAACATATTTCCATATTAGTCACATTCTGAAAGAAAACATAAACAAAAAAAAAACAAGAAAAATAAAGTAAAAAGAAAAAAGTATGATTCAATCTGCATTTCAACTCCATCATTTCTTTCTCTGGAGTTGGAGTTTTCATCATGGAATTTTCTTGAATTATTTTATTACTGAGAATGGTTAATTCATTTATAATTGATCATCTTTCAATATTGCTGTTACTATTTACAATGTTCTCCTGGTTCTTCTCACTTCACTCTGCATCAGGTCATGTAAATCCTTCCAAGTTTTTTTTTTTTCTCAAAGCATCCTGATCATCATTTCTTATTGCACAGTAGCATTTCATCACAATCATATACCACAACTTGTTCAGTCATTCCCCAATTAGTGGACACCCTCTCAATTTCCAATTCTTTGCCACCACAAAAAGAGTTGTTATAAATATTTTTATACCAATAAATACTTCCCCTTTTAAAATCCTGTTTGGGATACAAACCTAGTAGTAGTATTCTAGGTCAAAGGATATGCACAGATTTATAGCTCTTTGGAACTATTTCCAAATTGCTCTCCAGAATGACTGGATAAGTTCACAATTCTACCAGAAATGCATTTAGTGTCCCAATTTCCCCACATCCTCTCCATCATCTATCATTTTCCTTTTCTTTCATATTGCCCAATTTGATGAGGTGGTAACTTAAAGTTGTTTTGATTTGCATTTCTCTAATCAATAGTGATTTAGAGCTTTTTTCTTATGGCTATAGGTAGCTTAGATTTTTTCTTCTGGAAACTCCCTGTTCATATCATTTGATCATTTATCAATTGCTGAATGACTAACATTCTTATAAATTTGACTCTGTTGTCTATATGAGAAATGAGGCCTTTATCAGAGATACTTGCTGTAAAAAATTTTCCACAGTTGTCTGCTTTCCTTTTCATTTTGGCTACATTGGTTTTGTTTGTGCTAAAACTTTTTCTTTAATTTAATATAATCAAAATCATCCTTCTTATATTCCTTCCATAATGAGTTAGTTCTTTCTCCCCTTCCTAGCTCCCACCTTCATACTAAGGGACTTTGACATACATATTAAGAATCCCTCAAATGTCTTAACTTCTCAGTTTGTTAACTTGATTCCCATGAACCATTTTTTTTACTTGAACTTAGCTACACAAAGAGGTATTCATACTTATAATCTTGCTGTCACAGGTGTTCCATTTCCACCTTCATGAACTCTAAAATTCTTTTATCTGGTAATAATCTATTGTCATCCTATATCTCCCTCTGCCTTATTATCCCTAACTCTGTTAAACATTATCACCTTAACCTCAGATCCTACCACCCCTCAGTTCTTTCCCAGGTCATCACCCTTCCTCTCTCCTGCCTTTATATCTTGAACCAATTCAACTCTACACTATCCTCTTCTCTTAATTCTTTGACCCCTTATTTGATTGTCAATATTGCCCTGCCAAGCATCATCCTTGGAAAACTCCCAATATTCTCTGCCTTTGCTTCTATTCAAATGCTCCTGAATGATGCTTGAAAACATAATTAAACTGTGCCAACTAGCATACTGAAAACTTTTGTTGCATAATCCCAGCTGGATCCCTACCCTGTCAAGGCAATTATTTTAAGCCTCCCTAATCGATTCAATATCATCCTCACCATAGCAATTTTTCCAAACCTTTTCATCCTTTCTCAGACCTCTCATGGCATCCTTCCCTGCACCCTCTCAGTTGAGAACCTTCCATCACACATCACTGAAATTTGAGGTCATTTGTCAAGAACTCCCCCTTTCCTCTTCATCCCATATCACTCAGATTTCTTCCCCTACTATCTCCACCTTCACCCTTGCCTCACTTGAAGAGGTAGCCTTTCTGCTTGCCAAGGAAACTCCTCTAATCTTCAGTCTCTCCTCTCTACTGGCTGCTACCCTGCTGCCTACAAATAGGCCCATGTCTCCTCCCCACTGTCCAAAAGATTTTACTTGATGCATCCATCCCTAATAGCTGCCATCCCGTGTCTCCCCTCCCTTTTGTAGCTAAATACTTTGAGAAGGCCATCTACGATTGTTGACTCCCCTTCCTTTCTTCTCACTTTCTTCTTAACTCTCTGTGGTCTGACCTCATTAGATACCACATGAGACAGGGGTGAAGATGGAGATAGTACAGGAAGAAATTAGTTCCCCTTAATGCAAGCGCCTTCTCTTCAGAGATTACCTTTAAACTAGCCTGTCTGTGCATTGTTGTTTGCATGTAGCATTGCCTTTTAGATAGTATGTTTCTTGAGGGCAAGAACTTTTTTTTACCTTTATTTGTATCCCCTTTAGCACAGTGACTGTCACATAGTAGTCACTTAATAAATGATTGTTGACTTGACATGCTTTTTGACCTAAAGATCTTGGTATCTGAAGCTGAGAAGGCCTTGCCAGATATTTGAAAAGTTTAAGTATATGGCAACTCTCTTTGCTGTGGCAAAAAAAAACAACTGGAAATTGCAGAGATGCTAATAAATGTGGAAAAGGCTGAACAAATTGCAGTATATGATTGTGATGAAACCCTATTGGAATAATAAGTGATGAACTCAATGATCTTAGAAAAACATGTAAAGACTCGCATGACATAACGAAAAGTGAAATGATCAGAAACAAGAGTTATACATATTATATATATATATATATATAGTTATATATATATTGTATACAGCAACAATATTGTTTTAAGAATGATGTTGACATGGGCCCTGGAGTCAGGAGGACCTGAGTTCAAATCCAGCCTCAGACACTTAACACAAAACTATCTGTGTGACCTTGGGCAAGTCACTTAACCCCAATTGCCCTACCTTCCCCCTCCAAAAAGCAAAAAAAAAAAAAAAGAATGATGTTGAGTGGATAAGTCATTTTGGCCATTATAAATACCCAAACTTTGGCCATGTAACCTTGAGCAAGTTACTTAACCCCAATTGCTTTAAAAAGTAAATAAATAAATGAATGAACGAATAAATAAATACCAAAATTAACTATAAAGGACATATGAAGAAAGATGCTGTCTGCATCCAGGGAAAGAACTGATAAATGGAAGCATGTATAGAATAATTTTATGTATGTGTGTATATTTGTGCCTAATGGTAGTCATCTTTAAGGTAAGGAGGAGGGAAGAAAAAAAGGGGTAAAAAGAAGGAAAAGAAATTTACATGATAATTTTATCATATATTTAAAAGGAATAGCAAGTTGTACATAAGAAAATTTCAGTTTCGTGTACAATCATCTTTTTTGTTATGCCATAAAATGGAAATGCTTATTTTATTCCACACATTAAAAATAAAAGAAAAAAGTCTAGGTGGTCAAGATTCTGAGGAATAAGTCAAAAAAATCTGAGAGGAAAATATAAGATTAGCACGAGCAGTGTGCTAATATCACAAAAAGGCATCCAAAATCCTCTTGCATACTAAGTGTGAGTTGTCCCTCAATGAGGATACCTTGAAACATCTATGTAATTTCCCTTGGCCCTGCCTGTTCCCTGTCTATGTGCCCCTCACCACAGGTTTTTCTTATGTGCCTGCCCATTTACACACCCTAACTATATGTATTCCCTTCTTCCATATATGTGCTCTGGATACATGATCTTTCCCTATATATGTATCTTTCCAAGTGTGTTCTTTAAACACACATAGTCTTCCCATGATGCTATGCATATTTGTGGGAGAATGTGCATCAGGTTTATGGAAAAACTTTTCACTGCTATTTTTCTTATTATGCCATTACATCAATGTCTTTGAATCAAATGTGATCTCTGACTGGTTATTTCATTTAAACATATTGGTGGGATATTGTGAACTATGGTTTAGGGGATATAGACCCACACAGTACCTTGAGTGTGAGGTGACTATCTCCTGGGGCATCCACTCTACAAATTGGGAGGTGGCCCCAGATGCTATATGTTCATAAAAAAGATTTTCTAGTACTTATCAAAAGGAAGGTTAAAAAGTTTAGAGGCTGAAAGACTAGTTAGAAGACTAATATAGTATAGATGTGGGTAGTAACAAGCAAATGTTTTAGGTTGTAATATAGCAACTAAGTTTAATGAAATCTTTGACTTTGAAATCGTTTTCATCTGAAATAAATGTTCTTAGGCCAGCCAGTAGCACCATTTCCTTTTATTTTCCCACTAGTACCTTCTTGGCAAAAACAGAGGACTAGAATATATCTGTAAAGTGAGTTTTCTTTTTACTGGATTTTCCATAAGACTGTAAACATATTGTAAGAAATTGAGCATTATTCCCAGTATGCCTTAACCATGTGTCTGGGGGAAGAAGGCATAATTATGCTTCTGAAAGAGGAACATAAGTCCTTGAGCTTTCTTTTAGCATGTGTTTGGGGTGAGGGGGTGGGGGACAGGTCTAATAAATCCATCTATTTTCAGTATTTTCCATCACTTCAGTAGTTGGGTAATGGAAACAACTTATATAATACGTGTGCTCTCCAGCTACACGCCAAAAGCAATTGTTCACCTCCATTTCCCCCTTATTAGTTCCTACCCTAAGTGAAATGTCCAAATGAAGTTTCAGAATGATTTTGTCTTCAACTTGAAACTGAATTGCAATCAAGATTTTCGCATAAATCATGTGATTTAAAAAAGAAAGATAAAGTTGAGAAGACCAGTCTTTCCACAGACTCTTAGAAAGGGAACAAGAAACAATTCTTAACGGCCACAATCTGCTGTGATGCAAGCATTTCCTGAGACAGTATGTGTTTATTTCACTCACTCCTTTCTTCCTGTATATATGTCTAGAATCTCAGAATCCCAATCTTATCTGAGACCTCAGAGACCATACAGTCCAGCCCATACATGGCCAAGAATCCCTGCCCTACGTGCCAGAAATTAGGTGATGCAACATCTGGAGAGCTGAATTTGAGGTGAGTTCTTACTAACTGTGTGATCCAAGGCAAGTTGCTTAGCTTTTGTCTGCCTCATTTTCCTCATCTGTAAAATGGAATAATAGCACCTACCTTTCAGAATTGCTAGGAGAGTAAAATAAGAATATTTGTATAGTCCTTTACAAATCTTAAAGCACCTGAAAAATACTAGTGGCTTTTTTTATTCCTACAAGGAACCAGCTCTTAACTTAGGACCTGGAACATTGTAGATACTATTATTAATTATTATTACTATTGTTAATTGTTATTTTATCAATATTTATTAATTATTATAATTACATAATATTAATAAATACTTGTTAACTTGGCCTGGCTATCTAGTCTCTGCTTGAAGAAAATACAGTGATGAAGAGCCCCTTACTTCCCATGAACCCATTTGACTTTTGGATAGTTCTAATTATTAAGAAGGTATTTTTCCCCTTCAAGCAATCAAAATTGTCTCAACAATTTCTACTTATTGCTCCTTATTCTGCCCTCTGGGGCAAATCCCCATTTTCCTTCCCTTAATCCTCATAACTCACAGATTCTATTTCTCATTCCCACCCTCCTAGTCATTGTTCTTTTGTCGATACCCTTTCTAAATTATGGCACCTAGGGGCAGCGAGGTCGTGCACTGAATAGTGCACCAGCCCTGGAGTCAGGAAGACCTGATTTCAAATCCGGCCTCAAACACTTACTAGATGTGTGACCTTGGATAAGTCACTTAACCCCAATTGCCCTGCCTTCCTCCCTCCAAAAAGAAAGCAAAAAAACAAATAAATTATGGCACCCAGAAAAGAGTATAATTGCTTCTACTATGTTCTGACCAGAACAGGGAAGAGCATTCTGGACACTATACTTCTATTAATGATATCTTATATTGTGCAGTTATTTGTTAAAGCAAGTACAATAATTAAAATCGATCCCTACTAAATTTAAAATTAATTTCATTCAAAGAACATTTGTTAAGCACCTAGTATGTCCCAAAAACTGCACCATATGCTACTAAAAGAAAGACAGAAAACAGTCCTTCCCCTCAAAAATCTTACATTCTATAGCACGAGGGATAACTTTTCATCTTATTTGATTTGCCCCAACCTTCTAACCTATCAAGTTTTTAGTGGATCGTCCTTTTTTCATCCACCGTCTTAGCCAACCCACCCAACTTTAAATCATAAGGTTTTTTAAAGCTTAGATCTCCCCATCTCATCCAGGCTGGAAGTACAAGAATTACTTATGGGCTTGATCCAGTTACTGACTAGCACAGGAATTTGATCTGCTCCAATTCCAACCTGGATTGGTTTATTCCTTCTTAGGCAACCTAAGGATCCCCCACTCCCAGAAGCTCATCATACTGATGTTAAATGCAGTGTGGATACACAATCATCATAGCCCAATGCAGTTCAGAACTCCCAAGCTCAAGAAGGCTACCAGTCTCAGTCTCTCCAGTAAATGTGATTACAGACATACAGCAACATGTTTGGGCATATGCAAATTTGATAAATATCTATACCTACATCTACATTGTCAATAAAAAATGTTGAGTATAAGAGTACCAAGGACAGCACCATAAAGCACTTTATACAGAGCACTCTCTAGTTTAACATTGATCTATCATTAATCACTAGTCTTTAAGTCTCTTTATTTAAACTATTATCAGTTCACTTGATTCTACTATCATTGAAACAATATCTCTGCATCAAAGAACTTATAAAAATGACTTACTGAAATCCAGATATTGTTGACATTCCCCTAATCTACCCAACTAGCAATCTATCAGAAATATAAGTGATTTTTGTCTGGTATGCCCCCTTTTTTTAATAAATCTAAAGGAAGGAAGGAAACAAATATTTATTGAGCACATTACTATGTACCAGCGCTGTACTAAAAGGTTTACAAATCTTTATCTGATTTTATCTTTACAATGGCCCTGGTAGGGAGGTGCTATTATTATAATCATTTCACAGTTCAGGAAACTGAGGCAGACAGAAGTGAAATCCCTTATGCAAGGTGATATAATTACGGTTAGGGTCAGTAGTGTTTAATGATCACCACTTCTCTTTCTAACCAATCAATTTAATAAAGCATTTTAGAATTTTGTCAGAAACTGAATTCAAGCTCAATGGTCTATTGATTATAATCTATAGTCTTCCTCTCTTTGAAAGTCTTGCAGCACTTCTGTTGTCTGTGGTTTTTCAAAGAATAGTAACAAAAGCTCTTTAATCACATCTACAAGTTATTTTGATCTCTTGGTATATGTCTTATTGAGGTATGAGGCCTGAGAACTTGAATTCTTTGAAAGGTGTATGTATGTGTGTGTGTGTGTGTGTGTGTGTGTGTGTGTACTTTTAGGATTTCAGAGGTAGAAGAGATCTTGGAGGCTGTCAAGTCAAAATCCCTCATTTCACAGATGAAGAAATTGAGGAATATATTTAGTGATTTGCTTAAGATCACATAGTTAATAATCATCCAAGGTAGAATTTGAGCCTAGGTCTTCCTAGCTCCAAGTGTACTGCCTTCTCTATTATGATATGTGCATGTGTATATAGGTCTATGTGTATATACAGAGTCTTTTGGTCAAAATGGCTTCCTGAACAGATGCAGGCTGTTTATACCTTATACCTGCTCCAGAAAAAAACTTAAATTTGTAATACACCAAATCATGATCAATAGAACCAATGAGAAAATATAGAACTACAGTAAGTAGCTTTTTCCACTCCAAAACTGCCCAAAAAGTCAACCTGAAGCTCCCAGCAATAGGAAAAGATAGCACAATCATCATCATCATTATTAAAAAGGCCTTCTACTGTCAATGAGACCAGAAAAGGACTAAATGCACATGTAGCCTATAGGTCTCCTGTCAGGGGGCAATGAGACAGGAGGGCTAACTTAGAAATCCCCAGGGTGATTGTAAAAACAATATTAGTCCCTTGAAAGTTCTAAGGAGCTGTAGCATCCAGGGGGGCCACAATATCATAATAGAGTACCCCAGGTCTCCCTAACACCTTGTCAAGAGATGCTATAGAAAGCCCTGAAGATTGAGGACTCTTTACCTCAAATATCATTCCTACAATTACTCTATGAGTAGGTCATTGTAGGAACTCAGAGGATCTAGGGAGAGGCCAATATAATCAACCACCTACCCAAGCAAGGGAATGAAACCTGACCCTGGCAAAAAGCCCCAATTAGGGAACTAGAGCTGGAGATATAAATATTCCAAGGAAGACATCAGTATGGAAAATTATTACAAATATGAGGTCCCCCACTTGAGAGGAACCCCTTCTTTTGAAAGTAACAACATGACAATTATATGAAGAAACTTAAAGGAAGAAAAGCACTCTCCACAAGGACTACACAAATACATAGGAGACAGGAAGCAAAAAAAGTTAAATGAAAGTGATAGAGGAAAAAATTTGAAAGGAAATAAGCCTAGTAGAAGAAAAAGTGAAAAATCTTACCCAAAGAATGGATTCCCAGAAAACTAGAATAGATAAAGCAGAAGTCAATGACTCCATGAGGCTCCAGAAAATATAAGAACACAATCCAAAAAAAAAAAAAGTTTAAGGAAAATGTAAGGTATTTTTGGTGTCAAAAGAAAATTGATCTGAAAAACAAGTTGAGGAGAGATAATTTAAGAATCAATAGACTACCAAAAAAACATGATTTTTAAAAATCTATTTACTATATTTCAAGAATAATTATGAGTGAAAATTGCTCAGATCTATTAGAACTAAAGGGCAATGTGAACATCGAAAGAATCCACTGATCACTCCTGAAAGAAACCCCAAAAGGAAAAGTCCCAGAAATACCATAACCAAAATCCAAATCTCCCACATCAAAGAAAAAAAAAAACATAAGAATCCAGTATCAAGTATCAAGGGACTACAATCAGGACTAGACAAAACCTGGAAGCTTCTACTAAAAATGAGAGGAGATCTTGGCATACAATATTCCAAAACACAAAGAAAAAAGAAAAAGAAATTAATGGCTTACTCGAAGAATGACTTATCCTGCAAAACATTATATAATTGTAGTGAGGGGTTGGGGGGGAGGGCAGAGTAATGTACCTTAAATTGAATAGAAACTTTTCAAGAATTTCTATAAAAAGGCAAGATTGTAGAGGAACTTTGAAATGCAAATACAAGAGGCAAGAGAAACCTAAAAAGGTAAATTTATTTGATCAACTTGAAGAGGACATATGATGATGTGTTGCTAATGCTAACTCTACTTCTTTTACAATCAAACTGGTTGTACTTATTGAACTACTATCAGTGATCCTTGATAGGAAATGTAGGACAAGACTTGAGATGAATATTTAGATTTTCATAAAAGAAAAAGAATGGCATCTACAAGCTATAGTCAATGTCTTTTATTTCAATTCCTAGGGAAATTCTAGAACATTTCCTTACAAGAACTGTTATGGAAATATAGAAAAGGAACTGGAGATTACAGAGATATACTGCTGTTTCATCAAACATACTAGAGTAACATTTTTTTAACAGGAATATCAAAAGGAGGTATTGTGGCTATAGATTACCTAAATTTACTAAAACATTTCATGAAGTTACTCTCACTGGTCTTGTAGAAAAGATATGAACTAGACAGTAATACTATAAATTATTTAGATTTAGAACCTATTAAAGAGCCAAAAAGTACTCCTTAATGATGAAATGTTCACTTGGAAGGAGGTCTTCAGTGAAGTGTCCCAGGAATCTGTGAAAGGTGCTATGTTTTTTAACATTTTCTATCAGTGACTTGAATAAAGGCTTAAAAAGTATGCTTTTCAAATTTGCATTACACAGAGACATGAGGAATAGCTAATATGCTGAATGAGTCAGGATTCCATAAGATTTTGACAAGTTGAAATGCTGGTCCAATTTGAATAAGATGAAATTCAATATAACTGGCCGTGTAACCTTGAGCAAGTTACTTAACCCCTATTGCTTTAAAAAAAAAAAAAAAAAGACGAAATTCAATAAATTTAAATTTAATAATATTTAAATTTAAATATGTATTTAAATAAATTTTAAAATAAATAAATTTAAATATAATTTAAATAAATAAATAAATGTAAAGTGTTACAGCCCAATAAGAAGAGATAGGACTGACCCAAGAATCAGAACGACCTAGATAACAGGCCTAGTTCTGAAATGTAGTAATAGTGTGACTGTGGGGTAGTCATTTAAACTCTGAGTTCCCCTGCACAAGTCTCTAAGACAATGAGTTATAGAGGGCTAGTACTGGTGGATAGAATTTCCATACAAGGAGTTTCCTATATTAATAAAATTACAGACTGGGGGAGAAAAACCAAATAAAACCACAATCTGAGTTCAAAAAATAAATTTTTATTCTATTATGTTTGGACATGCTTGTTTTATTTCATAAATTAAAAATAAATAATTTCTTTTAAAGTATCAAGTCAGTCAATACTTTCATAAGGCAACACCTCCAAGAAGCATAAGGGAGACATAAAGAACAGGCTTTAATAATTAGTCATGGAAATTGAAGGATAAACAGAAGAATCATTTGTGAGCGTGCTCATTGCTTTCCACTGGTACTGACACAATAATATCAGACAATAACAAGGACTGTCATCTAACTTGCAATTCACATATATAAACTTTATTTGATCCTTTTGCCTCCGATGAGGCAGGAAGTATGCATATTATCACCCTCATCTTACAGATGAGGAAACTGAGGCTTAGAGAAATGAAGTGACTTGGCCAAGATCACATTACCAATAAGGACAGAGAGGGGATTTAGCCCAAGTCTTCTGTGTCCACTTTCCTCTAGAGCACGTCTGCCTCTTTCTTATCTTTAAGAAATACCAATAATACAATTTTCTTTTCCATGAAAAGAGATACTTGGAGAAAACATAATCTTTCTGTCATTAAACGTAAGTCATTTCCTTCAAGACTTTTGATGTCATTAGCGTCAAACAATAATAGGAATTTCCTCAAGCACAAAACTAGAACCAAATATACACATAGACAGGAATACATTCTAGACACAGAGAGAGGAACTTTTCCCCCAAGAGTATCTATTGGTCTTTCTTGCCCTTACATTTTGTCAATGACTACCTAAGAAATAGAGCCTCTTGGTGCCAGTAACTACTGACAGGAGAAAGAGAGTGAGAGAGTGAGAGAGAGAGAGAGAGAGAGAGAGAGAGAGAGAGAGAGAGAGAGAGAGAGAGAGAGAGAGAGAGAGACCATCAATGTTGTGCAGGATAAGGAAGAGGAAATTGAATCATTTTGAGTCCTGCTATTTTGAAACTTTTAACTCAGTGTGTTTCTGTTTTAGAGAAAACAGTGAAATACCAGGCAGAGATTTCTAGACCTTCCCACCCCAACTCAAAGATCCTACTTTCTTTAGTACTGAACTACTGAAATTGGGCCATCCTCCTTCTCTGGAGAACATTGAAAGAAAAGGGCTTTCTACACCTTTCTTCTCTTGGCACAAAGATAACCTAAAGAAATGGGTAAGTATGAATAACTAGAGGGGAAAGCATTTTATACTGTCAACTTCTTGGGTTTGACCAAAGGGGTAGGTCAAAAGGTC
The DNA here is from genome assembly GCF_028583685.1 of Petaurus breviceps papuanus. NCBI lineage: Eukaryota > Metazoa > Chordata > Mammalia > Diprotodontia > Petauridae > Petaurus > Petaurus breviceps. The sequence goes on along the minus strand of NW_027187361.1, from coordinate 14,295,038 downwards.
ATCCTATAAGTGCAAGCTACTTCAATGGAACAACGTGGAAAATTAAGCAATATAGGAGGGACATTGAAATTCTCATTTGGAAAGATCTAAGTAGTATCAATGAAACAGGTTGGTTCTGTAGAAATAATGCATTCCCAGTAATGAAAGCATCATTACCTGGGCTCTGATCCTGACTTTTCCACTTCTTGCCAGGGTGACCTTAGACAGGATGTTTCGTCTCTCTACGCCTTAATTTCCAGATCTCTGAATTGAGCCAGACGACATATCTGGAACTCTGAGATCTGCTCCACTTCCACGTCCATGGTCCTGTGAGCCCTTATTTGTGATGAGGCAAAATCTCACAGTGGAATAAGCACTGGACTTGGCGTCTGGGGACCCAGGTTCAAATCTAGCTTTTTTACTCATTACATGTGTGAGGTGCTTGGACTCACTGTTAGTCGTTCAGTCGTGTCCTACTCTTTGTGACCCCATGGACCAAACTGTCTATGGCGTTTTCTTAGCAAAGATGCTGGAATGGTTTGCCTGAGTGACTTGTCCCTAGTCACACAGTTAGTGAGTGAGCATCTGAGGCTGCCTTTGAACTCAGCTTTTCCTGCCTCCGGGCCCATGCTCTATCCACTGAACCACCCAGTTGACTCCAATATATGATTCTATGGTAATTATTATATTAACTCCTCTTACTACTTATTCCAACATTGCTAACAGTGTTTGTAGGTGGGGTTTATGCCTTTTATATTGAGAAATCCACTGGAAGAATTTAGCTATTCCTAGAAAGGGCTGGGAATATTATAGATTGATAGATCAACAGCTGTAAAGAAACTCCGACAGAAGTAAGATGTCTTTTTCTGCAGAGAGCGTAGTATTTCATGATGAAACCTCACCCAGTGTCCAGAAGGACTTGGCAGAACTTTGCTTGGTGCCTTGCCAGAGAATTTATTGACAGTCTCCAAAAGGACTGCAAACTTTCTCTTCAACTTCTGAAGGAAGCCTCCAACATTGTCTAAGAGATGTTTATCCTCTGTGACACAGTGTTTTACGGCAAGCAGGCTGCTCCAGTAAGTGGCTGGGGTCTGAGGAGTCCCTAAGACTGGAGATATGGTGACGATTTTGTAGCGTCAGGAAGTGAGATCCTCTGTGTGAATGGTGAATATGCTACCAATAAACTAAGGTGCTGACTATGGGAACCCACATGTTTGCTGACCACAGGATTACAAATGTTGCAAATTCTCCTTAGAGCTCTGTTCAAATTGCTGTGATGTGGAGGTTTCTGGGACCCATGGTGTGGGGTTTGCAAGACAGCAAGTGACCTGACAACTCACAGTGTCTGAGCTTTGGACAAATGGAGAGGAGATTGAAGAGGCTTTAGAAGGTACTGTCAGATACTCTGAAGGGGGCTCTCACATAACAGTAATTATGGTCATCGGTGGACCTGAGGGGAAAACGAAAGACAGAAAGAGAGAAAGAGAGAGACAGAGACAGAGAGACAGAGAAAGAAAGGAAGAAAGAAAGGAAGAAAGGAAGGAAGGAAGAAAGGAAGGAAGAAAGAAAGAAAGAAAGAAAGAAAGAAAGAA
>NW_027187361.1:14281188-14293457 GCF_028583685.1 Petaurus breviceps papuanus | reverse complement strand
AAGAAAGAAAGAAAGAAAGAAAGAAAGAAAGAAAGAAAGAAAGAAAGGAAGGAAGGAAGGAAGGAAGGAAGGAAGGAAGGAGAAAGGAAGGGAAGGAGGAAGGGAGAGAGGGAGGGAGGAAGGAAGGAAGCCTCCATTGAGAATGAAAGCGAGAATATAAACCAGAGGTCAAGATCCAGAATTTCTCAGAAGGATCAAATTCTAAAGAGCTGAGACAGAGGAGGCAGCCACAAACAATGCAGAGATTTCAAGTTGGGGGGGGGGGGGCTTAAAGGAGATAGCATGCTCATGAATATCACCAGCTATAATTTTGTCTGTGTGGTCTTTCTTCTGGATGGAGATGAGCGTTCCCAGTCCTTTGAGGCATAGTATCAGAGAGTAGGTGGAAGGAAGTCTCAAGAAGGGGAAATTGGGGCCAGTTTGTGGGTTTGCAGCAGGAGGCCAGTACAAGACATCTGACCACGACTGTGTCAGAGAGTCTAAAGAAGCAGAGTCAAGACCAAGAAGGAGGCCGAGGGAGAGCTGATTTCATAATTTTGTATAGGCAGGCTGTATTCTGCCTATCTGGTCTTATCAAAGGGTTAGGTCTCAAAGCACTGAATGGGGGCTTCAGTTCCCTTAACATTAATGTAACAATGGTTACCTTGGTCCCCACTGCCTGAAGCCAAAGCATATCACATTTTATCCCTTCCCCAGAGTTCTCCAATGTGCTTAAAGGATGTTAGGGGTGTCCATTTTCTATGCCTTTGACTCCAGTCCCAACTGGTGGTGTTCTTCAAATTGTAGGGGTCCCCTGGAGCCAGTTTCATTTAACTACTTAACAGATTAGCTTTTGCAAAGGAGTATTTATTTCAAAGGTATAGCAAGAAGAAACATGCAAGGGCAGCTAGGTGGTACAGTGAATAGAACACTGGTCCTGGAATCAGCAGGACTTGAGTTCAAATTTTGTCTCAGACACTTGACACTTACTAGCTGTGTGACCTTGGGCAAGTCAGTTAACCCCAATACTGGAGAATACCCCTCTCTATATTAAAAAAAGAAGAAATGTGCAAACGTCACTCCCTCCAACATCAGCAGGACTGGAATATGTAATTTCCCCCATATCACTTCAGTCCCTGGGAAGGTGTCCGTAGCTTAGTTCAGTTCCTATGTAGCACAGACCCACTCAATTGTTTCCAGGAGCTAAGGGAAATGTATTTAACACCAGATGGCACTCAGAGCATCCTGTCCAGAAAATTATTCTGAGTCCAGGTTCCACACTAACCCTGGCAGTTCACACATCCCTTGAGGGTGGAGGTACTGAGTGAATGCCAAGATCTTGCTTTCATAGAGCAAATGACCTTCTATTCCTTAATTCTACCTCTCTGTGCAAGGCAGTACCAATTCCTAGTGAAGGTGTTGTAGGGACTTGTGGAATTAGCCAATCAGAAGCAAGCCCTTGAGCCCATGCTCACTGGAAAACTCGTCCTCCTTCCCATCTACATGATCTCTGCATAATGAAGTTAAATTTCCATTTGTTGCTGTTGCTTGATCATTCAGTTGTGTCCAATTCTTCATAACCTCGCAGACCATAGCATGCCAGCGTGGCCCATGGGATTTTCTTAGCAAAGACCCTGGAGTGGTTTGCCATTTCTTTCCCCAGTAAAATTCAGTGCATCTCCACAGAAGCAGACAAATATACTTAGAAACTCCATATAGTTGTCTTTACCCAGCACAGGACTGTTAAGCAAATAAACAACATCTACTATGTTTTAAACCTGCTGTTCTCCTCAATTCTGTAAGTTTCCAACTCAAGATCCAGAATTTCTGGTCATAGCATATTGCTTACACCATGGGCTTCCTTTATTCCTTCCTTTGTTTCTTTTTTTTTTAATGAGAGGTGGGTGTGGGGAGTGGAAAACAGAAAATAAATAATAATGATTATTTTTTGCTTTATTTTTGGAGGGGGGAGGTAGGGCTATTAGGGTTAAGTGACTTGCCCAAGGTCACACAGCTAGTTTTTGTGTTAAGTGTCTGAGGTCAGATTTTAACTCAGATCCTCCTGACTTCAGGGCTGATGCTCTATTCACTGTGCCACCTAGTCACCCCAATAATAATGATTTTTAATTTTTTAAAAAAGAGATTGCTGGGATATAAAAGCAAAAGAAACCAATAAAAATAAAATTTTAAGAAAAAACACAGAAGTACCCAGTCAGCGGATAAAGATGAACCAGCAGTTCTAGGAAATGAACCATTTGAGTCCTCTTTGACTGTATAAAAGAGTATGAACAATACAGTTTTTACAGAACAATTGACTCATGCTTCCAACAAGCCCAATCCTCAGATGCCCAATGTAGAAACTGGATCTGCGATTCATGGAACAGAAAAGGAACTTGGAACCTTAGTGGATTTAGGAGAAGACACAAGCTTTTCTCAATCTGGACAGTCCTCTTACCGCCAGTGACCTTCACTCTTTTCTAGTTACTCATTGTCCATTGCTCATGGAGCAAGATGGAAGAACCCAACTTGACAAAATCTACCATGTGACCATTTCCCTCTCCCCCCCATTCCTGTAAAGCCAATTTGACAGGTACCACTTCTACTCCCCTAGCTAATCACTACCTAGAATGTAAGCTGTTTTGAGAAAAGAAACCAAGTGTCCATTTACACATGAATTAATAAGTTTCTTTTTTTTTTTTTGCTTTTTGGAGGGCAATTAGGGTTAAGTGACTTGCCCAAGGTCACATGGCTAGTTTTTGTGTTAAGTGTCTGAGGCTGAATTTGAACTCAGGTCCTCCTGACTCCAGGGCCAGTGCTCTATTCACTGCACCAACTAGCTGCCCCAATAAGTTCTTATCTTAAAAAAACTAAAAGAAAGAAATATAGATTCTAATTTCCTGCTCACTTATCACTGTTAGTTATAGTTCTGCCTTAGGTGAAACTTATTGGACTCTCCACCAACTCTCCTGCAGTCTTAGTATAGAGGAAGCACTATAAATTTATAAACCAATTCAAGGATCAGCTGCCATGAATAGCAAATGGTAACCAGGTTTTGCCCTAGGGCGCTAAAATGGGGAGAAATGGGACAGAGAGGGGCATGATGCCCACTATGGCAGTTGGGCAGGATAACCCCAGGACAGGAGAGAACATTTTCTTCTCTCAGGTCCTGGGAGAGTTGAGGTTAGGATTGCATAAATATAATATTAGAAAAAGAATGGGAAGAGGCCATACGCCCATATCCCTGGCGCTTTTATTTTTCTTTGTAGGGAATCAGGCAGGAGGTTCATGTCTCTGATTTCACTGGTGTGGAGAATTGCCAGTGAAGGGGAGGACTCTGCTACTTCACATCTGTATCTGTTCTACAGTTTATGAACTGAGATTAGAGCACTGCCTGGGAGACACCGAGGGACTTCCCAGTGATCAAATAGCTGACGTGAGTCCAAAGTGGGACTGAAAGTCAGGTTTGACTGTCTCCCAGGCTGGCTCTCTATCTGCCAAACTAAACTGCCTTACCAGGCAATTAGCCATCAATAATAATGTTTCTCAGGTATAAATATGGTAGTTTACAAAGTATTATAGGTACATAAGCCCCTTGAGGGCATGGAGAGTTTTGCTATTTCTTTACATTCTCAGCACTTAGCACACAGTGTAATACAAAGCAGGGACGAGACCAGTCTTGTGATTTCATTGGTGTATATGGACTTGCCAAGTGAAGAGATGCCCTCTACTGATGCAAGTCAGTACCTTCTCTGTTCATCAATCAATTTTTTATTAATTGACTAAATGCTGCACAGGTGTCCTCATTTTACAGATGAGGACACAGAAGTCCAGAGGCTCACCATCTATACCATGCTGGCTCTCTGGGCTAAAAAGAAGGAAGATATCTAAAAATTATAGCAAGGGAGCCTGATGCTTTTTACATAGCTATTGGCATGTTGTTTCTGCCATTAAATTTTAAGGTGCTTGAGTGACAGATCTTTGTATTACAAATGTTTAGCATTGTGCCTGGACCATAAGGAGTACTTAAATGTTTGTTGACTTAATTTGAATTTTTGACTTGATTTGACTTTACACATAAGGTAATTTCTTCTAAAAATAAAAGTTTCACCTTCACAAAAACTGGTAAGGCCCATTTGTCTTCAGAGCTGGCAATTGTGATAGTAATGGCAATTAAAGATTCCCCTGTATTGGCTTGGTTTTCAAATTGATTGTGTTAAAACCCAGAGTTTGTTAATCCCACCTGTGGGATGGGCTTGTTGATGTGAAGGGAGGGTCCTGAGCTGGGAGGAGCTGGTGAGGTAGATTTGGAGAGACAGTAGAGAGAGGTGGAAGATCTTTTTTGGAAGCAGCACCTCGTGGAGAGAGAGAGACTAAGAGGATTGCTGGTGGCCGCTTTGAATTGCCCTGGACTTTTGAGACCTGTCCCCTGAGCTGCCAAGGACTGAGGAGACATGGCTGTTTTGCTGGTACTTTGTCTGTCTGTTTTGATGTTATTTTGCCAGATTTGTCCACTGGTGAAAGACTGTCCTGTTGAAGAAGTCCTGGAACCTGGTATTTGGTTAAGAAGGCCTGAGACTGTCCTGCAGACAGAGAGTGAATACTGTCCACTGGTGAGGGACAGTACTGTTGTTGCAGGGGTCTGGAGACTGTCCTGCAGACAGAATGAATACTGTCCACTGGTGAAGGACAGTCCTGTTGTTGCAGGGGTCTGGGAACCTTTCTGTTGGTTCGGAAGCCCTGAAGAAGGATTTTCTTGTTGGATGTTTACAGAAATCCTGGGAGAGGGCTTTGCTAATATGTTCAGGGGTTCTAGGACTGTTCTACAGACAGAGGATAAATTCATGAAGGGACTGGCAATGTATCTTATGGCCTTGCTAAGCCTTGTCTCCCCAGGAACTAAGATTGCTGAGAACTTGACTCCTGTCAAGATGAAGAAAAGACCTTCATTTGGGTATTAAGTGCTGTGTTTAAACTTGATGTAACTCTGGGGTAGATTCAATTGTGATCCAGGGGTGGGGAACTTTTGACCTTATTGTGCTCTGTGATTGACAAATGAAGGTACTTTACCTATGTTTGGAAACTAATCTCCATTTGAGAAGAGGGGTTTTATGGTGGACCAAATGAAGGTATAGCCTAGGGGTGGAGAAGTATTTAGAACAGAGACTTTGTAATTGATTGAATGATTGGAAGATCCTGGGGTGGGGTAGTACTTGGAGATTATTTAATCACACTTAGTAAATGCTGTATTTGGAATGATGTCATGTTTTGATCTTCTCTGTTCTGGGTTTGTTACTGAATAAAATGGAGAGCACCTATGCTGGTATTCTGAACCTTGGGAAGTTGCCTTTCTTTTGGCATTACATTACACTGCTGGAATGTCTATTTTACTTTTCACCACATTAAATCACAAAGATGTTAAATTCATCATGCTAAATTCCAGAGATGATTCCCACACACATATTTACATGTGTATATACATATACACATATGTGTATGTGTGTGCATGTGTATGTATGTATGTGTGTGTGTGTATGAATTGTCATCTCTGGAATTTAGCATGGTGAATTTAACATCTTTGTGATTTAATGTGGTGAAAAGTAAAATAGACATTCCAGCAGTGTAATGTAATGCCAAAAGAAAGGCAACTTCCCAAGGTTCAGAATACCAGCATAGGTGCTCTCCATTTTATTCAGTAACAAACCCAGAACAGAGAAGATCAAAACATGACATCATTCCAAATACAGCATTTACTAAGTGTGATTAAATAATCTCCAAGTACTACCCCACCCCAGGATCTTCCAATCATTCAATCAATTACAAAGTCTCTGTTCTAAATACTTCTCCACCCCTAGGCTATACCTTCATTTGGTCCACCATAAAACCCCTCTTCTCAAATGGAGATTAGTTTCCAAACATAGGTAAAGTACCTTCATTTGTCAATCACAGAGCACAATAAGGTCAAAAGTTCCCCACCCCTGGATCACAATTGAATCTACCCCAGAGTTACATCAAGTTTAAACACAGCACTTAATACCCAAATGAAGGTATAGCCTAGGGGTGGAGAAGTATTTAGAACAGGGACTTTGTAATTGATTGAATGATTGGAAGATCCTGGGGTGGGGTAGTACTTGGAGATTATTTAATCACGCTTAGTAAATGCTGTATTTGGAATGATGTCATGTTTTGATCTTCTCTGTTCTTGGTTTGTCACTAAATAAAATAGAGAGCACCTATGCTGGTATTTTGAACCTGGGAAGTTGCCTTCTTTTGGCATTACATTACAGCAATATAGAGGGTAGACCTTATTTCTTCAGTATTTTCATTATTCTGCAGTGCGGTAGGTGACCCAATGGGTAAAATGCTGAAGTTGGAGTTAAGAAGCCAAGAGTTCAAATTTCATCTGCGGCCTCAGATATTGACTAGCGATATGATGTTGGGCAAGTCATTTAACCCCTGTCTACTTCTGTTTTCTCATCCTGCCCCAAGGACACTATGAGGATCAAATGAGATATTTGTAAACACTTCGTAAATCTTAGAGTACTATACAAATGCTAACTGTACCCGAAATATTCATCTCATATCAGGTGATGAGCCTATCTGAGTTTACCTGGTCTGACTTTCAGATCATTTGTTCCCCATATTTGATGCCTTTACAATTTGGAAAAACCTGTTACTGAAATAAGCATCCGGAACCAGCCACTTTCATGCCATGATGAAGCATCAGAGTAGATATTTGGTCACAGACAGCCACATCTATATATACACAAATGTATTTTCTTTTTCTCTTGTAGTGCCACTTTCGCCAATGTGCTGTGCTTCAGACTGACGACCAGACACAGAGAGCAGTTTGCAAGAAAGGTAAGAAGTGAGCAGAGGGTTCAGAATCCTTGGCTGGCTTGTGCTTGCTTGCTTGTTATTATATTGACAGAGGTGGAAAAAGCAGAGGCTTCTGCTGATACAAAAGAAAGGATGTGAACCCTGACGGGAAAGTAGAAGAGGGAGAGATGTTTTGTATGCCTGCTGTCTGCTAGGGGTCCATCTACATTCACGTACTCTCCCTCACAAGATGTTTGGAAATTAGTGCTAGGTTAGGAAGAGCCACTAGAGGGCAGGACGACTTCAGCTATGAGGTAGGAAACAGATGGCTTTAGTTAAGGAGGTAAGAGGGACCCATGTTTTCTGTCACCACCTGAAGCACTAAATGATGCATTTGTTATGACAAAGCATGATTTGACATCAGTCTTATAAATTAGGAACATAATCTAAAACATCTCAGTTTAATAGCAGAGTATGGTTCTGTCAACCATATATTTGTCTAAAGATTTTAAATCTCTATTTTCAACATATAACTGTGCAGTAATCTAATTCAAAAAATAATAAATAACTAGCCAGTACCAGGTGGTAAAATGCTTTTGAAGCTCTATATTAATAAAACATTACTCATAATTTATAACTTGCATCATTATACAAATATGTTGTATTGTATATTTTATAAAAAGATATTACATATATGTTATATTATAATTTGTTACATAATATAGTATATCATATTAATATAATATAGTCTGTATTATATCATATTAATATAATATAGTCTGTATTATATCATATTATATAATATAGCCTATATTATATCATATTAATATAATATAGTCTATATTATATTCATACAATGCTATAGTATATTTATATATTAAATGGATATTTGTATAATACATAGTATTATATTAAAATATATAATTATGATACATATCTAATATCATTTTGCATTACAATATAAATTATATTTTTCACTGATTATAATATCCTAGATCCTATCTTGCCAGTATATTTCTTTTTTTTTCTTCAGACTTTTTTTCATTTATTTATTTGATATGAATTTATCTCTCCCTTTCACTTCCCCTCCCTAGTGGAGCACTGGGAAAAAATTAAATAAAATCCTCATTACAACTATGCATAATCCAGCAAAACAAATGGCCACAACATCCATGGGCAAAGACATGTCCAAAATTCTGCATTTAAAGCCCATCTCCTGCTTGGCAGGAGGTATGTAGTGTATGTGTTTCATCTTCAGTACTTTAATGTAATTTGCCAGTGACTCACAATTTAAATAGAAGTTCCCTGAAGATACGGATACTCTTCATTTGTTAAATGGGGATAATAATATTATACCATATGCCTCAAAGGGTTGTTTTGAAGAAAGTGCTTCGCCACCTTTGAAGAACCTCTATGTTCTGTAATATTTAGAGTAGCTCTCTTCATGGTGTCAAAGAAGTGGAAATTGAAGGGATGGCCATCAGTTGGGGAATGGATGAACAAGTTGTGGTAATGATCATGATGGAATACTACTGTGCTATCAGAAATGAGGAGCTTAATGGTTCTAGAAAAGCATGGAAAGATGCACAAAATAAGGAAGTATGAAATGAACAGAACCAAGAGAACACTGCATACAGTAACAGCAATACTGTCTTAAGAATGACTTTGAGTGAATAAGCCATTTTGACTATTGTAAATGCCCAAAATAACTACAAAGTACATATGAAGAAAGATACTCTCTGCATCCAGAGAAAGAACTGAGAAATAGAAGAATGTATAGGATGATTTTAGACATATGTGTGTATATATATACATATATATACACACACGTATGCATATATGTACATACACACATTTTTGTGTCTAATGGTAGCCATCTCTAGGGCAGGGGGAAGGAATAAAAAAGGGGCAAAAAAGAAATTTACATAACTATTATATATTTAAAAGGAATAGCAAGTTGTACACAATAAATTTCAAGTTTCATGTGCAATCTTTTTTTTTAATTATACTATGTTGGGGGGAAGGAAATCACATAGGTACAAAGGATCAGAAGCAGGATTTGAACTCAGACCCTCTCACTCTAGATCCAGTGCTCTCTCCATTGTACCAGGATGCATCTATATGTATGATACAGACAGGAAACAAAGAGCATGGTATAAATAGCACAGATTCCCCTCAACTTTAAAACTGCTTTCTGCCCAAGGTTCAATGTAGAATATTTGGAGCTATCATAATCACACATAATTAGGCAGGGAATTTGAACTGCTTTCAGAGGTAGCAAAATCTTCCCTCTTGGAAAGAGCACCTGACCAACCATTAGAAAATCTTTAGAAAGGATTTTAGATTTGGGTGGAAGGTTGCTCCAGAAGTCCTTTGAGGTGCCTTAAAGGCAACTAGGTGGGCAGTGGATAGAATATTGGGCTGGGGTCCAGAAGATCTTGAGTTCCAATCCAGTCTCAGTCACTTGCTGGCTGTGTGATCCTGGGCAAGTTGTTTAACCTCTGTCTGCCTCAGTTTCACAGACTGTAAAATGGGGGTGATGATAATAGCACCTACAGCCTAGGGTTATTAGGAAGATCAAATGAGATATTTGTAAAGTGCTTAGCAGAATGCCTGACCCATAGTAGGAGATTAATAAATGCTCGTTCCCTTTCTTCCTTTCTCTCGGCTGTCTCTGTGGGCCTATGACTATGTATTTGGTGCCATGGGAATGTTAATATGATGTCATCTCTACCTTCAAAAAGGTTATACTCTAATTTAGAGGGTGCAGAGCCTGATGGAAGCAGATTCTCCAGCAATGAGCACCCAAGGAAGGATATAAGAGCCAGATGGGGGCTACAGAAAGCATTAATGGGGGTAACAACTTCTCTTAGTTTATTTCTGAACCTTTTTTTTTATTTTGTCTTAGTAAATTTCCTCTAGGCTGGTATGAGATCAAACTCTCCGGTTCCTTTGTCCTCAGCTTCTGTGAAAACAGGCTTCCTCCTTTCCTCTGGATGTGACTGGACTTCCCCTGGACTTCAGCCCAATCCTCCCCACCCCCATAACATCCAGATCACTCTCACCTAAAGCCCAAGGTAGACTATCTGCCTCCTCTTCTGTTTCAAAGGTCATGCCATGAGGCCTCTTGATCCTACTAACTTTCTGAGCCTGTCCCTAGATTTCAGCTTCCCTCCAGAACTGAGATGAGACCTCCACCCAATGAATGAGCATGCCATTGGCAAAAGTCCAAAAGGCCAGAGTTCAAGTCATTGCCCTTTAGCTTTCTCTGTGGTCTTGGGTACATTGCTTAAACTCTCTGAGTTTCCCCTTTATTTCTATGAAAATTGAGGTGGGAAGATGATGAATTTTGATTTTATCTCAGATGATCAACTCTACTTACTTCCTCAGGGTAAAAACCCTACCCCCTTTCTTCCTTCCTTCCCTTCCTTGGGCTGTTTGCTCACAGAGCTTGGAAGAGATGGCTAACAAGAAGTCCATTCCCCTTGATGACTGGAGGATCATCAGGCATTGCCAACTACCCTATCTCTGTAGGCTGCAGCCCTCTGACACTGCTATGTATATAACTGTATAATTTAAGGACTTTTGGACCTCCATACATACCCCCTCATTACACCCTTAGAATTTAGGAGCCTTTTCATCCTCCCTGCAACTGAATTTTCTTTTGTTAGTTGTCTCCGCAAATTAGAGCATGAGTAACTTACTTCTTTAAATTTTTATTCTATTTTTATCTTTTCCTATTTCTATTTTTTTCTATTTTCTATTTGCCATGTAGTGCTTCATAAATGCTTTTTCATTCATTCTTTTACAAACACACACACACTGCCTTCCCATCACCCAGCGAGAGATTTTCCAGAATCCTATGATAAAATCTTAAAAAACCAAGAAAACACACAAAAGAGAGAGATAAAAAAAAGACTGATAAACAGTCTTTATCAACAGTAAAGATAATTTGAGGGGAAAAAAGTCTACACTGAGCCATACGGGCAGGATGCGATTAGCTAGGACACCATTTCTCAAAAGAGCAAAAAAGACCGTAAATACTTTACCTATAGGATCTATTCAATCTTTTTTTAATTGACTTGTACAGTCCAGTGTATAAATGCTGAGGCAATAAGAGACCCTGAAAAAATAAGGATTGATGAGAACTGGTGAGGGTTATGATGACCCTACACAGCCTTTCTAAGTCAGGCAAAAACAGGCATCTCAAATTCATTCAGTTTTAAAAGTTGGAAGAGGCCACTTGGACCCCTTGCTTTGTGCTTCCCAACAGAAACTATTCTAAGGATCAATAAGGTGTAAATCTTGTGTAGAGAGGAAAGCTCTGGGTATTAGGGTAGAGAGCTCTGTGGCTCAAAGGACAAGGATAGGGAGCCAGAGAGAAGGACATATGGCAAGGGGGCAGAAAAGAGAGCCAGTCAGAGGAAGGAAGTCTAAAGGTGTTAAATGAGTAGCAAATTGTACTGTAGGCTAGCAATTAGGAGCTCTCTTAGGCTAACCATCTCCTATTAGAGATTAAGAAACTGTTCCACAGAGGTCTAGGGGCCTACTCAGGCTGAGAGCAGGGCAAGTCAGAGGCAGAAGGACCAAGAGTCAATGATGATTTTGCCAAATGCCCCTTCTCCATGTTCCTCTCAGGCCATCGTGTTTTTTTCATCTATGGTCCATGACACAACTAGAGTTACAGATGGCTTATGGATTCCTGATGAGGTATATATATCCACATTATGTGAGGTCATACATGCCTCAGTTATGCCCCCACCCTGTTATAAGTCAAAGGGTCAGCTAGGTTCTGCAGTGGACAGACAGCTGGATTTGAAGTCAGGAAGACTTGAGTTCAAATCTGGGCTCAGACACTTAACAGCTCTGTGACCCTGGACAAGTCACTTAGCTCTATTTGCTTCAATTTTCCCATCTGTAAAATGAGCTGGAGAAGGAAACAGCAAACCACTCTAGTATCCTTGCCAAGAAAATCCCAAATGGGGTCACAGAAAGTCAGCCACACCTGAAAAATAACTCAGAGGGGTTTCTGAAGCATTTGACAAATATCTATTAGTGCCTTCCAGGAACATTACCAGGCCTCCTGACCTACATCTTGCCACTGGGCTCAGATGTCTCTGAAGGAGTGAGACTGATAGCTTTGCTCAGCCCTGCCTCAAGAAGAGAGAGAGAGAGAGAGAGACAGAGAGAGAGACAGAGACAGAGAGAGAGAGAGAGACAGAGACAGAGAGAGAGACAGAGAGACAGACAGACAGACAGACAGACAGACAGAGACAGAGAGACAGAGAGAGAGAGAGACAGAGAAAGAGACAGACAGAGAGAGACAGACAGACAGAGAGACAGACAGAGAGAGACAGACAGAGAGAGACAGACAGACAGACAGACAGACAGAGACAGAGAGACAGAGAGAGAGGGAGAAAGAGAGAGAGAGAGAGAGAGAGAGAGAGAGAGAGAGAGAGAGAGAGAGAGAGAGT
>NW_027187361.1:14278462-14281088 GCF_028583685.1 Petaurus breviceps papuanus | reverse complement strand
AGAGAGAGAGAGAGAGAGAGAGAGAGAAGAGAGAGAAGAGAGAGAGACAGGGAGAGAGAGAAAGAGAGAGAGAGAGACGGGGAGAGAGAGAGACGGGGAGAGAGAAGAGACAGAGAGAGAGAAGAGACAGAGAGAGAGAAGAGACAGAGAGAGAGAAGAGACAGAGAGAGAGAAGAGACAGAGAAAACCCTCAATTCCTTTGGAAACAGTTAGGCTGACAAAACACACACACACATACACACACCAAAAACCAAAAGAAAAAAACTGAACAAAAACAAAGGATTCATATCCGTGACAGTAAAGACAATTCTCCTTCCTGCTCTGTGATTACATGGTCCTATAGAATTTTACAGACTTATAGTAGTAGTCTGGGATCCATTGCCCACAAAGGGAAATCATTTCAGTTTGCTAAAATCAAGCAGCCCTTCTCTATTTTGAACCTAACCTGCTCTGAAGAAACCTATATATTCCTTGAGAGCTATAGTTTCCTACATATGAACTCTAACTCCCCATCTCCACCTTGGGAAAGACTTGAGATAACTAGATTCTAACTCCCTTCTCAATCCTGCACAATAATTCAAAGTAGCAGCAAAGGCTAAGTCTAAATTTCCTCCTTCATATCCCAGCTAAGTCCTTTTTTACTTACTCCTCAGTTTTGGCTCCTTAGTCTAGAAATCTCTTCACTTTGCCCAAACACGCAGGCACTTCAATACAACCATGATACTTACATCATTCTTGTAGGTTTCAGGTTGGTCCAGAGACCCCATGCTGTTCAGCTCCTTTCCATCTGGTGCCATGTTTGAGGCCATATGGTCCCCTGAAGCACATAGATGCCTAGGGGAGCCAAGCAGCTAAACAAGTTTCCTTCCAAGGACCTAAGTGTGTGCCTGAAAAGTTCTTCTCCATCTGATCTCCCAAATTTGATGCCCCTCTTTCAAACTCCCTTTTAAAGGTATAGCCAAAGTTCCTGGCTATGAATCAATCAATCATCCTTAAAGTGGTATGAATGGGATAATAGAGATCAAGGCAAGAAATTCTTACCTTTCTGAGAAGAAATCATCAAAAATCCTTGTCAGTAGACAATGAGGACTTTTGTACTTATACAAAGAAAGATCATCAGTAATACCAAAAAAAAAAAAAAAACTTAGTAGAGCTAAGGAGTATGATAAACCAATCCAAAAACTTACCCACTACAATTGTTAGTAGTACATTCTCCCATCACCAAAGAGAATTTAACACATAAGAAATTAATGAGATTTAATTGACAAATATAGCTTGGCAGTAGATATTATAATGTCTTTTGCTAACAATTATGTTCCTAGGCTCTAGTCGCTTTTCTCCCACCTGGAAAGAAAGTTCTGTTGCCAAGGAATATTCAGAGAGAATTTGTTATAACCAAGGAAACAAAGCATTGTTACCATGGACGGTGCACGCAGCCTTAAAATAACTGTTATATAGAACTGTGATTTCAGAAGGCTCAAGGGATTTTAGATAGAAAAGAAAATTGTCTAATCCAACTGCTTCATGTTCCAAATGAAGACCCTGAGGCCCATTAAGGTGAAATGATGCCAAAGGTCACAGAGCCAGACTTCCAGTCGACATTCCCTGGCTCAAAGTCCAAGGCTTTTTGCATTCTTATCAAAAATTTGCCATTTTATGTGTTATAATGGAGTTGTATTTATTGATCTTGAATAGGGTGCAGCAGAGAGAGTTCTGGACCTGAAGTCAGGAAGATCTGAGTTCATATCCTACCTCAGACACATACTATTTGTGTGACCCTGGAAAAGTGACTTAATATCTGTTTGCTTCCATTTTCTTATCTGTAAAATGGGAATAATTAGAGCATCTACCTCCCAGGATTATTATGAAGATAAAATGAGATAATATTTGTAAAGTGCTTTGTAAACCTTAAAGTACTACACAAATACTTGCTGTTATTCCTGTATGAGGGTGACCTCTTTTAAGTAAATAAAATACATGGAAAATCTAGTTTTGTAAAAATTCTAAATTAGAGAGTGGCTACTCACTTTATAAGATTCTTCACATTATAAAGTCTTCCACCATAGGATTCCTTTAAAATAAGAAACTCCCATAAATACAAATGAGTTCTACTATCTCATCAACTTGATTGGTTTCTCTGGATGTCTTTCCAGAAGTGTTATGAGCCTTCCTTTCTTTGTCTGGACATCTTGAAGCTCTAAGTGATGATTATTTGTCAGTCATCTCTCCCTCTCCCTCATCACCAGGCCATCATCTCTTGCCATAGAATTCCTTGGGGACATTCTTTACTCCTGTTCTTGGGAGTTCCTCCTTGGTGATGCATCACTTGGTGATGCATCACATGCTGCTCCCACCTACTATATGCTTTTACATTGCCCTTTGTGTATGGGGCATAGTTCATAGTTCTTTAGTTCTTCAGAAGAAATGGTAAAGTAATTTGAATCTGAAGTTCCTTTTGTATTGCTAAGCTGAAAAGTACTTAGCACTTAGTAATTAATCAAGCCTCTGTTAAAGAAACAGAAGGTATGAACCCCTGTTGCTGACTTAACAGGGAGGAATTGGCTGAAACAGTGTGTGTATGTGTGTGTGTGTGTGTGTGTGTGTGTGTGTGTGTGTGTGTGTGTGT
>NW_027187361.1:14259760-14278452 GCF_028583685.1 Petaurus breviceps papuanus | reverse complement strand
GTGTGTGTGTGTGTGTGTGTGTGTGTGTGTGTGTGTGTGTGTGTGTGGAGAAGTCCCTGCTGGGTCAGTCAGATCTTCTTGGAGCAAGCCTCATGGAGGCAGAAGCTGCTGCCTCCAGGGAGGGTGAAGAGGAAGGGTCCCCCAGGCTGGAGAGAGTGATTTTGACTTTGGGAATGTAGATGAGGTGATTTTGATTCTGGGAACCAGCTGGAGCTTTTGCTGGGGAGCTGCTGAGTCTGAGGGAGAGCTGGAGCTTCTGGGAGCTGCCAAGGACATCCAAGGGCCAGATGGAGCTGTCACAGACTAAGAAAACATGACTGTGATGCTGGTACTTTATATGAACCTGTTTGTGGCTTTGCTAAGCTTTAACTTCCCAGAAACAGAGACTGTGAAGGATGTAAGGTGGACTGGACACTGTGAGCTTTAGCGTGGAGTGGGAAGTACATGGAGAGCTGGACAAGGACCTGGGAACTGCCTGCCTTTGAACCCAGGTGACAGTTTGGTGAATCCAGGTAGGACCTGGGAGCGTGGAAGGGAATCCAGGGAATCTGAGAGACCACCCTGAGTCAAGCTGAAAGACTTTACTTGGATACTGTGTACTGACTGAGAAGATTGTAGTTTACAGTGACCTAGGGGTAGAGAGGGCCTGTGTATTTTCTGATGATTGAATAGTGAATGATGACTGAATAGAAACTGATTTGTAACTTGGTGTGCCCCATGAGTGGAGGACTTTGACTATTCTACTTTGTGTCTCTTAGTGAGGCAAGCCTCCTTAAGGATGATTGAATGATTTAGTTACTAAATGATTGTTCTTTGTTCAAAACTTTGTGACCACTGTGGTGAAAACTCTGTGGCCATTTTAGTGATGAGCTGTTGTGAATGCTGTATTTTGATTATCTGTGATAAGTTGTAACATTGTGAGTGCTGTACCTTCTGTACCTAATTTGGAAAACCAGATGAATACACTGTGAGGGGATCATCCTACTGTCTCTCACAATTCTGCTCTAATTTTAGTTGTCTTGCCTCGATGCACCAAATTTAGCCTTTTTTCCCCTCTCTGTTCCCCAGAGAAAGAGAACAAGCAAGGAGACAATCTGTGGGATTAGAGTAGCCACAGTTTTAATCACCAAAGTTAAACATTCCCAGAAAGGAAAATCCTCTGTGCTTCAGGTCATGCCTTCCCCTTCTAGAGGAGGACAGAACTGGAGCTTCCTTGAAGAATCTGCTTGCAGTGAGTTCTGATAAAGAGCAGCACAAAAGGTTACAACCAAGCCCAACTTCCCTAAGAAACTCCCCAGCAAATATTTAAAAGGGCACCAGATGAATCAATGATTAGTAAAACAAAAGGGAAACACCAGTAAGCCTCTTCCTTTAGCCCAGGACAGTATAAAAGTTCACCAGAAGCCAGAGTGCCTAAGGTTAGTGCAAACTCTAGTAAAAGGGAACTAAATAGGGAAAGGGATGGGTCTGTTGGAGGCATTAGGAGATAAAATCCATCCTAACAGGTCACTGCCCAAATAGACAGATAGGTCTGCCCCAAGCGGAAGCATGAAGGAGGATGGGGGGAGGGGGGAGGAAGGGAAGGGTCTCCAAGAGTCCTGAAGTACAATCTCTGATATTCTGTGGAAGCCAAAACAGGGAACAAAATCAACTCCTGCCCAAAGAAACAGGTAGAGAAGACAACCCCCAGGCAGCACATGCTCAGGGCCTTTCAGGAGGCCTGAAACCAGTGTGATTTCTAGATCAGAACCACAGCAGGGGACAGAGCTAAACTCTGCTAGTCAAACTGAAAGAGATGAAACAGAATGGGGGTCAGCACCATATCAGACCCCAATGAAACAGAGGCAAATGAAGTTGGGCTCCTCTTTTAATCAGTGACTGTCTCCCCAGGACCACTGTTGGGAAGGGACCCTAGCCATACTTCTGTTCCAACTTTCTCCAGATTCCCCCTCTTTCTCTTTCCCTACCACATTGCCTTAGCATATTCCTCTGATAGTGCTTAATAAATGCATTATCTATCTATCTGTCTGTCTATCTATTTATCTAGGGCAGGGTTCCAGGTTCAGACCCAGCTCCCTATCCTAGGATAGGAATATAGATGGGGACCAAGGCAGGGAGGGGGACCAAGAACTAGTCATCCAGTCTAGAACTGTGGTAGGGGAGCAGACTAATGATGAACAGAATAAATCAGGCCCTGCTCACCCCATCGAATTGGAGCCTATCTTTAGCACAAAGTTCCAAACCAGCAACTAAGGGTTGAGATAGAATTAAACAGAAGAAAAGTCTAAATACAATGAAGAACTACTAAAGCCCACTCGACTAATCTGGAATAAGACAGTATCACTACAAGTAAGTTAAAGTAGAGTCCTAGAAAAAAAAAAAAGAAAATGAACCACTTGGGCAAGGACTCCAAAGGTGAATGGAAGAAATTAAGAGACAAAAAATCAAATTTCTTAGATGATTCAGGTTTTTTTCCCCTCTGTTCTCTCTTCCTTGGGCTAATTTAGAGATTCAAATCAATGTTATATTAAGTTTACCCCAACAAGAATTTTAGATTTGAAAATTTGAATGACATCCTGTTTTTCAATCGTGTCAACAACCATACTTGAGAGAATTCAATCCCTATTCCTTCACTGCTTACATAGCTTACTATATTTGAAGAAAGAATGTATATTTTATGGGAAAATGACTACAAAGCAATCCAATTAGTTCCGTAAGAAAATCAGTCAATTCAATCAGACCTGTCCAAGTCTATTATGGCAGTAACAACTGCTGAACAAGACTACTCCCCAAATTCTCTAGCAAGTCTTTATATGCAAGATCATCGACCTTGATAAAAATACACCTTAACAGATTGCAAACTGCTACCTCAGATTTCTCCTTAAAAAATTTGGCTTGCATAAAATAAACAAAATTAAAATGCATGCTCTTGGAGGGAAATATGAATTCCATTCGATGAAAGGCTTGACTGAAGTCTACGCGCCACCAGCTGCTCTATGTATGTCACCCCCAGCAGGAAAAATAAAAAGAGGAAAAGCAGGTTCCTATCTTTAAATCCTTCCATACAGGCAAAAGTTATGTAACTCTATATCAGTTTTGTGCTTATCTCAGTTTCCAGTTTATGTCAGTTTCCAGACTATCAGTTTTCATTCTAACCCTTAATTTTATTAAAGTCACATACATATACTATATTGTAACATAATACTGCTCCCCTGTCTTGGGACATCATAACATTAACAGAATAGGGGCAAAGTCTATCTCTCACTTCATGACTTTACCTTTTTTCCCTATGGCCTGGTTATAAGGACTAACTCCTTCTTGAGGCTTGAAAGATTATATTTTCATATATTCCCATGCTAATTTGTATGATCAGTTTTGTTAGATCAAAGCTAGGTAAGATAAAAAAAAAAAAAAGCCCTCTCCAGTGTCTTCAAAAAACAGTCTCTTCAGGCTAATCGCCCTGTCTGCCTAATAATCTCTTTTCCTTAGACATGTCCTTAAATAATATTATTCATAGGTGGCTCCATAAGTAGATTGAATACAAGAGGGAAAGGCTTGAGGGTAAACATAATGAGTTCAATTTCAACAAGTTGTACCTCACGTGGCTACAGAACCACCTAGCTTAAAATGTCCAATAGGGAGTTGGAGATGAGAGACTAACTAGAGTTTAAGAGAGAGGTTAGCACAGGATAAATAGATCTCAAAACCATTGGCAAAGAGATTATAGTTAAGTCCATAGAAGCCAATGAGATCAGCCATTGAAAGAAAGGGGAGGGAAGATGGAGTCAAGATGGCGGAGTAGAAGCAGGTCCTCTCCATGGCTCCGGCTTCCACCTTCCCCAATCAATGTAAAAAGGGGACTCTGAGCAAGCTTTGGAGCTGCAGAACCCACAAAATGACACATAGAAGCTAACCTCCCACTGAGGACAGGCTGGCAGGCCAGCAGGAATCGGCCAGGGCAGCACTCCGAGCCCAGGCCCACGTGAGCCACAGGTTTTAGCCCCAAGGTGGGTCTGACCAGCCGCTGGCCAGAGGAGCTTCAGATCAGCAGCAGCTGTGGCCATTTCCAGATTTATCAACACACAGATGTAAAGGACAAAGTGAGAGGTCAGTGCAGTCTGGACTTTGGAACCCAGTAAGTGGGAGTGCATCAGCTTTTGCCCCCGGGGCAAGAAGCCACAGAGACGCCACAGCCAGCCAGCTCCACGTGGCAGCTTCAGCTCCTGGCCTGCAGAGTGTAGGGGGACCAAGCACCAGTCTGAGGGGTAATTGCTCTTGCTTTAACCTGCTTGGATCTGGATTGCAGTCTAGGGTGGAGGTCCTGGGGTGTGTGACCAGCTTGCCAGAGCGTGTGGAAACTTCAGCAAGGGCTCCCAACTAATACCTCAGGCAGCTGAGAAAACCCCCGCATTTGGGACAAAGTCTCCTGTCTGGTGGCAGAGTCCTACTGTGGCAAAAAGCCCAGGGTCAAGTGACTGAGGGGCGACATGACCCAGCAAAGGAAACAAAGCACACAGAAGATTCCAACATTAGACTCCTATTTTGGGGACAAAAAAGAGCAAAGCATGGAACAGGAGGAAGACAGTGAAGTCAGAACTCCTGCACCAAAAGCTTCAAAGGAAAATATGAGCTGGTTACAGCCATAGAGGACCTTAAGAGGCAGATAAGAGAAGTGGAGAAAAAATTGGGAAGAGAAATGAGAACGATGCAATAAAATTATGAAATGAGAGTCAACAGCCTGACTGAGGAAAATAACACCTTAAAAAACAGACTAACTCAAATGGCAAAAGAGGCTTAAAAATGCAATGAGAAGAATGCCTTAAAAAGCTGAATTTGTCAGATGGAAAAAGAATCTCAAAAGCTCGATGAGGAGAATCATTGCTTCAGAATTAGATTGGAGAAAATGGAAGCTAATGATTTTATGAGAAATCAAGATGCTGTTAAACAGATCCAAACAAATGAAAGAATAGAAGGCAATGTGAAATATCTCATGGGAAAAACCACTGACCTGGAAAATAGATCCAGGAGAGATAACTTAAAAATTATTGGATTACCTGAAAGCCATGATCAAAGTAAGAACCTAGAAATCATCCTCCAGGAAGTTCTCAAAGAAAACTGCCCTGATGTTTTAGAACCAGAGGGCCAAATAGAGCTTGAAAGAATTTACTGATCACCTCCTGAAAAAGATCCCAAGAAGAAACTCCTAGGAATATTATAGCCAGGTTCCGGAATTCCCAGATTAAGGAGAGAATATTACAAGCAGCCAGAAGAAACAATTTGAATATTGTGGAAACACAATCAGGATAACCCAGCATCTGGCAGCTTCTACACTGAGGGATCAAAGGGCTTGGAATATGATATTCCAGAGGTCAAAGGAGCTGGGATTAAAACCAAGAATCACCTACCCAGAAAAACTGAGCATCATGTTTCAGGGGAAAATATGGCCATTCAGTGGAATAGAGGACATTCGAGCATTCTTGATGAAAACACCAGAGTTGAATATAAAATTTGACATTCAGATACCAGAAGCAAGAGAAGCATGAGAAGGTAAACAGGGAAAAGAAATCATAAAGAACTTATCAAAATTGAACTATTAACATTCCTACATGGAAAAACAATAATTATAACTGATGAAACTTTTCTCAGTATAAAAATAGTTGTAGGGAATAGAAATACACACACACACACACATATGTGTGTGTGTATGTGTCTATATATGAGGGTATATGGGCATATGAATACATATGTGAATATGTGTATATATGTTTATAGGTATACATAGATAGAGGGTACAGGACCAATTAAATAGAAAGGGATGATACTTAAAAGGTAAAATTAAGAGGGGAGAAAGGAATATAATGAGAGGAGATGGGGAGAGACAGAATGGGGTAAACTATGTCATATAGAAGAGGCAAGGGGAAATGATTACAATGGAGGGGAAGAATAGGAAGGCAAAAGGGAATGGGTCAACCTTATTCTCATTGAATTTGGCTTGGGGAGGGAATGAAATACACACTAAATATGGTATCTCACCCTCCAGGAAAGTAGGGGGGAAGGGAATGAGAGGGGGAATGATGGAAGGGAAGGCAGGCCGGGGGGAGGGAGAGGGGAGGGAAGTTGGAAGCACCCACTTTTGAAAAGGGATCAAAGTAGAGAATAGAACAAGTAGGAGGTGGGATAGGAGGGAGGGAAATACAGTCAGTCTTTTACAATATATCTACTATGTTATTGTTTTGCATTAGTTACACATGTACAACCTATACTGAACTGCTTCTCTTCCCAGTATGGGTGGGTGACAAGGGAGGAAGGGAATGAATCTGGAAGTCAAAGTTTTAAAATCAAATGTTTAAATATATATTTTATTAATACTATTTTACTTGTAATTGGGAAATAAGATATATAGGCACTGGGGCATAGAGATCCACCATGCCCTACTGGAAAACTCGAAGGGGTATGGGAGAAAATATGGGACAGAGCAGATTGGAGGAGAGACATCCTGTGGGACTGCTATTTTGGGACAGTGGTTAGGGGAAAAATGGGGAGAAAATTTGTAACTCAAAATCTGGCAGAAATGAATGATGTAAATCAGAAGTTAATAAAGCATTTGAAAATGGAAAAAATAAAATAAAATGAGAAAAAAATTAATAAACATTGATTATAAAAAGAAAAAAAAAAAGAAAGAAGGGGAAAAGAAGAAGGCTTCTAAAAAGAGCTTTGGGGGAATACCTACATTTACTGAGAATGGCCTGGAAGAAGAATGAGAAGAGAGATGTAGACAGGTTTGAGGAGAACCAGGAGGAAACAGTTTCCTGAAAATGAAGAGAGAAGAGAATATCAAGTTGAAGAAGGGAATTGACTGTGGAAAAGGCTGTAAAGAAGGAAGAGAATTGAGAAAAGGCCAATAGAATTGTAGATTAAGAGATTAATGGTAATTTAGGAGACAGCAGTTTAAATTGAATAATGAATTTGGAAGACAGAATAGAGTTAAGAGAATGAGAGGAAAGGAAGTACTGGCACTCCTTTGCAAGGAGTTTAACCATGAATGATGGGAAAGATATGAGTTGGCTAGGGGCAGCTAGGTGGCCCAGTGAATAGAGCACCAGCCCTGGAGTCAGGAGGACCCGAGTTCAAATTTGGCTTCTGACACACTTACTAGCTGTGTGACCTTGGCCAAGTCACTTAACCCCAAATGTCTTGCCTTTCCCCCTCCAAAAAGAAAGAGAGAGAGAGCTAAAGGGGAATGACAGATGATCTGGGGAGGATCTGTGAGACCAGAAAACAGAGTGGAATGGTATCCTTCTATATAGGTAGGAGTTTGCTTTGATCAAGAGAAGGGAAATCTCTTCACGACAGACAGGGTTAAAAGAGGAGATAATGGGGGTAGACATAGAAAAAAAACTAGATAATCCCTACTTTCAAGGGGTTTAACTCCAGTTAGGGAGAGTACATACAGCAAAGTTCAGATGTAGGGCAAATAGAAAGGGCCAGAATTCTTTAGATAACTTGAATAATTAAGATAACAATATTAGAAGACTGAAAGACAAGACAGAGGCAAGGAAGGTGCTAAGGCCTGAAGGATATTAGAAGGCAGGGACAGAACAGATCCTCATCTCTAGAAGGAATGGAGTTCTGGACTTCCACTTCATTCAAACTGTCATGAGCCGCCGCCGAACAGTCCAGGCGAGGTAGAAAGGCGTTCTTCCTGTGCAGCCATCCCAGTTGGGCTCAGGGCAGGGGAGGGGCAGAAGGAAGAAAATAGCATGGGCTGAACCTACTCTACCCTCTCCCATCTGGCAGAGCCTGGGGACTGAGGGAGGGGGAGAGAGGGAAACAAAAGTGGGGATAGGACGGCCTCTGGTGGTGGCACCTCTGGAAACTTCATGGCCATTCCAAGTGGGCTCAGAACACTTATTAGGGTCCTTACTAAATCATGGCGTCCAGAACTAAACACAACTCATCAAATGTGATTTAACAAGGGCAGGGACAGTATAACTAACATCCCCTGGTTCCTGAAGATTATGCCTGAGGGGGCCAATGTGCATGACCAGAAGATAATTTAGATCAATTAGATCAGAAGATCAGTTAGCTTTCTTGATAGTCAGATCACACTGTTGACTTGCATTGTGTTTATAATGCACTAAAGCCCTGGAACACTGTCTGATGAATTGACAAATAGCCACACCTTTCTCATCTTATATTTGTAGAATTTATTGTCTGAAACCCAGCAGTAAAGTGCCTGGACCAGAGGGAATAAACTGCCTGAGATTAAGGATGCCTTGTACATCTCCACTGTACACACACACACTGCAGTAACCCTCCCCTCTCCAAGCATTCTCCTCCACATACAGAACAGGACACAAGCTGAAGTTCAGCTGACCAGGACTCAGTCCGATAAGGAGCATGAGACCAATTTAAACGTCAATGCTGTTATCACTTGTTCATATTCTAGAAGAAACTTCGTGACTGAGAGGGGAATAGGAAATTCACAATGCCTGACTGGTTCAGAGACCATGAAAACCCACACTCACCACGATGACATCACAGGAGAATGAGAACCAGGAAAACTGGAGGCCCTCACACTCTTGTACTTCCTAGAGCTCACTTAACCTTCTCTTACCAGGGTTTTGCTATATAGTCCAATCAGGTTCGAGGAAAAAACGGAATGCAGGAACTTAATTCATAGTAAAAATAAGAAAGGGGTAATAATGAATACCAAGAGTTTCTACATGAAACTCAGGTTAACATGTAAAGGTGATTGGGTCCGAAGATTCACCAAAAGAAACACATTTATTTATTTCTGATGTCAGAGACTCCCTCACAGCATAAAGACTGGGTATACTTAAAGACCCCTCCCTTGTAAGTATTATCACCCTCAATCATCTGTATCCCAGTTGGCACCTCCCAACAATAGCCATCAGCTGCCACCTTTCTAAGAACTCAAGGCTCTACAAGACTCAAAACATTTAAAAATTTAGTTTAAAATGGAATCAATATACTATTTCACATTCAGGGATGAACATAGAAAGATTTTGCATCTCATCCACTAATCAAATAGATGCTTTCCTGAGTAGCCAAGCCTCCCCATTAAAAATAAGACTGGCTACTTTTGGCCCCATCATTCACCTGAAAATTCTTGCCAGGAGTTACTGATTACTATTTACCATTATCCTTGCTTTGTGCCTCCTGGAGCTCCTTGAGAAGAGGTCAATTATTCTGTGAAGACCCTACTCATTCCCCAGTTCTGCCTCCTGTAGTTTTTTAGCTCTACCTCTCTGCAGTAAGTGACATTTGTCACCTTTCTTAGGGGACCAGCCTTCCAGTACGGAGAATCTACTCTGAAGAATCTCAAGGAGCTAAAAGAAATGCTCACTTCTTAGACTGTTCAAATAAATCTTTGCTTTCGACTCTACTTTGGATTATGGTATGTTAATAGTGCCATGGTTTGTTTAGTAGGAAAAGCAGGATATTTTAAATATGACAACATGCACTTGAATCTTCATTCTCTCATTTGTCTGCGTGACTTTGAGCAAATCACATTTCTGGGGCTCATTTTTCTAGTACACTTTGCCAAAGCTAATAACATGAAATTTAATAAGGATAAAGTAAAGTTTACACTCAGGTCCCCCAAAAAGTAACTTCCCAAGCAAAAAGAAAAAGATGGGGGAAGCAGGGATAGACATCAGTCCATCTGAAAAAGAGCTGGAAATTGTAATGAAGAGTTAGCTTAATATGAGTTAATTGTATGATATGGCAGGGGAAAAAAGGTTAAAATAATCTAGGGCACATTGAGAGACATAGTATTCATGAGTAAGAAGGCAATAATACTATAGTACTCTGCCTTTGTTAGAATACATCAGAAGTACTTCCTGGTACAGAGTTGGTGCCAGTCCAAGGTCTTGTCAGTTGATTAGTTGGCAAGACACCATAGTTTCAAGTTCACCTAAGGCAACAACTGCACTGACCCTTATCCTAAACTCCTTCCCCAGTACTTCACATGCATTTTCCAAATTAACAGCAAATTGTCCCCTTTTGACCTAACACTGCTCGTCATCTTCATGCACATCTGCATCCACACAAAATAGTGCACAATTGTATAATGTTCTATGGACTCTAGGCTCACACCAGTCTTGGTGCTTGCAAGGACACTATCCCTACTTGACTACGGCTTGTAAAGAAAGTCTAAATTCAAAAAAATAAAATAAGAACAAATCTAAATGAATGAACAAATGAAGAGATAGATAGATAGATAGATAGATAGATAGATAGATAGATAGATAGATAGATAGATAGATAGATAGATAGATAGATAGATAGATGATAGATAGACAGACGGATGGATGGATGGATACATAGACAGATAGATAGATAAGTAAATAAATACATTAGTAAATAAATTAAAGAATGAATAAAACAAGTCATCAATATGTAACCCCTGTGTCAGAGACTCCTTGATAGACCTCTGACATCTCAGGTTCATTTTATTATAGTCTTTGGCACCAACTCTATCGATATTAGTTAATATTAATATTAGTCAATATTAGTCTTAGGCACCAACTCTCCTTATAATATTTAGGTTCTGAATGTTCAGATTCACAAGGATAGGCATTGAAAAGACAAGTCTTAGAAATATTTACAGATAATGCTGGGCTTGAAGTTAGGAAGATAGGTTCAAATCTGGTCTCAGACACTGGCTGTGTGACCCTGGGCAAGTCACTTAACCTCTTTTTGATTTGGTTTCCTCATCTATGAAATGGATATAATAATAGCACCTACCTTGCAGGACTGTTGTGAAGAGAAATAAGATATTAATTATAAATCACTTGGCATAGTGCCTGGCACATAGTAACTGCTATAGAGTTATATATATTATCATTATGAGGCACCAACTCTCTTCATAGACCCTGAGATTCACAAGGCTTAGGTACTTAGATCACAAGTTTTAGATAGGTCTACTAGTGGTTTACAAGTCTTAGGATAGGTCTGCAGAGCCACAGGAGAACTCAGTTGTGTCAGATGAAAAAGAAAATACTTTTGTTCAATTTGAAAGCTAGGAAGTTCTTCAATGGAAGTTACCTGGGGAGTGAAAAAGAGCTCAGGTCCAAGCCAAAAGAGAGGAATAGAATGTTGGTGATTAAAGGTACGATCAGTTACTTTTACATAGAACACAAACCTGGTGGACATATAATAGCATCTAAGGTGACAGCATTAAGAAAGCGCATCAGTTTTATATGGTGCTTTGAGAGATATTTCCCCACAAGGAAAGCAAACTGATTAGATGGCCCATTCCACTGTATACTTCATTCACCTTTGCAGCAGTTAAGATTCTGGTATGACAGTCTGCCAAAGTCTTTACATGGGTAGAGAGCTTTGTATTTTTCAAAGCATTTTCATTATCTCACTTGATTTATGACCATGTTTCCTCTTTGTTAAAATTATGGAAATAGACTCAGTATATATGAGTGTGTGTGTGTGTGTGTGTGTGTGTGTGTGAAGGATCAGGATGGGAGAGAATCATTCACAAATTCACTGAATAAAAAGAAATAATCTGCTTCGCTTGAGGTTGTCACCATAACCAATGAGGAGGAGAAATCACTTAGGTTTTTTTGAACAAGGATGAGGAAGTTCAGAAATTATATAGATTGGGGGTGGAGAGACCAAGAAAGAAGAACAAAGAGTCACTGTAGGATTAAAACACTTAAAAGGGAGCTTCTACACAGAAACAGCCAGGAGGGGAGAAAACCGAAGCAAAAGGAAAGACAGTGCTAATGGTAAGACAATTTCCATACAACTTGATTTCATGCTATATTGACATGTTACAGCTGATATGAATACAATGAGTTTCTTCATCTGAGAAATGAAGGGGTGATATTAGATTACTTCTAAGATCTCTTCCAGTACTAACATTTCCTAAAGCTATACCAAAGGTTCTTTGAGCAAAACTTCTAAATATAAACGTGGTGTTTGTGAGGAGCTGGGAACGGAGAAATCAATTTCTCAGTGTGAATGGACCAAAGAGAGTAGGGAAAACATGAAATGAAAAATTGGTGGTCTGGACCTGAGTATCAGTGGGAAATTGCTACTTGAAATTCTTCTCTAAGACACAGAATCTGTATCTGAGGTGATTTTTCTGGGCAGACAGGTAGATTTCTTCTGTATTTAAAGGCATTTCTGATTGAAATGTCATCTCATGACCTTTGATTTGTGTTTCTAATTGCAGTGATGGTTTAGGGCTGATAGAGTCACACTCTTACCTGTTTCTCTCTTGAAACCAATAGTAAATGTTTGGAAGCTGGTTGGCTGTAAAGTCAAATGATCTAAACGAGGATTGAACCCATGTCTATGGCCCCACAAGCTGTTCTGACAACCTGAGCCCTCCAACTCTGAGAAAATTAATGGTAACTGTTTACTCCATCTTCTCATATTTACATTGACTGACTCCTATCAGACAATACCACTGTACCCAGAGCAGCAGCATTGCTGTGGTCACCCAAAAGCTCCTTCAGCATCCTTGGTCATTGGGTGTAGGACTCACTGCTTTTGATAGTTTTCTATATTGAAATGTCATTGGGAAGTTGTTGCAAATGCAGAACAGTAAAGAGAACTGGGAGTGGGGAACAGAAAATCATAGAAAAGGGAAAGAAAACTCAGGGAAACATAAAAAGTGAAAGAAGAAGAGAAAAAAAGGTGGTTAGTGAAGGTGTGAGAGTTGAGAGAAAAAGGATCATTAAAAATAGCCTCAGAGGTAAGAGGAGACAGAGACTAAGTAAAACATTTTTTTAAACTTATTACCATCCAAGTAAAAAATGCAAGAATAATGACTAGATAATAATTTGAGAAAACATTAGTGAATAAAAGATCAATGTGTGTCACAACAAACACTACAAACAAGCAAAAAACAATGGGTAGCAGATTCAACAGATGAGAAAACTACCCACTGGTGAGCAGCGTGCAATGCTTTGCTACAGAAGGTCAGAATCCAGTTTACAACTCTTTTGCTAGTGTCCTTCAAATGGAATCTGAATGACTATTTGAAGGAAGGTTGTAGTAAAGATTCCCATTCAGGTATGGGATTGGACTAGATGGCCCCTGGGGTATCTCCCAAATGAAAGATACAATAATTTTGTTGAAAAAAAAAATCTTAGGGCAAAAG
This sequence comes from Petaurus breviceps papuanus, assembly GCF_028583685.1. Classification (NCBI taxonomy): domain Eukaryota; kingdom Metazoa; phylum Chordata; class Mammalia; order Diprotodontia; family Petauridae; genus Petaurus; species Petaurus breviceps. The sequence continues at coordinate 14,265,302 of NW_027187361.1, read as the reverse complement.
GAAATCCATTTAAATTCTAGCATACAAAAAGTGATAGAATTGAGTCTACTTTAAAAGTTTTTTCATACCAAATCAGTGGCTCAAATTCTCTATGGCACAGAAGCATGGGACACAGGTGACCACCTCAATACTTCTCCAAAACTGGTTTCTTTACATACATACACACACACACACACACACACACACACACACACACACACACACACACACTTTTAGATTTACTCTCTACGACCCTGGTAGTTCTGACAAAGGCAGAGAACTTCTTGTACTCACTACAGCCTATGTTCATGTAGTTATTATAACTTCCACACTTTAAGGAGATACAATTTAGTTGTGTGGATACTCTCCAAAGTCAACAAACCAGAGGGTCTACAATCATTTAGTAAGTGTTTATTATATACCAGGCATTGTACTAAGCACTGTGGCTTGACCTCATGGAATTGACATCCTAATAATGAAAGATAACATGTAACAGGCGGCAAAAAGGGGGTGTAGCTGGGGGAGGAAGATTATTAGAAAAGGAAATCCATCAGATTGGCTAAGATGACGAAACAGGAAAATAATAAATGCTGGAGAGGATGTGGGCAAACTGGAACACTAATGCATTGCTGGTGGTTGTGAACTGATCCGCCTTTCTGGAGAGCAATCTGGAATTATGCCCAAAGGGCTATAAATACTTTCATACCCTTTGATCCAGCAATACCACCCCTAGGGTTATATCCCAAAGAGATCATAGAAGTGGGAGAAAGACCCATATGTACAAAAATGCTTATAGCAGCTCTTTTTGTGGTGGCAAAGAATTGGAAATTAAGGGAGTGCCCATCAATTGGGGAATGGCTGAACAATTTGTGGTATATGCATGTTATGGAATACTATTGTGCTATAAGAAACGAGGAGCAGATGGTCTTCATATTTACCTGAAGAGGCTTATACAAACTGATGCTGAGTGAGAAGAGTAGAACCAGGAGAAATTTGTACGCAATTACAGACACAATGTATGTGTGATCACCAACTCTGATAGACTGGACTCCTCTCAGCAATGCAGCGATATAAGTCAATCCCAAAAGACTCATGATGGAGAGAAATATGTGCATCCAGAGAAAGAACTAGAAAGAACTGAGTTTATATCCAGGTGGAAGCAAAATACCTGATCTTTTTCCTTCTCTTATTTGGTTTTATGTCCTCTTTACCATTTTTCATTCCAGCTGATACAATACGTCTTTATAACCTGACTAATGTATAATGTGAAAGTATTTACAGGTCCTATATTTGACTATATGCTGCCATGGGGGGGAGGGGAGAGAGGGGGACAAAATGTGAAACTCAAGGAATTGTGGAATTGAATCCTGTAAACTAAAAGGAAACAAACAAATTAATTTAAAAAAAATTTTTAAGCAATTGGGGTTAAGTAACTTGCTCAAGTTTACACGGCCAGTTATTTCTGGGTGTGGTACTGAGTATCTGAGCATGGATTGATCCAGGTACTCGCTGAGCCACCTGGCTGCCCCGAAACTAATTAAAATTTTAAAAAGAAAAGAGAAGGAAATCCAGAGACTTTTGAATCCCTCACCCACAACAAAGCAGACTGCAGTCCAGATGTCCCTCTCTCTCCAAAAGCTATCACCCTGCAGACAAGTTAATGATGGTGAGCTTCTATAAATTAATCAAGGCCATTCCCATGAATGACAGTCACCCTGGGTCACCAAACCTCTTCTCAAAGTTTCTCTAGCTTGGTAAAATGTTTGTGTAAGGATATGGGCATAAAGCATTTTTCAGATTTTGATGGGTACATCTGCCTATTAGAGACAAGGTCACTGACTCGGCTACTCGTTCAGTTTCATTTCAGTCCCTTTGAGTGCAAATGTAGCCTGTTAAAAGTCTACCAAAGGAGCAGCCAGGTAGCATAGCGAGTAAGAACACCGGCTCCAGTGTTGGGATGACCTGGGGATCGAATCCTGGCTCAGACACTTAGCACCCACCCAGAAACACCTGGCCATGTAACCTTGAGCAAGTTACTTAACCCCGATTGCTCTAAAAAAAAAAGTCTACCCAAGCTTCCATTCCTCCAGAAGAGTTTTTGAGATCCCAATCTTGCCTCCGGACCACAATAATCCATTTGAACAGGATGTGAATAGATGTTATTGCAACATACATTCAAAAAGTAGAAGATTCCCCTGAAAGTCACTTATAGTAATCATACAATGCTCAGTGACAGATCTGCAAACCTAAAAGGTTTGAAGAGATTATCTCAATTTTCTGCTATTATTTTCAGCTGACTTGAATTATTTCTCATGAGGACCCAATCTCCACAATGGTATCTTGAAAATAAACTTCCAGTGTATGAGCAGTAGTTGACCATGCAAGATAAAGATTTCTTCCTCTCCTCCCCCACCACTGGGTAGTATTGATTATCAAGATTTATTCCCATGAATCACTTTCTCTTTAAAATCTTACCTTTTCAAGGAAAAGAATGCTGGATTTTTGAGCCAAAGGATCTGGGCTTGAATCTCAGTTCTTCACTTACTACCTGTGTGACTCTGGCCCTCATGTTTCTTAGCGGCGTCTAAATCTGGGATCCTATGATTTTCCAAATTTGGACATCAGGTCAATGGATCTATTATGTCATCAATGTGAATACTACTGAAGCAGTTAAAATTTTACTCCCACTTCTTCATGCTCTGTAACTTTTCCACATTCTCTTATAAATCCTCCATAAAACATCCATAGATCATCAGTGTGCCCAAAGTTTTCGTTTCAAACTTGGGACAATATTTGGTACTAATGCAGAATTCAAGCTGTTTTCCTCTACACTTGGTCAACCTCCTTTTCCAATCATAAATTTACCTGGTTCTTAACTGTTATATTGCTTCTTGGGCATGATGGGTAATATGCTATAATCTATTTATACCCACTGTATGTCCCTCCATTATTCTTTGAGTCTCCTGTGATTATAATTTTTTGGAGGCTGTAGTATATTCCATGACGTGAAAGCATAGCATCACTAGGGGAAAAATAATATTGATATCAAGATAATTGATTTCTATTTCAGGAAGCAGCTTGGGATCAGAAAAAGTACTGTGCAATCTGTGAAATACAATTAATTCTGCCTATTATTCAATTCAGGTCATTACGTATTACATTATCTATTTAGGAAAATATGCACTAATATGCCAGTTCATTTAACTATGTTCCATGTCTGGTATTACTCAGACAAATGACATAAATATGGTTCTAGGTGATATCAATCCTTTAGTTCAGAGCTTGTGTGTGGCACTCTCTAGCTAAAGGACATTCCATAGAATCAGAGAATCTCAGGGTTACAAGGCAATTAAGAGGTCATTCCTTCAATCTATATCTGAATAAAAATTCTCTCTACAATATGGCCAATGGATGGTCATCTAGCCTTTGCCTAAAGCCTTACAGTAAGGGGAAATTTGCTCCTTCCTAAGGCAGCCCAATTCACTTTGTATGAATTGTTTAAAGTTTTTCCTGACATCAACACCAAAAGTACCTCTTTCCACTTTCATTTAATCAATCAACAAACACTTATTAAGTACTTACTATGTTCCAGGACTCTGTGCCACACTGCATAAATTTAATTCCTTAGCCATTAGGTACTTGAAAACAGCCAATCATCTCTTCTCTGGGATAACTATGCTCAGTTCCTTGAACTAATCCCCATGTGTCATGATCTTGAGACCTTTCACCACCTAAACAATTTCCCTTCTGAAATATGTAACTAAGAATTCAGATGCATTCTATGCAGAGTATAGTATAGCAACCCCTACAACACACCTCTCTTAATGCAGTCTAAGATAGCATTAGATTACTGTAGCTTTATTGAGGGTCATATCGCACTGTTAATTCATTTTGAATAGCAATGTGTTAAAATCCTTAGATCTTTCTCAAGTGAGACCTTACTCCAGTTCTGTCCCAATGGAGGTCTTCCCTAATCTAACCACTTCACTCCTACAGTCATGTTTATATCCTTTGTAAGCTCTAAAACTATGATTCTATGATCTTACTGAGAATCTGTTACTGGATTTGATATGTCTTGTAGATTTCCTCATTTATATAAATGTAAATTTGTGTAAATTTCATAGTAAGTGAATGACTGTGCATTTAAGAGGAAAGGAAACTAGGAATGATCCGGTCTATGAAATGCATTAAGGAATAACAACTCAGGCTAACTGACATTCAGTCCGATGCATATTTCTCAGAATCACAGATTAAAAGAGCAGAAAAGAACTAGAGATAGCTTCTAGTCATAGGAGCATAGACTGGACTTAGGATCACATGGTCCAATGAGTTGTACAAAGTCATAGTGTAATTAGTGGCAAAAGCTAGGATTCTAACCCGGAATGTTATTTGGTCAGTTTAGTGCTCTTTCTGTACCCCACTCCCTTCTTATAAGGAGTCAGAGATCTAGAGAAATGAAGTGATGACCAACAATGTTACTGAGAACTTACTCTCAAATACTCAGAACTGTGTAGGATGCATAGGGCCTGGGAGTTCAGTCAACTTTCAAAACATTTCCAGGGGAATAAAACATCAACCAATCAACAAGCATTTATTAAACACTCCCTATGTGCCAAGCACTGTGTTGAGTTTTGGGCATATGAAGAAATGTAAAAAGTGTCCTTTTACTTAAGGATCTTACATTATAATGGAGGGAATTCCATGTAGACATACATATATGCACGATATTCATAAGGGCAGCTAGATGGGGCAGTGGGTAGATTGCCAGGCCTGGAATCAGGAAAATTCATCTTCGTGAGTTCAAATCTGGCCTCAGATACTTCCTAGCTGTGTGACCCTGGACAAATCTCTTAACCCTATTTGCCTCAGTTTCCTCATCTGTAAAATGAGTTGGAAAAGAAAAAGGCAAACCATTCCAGTATCTCTACCAAGAAAACGTTTGTATTTGATCCTGAAAGCAACTAGAATTTATAGAGTAGGAGGGATAGGAGGGTGGTGACATGGTCAGACCTGTGTGTTAGGAAAATTACTTCAGCGGTTGAGTGGAGGAAAGACTGAAGTAGAGAGAGACTTGAGTTAGGCAGATCCGCCAGCAAGGTCTTGCAATAATTCAAGCATGAGGTGATGAGGGCCTGCCCCAGGATAGAGGCGATGTCAGAGAAGAGAAGGGGGTATATTGGAGAGATGTTACAATGCCTAGATAACAAGTTGAATATACGGAGTGAGAGATAGTGAGGAGCTGAGGATGATTCCTAGGTTGTGAGTGTGGGGAACTGGGAAGATAGTGAAGCCTTCTCTAAGTAAGAGGAAAGGTAGGAAGTTTAGGAGAAAAGATAATGAGTTCTGTTTTAGACATGTAGAGAGTCTACCCTCCTGAACTGTACCATAATGAGACTTGGTTTATGACTGACATATAAATGACATTTAAAATCTTTGCTTACAAAAAGTAATATTTAGAAATATTTCCCATTATAGAGAAGGAAAGAGGGAAGGAAGGAAGGAAGAAAGAAAGAAAGAAAGAAAGAAAGAAAGAAAGAAAGAAAGAAAGAAAGAAAGAAAGAAA
>NW_027187361.1:14248022-14259660 GCF_028583685.1 Petaurus breviceps papuanus | reverse complement strand
GAAAAGAAAGAAAGAAAGAAAGAAAGAAAGAAAGAAAGAAAGAAGGAAGGAAGGAAGGAAGGAAGGAAGAAAGAAAGAAAGAAAGAAAGAAAGAAAGAAAGAAAGAAAGAAAGAAAGAAAGAAAGAAAGAAAAGAAGGAAGAAAGAAAGAAAGAAAGAAAGAAAGAAAGAAAGAAAGAAAGAAAGAAAGAAAGAAAGAAAGAAAGAAAGAAAGAAAGAAAGGAAGGAAGGAAGGAAGGAAGGAAGGAAGAAATGAAGGAAGAAAGAAAAGAGGGAGGGAAGGAGGGAGGAAAGGAGGGAGGCCTAGAAATCTGCAAATGATTCTAAGTAACAGAAGCCACCTAGTGGTAAGGAGGAGCAATAAACAGACTGATAGGGAATCTCTCAATTCCTATCTCCCATTACTCTCATGGATTTCTACCTCCCATTACTCTCTTCCAAGAACCCTCATCTCAACCCAGGCTGTTCTGCTATTTGTCCCCCAAAACACGTGTTGGATGTTCCTGTCTCTCTGTCTTTTCTCACACCATTACTCTCACCTGAATATCCTTTCCCTTCTTCTCCACTGATCTACATTCTAGTAGTTTAAATACACAGGTGCTTTGATGACCCATTCATTAATGCATTCACTTCCTGAAAAGTACTCCTGACTAGCAGTTTCCTATTAGCAGCAGCAAATGGATAAGGCATTCTCCTAACTCTGAATTCATTCTCCCTCTTTACCTTCCCTTTCTCCCAAACTGCCTCTTCCTTACCTGAGCCTTCTCTTTTGTTATTTCATTTTTAATTTATGGAATAAAACAAGCATTTCCATAACATAGTACAATAAAGCAGAGGATTGCACATGAAACTGCAAATCCATTATGCAAAACTTACTATTCCTTTCAAATATATATAACAAAATTATGATGTAAATTTCTTTTTTTCTCCTTCCCAGTCCCCACCTCAAGATGGCTACCATCACACACACACACACACACACACACACACACATGCACATATGCACACACATATGTAAAATTATTCTATACATCCTTCTATCTATCAGTTCTTTCTCTGGATGCAGAAAGCATCTTTCTTCATATGTCCTTTATACTTAATTCAGGTATTTATAATAGTCAAAATAGCTTACTTATCAAGGTCTTTCTTAAAACCATACTGCTGTTACTGTATTCAGTGTTCTCTTGGTTCTGCTCTTTTAACTGTACCTAATTTTGTGCAATTCTTTCTGTGTTTTTCTAAAATCACTGAGCTCATCATTTCCTTTAGCACAGTAGTATTCCATCACAATCATATACCACAACTTGTTCAGCCATTCTCCGATTGATGAACATCCCTGCAATTTCTAGCTCTTTGCCACCACAAAGAGAATTGCTATAAACATTTTAGAAGATATAGGTTCTTTTCCTCTTTCCATAGTTATCTTAAGAAATAGACCTAGAAGTAATATTGCTAGGTCAAAGGGTATATAAGCAGTTTAATAACATTTTGGGCATAATTGCAGATTGCTCTCCGAAATGGTTATATCAGGTCACAATTCCTCCAACAAGGAATTAATATCCCAGTTTTTCCAAATCCCTGCCAACATTTTACACTCTCCCTTTCCAACATTTTAGCCAATCTGGTAGGTGTAAAATTATATCTCAAGGTTGTTTCAATTTGCATTCCTCTAATCAATAATGATTTAGAGCATTTTAAAAATTACTTTTTTTTAAAAAATCAAAAGAAATTCAAGAAAATTATGGAAAAAGGTAACTAACTAGAAAACAAGATACAAAATCTTAAGGAAGTAAATAACTTCTTAAAAACTAGAATTGGGGGGTGGTTAGGCAGCACAGTGAGTAAGAGTGCCGGCCCCAGAGTCAGGAGGATCCGGGATTGATTCCAGCCTCAGATACTTAACACCCACACAAAACAACTGGCCATGTAACCTTGGGCAAGTTACTTAACCCCAATTGCTTTAAAAAAAAAAACTAGAATTGGGAAAGTGGAATCAAATGATGTTATAAGACACCAAGATATAATAAAACTAGAAAAAATAGAAAAGAATCTGAAACATCTCATAGAAAAACAACTGATCTAGTAAACAGATCAAGGAGAAATGACATAGAATTGCTGGTCTACCTGAAAGTTACAATAAAAAATATATCAATATTTTTGATACAATATCAATACAATATCACAAGAAATTATTAAGGAAAATCGTCCTGAAGTTCTAAAACAAGAAGGTAAAGTAGAAATAGAAAGAATTAACCCATCACCACCTGAAAGAGATCCCAGGAAGAAAACTTACAGGAATGTCATAACCAAGTTTCAAAATTCCCAAGTTAAAGAGAAACTATTGCAAGCAAAAAAAAAAAAATTAAATAGTGCAGAAAAACTATCACCTAGTAGCTTCTTTTTATTTTTTTTATAAAGCAATTGGGGTTAAATAACTTGCTCAAGGTTACACAGCCAGTTATTTCTGGGTGTGGTGCTAAGTATCTGAGCCTGGATTTGATCACCAGGTCATCCCGACACTGGAGCCTGTGCTCTTACTCGCTGAGCCACCTGGCCACCCCTAGGCAATTGGGGTTAAGTAACTTGCTCAAGGTTACATGGCCAGGTGTTTCTGGGTGGGTGCTAAGTGTCTGAGCCCAGATTCGATCCCCAGGTCATCCTGACACTGGAGCCTGTGCTCTTACTTGCTGAGCCAACTGGCCGCCCCTCACCTAGTAGCTTCTATACTAAAAGACCATAGATTTCAGAACATTTTATTTTGAAGAATTATATTGTATCCAAGAATAACTTATCCAGAAAATTTGAGTATAACACTCATTTTTAAAAATGAACATTTGATTAACGGAAAAACTTTCAGGCATTTGCAACAAAAAGACCAGAATCAATGGAAAATTTTATATAAAAGATCCAGAAGAAATATAAGAAAATCATTAAGATTAGGAGAATTACAAAGACTAATTACAAGGCATGATTAAGGTTAAACTGTTTACTTACAATATATGAAAATGTTATTTTTAGCAGTAATTATTAGTTATTATTCTTAGCAATAGTATTCTTAAAACTTTTATCATTACTAAAGTAGTTTGAAAAAAAGGTTATGGCTGAGCTGTGTATGGTGGGATGATTCTAAAAAACAAAATTGTGTAGGAAAAGGTGAGAGAAATTATCTCATAAATATGGGGCACAAAAGAAAGAACTAATGCAGAGGAAATAGATGGGAGTGAGGGGCTGGTAATATTGAAACTTTACTCTCATCTGGGTTGAAAATGAAACAAAGTGTACATCTTTCTGAGCCTTCTTGTACCTCATGCCTCAGTTTCCTTATAAAAATTCAGATGTAGCTCCCACAAATGTAGGGGCATTTGCTGCCCCTGTTTTACATTTACTATGAGCTCAAATAAATGGAATATAGAGTAAATGTTTCTAGAATTCTGAAAAAGGACATATTAGTATAAACTATGCTAGTCAGAGAAGACTTCATTCAGGAGGTAGGAGAAATGGAGTTGGGCCATCCATCCTTAGTCCACATCTTTGGGTTGGTGACACTGATTCATTAACAATCATTAACAATCCTATCTGGGAATAAAGTGTCCCAACAGCTAAATTCTGACTGGCTCTATGAGAAAACCTTCAGCTACAATGGAAATGTACCATGGCTTGTCTTCATAACCTAACAGTTCAGAACACTCATTTTGTAATGGAGCCCACTTCTGTTGTCCCGAAAACCTAACCTGTGATCCAAGTGGAAATCCTTCTCTATTATGTAAAATGAGAAAAAATTCAAATTCTTTATCCCATGTGTCAGAGTTGGATCATGGACCAGCCAAGCATCCAATGTAGTCTTCCATCATACCTGGTTAGTGAGACTGGTGCTTTCAAGCTATTGAAAATGACTGAAGAGAACTCTACTGCTGTTTAGTCATTTCAGCTGTGTCCAACTGTTCACGACACCTTTTGGGGGTTTTATTGACAGAGATACTGGAATTCTTTGCCATTTCCTTTGCTAGTTCATTTTACAGATGAGGAAACTGAGAAAAACAGGGTTAAGTGACTGGGCTAAGGTCACACAGCTAGTAAGTGTCGAGGCCCGATCTGATGAGTCTTCCTGACTTCAGGCCCAGCACGCTCTCCACTAAGCCACCTAGCTGCCCGATGGGAAGACTACGTCACCACAAAATAAATGCAGTCATTTCTCACAATGAACATTAACACTGGGTTTGGGGCATGTGATCCTCAACTCTCTGTAGGAACTAACTCAAAATTGTCCTAAATGGCCTGTCTGGGGAATGCCCCCAGTACTTCTCTTGGCTAGAAACAAAAAGGAGTCGATTTTCTAAAACCTCAGGGTTTGCTGACAGATTTTTCCTCTCTTCCAGTTCCCCGGCTTTGCTCCTAATGGCCTACTCCACAGCTGATCTCGTGGTCTTGATTTGGACATTAATGTTACTGACCTCAGTGTGCTGCCTGACGCAGGAACAAGAGGGTGAGCCATAGGATTATAATTAAGTGACTTTAGTTGAGTGTTCCTAGGAACATTAGCAAAGATCTGAGGAGTTTCCTTTATTTCATTTCATTTCTTTGATACCCTATTTCACCCAGTCTAGAATTGAATGCCACTCATAAAACCAGTTCCAATAATGATTGTTGCATAGAAGGTTTAACCTCCTGTTTTTTTTTTCTAACCTGAGCCAGTTTCCCCCCCCCCTTTAAGGCAGCCCTATGACCCTCTACTCTGTGGTGCTCACTGTATTGGTTCTAGAGTTAGTAAGGATACCTGAGCAACTTAGTCCACTGCAACTGAGAACTTCCAAGCTTAAACAGTCCATCAGCCTTCCCAGCAGTAAGGACCAAAAATGTATACCACCGTGCCTAGCTGAGCACAGTTCCACTTTATCAAATTGCCTTCAGCTGGCTTCACTTATCTGCAACATATATTTCAGCAAAGACATCTGGCAGTACAAGGAAGATGTGCTTAACTGAGAACCATCCTCTCCCTGACACTGTAAACAGTAGGTTAAATTCATAGCCTATCTCTTAGAGCTCCTAACCTGAGAGATCCCTAAAGCAGCCATGAGTGCACTCAGTGATTGCATGGTCACTGAAAAAATACCTACTTTTAATAAGCAGATCACATTTCTATTATGTAGAAAGAATACTTCAAGAATATTTAGTGTGGTAGAAGAGAGGATAAATTTGGGGAGTTTGATAAACAATATCTTCTATATTCCTAACAATTTATACTTTCTCTTCCAAAAAATGCTTTCTCTTCCCAAAAAAATGCTTTCTCTAATTTTGACCCAGAAGAAAGACTGCTAGATAAACAGACCAGGTGTCAGTATATCTATTTGGAAACATATAGAATTTAAGCAAATTTTCTCAAGAATTCAGAGTAAATGACAGCCTTAGGATAAAACCTCAAGTGTATTTACTCTCTTCCAGTGAATTTTCTACAACAACACATTTATAAAGGAAGAGGGGAAACCTCACAACCTCCTCTTTAAATTAGTTATGAAAGGTAGGGAAAGGAACAGGGTGACCTAGGATGGGGAAGGAAATTCTTTGGGACATAGGATCTGGTTTGAGCAAAGGCTCAGGGGCAGAACCGCCATGATCAGTTGAAGGTAGAGGACACTAAATTCATTAGAGAGTAACCAACGAAGATTAAAGACAAATATAATAATAGCTATCCTTCACATAGCATTTGCTTTAGTACTAAACACTTAGCAATTATTTTCTCATTTGATGCTAACATGAGGAAACTGAAGCAGGCGGCAAGTGCCTTGTCCAGTCACACAGTGTGTCAGGCCAAATTTGAACTCAGTTCTTCCTGGCTTCATGCCCAGTACTTTATCCACTGAGCTACCTAGCTGCCCAGCTACTGGGAGATAAGTCAAGTGACACTGTCTAATAAAAGTTTTGGAAGATGCTACTCTGTTGATCTGTTGAAAACCACTATGAAAAGCTTTTAATCAGAGCAGTGACTACTTAAATAGAAGGGACATAAATTTCAGAGGAAGCATTGAGGACAAGGGAAACACTAGTGTATTTGTAGTTGTTAGAACTGGATTCAAATCTTGGCTCTTTCATTCACTTCATGTGCAAATTTATGCAAGTTATGTTAACTTTCTGGGACTCAGTTTCCTCATCTGTAACATGAAAAGGTTGGATTAGCTAACCTCTAAAGTGCCTCTAAATTCATGATTTTATAATGTTTTTAGGCATATAATGTAGCCTATAGTTCAAAAAAGAATCAGTCATGAAAGCCTAAAGGAGTCGTCTGTGAGAAAGTGGAAGCATGTTTTATAGAAGCTAGTGGCAAATATTAACATAAAAGAAGAGGGAAATGAAAAGTTAATTTGGGCCACAAAGATTTTTCCCTTGAAGGTATTATAATAATAATAGGAATTTAAAGATCTTCCCTGCCCCTTAATAGGTCTAAGGGAATTTGAAGATCATTCCTGCTTTAAAGATCTTCCCTTCCCCTGGATAGGCTGAATGTAATCACATGGAGACTGTGGTGGGAGGAGTTTGCTGAACAGGTGGAGCAGAGCTGAGAGGAAGCTGGGAGTAAGAGTGGTTAGAGTTGGAGGGAGGAGAGGATGCAGGCAAGGAAACAGCTAGGTATGGTGTATTAACTGTGTTCCCAACTCCCTACTGTGTTATGGTGTATTAACTTCTTTGTTTCTAGGATGGATTCCATTTTCTGGTGTTGGAATTTGGCTTTCTGGTTTTGGGATTCAGCTTTCTGGTGTCTGAATAAATGTTTTGCTTCTGTATTTTATATGGAGAGCCTGTTATATTTTAGGATTCATAACTGTGCCAGTTTTAGGTGCTGTGAATATTGCATTGGAGCTACAAAGGGGTATTGGTAAAGTAGGTGGTGTTACTAACTCTGACAGAAATTGGGTAATGGGGGGAGGGCATAGATGAAAGATAAACAACTTTTATTTTGTCACATGAGATTTGAAATGTTAGAAAAATCACTTAAATTGAGCCATTGCATGAGCTGGACTGAGCATAGCAAGTGGGTATATGAATTTGGTGGAAAGGAGATGCTTCAGGCATGAGAATACCTAAACTATAGCAGAAACAATGGCACAACAGGTTCATACTCCAGAAACTGAGAACTATAGACTGTTCAACAGAGCCCAGAGAGATCATCCAGTTGTAGATTAGTTAATGAGGAACTTCTGAAGGATATGGTCAATACATGCAATCAAAAGAGGGAATTACAGTCTGGAACCTCACTCTGGAAGCTAAGGTGAGGGAGGACTCGGAAATCTAATTGGTGACTAACATTAAAAGCTCAGCAAAGTTAAGCAGATTTGGAATTATAAACGATTTCTTTATATAATATAATTAATATGCAATTATATATAATTATTACAATGTAATATATAATTTCTTTAGCCATGTGGAAGTCACTGAAGACTTTGAAAGATGTATACAGTGGAAAGAATGGAAGGCAGAGGACAGGAGAGCTAAAAGAGCCCGGAAGCTGAGTGCTAAGAGAATGAAAGATGCTTCCTGCACTTGTAGTTGAAGAGAAGCTCATGCAGTTCTATAGCTGATTTTTGAGAATCAGGGAAATTGGGCCATGTTTTAATGTTGGAGTAAAGAATGAGAAGTGAGTAAGAGCCACCTTAGCATCCACATCCAGAGAAAGAAATGTGGAGTCTGAATGGAGATCAAAGCATACTATTTTCTCTTTTTTTGTTGTTTTGTTTTTTTCTTTCTTGTGGTTTCTCCCATTGTTTCTAATTCTTCTTTACAAAGTGACTAATGTGAAAATATGTTTAACGTGAATTTATATGTAGAGCCTATATCAGATTGTATGCTGTCTTGGGGAGGGGGGAGAGGAAGGAGATGGAGAAAATTTAAAACACAAAAGCTTATGAAAGTGAGTGTTGAAAACTAAAAATTACCTAATTAATCTTTTTTCAAAAAGAATGAGAATTGGAGGATGAAGGAGAAAGGAATTTTAGAAAGGGAATCACAACTTTTGGGGAAGCAGGGGAGAATCAGATCCTAGGGCAAAGGTAAAAAAAAATGAACAAGAGTGAAGATGAGAAGAGAAGTGAATCTGTGGCCTAAAATCTCAATGAACAATTCTTTAAAGAGCTTGAAGCCAAAGTACCAGGTCAATCAGTCACAACTCTGAAAAATGATACAAGGGAAATGGAGTTAACCTGGGACAACAGTAACAATATCACAATGCCCACAGATGTAATGAAAACACATGATTCACCAGTGATGGTAAGCATGCCTTCATGTCTTATTTCCCTCTTTTATTGTCACCAAAAGGAAATTGAGTGTTTTTGATTCCTGTTGTTGTTACTGAGTTTTGCCCAACTCTTAATAATCACATGGATATGGTTTTCTCAGCAAAGATGCCGGGGGCGGGGGGGGTTGCCATTTCTTTCTTCGGTATTTTTTACAGATGAGAAACTGAGGCAAATTAGTGTTAAGTGAATTGCCCAGGCTCACACGGCTAGTAAGTGTCCAAGCTTGAGTTGAACTAAGATCTTCCTGACTCCAGGGACACTGTTCTAACTACTGGGCCACCCTTTGATATACAACAGAAAAATTCTATTAAAAAGGGGCTTTTATAATTAAAAAGGACCCTTTCAGACATATGTAACTTACTGTCCTTGGTTTCATCATCAGCCACTCAGAAATCTAACATGTTCTACAGAAACTATATCTTTAACCAAGTTTCATAACATGATTTACTCATAGCAACACAATTAAAACAAGGCAAAATAATATTTAGGAATAAGGTAAAGCTACATCCCTTGATTCTACTAATAGTTACTGTAAATGTGCTGTTTTCTTTTTCATTTTTGTTTTCAGGACAAAAACAATGCCAAGAAATTATGTTGTGGCTTTTCTAATTGTAATTTGAATCGTGAAGCCATGTTTCTAGATTCTCTGACTATATATCAAAACACTTCCAAAAAAGGACTCATTTTTAATGACACTGGTAAGAAATCTTAAGGGTTTTTTCCCCTTTTGGGAGGGGGGAAGGTAGGGCAATTGGGGTTAAGTGACCTGCCCATGGTCACATGGCTAGTTTTGTGTTGTGTCTGAGGCTGGATTTGAACTCAGGTCCTCCTGACTTAAGGGCCGGTGCTCTATTCACAGTGCCACCCAGCTGCTCCTCCCACCCCAAAATCTTGAGTTTTAAGTCCTTGCTTTTGTTTCCCATCAAGAATCAATATCAGATCTTATTTTAACTTCGAAATGCATTTTGTGTCCTTTCTGTATCTACGCAGGAGAAGACACAGCTGCCAAAAATTTTTCCTGTTATGTTTACAAAGTTTATTTCATGAACTGCACTTGGACAGTAGGTAGAGCGGCTCCAAATGATGTCCAATATTACCTTTATTCACAGAATGTTAAGTAAGTTTTAACTGTAGATGAAAATTGTGAAAATTATGATGCAATGTATTATATCCTACTAATCTGAGGCATTTTGGTTTATTGCAGGAGAGAACAAGAAAGAGAATGTACTAGTTACATAAAAGATTCCCAGAAGAGGCATGTTGGATGCCACTTTGATAAACTTGATGGATTCATAGGCAAGGGTTACTTCCTTGTAACTGGTAGCAGCAAAAGAGTAAAAATAAAAAATTATTGTTCTAAGAAAATTTCACTATTATCAATAGGTGAGAAGTAAACTATATGACCTTACCTATACATTAATAGTCAAAAGATATATTCATATTGATAACATATTTATTTAGAATTGACAAGAATTAGCAAGTGATTGGATATATGGGATAAGAAAGGATGAGTTGCATGGGACAGTGCCATGGTTGAAAACATGTGAGACTGGAAGGATGGTACTATCCTTGAAAGAAATAATAAAGTCTTTAATAGATGTACATTTTGAGGGCAAGATGAGTTCTATTTGGTTTTGAGAGTTTGAAATGCCCAAAAGATAGTTTTTGATGTGGGACTAGAGCTCAGGAGAGAGACCAAGACTGGATATATAGATCTCAGAAACATTTATGTAAAGATAATAATTGAACCTAAGAGAGTGGATGAAGCTACTTAAAGAGGAGAGAGAGAGAGAGAGAGAGAGAGAGAGAGAGAGAGAAGGGAAAGGGTGAGGGCAGAAGGAAGGAAGGAGGGAGGGAAAAGAGGATTGCTGTCAGACTTTAGCAGGTAGCTGGAATTAACATGACACACATTCATTCACAAACATTTAGTGAGAAACTATGTGTAAGGTATCGTCTAGGTGCTAAGTGAATTACAAGGATGAATCCCATTCACAAGCTTCTTACAATTGAATATGGTGGTCCAGTCAGGCTTATCAAGTGGTAAAAGGAGCAAAGAAAAGATGTTTAGGGGAGCTTCTCTGATTTGTATTTTCTTGGAATTTTGGGTTGCAGAAATTTGGGTTGCACCAACTAACATCACTGTGAACTGTTCAAAGTCAAATTGTCTCATACGGTGGCAGAAACCTAAAACAACACATACTATTGGTGACACTGAATTTAAATACCAGCTTCACATACAGGCAAGTATGAGATGCTTTGAAATGTTTGTTTATCCCACTTTTTACTTGTGATTTCTGCTCTGTGTAAAGGTACATCAGAGGCCTGAAGGAAGAAATCCATGCTATTTTCATTGGACTGCTTTAGCAACACCCTTGAATACTGGGGCAAACCTGATTGGTTACAGGAAAATCCTGGTGACCCTGCTGACCAACACTTGATCAACTGACTTAGAACTGCCTAAGATAATGTTAGCTGTAGATGCAGTGAAGTGGGCAATGTTTCACCCATCTGTGAGGAGATTCTCTGAAGGAAAGAGAAAAAAAAGGGTTGTTTGTTTTTGTTTTTTGTTTATTTGTTTGTTTTGCCTCATGAACCCAGAAGACATTTAATTGAATTCTAGAATTAAAAAGGAATCAAGTCATTTTGACTATTACTAAGACCTAAATTAACTACAAAGGACATAGGAAGGAAGACTCTACCTGCATCCAGAGAAAGGACTGACAAGTAGAAGTATGTATAGAATGGTTTTGTATGTAATACATATTTGTGTCTAATGGTAGTTTTCTCTAGGTTGGGGGGAGGGGGAAAAGAAATTTACATGATAATTATATATTTAAATGGAATGGCAAGTAAGTTGTACATAATAGATTTGTAGTTTCAGTGCAGTCATTTTTATTATACTATGTTATAGAGATGTTTTTATCCCATAAATTAAAAATAAGATAATTTTTTAAAAAAGAATAGCTATCAATTCACACATGCTTCTGGTTTCGTAGACATTCTTATGGGAAGAGCACAGGATGATGCACTAAAACCAGTTACCAAGCCAAGTAAATAAATGGTTTTTGTCATGCAAAAACACCCCAGGGGAAAGAGGGAAAGTCTATATGAATTCATTTAAATCTCCAACATTGAAAGAAAGAGAAAAGAAGGCAGGAAGGCAGGAAGGCAGGAAGGAAGGAAGGAAGGAAGGAAGGAAGGAAGGAAGGAAGGAAGGAAGGAAGGAAGAAGAAGGACAGAAAGAAGAAAGAGAAAAAATAAAGAAGAGGAAGAAAAAGAAAGAAAGGAAGAAATAAAGGAAGAAAGGAAGAAAGAAAGAAAGAAAGAAAGAAAGAAAGAAAGAAAGAAAGAAAG
>NW_027187361.1:14192888-14248012 GCF_028583685.1 Petaurus breviceps papuanus | reverse complement strand
AAGAAAGAAAGAAAGAAAGAAAGAAAGAAAGAAAGAAAGAAAGAAAGAAAGAAAGAAAGAAAGAAAGAAAGAAGAAAAAGGAAGGAAGAAAGGAAGAAAAGCTAGTTCCAAATGCCATCATTACCCTCCATGTGCCCGAGAAGCAGTTTCCTTCCTTTCTTGTCTGCCTCTGGAGCTCTCTTTTTACCCAATTAAATGAAGGCTGCACCATGTGAACCCCTTGTTTCTTATTTTTTCTGCTTTTCCTATAGGCTATAACTTTGCTAGGCTGGGCTATAATATGTTTCAAAGAGATCCCCATATTTCTTTTTAAACTGGAAACCAGAAAACAAATTAGATCATAAGGAATACTGAGACCTGCTTCATAAGTTTACTATAAGGATTAAATATAATTCGATCACTTTCAAAGGTTAAAAAGTGGCCCAGTTCATAGACTGGACTTGCTGTCAGCACCACCTCAGACACTTATGTGACCCTAGCCAAGTCACTTAACTTCTCCCATCCTCATTCTCTTTATTTGTAATTTTTTTAAAAAGACAGTAATAGTATCTATCTCTCAGAGTTGTGAGGATAAAATGAGATAATAGATGTAAGTTACTCCTTTAAAGTCCTGTATAAATTCCAGCTAGAATTATTTAAAGTTCTTTGAAGGGTTAAAACACAATTTCCAAATATAATATTGAGTCATTGTTAATATCTTTTAGAGTGTCAAAAACACAGGTGAAAATATTCAGAAAAGTCCCATTTGCCCCAATAAGACTGGAGGGAGTCAATCACCGAGTATTTTTAAGTACTTACCATGTGTTAAGACACTGTACGTACTAAGCCATCGGCCCAGACCTAAAGGCACAGGTCCAACATGATTCTGCCAAGCTATCTCAGGTTGTTTTTTTTAATATGACTTTATAGGCCTGGGAAGAATTTTTTCCTCCAATATTTGATATTGCTAAACATTTGTATATGACTTTGAGGTTTGCAAACCAGTTTACATACATTATCTCTTTGGATTCTTATGGCAAATCTTTAAGGTAGGTGCTACCAAGTGTTATTTCCCATTTTACAGATGAACAAATATGTTCTCAGAGAGGTTAGATGATGTGCCCTGGGTTCCCCACATGGAAGCTAAGTGTCAGAAGCAGAATTTCACTATGACTCCAACGTCAGCCCTTCATTTTCTTTGCTGTGCTGCTGTTGCTTCATCCAGGCACAGAGCCATGACAATTGTACGGCCTGCTGTATTATTAGCAAGCCAGATTATTAGCACACCCAGAATGGCCTGCTAGCACAGGTCCTTTGATCTGCTTTTCTAAAGGAAAGACAACTTTTAAAGGGGTCAGCAATCTTCTTTTAATGACATTCACTAGTTCAGGGGAAAAGTCAGCACCCTGAATGTGGAGAAAGTACAAACAGAGAAAGGACATTCCATTCACTAGTTCAGGAGAAAGGTCAGCACTCTGAACGTGGAGAAAATACAAGCAGAAATTAGCACGGAGATTCAACAGACAGGGCTCCGTCTGAACAAAGTAATGTAAGCACCTACTTACACCACTAGATCAGGGAAGCACAAACATCTGAGTAATTGGGGGCCTCTTAACAAATGGCTACTCAGAGTCCAGTCCAGGGAATCAAAAGGTCCTTCTCATGAGAGAACCCCCAATGCAAAATACCAACCCCCCAGTATATATAGTTTTCAACTGATAGGCTCAGAGCCAGAAGGCACCACAACCCTGGTGACTTAGGGACTAATTAGCTTCATTCCAAAAGCTGTGAAAGCCTTCCTACAAGCAAGCCTCCCCTTCCCTTTAGGCAATTTCCTCCCCCAAAGGGCTCTATGTGACTCTATGTATCACAGCTGGGAAGGAGCTCAAATCAGTAAAACATCCATGATTGAACATATGTGGTCACAGAGGCCTATTAATGCATGGGGAAAATCTTCCTATTCCATTAATATTACACACACACACACACGCCAGGATTATAACCACTAAAAGAGGGTGCAAGCTTAACAGACTGGACTAGGCAAGGTTATCTATCCTATCGGTGGAGAACCTGCCAATAATACAGCTATCTCTCCCTTGGGCATCTTGCAATGACGCAGATTTGGCAATAGATGCAAATGGGTCTTACTCTAGAGAACTAAGCAGGCTGCCAGAAGCAACCAACAGACATACACTGTCACTACATACATTGAGTGAAGCCCTCGAGCAGGTAGCTGGCAGAGCTTGTTGACCTTGGAATCAGGAAGATGTAAGTTGAAATCCTACTGCAGGCACTGTGACCCTAGGCAAATCACTGAGTCTGTTATTCTGCCTATCTGTAGAGTCAATAATGAAAGGACTTTTCCCCCCTAGTTATTGTAAGGATTGAATGAAATAATATGCCTAAATTATTTCTAAGCTTTTAAGTACCATATGAGCATTAACTATTATTATACTTATACCTTTTTTGATACAATGTTTAACAAAGAAAGGAAAATAAAAATCTGGGTTTTGTGAAATTGAAGAGAGGGGTGGCTAGGTGGCAATGAATAGAGCACTGGCCCTGAAGTCAGGAGGACCTGAGTTCAAATCTGACCTCAGACACTTAACACACTTACTAGCTGTCAACCCCAATTGCCCTCCAAAAAAAAAAAAAAAAAGAAATTGAAGAGAAGATACACCTTCACTTTCACTATGGTAAAACTGTGGAGGGATGCCCTTCAGGTCTTCTGAGGATTTGACACAATGGAAAGATAGTCTCCCCACAATCCTCCTGAACAATAGTCAGGCTCAGATGATATGGCCTGATGCCAACGCCCAGCAGTGCCACAAAAAGAGGGTAGTCAAAGAAGGAGACAATTGGGTCTTCCTCAGGTTGTACTGGAGCCAGCTCAAATCAACTTGAGAGAACTGATAGTTGAAAGTTTCAGCGTGAGCATTTACACTTCAAAAATCACATCAGAGCTTGACTTATTGTTTTGTTGATTTCTAGACTTAAGAAAGTGATGGAGAAAAATGATAATACAGATTGAATTTAAAGCTGTGTCTTACATTTTTAGAAAGCCAGCTGTTAGCAGTAAACCATTAGTCATTGCCCACAATTACAAAGCAGGTATGCTTGAGTTTCGCTCCTACTCAAGAAGGTTTGTTGACAGTACCATTCAGAATACAAAAAGGGAGACCCAGCCAGATACTTCCTTACTGATTTTTCAAAGTGAAAGTACTTACCGGGTATTTTCTTGCTATTTTTTTACAGGGCTCGCAGTACACTCATAAAAATCGGGTGAGTTTGGTCTTTTGTTGTGATCTGATGTCAAAGTGCACTTATAGTAAAAAAAAATCACTCAAACTTGTTACAATCTGGCCTATAAACTTTTGCATGCAGAATAAAACTGAAAATAGCTATGCTGCTCTCTTAGAGAGAATGATACACTATAATGTGATTGTGAGACTTTCCCAAGCTCATATATATTATATATGTATATATACATATATATAATATATTACATATATACACATATGTATATATATATATAAATCTATCAGTCAATCAATTAGCTTAATCACCAGTCATTTTGCTAGACATTGTATATATAGACAAAAATGAAAATAGTCCCTGCCTTCAAAAAACTTACATTCTGTGACGGAGATACAACATGTTCATAGAGAAATATAAAATGAATATATGGGGATAGGAGAGGCAGGCATTAGCAACTGTGCAAATCAGGAAAGGTTTCCTGGAAGAAGTGGTATTTTAGTGGAGCCTTAATGGAATACAGTGTTCAAGAGTTGGAGGTGAAAATGGAAAGCATTCCAGGTATGGGGGATTACCTACATACAAACATGGATGTAGAAGATGGAATATTTAGTATAAGAAACAGCCTTTGCAACACTGTACCCATTATTTAAACACCTCAATACAAAATTGAGGAAATGCTCAGTAAAACATTTTCAAGATTTAGGGTTGCCCTGAAACAAATAAAAACCTTGACATTTCTGTAGCATCCCTCATTCCACAGAATCAGTGACAAATGTGTTTTTCCCCCAATTTTCTTTTTTCCTGGTCCAAGTTGGAGGTACAAGGATCTGCAAAAAATGAGTATGACTTCCCAAATTATCACATGGAGACAGAGTATATCTTGAAAATAAGAGCCAGTCGTCGAGACGGGAATTGGGGTGAATGGAGTGAACCTGTGAACTTTGGTAAGCATGTTTCTGTTTCGTTACATATATGGGAGATACCAGGTGATCTGCTTGACCTCAGTCACTTTGGCAATGCAAAGGCAACCTCACAGACCTAGATTTGCTCTCGTTTCTTCCTATGCTGCCCCTGCCATCCAGGTAGCTCCCACCTCTGGCACGTTCCATTAGGGAATCATCCAGTGAAAAAACATTTTTAAGTGCCTACTATGTGTCAGATCCTGTGCTAAATTATGGGATAGAGAGAAATGTAAAAGCCCCTGAGCTCGCAACCTATGAGGGGAGACAACGTGCAAATAACTACGTACACACAAGTGGGACACAGGATGATTAATCGAAAATAATCAACAGAAGGAAGACCTCCTGTGGCTGGAATTGTAGCTGAGACTCAAAGAAGTCCGAGAAGCCAGGAGCAGGAGCATTCTATGCATGGAGGACAGCCCCTGAAAATGCCCACTGCAGGAAGATGGAGGGTTTTGTTCAAGGAAGAGTAGGGAAGTCAGTATCATGGTATCACAAAGTATGTGGTGGGGGACAAGGCCTAAGAAGACTGGAAAGAGAAGATGTGCAATTCAGAGAACTTTACTCGTTTATTTAAAAGAGTTTGTTTGTTTGTGTGTCCGTGTGTGTGTCTGTGTGTGTGTGTTTGGCACTGTAGATACAACACTGGCCCAGAAGTCAGACTGACATGAGTTCAGATATGACCTGAGACACTGGCTTGTGACTGTGGGCAAGTTACTTAACCCCAATTGTCTCAAAAACAAAAAAGGGTATCATGCAATAAAAGTAAAATGCAAAGTCACTTTTGGGGGAGATACTAAGATGTCCCAGGGCTCAACCTGCACACCCTGTATACTCATTTATGATTGCTACCAGATGAATGGTGATGCTTTCCATTTTTAGAGCTGCCACAAGCTGAAAAGCTGGGAGATATGAGTTCAAGTTTATAATTTGAACTCTCAGTCTTTTTCTAAATAAAAGAAGCCCCTCTTTATTAAAGCATGAACACAAATCATTTAATTAAACGCCAACTGTTAATCATTATACATCAGTAACATAAGATATGATGTAGAGTAAAAAATATATACACACCTCAAAACTACAGGCCTTTGTCACTAACAAGTTTGGGGGGGCAGCTAGATGGTGAAATACATAGAGCACTGGGCCTGGAGTCAGGAAGGCTTGAGTTCAAATCTGGCCTCAGGTGCATTGCTAGTGGTGTGACCCTTGACAAGTCATTCAACGCTGTTTGCCTCAGTTTCCTCATCTGTAAAATGAGCTGGAGAAGAAAATGGCAAACCACTCCAGTATCTGCCAAGAAAACCCCAATGGGATCCCAAAGAGTCCGAAATGACTGAATCGTAACAACAAAACCTGTTATCAGTTATCATCAAACTAGCTTCAACTTTCTGTTATCAAGAAATTCTTTACTTTCTCTCAACTAAAGAAGTGTCTTCAGGTCTTAGGTCTTGAAAATCCCTAAATATCCAGTCATGACGTTCAGGCATATTACATGTAGCTTGTACTATAAAAGTCCTTTCCACAAATTTCCCCTCCAGGCTTAGTTAATTTGGTATGTTGGAGAACTCAGCTCCCTTAGGTCAGGGCTCTATTTGCATTGATTAGTTCCTCTTATGTAGAAGAACTACCTGGTCTCATAGACTCATAGACTTTTAGAATTTATAAGGAACTTAGAGGTCATCTTGTACAACCTCATCATTTTACAGAAGGGGAAAATGAGGCACAGAGAAGTGAAGGTATTTATCCATGATCATGCAGCTAGTTAGTGGGTAGAAGTATAACTGGAACCCAAGTTTTCTAACTCTCAGCCCATATCATATGATGATTCTTTGCTTATCTCAGGGACGGCCTCAAACTTTCTTTTCCCTGTAATTACTAATTTTCAACTTTGCTCATCCAAGTAAGAAAGAGAAAAAAAAGGTACAAAAAAAGTCACCTGTGAAAAAATTCACAACATCTGAGTCAAACTTCCCAAGTATTTCTAGAATTGCACAACTTCAGAAACCCAGAATTGAAAAGGACCTCACAGGCCATCTCTTCCAACCCATAACTCAACAACAATCCTTTCCACAGTCATGCTGACAAGTCCATGTAGCCTCAACCCTAAGACCTCCAGGGATGGTCAAGCCACCACTCCCAAAGAAACCCACTCCACTAATCATTACCGAGCTTTTCTCTTACATCTGGCCATACTCGGTTTCTGTTCTTCCTCATCCTGTCCTCTGTGGCGTTTTTTCATAGGAAACCTTTCAGATAGCTACCATGTTCCCCCACTGAGTCTTCCCTTCTCTACTCTTGTCCCACAAGTTTTTATTAAAGGGCCTAATATGTGCAAGACACTGTGCTTTATGCAAAAATGTCAGTCCCTGCCTTCAAAAAGCTTATGTTCTTCTGGAGGGGAAGAAAGAATACAAAATGTAAATAGTTGAATTTATACCTTATAATTTAAGGAAGGAAACAGTACTTACTTAAAAATCCTCTTCTGGATTCAGCCAATCCTTCCAGGCTCTAGGAATTCAGTCATTATCCTCTATATTAGCTAACCCTCCCAGGTCTCTCACCATCAGAGTGAACCTCTCCTAGATACTTTTGAGTTTGACAGTCTTATCCCAAAATAAGGTTCCCAGAGTTGAACATGACACACCAGATGTAGTCTGCTCGGAATAGGGTACAGGAGGACTATTATCTCCCATTTTTTGCACACTGTCTCCTATAATGTCTTTTTGGCCAATTTTTATAATCCTCTACCCCTTCTCTGGGCGTTATCTATACACTGGTAGCTTTCTAGTTTCTGAACAATATGATATGTAGATCTCCATCTGTCTACGTGTGTTTCTTAAAACACTGTTGTGTTTTTATAGTCCTTGAAAACAAATTCATACATTTGGGGCCTTATTGGTAACTAGGGGACACAGTGGAGAGAGAACAGAGCCTGAAGTCAGGGAAACCAGAGTTCAAATCCACCTCACACACAAGCAGTGTGACTCTGGGCAAGCCACTTAAACTCTATCTGCTGCAGCTTCCTCAACATTAAATGGAGGTAGGAGAGGATAATACCTACCTCTCAGGGTTCCTATGAAGATCAAATGAGATAATATTTGTAAAGTATTTAGTGCAGCAACTGGCATATAGAAGATGCTTAATAGATGTTTGTTTCCTTTCTTTCTTTCTTTCTCTCCATTACAAAAGGCCACTTCTTAAAAATGGTATGCTAAGGATCTAAGACAACTCCAAAAGACTCATGATGGAAAATGCTGTCTGCGTTCAGAAAAAGAGCTATGGAGTCTGAATGCAGATCAAAGCAGACAATTTACTCTCTCTTTTTTTTTTTTTGCTTCTTCTTTCTCATGGTTTTCCCCATTGGTTCTAATTCTTCTTTACAATATGACTAATAAGAAAATAGGTTCAGGGGCAGCCAGGTGGCTCAGCGAGTAAGAGCACCAGCTCCAGTGTCAGGATGACCTGGAAATCGAATCCCCGGCCTCAGACACTTAGCACCCACCCAGAAACACCTGGTCGTGTAACCTTGAGCAAGTTACTTACCCCAATTACTTAGGGGCGGCCAGGTGGCTCAGCGAGTAAGAGCACCAGCCCCAGTGTTGGGATGACCTGGGGATCAAATCTGGGCTCAGATACTCAGCACCACACCCAGAAATAACTGGCCATGTAACCCTAAGAAAGTTACTTTACCCCGATTGCTTAAAAAAAAAAAAAAAGAAAATAGGTTCAATATGAATGTATATGTAGAGCCCATATCAAATTGCATGCCATCTTGGGGTGGGGTGGGAGAGAAATCGGGAGAAAATTTGGAACTCAGAATCTTATGGAAGTGAATGTTGAAAACTAAAAATAAACAAATTTATTCTCTTTATTGCCATGCTAGAATATTGTATGATGATCAACTGTGAATGCCTTAGCTATTCTCTGTAATGATCCAGGATAATTCCAAAGGATTCATAATGAAAAATGCTACCCATATCCAGGGAAAGAATTGGTAGAGTCTGAATACAGATTGAAGTATATTATTTTTCACTTGCTTTACTTTTTATGGATTTTTCCCCCTTTTGGTCTGTTTCTTCTTTCACAATATGACTAATATAGAAAAAAATAAAGTCTATCTTGTCTCTGAAAAAAAAATGGCATGCTACAAGTACTTCTTAAAAACATGGTTACTAAATCTTACATCCAGATCTACTCTCTGAGGCTAAGAAAAACAAATCTAATATCTCTTCCACTTCAAGTTGCTTCCATAGGTGAAAGTAATGATTGTAGCCCCCTAAGTCTCTTCTCCAAGCTAAGTAAATATCTCAAATTCCTTTAATCAATCATTGCCTAGCATAGTTTTGAATCTCCTCCATTTTTATTGATTGTATTTCAATTACCAAATAACATTTCAATGGAAAATCAAAGAAGTTAACTACCTTATAAGATAATGAAAAAATTATGTCATGGAAGATATTTGTTTGTTTTGACTTTATCAGTAACATTGAGCTAATGAATAGTTCGAATAGTAATGGAATTACAACTTTGTGCACCTTTATTGGGGACAATTTCTCAGTAATTTATCATAATACCCATTAAAAACTGAAATAGTTGATGTTAATAGTTAATGTTTCATTAAATTGCAGAGGTATTGGGATTTTTTTCTTCTCTTTTCTCTTTTCCAGGAGGTTATAAAGAACAAAAAAGTAGTCCCATATATATTTATGTATTGGTGGTGTTTGGGACAGCTCTCTTTGCACTGCTTATCATGTTTGTCTTTAAAAGGTAACAATATTTTGCAATTAAGTTTTATTAACAAATGAGAGAAGCAATGGTTTGTACTGGATAGGCACTTGGTGAATTTGTTGTTTTTTAGTGGTTTCAGACATGTGATCCCATTTGGGATTTTATTGGCAAAAATACTGGAGTGGTTTGCCATTTCTTTCTCATTTGTAATTCAAATGAGATGTTGGTAGTATGTGAAAGTACTTTGTAAACTATAAAACACTATATAGATATAGCATGGTATGATTTCAATATCGGACAGTCAGTTCTGCTATTAACACTTATTTCAAAAGTGAAAAATTGTCCCCAACACAAATATGTTATAGAATATTTTGAGCATATTTCAAATTTTGACTTTGCTTCTATGCAATTTCTCCTGAGAGAAACAGTGAAAGAGCTCAAAAAATACGTCCCTTCCCAATAATTCACAAGCTGTAATCCTTCCAATGCTCACTTTCACAAGCAAACATCAGGTTTTGTCAAGGTAAAGTGCCATATATACACCATATCTTCTGGTGTAACAGGAGGTGTGGGGAGTGTAGGGCTGGTCCATACCACCCCCTCTCCCTTCCACCAGGCCTCCTGCCCTGACGACCGGAGTTGTTGCCTGCCCAACTTGCTCCTGCAGTCCAAGGCACAACAACAGCCAAGGCCCATCCCAGATGGAGCCAGATTGCAGCATTTATGTATTTCTTATCTATTTAACACGTATAAAACTGTTACCATCTTTATTAGGTTCCTATCTTTTTTTCTTTGATTTGTCATTTGTGAAGTCTTTGAGCACATTTGACTATTTTATACAATTCTCTATTTATAGGCAACTAGATATCAAAGTGGGAACCTGGAGTCAGGAAGCCATGAGTTCAAATGCAGCCTCAGACACTTAATAGCAATGTGTCTTTGGAGAAATTGCTTGATTTCGGTCCACTTCAGTTTCCTCATCTGTAAAATAGATGCATAATAGCACCTATAATCCAGGGTTGTTGTGAGGATCAAATGAGATAATATTTGCAAAGTACCTTGAAGCACTATAAGTGTAACGATTCTTATGATCTTTCATGTTCCAATGCTGTCTGTCACTCAACACAAAAAATAGATCTTTCTTATTCCAGTATTCTTTGGAAGACTGATATAGCTGCAAAGCTTAGAATACTACAAAATCCAAAGAATCAAAATTGCAAGTTCCCCAAAATGCAAAAGAAAGATAGATAGGAGGCAAAAGTAGGCTGCAGCATATTGTCGATGAGAACTCCCCAAAAGAGACATATGGGATCTCCTTGAGAATCTGTGTGATTAGAAAAGTCACATACCGAGAGCAGGGGTGACAGATGTAGAGTCTAATGGCTTTTGCCAGGATCCATGGAACATTATAATGCAATAAGACATAATAATAGCATTATGCAGTAATGACAATAGAGCCTAATATAATGACGCCCTCTAGCATGCAGGTAGATTCCCACTTAGGGGGATTTATAGGACGATGCAACATGAATTACACAGTGTGAATCGCTGTCTTCGCTATAAAAGGGATTCATTTCAGCTGATTAGTGTATTCTCCTCGTAATAAGAAGTTAGAGCTTAGATTCATTGAAATATTGAAGTATTTACCAGATGAATCTTCTGACTGGTCAATTTGCCTGAATCAAGCAAGTATGATTTGCAGTGTATGGGATAGGCTCAGAGAAAATGTACCACCTAGTTACCCCTTTCCTGGCTTTTGCCTTTTGCTATCCCATTGTCCACAATAAGATTAGAATAATGGAGAATGTTTGAAATAGATGTAGAGTCCATAATGGACCACATTCTATGTAAGTATTTAGTAATATAGCACTATCCAAAAGCCGGCATGCCATCTGGAAACATCTGCTACCTACATTTCTTCATCTCATTATTAATATAAACATTTTGAGCACTTGTTTGCACCCTGAATTATTTCTATTAATTGAACCATTTGCTTTTGACATATTATAAACCTGGGAATGGTTGAACCCACAGGCAGGGTTTTGTCCCTAAATACTAAAACAAATGCTCACGTTAGAATACAGATCAGAATGCAAATAACCTTATCTTAATCATAAAGGGAATTTTTTAAAGCACAATACTTAAAATAAGTCATGAAATGTGAATAGAAAATGAACCTGAAAATGGTACAACACTAATACCGTTCTCTAAGACCAGATTAAAGCAAGAAAGAACTTTGGGCTGCCTAACCCTTTAAATACAGAAGGGCACTTGTCAGATACAGTCTGTAACCCCTTACCTATCACATAATCCCTTCCAGAATCCTAACTTAAATTCAAGGGAGCCATTAAGTATCTAGAATGTTCAAAGAACTGGATGGAAAGCTGGGCTGGCCTTTATCCCATGAGTCAGCAGGACATTGGCATTAATGGACTTCCTTGTCAGGACTATATTGACTTTGGCAGATTAGAAGAGTCATGCTGTACAGTTTTCATTAATTTTCTCCCCTCTTTCTTCCCAGGTACTATGTCATGCAAAGGTTATTTCCCCAGATTCCTCAGATTAAAGACAAAGTGAATACCTGTGATCACCTGGACAAACAGGTAAGATACCCTTACTATATATCATTCACTATCCTTACTTCAAAAACTGTGACAAGTAGACAGAGAGATTTGTGTTGTGGAAGATGGGAGGAGGAGATACCTCCCTATCTACAATATCAATCATGGGAAAAGGGACCCTTGTTTATTGTCTGACCTAACCCATAAGAGGATACAGGGTTAGTACCTTGTGTGATCAGATGCCAGGGGCTCCAGTGAACAGAAGTGTCCCTGAGTTTTGTCACTACAGGTATCATAGGATTAGAGCTGGAAGAGACCACAGAGGTCATATAACCGACCACCCCCATTTTAGAGGTGAGAAAACTGAGGCCTAGGAGGCAAAGCCATGTATTAAGTTCACACAGAGTTTAAGGGTCAAAGGCAGGGGTTGAACCCAGTCCCTTAATACTGGACTAACATATATTACGCGAAGGGGTGAGGACAGGTTTCCATGTCCTCAAGTGAAAAGGGGCTTCCATTCCTCCCATTCAAGGAGTTTCAGCTGCAAATCCTCCTGGCCCCAGGTTATCCAAGTTACAGTTCTGGTACCATGAGGAGGAATGGCTTCTGCCTTTCTGGGGAGGTGTCAAATCTAGACTGATGTCTTCTTTATTCTAAGTGTGGGGCCTCCAGAGCGGGATTCATTCACCAGGGTCCTATTTCTCCCTAACACAAACCTCCCCCCTTGTCCCAACCTCCTTCCTCTCCCTCACCAAATCACCAAATTCACCACCTCCGAGGCCCTGAAGTATTTGTTGGACTACATACCTTTGTGGCTCTGTTTTGGCTCCTGAAACCCATGCGTGAATTCCTGAGAGAGACACCAAGAGGGGCAGAGATGGAGATAGATGGACAGATGAAGAGAGAAGGGAGAGGGTGAAGAAGAAAGAGAGAGAAGAGGGAAGAAGAGAGAGGAGAAAGGGGGAAGAAGAATGCAAAGTAAGGCAAGGTCAAGGAATAAGATAAATAAGAAAATCTAGGCCCTCTCTAAAGGGCACAACTTCCAAGGGCATTCATTCCTTCAATCCACAGAGGCGCTTTAAAGATGAAAGTGCTATCCTGGAAAATTGGAGGAGGGGGGAGGATACATGAGAGAGCAGATTGGGGGAGGGGGTATTCAGTGGGATCGCTCTTTTGGGGGGGCGGTAGGGGAAAGATGGGGAGAAAATCTAGAACTCAAAATCTTGTGGAAATGAATGATATAAACTAAAAATGAACAAAAAAATTAAAAAAAGAAAAGAAAATAGAGAGAAAAAAAGGTGAAAATGCTAGGGAAAAATCTGACAGTTTTAGTGCCAGTGTAACTCAACAGTGAAGAAAGTGTCCAGGACAAGGGACTGAGTAGTCTTGTATGTTCTGGTCAGACCAAAATGAGACTATTGCATTCACTCTGGAGCACCGCATTTTATGAAGGGCATTGATAAAATGGAGAGAGTCTAGGGAAGGGCAGCCTTAATAGTGAAGATCTTCCCTCTCAACATGTGGTTAGCCTAGGAGAACCTGTTATAGAATGTCTGCTCATGCTCCACAATCTGTCTCTACAAGGCAATTCCCCTTAACTTGATCCCAATTCTCCTGGAAGAAACTCCCTAGCACCGTCCACATGAAAATTCCAGCTGAGACTGTCTGACCGTGAGTCACATCCCTATGACAGATCTTCAAGCAAAATCCTGATGTTTCAGAATGTTTGTTGCTAATATTGATGACTGGGATTTATACAGAACTTTGAGGTTTACACAGCACTTTACAAATCTCATCTCATTTTATCCTCAGAACAACCCTGGGATATAGATGCTATTGTTTTCCCCATTTTACAAATGAGGAAAGTGAGGCAGGTTTAAGTGACTTCCCTAGGGACACATAGTGAGTGTCTAAGTCTGGATTTGAACTCAGGTCCTCCTGAGATGAAGTCCAATGTCCTATCTACCATGCCATCAGCATCCTTTTTAAAAAACTTTATATCGAGATACATATGTACTATATGGAGATATATATGTGGCCTTGAGGCCACATTTGACCTTCTAGGTTCTTAGATGCCACTTTTTGACTGAGTCCAAGTTTTACAGAACAAATCTTTTTATTAAGGGGATTTGTTCTGTGAAATTGGGATTCGGTCAAAGGGCTGCACTTGAGGACTTAGAGGGCCACATGTGCCCTTAAGGCCACAGGTTCCCCACCCCTGGTGGTCTCTGAGATCTCTTCCAACTGAAATTCTGTGATACAATTAAGCAAAAAATAGAACTTCTTCCTTGAAGAAGTTAGTAACCTAATTGTTTAAATCATTACACATTAAATAATATTGCAAAGCAATTCATCTCATAAGGAACCAAATGAGTGGTTTTGTTTGGGATGAGATGGCTTAGACTTGTGATTTCATCAGTGTAGGGAACTCCCAGTGTGAACACTCCTTCCACCAATTCACATAGGCATCACAGAGAGAGTTTTAAAGAGGCACTGAGAAATACCCAAAGACTTATCCACTGTCACATAACTTATATAAGTCAAATGAGTAATCCAGGGGGAAAAATATTTAAAGACTGGAGGTCACTTGCACTTTCAACTCATAGAATCTTAGAACACGAGACCTGGTGTTCTAAGGATCATAGATTTAGCATAGGACAGGACCATCAAAGTCACCTAGTCCAACTCTCTAATTTTACAGTTGAGGAAACTGAGATCCATAGAGGTCAAAAGTCTTACCCAGTATCACAAAGATAGTAAATGGTAGATCCAGAGTTAGGAACTCAGGTCTTCTCATAATGAACCCTGCCCTTTCCACAATACCACACTGGAGATACTATCAGTCATGTGTCCTCTTCCTTTTACAGATGTGGAAAATGAGATCCAAAGTGGTTACATTTAAGGCACATGTGGCAGAGTTGGCACTTAACCCCGGTTCTTCTGATTCCCAATCCAGGGATAGCATAGAGCTATCTGCCTTTATCAGCACTTCTGATCTTTTTTCTTGGTCACTAGTATCATTAACTTTTTCTGATGTTTTTATAGGAGGAAAAATGACTGTCATACATTTATAAAGCTTGCAAAAATGTACTAAAACATCACTTCTGCTTTTCTTCTCTTCCTTAGATCATCTGGGAAGAATTTAAATATCCAGAAAAATGTGAAGAAATAATGACTATAGATGTAATAGGATGATGTCTAATGGTCATAGGAGCGTGGGAATTTTCCTAATACTACTACTTGTTGGAGTTCCAGGAAATTTTATTTTTTTATATTTTGGTTATCAAAGCAGAGAGGTAGTTTGGTGTGGGTAGAGAACGAGCTTCAAAACCAAGACCTTATCCCTCCTCCAAACATTCTTGTTGCTGTTAAGGGCACCGCTCCCTTCCCGTCCCCGACATTTTCAACCTTGGAATCATTGCTGACTTTTTCCTTTGGTACCCACCCCCCATCTCCAATCAGTTGCCAAATTTTGTCAATTCTACTTCAACAACTCTTGATTCCATCCCTTTCTCTCCATTCACATGACCACTATATCTCGTTGGGCCTCTTTACTGCTTTCCTGGATTGCTTCAGTTTTCCTGCTTTCATTCTTTCCCCATCCAATCTATCTTACACACAGTTTTAAAATTAATATGCCTGATCCAACAGTATAAATACTACTGGGTTCAAAGGTTGCTGCACCCAATCCTCCTCCACTAAGGGGCCCTTGATTGAACCCATGCGTGTAGTCCAGACTGAGTTCAGTCCTAGAGGACTCTAGCCTCTGGTGAGAGAGGGCCAGACTCCTTTTCTCTCACTCTTTGGCAGTTTATGCTCCTACCCTGGGCAGCTAGGTGGTGCAGTAGATAGAGTGCCAGCCCAGGAGTCGAGGACCAAAGTTCAAATATGACCTTAGACACTTTCTACCTGGGTGACGCTGGGCAAGTCACTTAACCCTGTTTGCTTCAGTTCCTTTTCTACAAAATGAGCTGAAGAAATAACAAACCTCTCCAGTATCTTTGCCAGGAAAACTCCAAATGTGGTCATGCAGAGTCAGACACGACTGAAATGATTCAATGATAACACTCCTACCCTGACACCTGAGAGGAAAGTTTACTTAAAGCTTAGGTTTGGGTTCATGTCTAAGGTCTTCCCAAAGGCAAAAGTAGAATAGAACCCAATATTAAATGTAATTCATACCTGAGAGACAGAGTGGGATGGTTACTGAACCTGTGACCTCATTGGCATAGTAAACTCCCAGTGTGGAAACTACCCCTTATGAATGCATGTCTTCACCTCTCTTCAACTTATAGGGCTAGAGAATTACTTAGAACCTTGAGAAGTTAAGTGACTAGCCCAGGATCACCTAGCTAGTATATGTCAAAGGCAGGACTGAAATCCAGGGCTTCCTGACTTCAAGGTCAGTTTTCTATTCACTATGCCAATATTTATTTCCTATACAAAAAATAAATACTTTACATAAAGGGTTCTAAAAAAGTGTGCATTGACAGAAAACTTAAACCCAACAATCAGCAGTAATAGCTACAGAAATACTCTGCCAGGAAATTGAGAATTAAAACCATCCAAACATAAAGCATTTGCTAGAACTGCTAACTAGCCATTTCATATTTCATCTCATTTCTGCACTGTCCTTCATCTTATGGCCAGAGGTCATTTTCTCTCCAAGAAAATTGGAGTAGTTGGCAGGAACTCCTTCCCAAATCCATCTGGCACTATCTGGAGACTCCGAACCTCCAGACCTCAGTAACTTCCAAGGTAACCTTTAAACCTGAACGTGTGCACCTCATGGTCAGTGTTTGATCACTTAGGACCAGTCAAATAAACACAAAGCAGAGGAGGCAGCCAGAGAACCTGGTCAAACTGACCTAACTGACCCCATCAGCCCTGTTTGAATTGCCACATGGGAAAAGTTGACATGCTGTTGGAACAAAGAGAAAGGGATTCGCTTTTATTTATCCCTCATGGAACAGACTAGGACAATACTAATATGACCTGCATTTAGGAAAAAAAGAGAAAAACTGAGGGAGAGTCATCCCCTTTTACAGATGCACTGAGTCAGTGTGTCTTTCCAAATGAAGCCATGTGTCCTGAGATCCAACATAATGACCATGAATTCTCCCTGTCATCTCCTATCCATCGAGCTAAATTTATTTTATAAATTGGATTTGTGGACACTTTTCACACTGCTTGTCCCAACCTTCTGTTAATGCAAACAATTACTATCTATGTCTCTACCTATTTTTCCAGATATTTCAAATACTACCCTAATGAACTTTGCATGCTAATTCAACAAGTCTACTAGCTGTTTTATATGGCAACATGCCATCTCTCACTTTTATGCCTTTGAACTGGCTGTCCTCCATTCCTAAAATGCATGCCCTCCTCATTTTTACTTCTTAAAATTTCTAGCTCTTTCAAAGTCTGGCTCAGGAGGCATTTAGCATACTAAATCTTTCCTGATTCCCCTTGATTGCTAGCATCCTCTCCTCCCTGAATTAATTACCTGTGTGAAGGATACTGTTCTTTTAAGTTTCTCCAATTACTGAAGTGGTTACTCTAATGATAGCTTCTGAGATAGATGTTGATTTTTAATGTGACAAACTATAATTTATTTGGAGCTTTGAATAACAGGACCATTCTATGGTTATGGAACAAATGTAATTTGTCCAATTATAAAGAGATCTGAGAATTTGGCTACCAACTATAAACTGAAATTGGGGGTGACATCCTCTGAACCAATAAAAATATGAGTGAAAGAAGAGAACAAAAGATGAAAGAACCAATTTCGGAACTACAACAGCTGACCTTGAAGCTGGAAGTGATTGCTGTTATGTTTGAAGAATAAGTCCAACTGATGAGAGAAACAGTTTAGAAAAAAGAAATCAATGATGCCACCCAATAGATTGCCTAGTTTGACTGATATGTCACACCCTCCAATGTGTTTGTTAAGTGTTACAGGGGTTAACTGAGCTTAATAGTGGAAACATGTCTAACACAGAAGCTATATTCATGAAGGAACTTTCCTAGACCTTTTCTGTGACATGAAGAAGAAACTGAAGTTTACAATTCCAAAATTTTGAGTTATCCCCAATTGGGAACATGTTTGTTTGCTTGTTTTTCATTCATGTATCTCCTTGGCAAGGAAAAGGCACTGTGTGCCCACTCTCCCTCAAGGGTATATATGTATAGGTTGAGATGTATTTATTATTCATGCACTTACTTTCTATGATGTAATTATCATTTCTTTTGCATGAATGTTAAGTAAATAATGTGTTACTATATAAAAGTGTTGTTATTATTATCATTGGTGCTAGTCTGTGAAAATGGATGCTTATCAGTGGGGGCTTAAGAGCTAATGTTATAATTGGGGGGGGAGGGGTATTCCTCCCACAGCAGAGTTACTTAGATCCTGGTTGAATTTTGAATGTAACCACTCTGTGATTTGTCCTTCTCAGAACAAATGAGGCATTACAATGTGAGAATATGTTGAATGAGTGAGTAGCCCATTCTACTCACTACTCATGCTCACATGCCCAGTGTAAGCAGTATAAAGCACTACAATGTGGTGACCGCAATAAACACTTGTTACACATGCATACATTATATTCCCCCCCTTGAGAATATGGATCATATTTTTAATTTTGTATTTGTAGCTCCAATGTCTAGGACATCAGAATCACTTAAGACCAGATGCCTCCTCCTGCCACACATCCCAGTATGAAACTAGAAGTCAGATAGCAGATGGGATAGCATATACTTCCTACATCCGAGGTAAATCTTTCCCTGGGTTGGTAGGGAGGGGAGTGAGGGAACAAAGAAGAGAAGAGAAGAGAAAGGAGGAGGAGAGGGCATCAGGAGAAGACAGGCCTCCAACAGCAAGATGAATAAGCATGAGAGGGTCACTTCTTGACTTGCCACTTAGTGACAATTTCATCCTTTAGAAAGTGGAAAAACGAAAAAAGGGAATTTCTATACTGGATGTGATTCTCACTAACACACACATTTCTCTTGGAGATTGAATAACAAAATCTGACAACTATCTTGATGCTATTTATGCTGAAAACACTGATCCCTCCTGCACACAGCACTCTCTAGCTTCCCAGAATCCCACAGATGTTGCACATAATAAAAACTATGGAATTTCCAGACCAGCTTTCCCATAGGGACAAACTATCCCACTGATCAATTCAAATGCCACAGAATTCTGTTGATGACCTGTGTACTCTAAGAAGGCCTGAAAAAGTTATATGTCAATTCTGCACCCCAGAAAACTATCCTCCTTAGCATGCTAATTATTCCTTTTCCTTTCAACTTGGCTACTCAGTTTACTTGCCTTTGGGACATGGAGGGTTCTGCTGATGGATAAGATTTTATCCCTGGACTCTCAAAAAATTCCATTTGAAAAATTTTCCAACACCCAGTTCTTAGAATTTGTGATGGAGGGGGCAGCTAGGTGGTGCCATGAATAGAGCACCAGCCCTGGATTCAGGAAGACCTGAATTAAAATCCAGCCTCAGATACTTAACACAAAAACTTGCTGTGTGACCTTAGGTAAGTCACTTAACCCCAATTGCCCTCCAAAAAAAAGCAAAAAAATAGAAAGAATTTGTGATTGAGGAGAGGAAATTCATGCAAAGTCAAACATGTACCCTATACTTAAGGAAAGCAGATTTCAAAAGGTTCAGAGGAAAGATAGATTCCCATGGAGTAAGATGATACAGATATGAAAAATAAATCTGTACTCAGTATTTAAGGTACATGCCTTTCAGAAACAATTTTTATTAGTTTGGATTATCCTAATCTAAGCATATATGCTTAGAAAGAGACAGGAAACATGGATACCCCCCATATGACTTAAAATTATCTAACAAACTATTTTGAAGTATTCCTATATATTACAAAAATTCCACAATGAGATATAACATAGTTATAGAATTCACTTTAAATGTCAGTTAACATTTTACTTCATCAAAAAGAATAGTCACTTAACTTTCAATTAAGTTAACAGTTGGTTAACTTTCAGTTTACCATTCCTTCCCTCTGTGACTACTCCCTTTAAGGATTCTTTTTTGAAGCCAAAGACATACTAAGGAAATATTTCTATTAACTGAAGGAACCAACTAAAAATATTAACAATATTTTTACAACCTAAAACCTTTTCAAAACTTTTTCTCTTAGGGAAGTGGGTAAAACAGGGGTTGAGGTCCCAGGAAAAAATCAAATCTAATTACCAAATTTAAATCTTGTCTAGGTAAGAGCATTAGCTCTCACCTAACCTCCCCCCTTCAACACTTCCCCAAAACCCACCATAACCCACCAAAGAGCAGTATCTTTTCTTAGATTCAAGAATTAAGATATTGATCACAGTAAAGAAGACTTTTCTTGGGGCGACCAGGTGGCTCAGTGAGTAAGAGCACCGGACCCAGTGTTGGGATGACCTGGGGATCAAATCCAGGCTCAGATACTTAGCACCACACCCAGAAATAACTGGCCGTGTAACCTTCAGCAAGTTACTTAACCCTGATTGCTTAAAAAAAGAAGAAGAAGACGACTTTTCTGTCCTTGATGTGAGTGGTCAAGGAATGAATCCAATAGTTTGAGTAGATTAAGTTTATCCAAACTGTATCTTAACATATTATGAACTTTTCCTTATTCAAGAGTCCTATATATGTTGGTTGAGAGACTTGTTTTAGAGCATAGGGGCAGGGGAGGAGGGGAAGAAACTGTATTTGGAACATATTCTTCTCTGTCTCTCCCCGCCCCCAGCTAGAAATAGTTTATGCCTTATTAGATCAATATTAAATTAAATTGTTTCTAGCAGACTTATGCCTTAGAGTGGTGTATTAATATTTTTTTCTTCAACAAATTTGTCTGGTTATTTACCATTCAAAAACTCCAATGGCACTCTATTGCCTTCCAGGAACATATGTGAAGTCCTGTTATTTTTCTTTCATGCCTCTAACATGACTAAATAAGTCAATGTTTATGTCCTTAACATTCCTCCCCAGTCTCTGCTCATTCTGGTCTTTTGAGCTCCTGATAGTCTTCTCACCAAACCACAATACTCTTTTTTTATATACATCCTCTGGTAATTGACCTTGTTTCCTTCTTTTATATGTGCCATTTAAAATATGAGCCCTTTTATGAGTTCCTTGTACACACTTATCAGAATTTTTTTTTGATGACTCCTCTTTGTCTTACTCAAAGAAATTATATGTATCATAAGAAATCTTTTTTTCAGTTTCTCCTACTTATTGTTTGAGCTGACTTCTCTCATAAAATTTTTAGCCACAGAATCCTATCTGTGCTTTCTCTGGACATTGAAGTATTTTCCTCTGGGTTGGCTAGGTGGCACAGTGAATAGAGCACCGGCCCTGGAGTCAGGAGGACCTGAGTTCAAATCCGGCCTCAGACAACTAACACTTACTAGCCATGTGACCTTGGGCAAGTCACTTAACCCCAACTGCCCCTCCAGAAAGCAAAAAAAAAAAAGAAATATTTTCCTCCAAAATTTACAATGTGTATCAGACTATGTTGTTCTTTCTTTTCCTTCCTCATCATAAATTCTAAAATGAAGTCTGCTTCCCCCCTCCCCTCCACCAAGGTCCCTATCATTTTTACTTGTGCAGCAAGTTCCTCCTCGTTGGTCACAATCCAGCCCAGAATAGAAGTTCCTTTTAATATTTCCTCCACTTTTCAAAGAAATTTATTTCAATGAATACAAGTCAATTTATCAGTTGTTTTGTTTTTGTTTTTTTTCTTGCAGAGAAGTTTCTAGCAGATGTTCCACTATTATGCAACACTCATTCTCAAACTTATGATCTATTTTCTAATTTTGTCCTCTTTTTTTTTCTTCTTTGCATTATATACTACAGAAGGTGGTTGGCACAATCCTCCCCTCAGAATGCCATTTCCTTTCCTCCTACTAACGACTAAATGGAAGGTAGTGTGGTAGGTATTATTATCATCTCTACTTCTAGCTCATCAATGTCTCCAGTTCAATGTGTTGGTAAGATTTTGTTAAGCACTTGCCATGTGCAAGGTACTATGCTAGGGAAGATAGGACCTGCATTAAAGGTAGAAGGGGAGAGCAACAAGTATTTATGGAGTCCTACTCTGTGTGAAGCACTGTGCCAAGAGCTTTAGAAATACTATCTTATTTGACCTTTACAGACCCACTGGTTATTAAACCTCCCTGCCTCTCCAGAATATTTTGTATTACATTGTATTTACTCAATTATATACATGTTGTATCCTCCTGAAGAATGCAAGCTCCCTGAAGGCAAGGCCTGTTTCATCTTGGTCTCTGTGTATCCAGTCATTTAATAAATATTTACTAAACACCTATTATGTTCCTGGCATGATGCTAAACTCTGGGCATACAAAGAAAGTGTAAACCCTGTCCCAAAGTCCATTAGCATGAAGCTGTCTTCTCATTGGTGGAGATGGATGCTCTACTCGGTGTGAGGAGTGGGAAGAAGAGGTTGAAAGCCAAACCTCCAGTCTTTTTTGAGTTCTCTCCAAGCTTGAAATTGCTTTGGGTGCTTCTGGCTTCCAATGTCAGAAGACAAGATGGATGAGATCAATCCCACTATAGGTTGCTGAAGGAAAAGACTAGGGAGACATAAGTCCCAATCCCTGGTTTGCTATTTAGAGATTTCAGGGAACTTGCCCTTGGAGGAGATCTAGGGTTTTCTTTCCTCCTTATTCCCAATAGGAGAGCTCCTTCACTCTGTATTGTCTAGTATATATTCTTATATGCATACCTTCTCTGGTTTCTGGTTACCTATAGAATTGGATAAATGGATTTCTTGGCTAGAAAAGAGGGGAAGGTGAGAGAAAGAAGATTTTGGCAATTCAGGGTCACCTGAGGTAAATGTTTATATGGATGGGGTGTAAGATTATAACCCAAATGAGAGCATAAAGTCAATCCTGAATGGTGATTATGTACCTATAATAAAAAGTAACTACAAGGATATACCAGCCCACTATCCTTAATGACAGCCCAGTGCTTGGTGCTAATAAATGCTTGTTATATTGAATCAGAGTGGATACCACCACCATTTTTCTACAAACTAGACCATCCTTCCCTCTCCCCAACCCAGCCTGTCATCACTCCCAACCTTCCTGCCACTGTTCCCTTTTTCTTTTCCTCTCTTGGCCAGACGTTGATACCCACCCCTACCTCTTCCAAA
Organism: Petaurus breviceps papuanus; assembly: GCF_028583685.1. Taxonomy (NCBI): domain Eukaryota; kingdom Metazoa; phylum Chordata; class Mammalia; order Diprotodontia; family Petauridae; genus Petaurus; species Petaurus breviceps. The sequence goes on along the minus strand of NW_027187361.1, from coordinate 14,225,326 downwards.
TGGAATCCAGAATCCCCGTCTTCCCCAACCCTTAGACCGGCTCCCAGTGATGATGGGCGACTTCCCTACATGTCCCTTTCCACGGAGGGCAGATACCCCATGCAAGCCTAGGACCCCAGGGTCTTTCTGTCCACACTACAGCTAGAGTCTCCTGTGTGTGCTATGTCATCTCCCCCCACCAGAGTGTAAGTTCCTTGGGAGCAGGGATTATCTTCTCTTTCCATTTCCCACAGGCAGAGTGTCTACCACACCGTAAACACTTAATACATTCTTGTCTCCTTCTTTTTGTCCATTTGGATCCCCAGGACTTAGCAGGACTTAGTTCTTAGAACAGAATGGGGGCCCAATATTTTCTTTTAATTCTTTCATTCAATAGGATTCTTTATACTTGTAGAGACGTCCGTTGTGACACTTTTTTGCCTAGGGGAGCATACACACTCATACACTTGTGATTATCTGTATACGACACTTTTGCCATATTTCTTTTGTTTACACTTATATGTGTACATGTTGCTTCCCCCTAAGAGTTGAGGGCAGAAAATGGTTTCATTTTTGCCTTTGTTTCCCCAGCACCTAGCACAGTGTCTGCCACATAACTTTGTTGAATGATTTATTCAATTGCCTGAATTCCTGAAATTTAAAGGAAGCTTGCTGTGCTAGCTAGACCTCCTTGTTGGGCTATGCAAACTGTGAGATAATCGGCTATCTGCACAACCACAACCACAACCACTTAGAACTGCTGTGGCAACAGACTTACCACAAGCTAGTCCAACTCCTATTCCAACCCTCTGACAAGTTTCGGTACCCAAAATTCCAAGATGTAGCTGTGAGCTAAAAAAGTAGTAGCTTTTCTCCTTGCCAATTAAAATGCTGAAAAGTTCATAAAGGCAAGAGAGTGAGAAGCAGGGAATTGGAAATGCCATTTCCCAAAGCAGCCCTATATCCCTAAGGTATAAAGTAAGGAAAGCCATGCCATCGTATTCATCATCTTTCCCCACAGATGTCCGTGCTTTTTGTTGACATGAAACGACGCAGGTCTAGAGAAGGTAGGACTAGAAAATATGCATCAGAGTACTGAAAATAATCCTGTTTTATTCTAATTAAGGACAAATCTCACCATGGGCATGTATCCATCCTTGGTGTGCTGTTGAATTAAAGAAAGAACAAGGACACATAAGTTTGTGTATTGGTTTATTCTTCTGAAAGGGAATTAACTTGATGGTTTTTTATTTACTTTTGTTTTTTACTAAGATGAATTCAGAGGGACAAAGAGTCTGATTATGCCCACTTACCTTGAAAAAGGATGAGGAAGTTGCCAGCCTACAGCAGGACAGTAATTTTACTAATAACTCAGGACAATGTCCTCATCCCTGATGAAACTCAAGGGAGCAGAAAGTGAATTTCTGGTTGTTCTAGATTCAGAAAATCAGCATCTGTCTGTTTTCAAACTGGTATCATCTAGTTTAATGATTTCACAGATAAGGAAACATTCACTCCACTAGTCAGCGACAAATATGAAAGGTGAAATTCCAGTTCTCTTTATCGTTCTTTCTTTTCAGTGATGCCAGTTGAAGATAAAGACTTTGGAAGAGAAAGGTAGATTTTTTTAAATGGGAAAGCTGATTGAAAATATGGTATGGAAGTATGAGATTTGGATTTTTGATCCACAGTTTAAAATGTAGTAATGGTAAACTCTTGGCCAGAAATGGAATATACCTTATGAAGACTGATGGCTTTTTTGTGGTGAATCTCATTGGGAAGACTTTTCATTGAAGATAAAGGGAGATCAATAGATAAGTGTTCAAAGGAAATGAACAAACAGTTCTTAAAGGAAGAGATTGCAAACTATTAACAGCCATATGAAAGATTGCTACAAATCATTAATAGCTAAAGAGGCAAATCAAAACAACTATGAATTTTTCCCTCATATCCAGAAAGTTCCCAAAGATAACAAACAATGGAAATAGTCAATGTAGCAAGAATTGCAGAAATACAGGTTCAGTAATGCCCTATGAATAGAGCTATGCATTAGGCTAACAATTCCGGAAAGCAATTGAAATTATGATAGTAAACTTAAGGGGCAAAAAAGCATTCCCATAGAGCCTACTATGTGCCAGGCACTGTGCTAAACATTTTTTTTAAACAAATATTATCTCATTTTATATTCACAATGATCCTGGGAGATAGGGGCTGTTATTATCCCTATTTTACAGTTGAAGAAATTGAAACAGCCAGAGGTTAAGTGACTTGACTAGGATCACCTAGTTAATTTCTGAGGCTTAAGTTGAACTTAGGTCTTCCTATCTCCAGGAACTCTACTGTAATGCCAGCTGGAAGAAGGAAGAAAGAAAAAAGGAAGGAAGGAAGGAAAGAAGGAAGGAAGGAAGGAAGGAAGGAAGGAAGGAAGGAAGGAAGGAAGGAAGGAAGGAAGGAAGGAAGGAAGGAAGGAGGGAAGGAAGGAAGGGAAAAGGAAGGAAAGAGGGAGGGAAGAAGAAAGAGAGTGAAGAAGGGATGAGAAAGAGGAGAAGGAGGAAGAGGAGGAAAAGTAAAGGGAGAAGAAAGCAGAGAAGAAGAAAAAAAGAAGAAAATTACTACATCATAAGAAGTTATGAATATGAAGAATTTCGAGGAGCCTGAGAAGAGTAAATAGAACAGTGAAATAATTAAGAAAAAACAATTGCTACAACAATGGAAATCAAATGAATGAAAAACTGAAACTGAAAGCTATGTCATTATAATGGTCAAGCTTGGTCCCAGAGAGGATGTGTCTCTTTCCCTTCTTTCCAGAGCTGGGAGGCTATGAGTGTAGAGCACAGCGTATACTTGCAGAGTTGTTTAATGTGTTGGTTAACTTTAATGAACTACTTTTTTCTTTCTTTTTTCCTTTTTTTTCTTTCTTTTTTAAAAAATTTATTCTTACAAGAGATTGTGCATTTGAATACAACATTAGGAGAAGGATATCTTTGTAAATTAAGGTAATGTAAATAAAAAAGGTATCAATAATTCTTTATTGGAAAAGAAAAAAATGAAGTTGAAATCTTGCCAAATGTACTTCTCAAGTCAGATACCACAGAGAACATCAGTCCTCATTAGGGACTCATGTCCACCTCATGGCAAATCCCTAGATTGTTAGCATAGTACCTATGCATCACAAGGCTTGAGAAGACATTCTTTGAAACCCCAAATTTCAGTGATAGAGTCCTAAAACTTATTATATCAGACAGCTGATTTTAATGCCTTTACTTTATAACTTTAGACTTACCCCCAATTTACTCTTTGGCTAAATGTTGGAAAGATGGGAGGCATAATCAAGATGGTGGAGTAGAAACAGGACTTCCTTGGGGCTCTGGCTTCCACCTCCCACAATTCATGTAAAAGGGGACTCTGAACAAACTTTGGAGCTACAGAAACCACAAAATAACACAAAGAAGCTAACCTCCTGCTGAGGACAGCCTAGCAGGACAGCAGCAAGCTGCCAGCACAGTGCTCTGGGAGCCAAGCCCAGCCCCGCAGGAGGCAGAGGTTTTAGCCTCAGGGCAGCCTGACCAACCACCATCTGGAGGAACTTCAGATGACCAGCAGCTGTGGCAGTTTCCAGAATTATCAACATATAGATGCCAAGGACAAATTGAGAAGTCAGTGCAGTGTGGACCTTGGGATCCAGTAGTTGAGAGTGCGGTAGGCCTTTGACCTCAGGGCAAGAAGCCAATGAGTAACCGCGGCCATGCAGCTGCCCCCATGTGGCAGCTTCAGCTCCTGGACTGCAGAGTGTAGGGGGACAAAGTGACCAGTCTCAGGGTGATCACTATTGCTTTAACCTGCTTGGATCTGGATTGTGGTGTAGGGTTGAGGTCCTGGGGTATTCGACCAGCTTGCCAGAACATGTGGAGACTTCACATAGGGCAACCAACTAATACCTTAGGCAGCTGAGAAAACCCCAGCTTTTGGGATGAAGCTCCCCTGTCTGGTGGCACAGTCCTACTGTGGCAAAAACCTCAGGAGTCAAGTGACTGAGTGGTGACATGAGCAGGCAAAGGAAGCAAAATAAACAGAGCACCCCAACTTTACCCTTCTATTTTGGTGACAAAAAGGATCAAAGCATGGAACAGGAGGAAGACAGCGAAGTCAGAACTCCTGCAACAAAAGCTTCAACAACAACAACAACAAAAAACATATGAGCAGGTTACAGGCCATAGAGGACCTTAAGAAACAAATGAGAGAAGTGGAGGAAAAATTGGGAAGAGAAATGAGAACAATGCAAGAAAATTATGAAATGAGAGTCAACAGCCTGACTGAGGAAAATAACACCTTAAAAAACAGACTAACTCAAATGGCAAAAGAGGCTCAAAAAGGCAATGAGGAGAAGAATGCCTTAAAAAGCCAAATTTGCCAGATGGAAAAAGAATCTCAAAAGCTCACTGAAAAGAATCATTTCTTCAGAATTAGATTGAAGCAATTGGAAGCTAGTGACTTTATGAGAAATCAAGATACTTGTTAAACAGATCCAAACAAATGAAAGAATAGAAGGCAATGTCAAATATCTCATGGGAAAAACCACTGACCTGGAAAATAGATCCAGGAGAGATAATTTTAAAATTATTGGACTACCTGAAAGCCATGATCAAAGAAAGAACCAAGAAATCACCCTCCAGGAAGTTCTCAAAGAAAACTGCCCTGATGTTTTAGAACCAGAGGGCAAAATAGAGGTTGAAAGAATCCACCGATCACCTCCTGAAAAAGATCCCAAAAATAAAACTCCTAGGTATATTATAGCCAGATTCTGAAATTCCCAGATCAAAGAGAGAATATTACAAGCAGCCAGGAAGAAACAGTTTCAATATCGTGGAAACACAATCAGGATAACTCAGGATCTGGCAATTTCTACACTGAGGGATCAAAGGGCTTGGAATATGATATTCCGGAGGTCAAAGGAGCTAGGATTAAAACCAAGAATCACTTACCCAGCAAAACTGAGTATCATGTTTCAGGGGAAAATATGGTCATTCAGTGGAATAGAGGACTTTCAAGTATTCTTGATGAAAAAAACAGAGTTGAATGGAAAGTTTAACATTCAGATACAAGAAGCAAGAGAAGGTAAACAGGGAAAAGAAATCATAAGGAGCTTATCAAAGTTTAACTATTTACATTCCTACATGGAAAAACAATAATTGTAACTGATAAAACTTTTCTCAGTATGAAAATAGTTTAAGGGAATAGAAATATATATATATACATATATATATAGGAAGGTATATGGGCATATGAATACATATGTGAATGTGTGTATATATGGTTACAGGTATACATAGATAGAGGGCACAGGACCAATTTAATAAGAAGGGATGATGCTTAAAAGGTGAAATTGAGAGGTGAGAGAGGAATATAAGGAGAGGAGATGGGGAGAGACAGAATGTGCTAAACTATCTCATATAGAAGATGCAAGGGAAAACATTTATAATGAAGGGAAAGAATAGGAAGGCAAAAAGGCAAAACCTTATTCTCGTTGTATTTGTCTCAGGGAGGGAATGGCATACACACTAAGTAAGCTATCTCACCCTACAGAAGAGTAGGGGGGAAGGGAATGAGAGGGGGGATGATAGAAGGGAGGACAGGCTGGGGGGGAGGGAAGCTGGAAGCACCCACTTTTGAAAAGGGACGGGATCAAAGTGGAGAACAGAACAAGTGGGAGGTGGGATGGGGGGGAGGAAATATAGTCAGTCTTTTACAATGTATCTGCTGTGGTAATGTTTTGCATAGCTACACATGTACAACCTATACTGAATTGCTTATCTTCCTAGTAAGGGTGGGTGACAAGGGAGGAAGGGAATGAATATGCAATTCAAAGTTTTAAAATAAAATGTTTAAAAATATAGAAATACTATTATTAATACTATTTTACATGTAATTGGGAATTAAGATATACAGGCACTGGGGCATAGAGATCCACTGGAAAAGTCGAAGGGAGTATGGGAAAAGATATGGGAGAGAGCAGATTGGAGGAGGGGTTATCCTGTGGGACTTTGGGCGGTGGGTAGGGAAAAAATGGGGAAAAAATTTGTAACTCAAAATCTGGCAGAAATGAATGATGTAAACTGGAAGTTAATGAAGCATTTGAAAAAAATAATAAATGTTGGAAAGACTAGCCAAATGATGGAGTAGTCCAAGGTAGTATAGCTAAGCTCTCATATAACTTACTCTATAAAATTTTAGAAAACATAACAAAGTCCTGACTAGGAAATCCAAGGAAAAAAATACCTTAGTGAGTGTTTTTCTCATTTTTATCCCAGGCTGGAATAGCAAGACAGACAAATCTCTCTGTGGCCACTGGAAAAGTAGTGTATCCAGAAGTACAGATTGAGGACTCAAGGGGGATCTGCCAAAAGCTGTACTTGAGGCCAAGAAGAGGGTCCAGACACAGAGAGAGGACCTTGATCTTGCATAGGGAGAGACCAGGAACAGAGGTCCACTGAATATTTTGTGGCTGACTACCCATTGCTGGGTTGCAAATTTAGCATGAGACTGAGGAGAGAACATGCATTTAGGAGTGGTGATCCAGGGCAAGGCATGGTCAAAGGCCCTAGAGAATGTACTAAGCAAGGAGGACGTACAGAAGCAAGCAGTAGATGTGAGACACTGACCGCCAGGAATGGATCAGGGTCTCAATTCCATTCTTCAGCATAGTCTGAAGCCTGAAGTGGAATAACTATGGCAGGAATCCCAGACCAAAGGAAAATCTGAAGTTCTGTTCTACTGAACCTTCAGAGCTCTCCAGCTGATTGATAAATGCTGAGTTCAATAGCAATCTAATAGTTGGAGTTCACTGGAACTCCAACCAGGGACAAACCCAAAGTCATGTTGCTCAGATTCAATCCCTGTCAAAAACTTGTAGAGCTTAGACAAGAAATATAGCATTCCCATTTTGCTCTGGATCGTACTGCTTTGGGATCAATAACAATGTGCAGATCCCAAGTCTGAACTATCCCTATGATCCGGGAATACCTCAAACACTGAAATGAATTTTGACTTTCCTGTTTGTACTTCACTGGTACATGACTCTCCAGGTCCTTCAAACCAGTAGAACAAGGTACTTTGCTATATCCAAAAAAATACAAAATAAAATAAAATAAAGCATCTTCAGCATGTCTCAACTTCCTGAATTTTTCTTCACTTCCCTTAAACAATTGACTTAAAGAACTGTGTTGAGTTGAGCTGAACAGAACTAAACTAAAGTGACCTTTAATCATGAAGGTTAATTCTATATTTGGGTTAGGGGCTGACATATATGTGTGCACACATATGAGTGTGTCTGTGTGTGTGCGTATAGTTGTATCTCACTTTAAGGAAATGAAAGTATAGAAAAGACTCATTATTATTCCCATACCAAAGAATTATTGACTTTACAAAATAATCCAACATAAAAAAATACTTTAAATAGTAAGTTTACTCATTGCATTTAAAATTTAATTTTTTTCACAAGAAAAAAAATATTTAAACCTAACTTTTTGGGAGACCGTATACTATATAAAGTGAGGCATGGTTGTGCGTGTGTGTATGGTGTGTGTGTGTGTGTGTGTGTGTGTGTGAGAGAGAGAGATTTTAAAGGTGGTTGTTGTAGGTATGAGAAAATACTCCTGCATGAATGTATACTAGGAATTTTTCTGAAGTATTTGTGAAGAAAAAGAACCCAAGCAGAGAAGACAGCAGCAAAATCTAATTCTGTTTAACATTATTTTCCTTTTCTCTACTTGCAAAATTTCAGCTTTGGAAAGGAGCTCAAAGGCAGGAAGACAGATGACCATTGCTTGACCCCACTAAACTCATAAACAATAAAAGTTGTACGTGAGGAAACATGTCCCCTGCAAAAGTAGAAGCATGACCGTGGAGTCCAGTATGCTTCTATGGGAATGCAGCGTGCAGGGAAATTCCTTGACCAAAAATTCTATAAGTCACTCTATCATGAAGACAGCATAAAGGCCCATAAAGTTAAACACTATATACCCATGTAATCTTTATATATTTTTCATTATCTCTGCTTATGTTTTGTACAGCCTTGGAGAGTTACTATGTTTTGTACACCCTTGGAGTTTTTCTATGATCTGTACAACTTCTGAGCGTAGTCATGTCATCAATAACCTAAAAAAACATAACCTGTTGGAGGGGCTGGGGCAGTGGCTCGCCTCTCAAACCTGCCCAGGCTGTGCTAAACTAAGCTTGTGTGCTCATATCCTTTCCTTCCCACATGCACTCCTGTCTCCTTCTAGGTTTCACTTCCAGGACCCTGCTGCACTGGACGCAGCACTCAAAGGCCACCTAATTCAGTGTACATCTCTTAAACGTTATCTACAATATTGATGAAAAATGGTCAACTGACATCTTCTTGAAGACCTACAATGAGGGAGAACTTCCTATATCTTAAGTCATCCCATTCCATTTTGGGACAACTCTGATTATTAGGAAACATTTCCTTACAGTGAAGTAAAGTCTGCTTCACTACAATTCATTGGTCACTATCATTTATTGTCTGGACACCCCCAAGCTTCTCTGCCATGGAATCCCTCTCTATATGTCTGTCTACCACTTCCAGTGGTCCTCACCTAAGCTCAGTATGGTTGCCCACTCTTTTCTCCTTATCACACCTGATGGAGAAACTGAGATTTATTAGCACTTAAGCAAATAAAAGGTAAAATAAAACAATGATACAGAATATAAAATTAAGGAGTTCAAATGCATAAAAATCCCCGGCTTCATACTAATCACAGAGGATATAATGAGAAAAGTGAAACAGTTCCTGTCCTCAAGGAGCTTAAATTCTAATGGGATAGACAACACGTGTATCTAAGTATATAGTATAAGTACATACATTACATCTTAAAATGTCTTTTACTCAACCATTATTAGCTGATACAGCTTTCTGGAATAATTAGCATTATTCCTGTACTCTCAGCCCAGGAAACTCCAAGAAGGTATTCATTTTATGGACTCACATTCAGCCCTGGGATGATTCTCTTTGGAAATCTTCAAACAGAAGTTGGATAGTCCCTTATCAGATATATTAGAGTGGGGATTCCTTTTCTCTATGGGTTGACTTAAATGGCCATTAAAGTCTTTTCTATGCTTAAATTCTATGCTTCTGTTGCTCTGAGGAGGGAAGCCATATTTCTCCCTCCCGTTCTACCACTACTCCCCAGGGAAATCTCTCAAACAAAGCTAAGTATGGTTTGTGCATAGGGCTTTGGGGAAAAAATGTGGTTAGTACCATAATACCACTTCCCCATAAAAATATTCACCATATATATACACATAGATACACACATATATGTATCTATGTGTGTATGTATGTGGTATATGAGGCAGGAATAGGATAGCTGCTTATTTCCTCCATCACAGAAACTTCATCAAATGCAAAGGACACAAACAAAATAAAGACGCACACAACATGAACCATTTCCAAAAGCCTACTACAATTCTTATCGTCCCCCTGGAAAGCAAAGACAACTCTGTGGACCTTTAGAAACTTCACATTTCCTTTTGACTCTCGTTGCCTGAGTAACCCATAATGTTCAGATTTCCCATCCAACGAGTACATGGCTTACTTTGGTTCTTCAGCAATAAGATGATCCTGGTGGTGGTCATCTTTCCTCTAAAGATGTTCTAGGGAGGAAATCTTCTGGATAGCCAGTACTGGGTTCAGAAACTTGAGAACTCTCTAATAAATGAGGTATTCACCTAGGCTGGAAATGTCTCCTCTCTAGAGGCTGATCTAAGCTCAGGAAAGGTAAGAGAAAGGCTGAAGATAGGTAGGGTTTTCAGGGGATCTTAGGCTCACCCAGCCAAGCAAATTCAATTCAGTAATATTTATTAAGCACCTATTATATACCAGGCACTCTGCTAAGTGGTAGAGATATAAAAAAGTGCAAAAGATAGTCCCTGCACTCAAGGAGTTTTTAATCTAATGGAGAAGACAAATATATACAAATATATGCAAGCAGATATAGACAAAGCAAGCTATAGACAAAACACACAGGAAATTATTTTTAACGGAGAAGCTCTGGAATTAAAAGGAATATGGAAAAGCTTCCTTTAGAAGGTAGGGTTTTAGATGAGATTTAAAGGAAGCCCAGCAGGTATGTACCTGCAGCAGAGAAGGAGAAACATTCCAGGCAGGGAGGGACAGGAAGAATGCCTAGAGAAAAGAGATGGGGTGTCTTGTTCATGGAACAACCAAGAGACCGGTGTCCCTGGAGTGAAGAGAACATTTGGGGGAGTAAGGGGACTGGGTTATAAAGGTTTTAAACGCCAAACAAAACATTTTGTATTTGCTCCTGGAGGCAACAGGAAGCCACTGGGGTTTGAGTGGGGAATGGGGTGACATGACCAAATCCACATTTTAGGAAAGTCACTTCAGTGACTGAATGGAGAATGGATTGGAGTGGGGAGAGATCTGAGGCAGGTGGACCCATCAACAATCTATTGCAGTAATCAAGGCAAGAGGTGATGAAGGTCTGCACCAGATTGGTGGCAGTATCAGAAGAGAGAAGGACTATTCTAGAGATATTACAAAGGTGAAATCAAAAAAAACTTGGCCACAGCTTTAATTTGGGGGGGGGGGGGGGGGGGGCGGGGAGCTGTTAGAGATAGTGTGGAATCCAGGATGACTTATATACTGAGAGCATAAGGGACTGGGAGAATAGCACTGCCTTCTATAGTAATGTATGCTGTTTATCCTTTGTTCTCAAAAAGAACCATGACATCGGGGAGATGATGACATGACTCACAATTCATTTGATTTGAGTGAGAGAGAGCTGTGCAAATCACCGCCTCACTTTCTCCTCCAAGGCCATCTGGGTCCAGTGGCTGGACCATAAGGATGACTGGAGATGGCCCAGGATGCAATGGGAGACCCTGGTTCTTTTAGGTCAAGGTTCTTTCAGGTTCTCACTTTGAGTGAGGCAACACCCATTCAGTGAATAGACCTCTTTCAGAAGTGAGTTGGGGGATGGCCTCTTTAATTAAAAAGAAAAATCAAACTGGAATGAGAAGCCCCTCAGAGTTGCTGACTGAAAGAGAAACAATTATTATTTACCTTCACTCTGAGCCAGGAGGACCCAAAAAAATAACCATTAAGTGGCGCTTGGTCAGGACAGGAACCTATTGTCCAATCAATGAGATCCAGAGTGAATTGTTTTTAAGGCTTGGTCTTTGAGAAAGTAATGTAGCTAGTAAACCCCAAGGTAACCAGGTAGGTTTCAGTCATCAAAATTTACCTTCCTTTGAGCAGAACACTCTTGGGTAAGGTCATAATACCCCAAGAAAGGAGAGGACAACACAGGACAAGTTGAGTTAGCCACCTGGAACTGGCCAGTTGGGTCCCCATTAGGGAAGCTTGTACTACTTACAGGTTGTGGTTTGTCCATTCTTGAAGAGGACCATGACATCAGGGAAATGATGACATGACTAGCAATTGAATTGGATTTCAGGGACGGAGGGCTGTGTAAGGTCACCAGCCTTCTACAATAATAAGGAAGGTTGGAAGGGGAATGGTTTAGGGTAAAGATGAATTCTGTTTTGAACATACTGAGTTTGAGATGTCTACTGGATTTTCAGTTTCAGATATCTGAAAGGCAGTTGGATGTGTGAAATGAGAGGTCAGCACAGAGATTGGGGTAGGAAAGGTAGATTTGAGAATTATCATCATAGAGATGGTAATTAAATCCATGGAAAGTGATGAGATCACCAAGTGAAGTGAGAAGAGAAAAGGGCCCAGGACAGAGCCCTTAAGGACATTTATGATTAGAGGGCATGATCTGGAGGAGGATCCACCAAAGGAGACAGAGAAGGCAGGAGGAAAAGCCACCATGTCAGTTGTGGAGAGGAAGTCAAGAGGGAAACCCCCTCTCCCTACCAGGCTGAAGACCAAGAAAGAGGAAGTGCTAGTCTAACCCAGAGAACAGCCAGACACCACCTATCTGAAGCCACAGGATCAGGAGACCTATGCCAGGCTCTGTACTTTCCCTTCTGTCTCAGTTTGCCCCAACTTAATCATTCTGGAAAAGCCTGCCTTTTCAACAGGGGAAGTAGGCTCCTTATTTCTCATATTCCCTGCCTCTATATATTCAACGCCCATATACTCCAGAGAAAGTTCCTATTTATAAAGTTGCTAACTATTTTTTAAAAGGGTACAGGCTACAGGTTCTCCCCAGCAAAGGCAAAAAAAATGAATATAAATCGGATTTGGAACAGATAAGTTATTTTCACACAGAAAAGAAAAGGTTTAACAACAAAGAGCCATAGAATGTTTAGCATAGAATCCACTAACTAGTTACTACCAGAAGAGAAATTAAAATCTAAGCCTTGTTGGGACGTCAATGACTTTTGTAAGCCATTAATAAGAGCTAGGATTTTTGTAGTGCAGTGAAGGTTGGCAAAGTGCTTTATAAATATTATTTCATTTGATTCTCACAACAAACCTGGAAGGTCAGTGTTATTATTCCAATTTTACAGATCAAGACACCAAGTTAAGTGTCTTGCCCAACCTAGTAAGTAGCTGAAATTGGGTTGAACTCAGGTCTTCCTGACTCCGGGCCCAGCTCACTGTCCACTGTGCCACCTAGCTGCCAGTCCACATTTCACCACTACTTAGCACAATCTGATCAAGCACTAAATGGCATTGTCCTTCTGGGAGCTTCTCTCTCCAGTGTTTATACTTTCCTTGCCAAAAACCTGATCCTGCTACTTTTTCTGCCACTACAACCACAACCATTCTACTAGATGTACAATCTCTGTTGCCATCATTCACAGACCCTCCCACACCATTTAATGCTCACCAGGTATAGCAGCAAGCACCCCAGGATGTCTGCCAACACAGGTTCTTGGATCTGCTTTTATAAAGGAAAGCAACTCAAAGCTTACTTTAATCAGTCAAATGTGTATTGTGTACCTAGTTCAGGGGAAAAAGGTCAGCACCCCGAACTTCAGAGTATACAGACAGAATAATCAAGACAGAGAAACAGATGAAGTAGTCAGTTTCCAAACTGTCCAACCATTACATTCATACCAAATCAATATCTGGGTTTCAAAGCCAGGGGGCCCTGGACAACGGCTTCCCAGAGTTTCATCTGATCAAATCACAGAACACTTCTCAAAGTGAGCCCCAAAACAAAGCTACACATCAGGGCTTATATAGCCTTCTCCTGTTTCAGAGAATGTAACAACCTTATTGACTCATTGGCCAATCAAGAAGTATCTACTGAAAAACAAGCCTCCCTCCCCAGGCTCCAGGTGCACTTTAGCCTAGGGGCAGGGAAGATCTTTAAATTTACATTCCCATTACATCAGGTCAATGCTAGAAGAAAGGAAACACAAAAGGAGAGGTCAGAGGCCTCTGACATAAGCCTGCCTAGTTAGGTCTACGTTCCAGTTGGGAAGCCAAGGTCCTGAAGGCCCCATCCACATCACTAAGCACAGGTAGGGAAGGATCTTCTTTTGCTCCATCTCATGACAGCCTACATCTTGTCTTCTTTTTTTGGGGGGGAAGGCGGTAAGGCAATCAAGGTTAAGTGACCTGCCCAAGGTCACACAGCTAGTAAGTGTCCAGTGTCTGAAGCTGGATTTGGACTCAGATCCTCCTGACTCCAGGACCAGTGCTCTATCTACTGTGCAAACTAGCCACCCCATCTCATCTTCTTAAAAGCTAGCACCAAGAGACCCCAAGGAATTAAGTTTTTTGACTCAGTAAGCAATTGGAGGGATTCAACCCAGTGATAAGTCATTGTAATGATAATGAGAATTTGAATATCTTCCCTGCTTTGAAAATAAACTCTGCCCCCTAATAGGCTAAATGTAATCACATGGAGTCTGTGATGGGAAGAGTTTGCTGAAGGGTGGAGCAGAGCCCACAGGAAACTGAGAGTCAGAATCAGCTAAACAATTGGGAGGAGAGCAAGCTTCTGAGGGAGACAGACAGGCTTGTGAGTAAAAGTTGGTGTTTGCCACCTGCTGTGACAGCTAGGCTTGTGGGAAGACTAAACTATGCTGTGGATCTCTGTGCTATTGTGGCTTCTTAACTTCTTTGCTACTATGATGGAATCAGCTTACTGGTTTTAGGATTCAGTTTTCTAGTGTCAGAATAAATGTTTTGCTTCTGGTTTCTATATGGAGAGTCTGTTATATTTTGCAATCGAGCATGTACCCATATATTTATTATGACTGCTGATGCTGTGAATATTGCTTTGGTGCTACAGTCATTCACATAGACAGGCAGAGAATATCTGTATGTGTTCAAGCTTTTGGTGCAATTCTCTGCGTGTGGGTGAAAAATAAGGGTTGGCAGAGTTGAAGGAGCAGGAAACCTGTTACTCTAGAAAAGAGAACCTCAAAGGTAGGAGGAGGGGACATTCCTCAACAAGTCCCCATCATTCCTATTCTTGGAGATCTATATTCAATTTTATGAGAGTTACCATTGTTCAGCAAATCACTCCACCAATTATTCTTGCTACCTATCTTATAATAATAACAGAAGATGTCCGCATAGAACTTTAAAATTTGCAAAGTTCACATAGATTTATCTCATCTGAGCCTCACAATAACTTGGAAATAGGTACTGCAGATATTTTCATCCCAGTTTTGCAGGTGAGTAAACTGAGGCTCATAGAGGATAAGTGGTCATAAGGGCTAATCTCAGAGGTGCCCTCTTGACCTAGCCTCAAATGCAGCCTAACTCCAAGCTTTACCCTTTCAGAATTTGATGCCTCCATCATAAGCACTTTCATTTACCAAAAATCTTCCACACTAACAAAGTTTCGTCTATTTTGATGAGTTGGAACCAATATACCTCTTCTCTCTGCCCAGCAAGAAAAACATCCCCCCTTCCCCTCAAGTTCATCTAGTTTACAATACAACAAAAATATCACATACACAGTCACCTATAGCTCCTCCAGAAATTAAAGAATAGTCCTTTCTTCATTGCTCCACAGACAACATGGTTTGATAGATAAAGTGCTAATCAGTGTGTCCAAAACAGGAACTTCCTCTATAGCTCTGATTTTCCTCTATGTGCATTGCCCCCCAGTCCCCTCCTGCACCCTGAATTCTCATTTCTTTTTCCTCAGCAGAATAAATCCCTCTCTCCATCCTTTCTAGTCAGAGACCTGAGTCATCTTTGCTGAATGTCTGGCTCTTCTTGGATCTTTTGTTCTCTTTTTCCCCATCCTTTCCTCTTTCTTCCTTTGCTTTTCTTCCCTTTAGCCCCCCTCACTTCCTCTCTCGCGCTCTCTCTCAGTCACTCTGAAATCAGATGCATTCCTTTTGTAATGAGAGTAATAATGGAAGCCATCCCTGATCTGCTGGGCTGAAGCCTTTGAATGGAGCATAAACAAAGCTGAACCTGGCCCGGGGCATAAAAGAGAAAACAGCTTGGGAAATCCTGACAAACCAGGGACTTACCTTCCAAGTACTGTGGGCAATGTAGTTGGTTGGGAAAGACATATAATGTCAGAGTTACCCCAAGGCTCCTTTCTCCATAAAAACTTCCACAACCGGGGTGGCTAGGTGGCACAGTGAATAGAGCACCAGCCCTGGAGTCAGGAGGACCTGGGTTCGGATCCAGCTTCAGACACTTCACACACACACACACACACACCAAAAAAAAAAAAAAAAAACCTAGCCATGTGGCCTTGGGCAAGTCACTTAACCCCAATTGTCCTCTAAAAAGACAAAAAATAAAAAAATAAACTTCCACAACCTCTTCTCTTGATGCATGAAATTCTTTCCACAAGAGACAGATCCTTTCATCCCATAGCCAAACAGGGATCCTTGAGAGGATACATTGGTCCTCTTAATAGAACTATTCTATTCTGAAACTCTCTTCTCAAATCCCATGCCTCCTTTTATGTTTCTCCTATTTCCCTGTCATTTTCTATCTTATATGGTTGCTATTTCAGTACACGTATTACTCTTCTTAATGAAACAATTACAAATGTTTATGATAATAATTTAGTCTCTTATACTGGACAACTCTTTAAAATGTTAAGTTGCAAAGGAGGAACTAACCTGCATTTGTAGAGGGAGTTTCCTTGCTGAAAGTTCTCTATTTCAATGAAAAAATAAGTCCCATCAAAAATGTAAAGTATATGGAGAGAGATATTAGTGTCGTTGAGGTGTCAGGGCCTTTTTTGACAGCAGGTTTCAATTGAGAAAAGAAGCCAAAGGGCCCTAGATGCCAGGAGGGTCAGGGTTATAGAAAGGGGAAAGGAATACAGAGTGAAAGAAAGGGTGAAGGAAAGGGGAACACCAAAGTAAAATTCCCCTATTTTACAATCTTCACATTTCCCCTAACCAATATTCTCCTGAGTAACAAGTGGAAAAGAAACTAGTGAGAAGAAAAATGTCTTCAATATGCAAATCTCATACCATTGAATACCTTCAACACAGATTATAACCCTTCTATTATTTAATATTATTCAATAATAATAGTCTAATAAGATGATACTTTTAAAGTGCTGCACTCAATATACCAGAAAATTTGGAAAATTCAGCAGTGGCCACTGGATTGGAAAAATTCAGTTTATATTCCAATCCCAAAGAAGGGCAATGCCAAAGAACATTCAAAAATTACTTACAATTGGGGCAGCCAGGTAGCACAGCGAATAAGAATACCGGCCCCAGTGTCGAGATGACCTATGGGATCGAATCCAGGCTCAGATACTTACCACCCACCCAGAAACACCTGGCCGTGTAACCTTGAGAAGTTACTTAACCCCAATTGCTTAAAAAAAAAAAATTTACTTACAATTGTGCTCATTTCACATTCCAGAAAGGTTATGCTTAAGATTCTGCAAGTTAGGTATTCAGTAATATTTGAATCGAGAATTACCAGAAGTGCAAGTTCCTCAAAGAGGAAAAGGAATGAAAGATCAAATTGCCAACATTCAGTGGAATATGAAGAAGGCTTTCTGCAGTGATCTTTGAGACCAAGAATATAAAATCTTACAAAGCTTCTGTTTCTTTTCTCTCTATTTGCTAGGAAATACAGGGCCAGTTTCCATGATCTTAAGTTTACTTTAAAAAAAAAAAAAGCTTGGATATATAGATGCACATATATATATATATATATACACACACACACACACACATGTATAGAGAGAGTTTACAGAGGCAGGGAAGGGAGGGAGGGAGAGATTTAGCCTTCATGATAGTATATTTAGATGGCTTTAGACTTGATTGAATTGCTAGATCTAAAAAGGAGTCATAAATGATTCAAGGTCATATTAGAAGGTTTTAAATAGGATCTGCATTTGGCCTTCAGCTATTGAACACTTTTATCAATTATCTGGATTTCAAAAATAGAAAGCATGCTAATCAGATTTGAAGAAGACCCAAAACTAGGAAGGACAGTTAAAAGGTTGGAAAGAAGAATCAGAAATCAAGACCTTGATGAAGCCAGAACACTAGGCAGAATTAATCAAGATGAAATTTAATTTAATAAATGTAAAGTCTTATATTTCAATACACCAATCAATACTTAAGTGACTACTATGTGGTAGGAACTTTCCAAGGTACTGGGAATACAAGGAGAAAGAATGAAATATTCCCTCCTACCTTTTTTGCTAATTCAGGACACAAAATTATGTATATAAATATATATATAACATAAATATAAAATTTATGAATTCAAACTATACAAAGTAGTTCAGTACAAGATAGTTTGGGAGTGGGCAATAGAGATTAGGGGATCAGGGAAAGCTTCATTAGGAAGATAGAGCCTAAGAAGGAAGGAACTTTATGTGGCAGAATTGAGAATGGAGTGCTTTCCAGACATGAGGGACAGGAAATACAAAGATATAGAGATAGGCGGTGGAATGTCAGGAGAGGAAATAGAGAGAAAATGAGTTTATCTGGATCACAGAGTATGAAAGGGAAGTTATGTTCAATCAGGTTAGAAAGATAGTTTGGGACGAGGTGTAACAGGGCTTTAAAAGCTGAACAAAGGAATTTATTGTTTATACTGGAGGCAATGGGAAATTTCACAAATATAAGATGGGGGAAAGTTGCAGCTAGACAGCAATTCAAGCAAAAAAGATCTGGGGATTTCAGCAAACTGTAAACACAAAATGAGTCAACTGTTTAACATGGCAGCTAGAAAAGATGCTATATGCCTTTGTTCTTGCTGTTCAGTGGTTTCAGTTATGTCCAACCTTTCATGACCCCATTTGGGGTTTTCTTGGCAAGATACTAAAGTGGTTTGCCATTTCCTTCTTCAGTTCATTTTACATGTGAAGAAACTGAAACAAATAGAGCTAATGACTTGCCCAGGGTCACGTGGCTAATCAGGGTTTGGAGCCTGATTTGAACTCAGGAAGATCAGTCTTCCTGACTCCAGGTCTGGCACTCTATCCACTATACCACATAGCTGCCCCATGTGCTTTTACAATTTGGGAATTTTTCAACACATTTGGAGCTCCTTTGGGGAAGGAGCTGTCTTTTCCTTGCTTTTGTCACTCCAGTCCTCAGCACAGTGCCTTAATAATGAGCGCTTAATACATTTTTATTGATTGACTGATTGACTGATTGGATATGACCAGTCTCATTTTCTATCCCTTCAACAGTAGCACCAACACCACTATGTCCTTCCTTAGGTCACTCTACAGTAGTCACTCCCTCTGTCCTATAACTTACAGAACTCAGAACGCAGCACATCAAAGCACACCCAGGAGCCTTTAGTATTTAGACATTTACTAGCTATAAAGTCATTTAATCTCTGCCTCAGTTTCCTCATCTTCAAAATAAGAATAATAATAGGACCTACCCCCTAGGTGCATGTGACAATTATGTATGTGGCTTTTCTGCTTCCACTCTGATATGAAAAGGCATAAAGATTTGAATGATGGAGTTCATCTTAAGATTGTGCCATAGGAGGATCAGTGAAAGGAAATGGTGATGTTTAACCTGGAGAAGAATAACTGGGGAAGACCTGAGTTCAAATCTTGTCTTAGCTTTATGAGCCTGGATGTCACTTAGCCTCTCTCAGCTCCAGGGTCTTCATCTTATAAATGGGCATAATAACAGCCAGCACTGACCTCATAGGGCTATTGTGAGGCACAAATGAGATAATATATGAAGAGCTTTGCAAACCTTAAAGCATTATTCAAATGGTAGCTAGTATTCTAACAGATGTCTGCAGGTATTCAAAGTGTTGTCATGTAGGGGGAAAAAATGTGGCTTATTGTCCTGCTTGGTGCCAAAGGACAGAACCATGGGCAGGAGGTTCTTGGGTTAAAAGCATTTGATTTCAAAGAAGTATACTAGGTTTAGTTTGGGCTAGAAGACAGTGTGAAGCTTAAGGTGGAAGCCCTAATGTGTAGAGGAGTGGAGTGAAGAATTTGGAAAACTCAAGTGAAGGAGCACTTCTATATGTTTTCCATACAGAGTCAAGACAGCAGAGGGTATTTCTCAGGGAATTTTAATGTCCCAACAAATGTTGACAATATAATGAAACATTTCTCCTCATTCAAGCAATCAAACAGAATGTTATAAACATACACACTAAATTGAGCACTGTGTGAGTGCTAGGCATTGTTCTTTTTCCATTAGCAGATAAATTATGTTCTAAGAAAAATAGAGATGATGCGGACCTTTATAGGTTTTTTTTTAACTTTTTATTCTCTGATATGAATGCATTCCTCAGAATGCATTATTAGTTTAATTGTCTTGACTCTTACTAAGGCAGAAACTTTGTACTAATACATAATAAATGTGATTCTATTTTTTTAAGTTAATAAAATTTTTGACCCCCCCTTTTCAGAGGGGAATGAGTCAACTATGACTTGCCCAAAGTCAATCTATAGATCTTTTTTTCTTCCCCTTTGGAGGGGGGAAGACATGGCAATTGGGGTTAAGTGACTTACCCAAAGTCACACAGCTAGTATGTCAAGTGTCTGTGGCCAGATTTGAACTCACATCCTCCTACCTCCAAGGCTGGTGCTCTATTCACTGCACCACCAGCTGCCCCAATCTATAGATCTTTATAGACAACTATATTGGTATTTGTGATTGGTTTTGAGTCCTTTTTCTCATTCAGAAAAAAATAATAACTTTCATTTCATACTAGTCAAATTAATCATTAAAGAAAGCTTTAAGAAATGCCAATTAAATACCATAAATAATACAATAATAATATATAATACAAGGATCATAAATAATATATAATTATATTAATTAACAGAACATATTAATTTTATTGTATAATGTAATAAATAATGAAAAATGTAATAAATGCCAATTAAATACTAAAGGCAAATGTATTCAACTTGCTCCGGACTGCTAAATATATAATTTCCACATCTGAATCAGATTTTGTAACAGCAAAAATATATGAATGTCTTTGGAACTGGGTAACAAAAGTGATTTTTGAAAAGAGACAGAGGGAGAGAAAAGGAAGGAGGGAGGGAGGGGAGGGAAAGAGAGGGAGAGAGAGAGAGTGGCATGCTAATTTTAGGTTAGCGTTAGCATGACTTCTAGGTAACAAAATGTTTAGTGCTAGATCTGGAGTCAGGAAGACGAGTGCCAATACTGCCTCAGATACCTCCTAGTTGTGTGACCCTGAGCAAGTCACTTAACCTCTTTTAGTATCAATTTCCTTATCTGTAAAATAGTAATGATAATAGCACCTATATTCCAGGGTTATTATGAGTGTTAAATGAGATTAAATGATAGCTATTTAGAGTGGATAAATAGTAGAATTTAAAGTCAGGAAAATTTGCGTTCAAGTTCTTTCTCCATTGTGCAGGGCCTTGAGTCAGGAAGACCTAACTTCAAATCAAGCATAGATATTTACTAGTTGTGTGACCCTGGGCAAGTCATTTAACCTCTGTCTGCCTCAGTTTCCTCATCTATAAAATAAGAACAATACTGGGACCTACTTCCTAGATTGCATGTGACAATTTTGTCTATCACTTCTCTGCTTCTACTTATTTATATCTCCATCAGTAACTAAATATTAAATACCCTAACAAAGGTATTATGTGCTCATTTTTACATTTATTTTATAATAAATAATTTTATTATTTATAAATATATTTATTTATGATTTATATTATTATATCATACATATTATAGTTTTTATTTTTTATTATTTTTCTATTTCTGCTGATTTATGTCTTTATCGGTTCCCCCAAATTTCCATTTTTTCTTTGAATTCCTTCTATTCATTATTTCATGCTCTATAACATCTCATTACATTCAGATATCATTGAGGTTATTTTCCAGCCATTTTCCAACAAATAGACACCCACAATGTTTCCGGTTGTTTATGGCCATAAAGAGTACTGCTGTGAATACATGGGCATTTATTAGACCTTTGTTTCCTTCTTTGACTTCCTTGGGGCATATTCCCAGTAGTGAGATTTTACTTTTTCCTAACAATCCTTTTTTTCCCCACTTTCCAGCTTACTAACATTGATGGTGAAGATAGAAACAAATTATATTTTTTCCTGTATATGCAAATATCTTCTCTTCCTGGTTTCCTATCTCTTCTTTAATTTTCTATTTTTTTGCTCTAATTCACAGGTTCTATGTGTGTGTGTGTGTGTGTGTGTGTGAGTGAGAGAGAGAGAGAGAGAGAGAGAGAGAGAGAGAGAGAGAGGGAGAGAGAGAGAGAGGAAACCCATTGGCAGTCTGGTGAAGCTCCAGCTCCTTTCTCAGAATAATATTTTAAATGCATAAAGTAATCATAATAATAACTAGTATTATAGAGGGTTTTAAGGTTTGCAAAGGACTTTTTAAATAATACCTCATTTTATCAAATCAAACTAAAGGGTACATTCCTTCAAAGCAAAGGCACTTAATCAAAATATCAATGTTTGATTGTTTAAGTGATTCATCAGGTGTAGGGACCCCCAAGTGAGAAACTTCCTATGTCAGTACAGAATAGCACCCCCATGCCAGTTATAGTCTAAAAGAGTTTCCTAGTCTCATTTCTGAAATATAGAGAGAACTGAGTCAAATTTATAAGAATATAAGTCATTCTCCAATTGATAAATAGTCAAACGATTATGAACAGGGAGTTTTCAGATGAAGAAATTAAAGTACTATCCATAGTCATATGAAAAATGCTCTTAACCACTATTGATCAGGGAAATGCAATTCAAAACAACTCTTAGGTACCACATGACACCTATCAGATTGACTAACTTGACAAAACAGGAAAATTATAAATGTTGGAGAAGATGTGGGAAAATTGGAAGACTAATGCATTGTTGGTGGAGTTGTGAAGTGATACAACCATTCTGGAGAGCAATTTGGAGCTATGCCCAAAGGGCGATAAAACTTTCCATACCCTTTGACCTAGCAATACCACTTCTGGTCTGTATCCCAAAGAGATCATAAAAATGGTAGAAAGACCCACACGCACAAAAATATTTTTGTGCTCTTTCGGTGGTAGCCAAGAATTGGAAATTGAGGGGATGCCCATCAATTGGGGAATGACTGAACAAGTTACAGTATATGAATGTAATGGAATACTATTGTTACATAAGAAATGATGAACAGACTGACTTCAGAAAAACCTGGAAAGACTTACATGGACTGATGCTGAGTAAAATGAGCAGAACCAGGAGAACATTATACACAGTAACAGCAACATTGTACCATGACTAACTTGGATAGACTTATCTCTTCTTAGCAGTGCAAGGATCTAAGACAACTCCAAAAGGCTCATAATGAAAAATGCCATCCACATACAGAAGGAAAAAAACTTCTGTGGAGTCTAAAGAAGATAGAAGCATAGTATTTGCTCGCTTGCTTGCTCTCACCCTCTCTCTCTCTCTCTCTCTCTGTCTCTCTCTCTCTGTCTCTCTCTCTCTCTGTCTCTCTCTCTGTCTCTCTCTCTCTGTGTCTCTCTCTCTGTCTCTCTTGCTGTCTCTCTCTCTGTGTCCCTCTCTCTGTCCCTCTCTCTGTCTCTCTCTCTCTCTGTTTCTTTCTCTCTGTGTCTTCTTTCTTGTGGTTTCTCCCATTGTTTCTAATTCTTCTTTACAACATGACTAATGTTAAAATATGTTTAATATGAATGTATACGTAGAGCCTATATTAGATTGCACTCCATCTTGTGGTGGGGGAGAGGAGGGATGGGGAGAAAAATTGGAACTCAAAATCTTATGGAAGTGAATGCTGAAAACTAAAAATAAATCAATTAAAGCTTTTAAAAAATAAAAGAGTTGCCTAGAGTAATGAAAAACTAAGTGACTTGCCCAAGGTCATTCGAAAAGTATGTGTCAGAGCTGGGACCTTACACAGCTGACTCCAACCCTAGCTCTCAATCTACAATGTTACATAAAGGAGTGGGGGGGGGGAGGAGGGAGAGGGAGAAAGGGAGAAAAGGGGAGGGGGAGGGAGAGAGGGGGAGGGGGGGGGGGGGGGGAGAGAGAGAGAGAGAGAGAGAGAGAGAGAGAGAGAGAGAGAGAAGAGAGTATCTAATATCTAGAGTCAGAGAAGACAGAGGGGAAATCAGGAGGTACTGAACAAGATGGGAAGCTTCATTCGGGTAAACTGGATAAGATGTAAAAATCCCAAAGCAAGAAAAGGAGGGGTGGCCAGGTGGCTCAGCGAGTAAGAGCACTAGCTCCAGTATCAGGATGACCTAGGGATCAAATCCGGGCTCATATACTTAGCACCACACCCAGAAATACCTGGCCATGTAACCTTGAGCAAGTTACTTCACCCCAATTGCTTTAAAAAAAAAAAAAGAAATTAAAGGGATCATCAGGAATTTTAAGGGCATGGTCTATATGAGCCTTGGATTAGTCACCAGTTTAGAGCTGCCAATTGTAATGGGAATGTAAATTTTTAAGATCTTCCCTGCCCCTAGGCTAAAGTGCACCTGAAGCCTGGGGTGGGAGGCTTGTTTTTCAGTAGATACTTCTTGATTGGCCAATGAGTCAATAAGGTTGTTACATTCTCTGAAACAGGAGAAGGCTATATAAGCCCTGATATGTAGCTTTGTTTTGGGGCTCACTTTGAGAAGTGTTCTGTGATTTGATCGGATGAAACTATGGGAAGCCGTTGTTGAGAGTCCCCCGGCTTTGAAAAACCCAGATGTTGATTTGGTATGGATGTAATGGTTGGACAGTTTGGAAATCTGTCTACTTGATCTGTTTCTCTGTCTTGATAATTCTGTCTGTATACTCTGAAGTTCGGGGTGC
Organism: Petaurus breviceps papuanus; assembly: GCF_028583685.1. Taxonomy (NCBI): domain Eukaryota; kingdom Metazoa; phylum Chordata; class Mammalia; order Diprotodontia; family Petauridae; genus Petaurus; species Petaurus breviceps. Next base: position 14,201,135 of record NW_027187361.1, on the reverse strand, counting down.
TGACCTTTTTCCCCTGAACTAGGTAAACGATACATATTTGACTGATTAAAGTAAGCTTGTTAACCCATTTTGAGTTGCTTTCCTTTAACAAAGCAGATCCAAGAACCTGGTGGACTTTAGAAGAATAGATTGTATTCCAACTGAAGAGCTGCATAAGCTGTACCAAGAAAAGGTACTTAGCATTAGAATGAACAGGGAAGCAGGAACCACCCCTGCAGGTACTTCTGAATCTGAATCTTTGTATCCAAGTTTGCCCCACCTTCAGGGGGAATAGGAGATAGGCCAAGCCCCAGCCCAGATAAAAGAAATATGCAGAAGAGATTGCAGACCCCATATTGGTTTAACAATATATTGGAAGAATGGAATAACTACTGTGACTAGGGCACTGCTTGATACTGGGGCTGAGGCCACACTTATCTATGGAAACCCTGATAAGTTTAAACATGGAACTCCTATTACCATCACAGGTCTAGGAGGGGCTGAAATATCAGCCAGACAAGTTAAAATAACAATGAAAATTGGGCAGTTACTTAAGAAAGAATATACTGTGGTAGTTGTACCCATTCCTGAATACATCATTGGAATAGATGTATTGAGAGGCTTGACTGAATTTACCTGAAGGGAGATACCAATTTGCTCTAAGGAAGATAGGAATTAATACAGTTTTAGTGGGAAAAATAAAAATGGACCCAATCACTTTACCTGAACCTTCTGAAGTAATTACTTTAAAACAGTATTGTGTGCCAGGTAGGGAAGATGAAATTACCACTACTATAAAGGAATATGTTGAAGCAGGAGTGTTAGTCCCTACAACCACAAGATGGAATAATCCTGTCTGGCCAGTAAGAAAATCAGATGGGACGTGGAGAATGACTGTGGATTATAGACAGTTGAATAAGGTGACTCCTTCTTTGTATGATGCTGTTCCAGATACCATCACCTTAATAGAAAGGATCCAGAAATATGATGGGACTTGGTATGCAGTTATTGACTTGGCAAATGCCTTCTTCACCATCCCAACAGACCCTAAACAATGGGACCAATTCGCTTTCACTTGGCAAGGTAGACAATATACTTTCACCCGCTTGCCACAAGGGTACATACATAGCCCCACTATTTGTCACAGGATTGTGGCTGAACAGTTGGATGAATTAAAGCTACCTGGTGTACAGCTTACCCACTACATTGATGATATCATGATACAGGGAAAAGATACAAAAGAAGTGGAAAGGAGTTTGACCTTTCTAATTGAGCATATGAAAAGTAAAGGGTGGGAAATTAACCCTGCAAAGGTTCAAGGACCAGCTCAAAATGTGAAATTTTGGGGTATACAATGGAACAAGGGGCTATGGGAGATTCTTCCTCAAACCCGACAAAAGATTCAGGATTTTCCTACCCCTACCAATAAGAAGGAGGCCCAAAAGTTTATAGGATTGTTTGGATACTGGAGGCACCACATTCCACATTTGGGACAGATTTTAAAACCTTTATATAGAGTCACATGGAAGAAATATGAATTTGATTGGGGACTTGAGCAGAGTAAAGCTTTTGAAGAAGCCAAGGCTGCCATACAATTGGCCCTAGATTTGTGGCCCATGCAAAATGGTCCAGTGGAATTGCAAGTGACTGTACAAGATGATTATGCAAACTGGAGCTTATGGCAAAAACAACAAAGCCGAAATGTACCTTTGGGATTTTGGTGTAGGAAACTCCCTTCATCTGGAGTCCAGTATACACCTTTTGAAAAGCAGTTGTTAGCTGCATATTGGGCTTTGGTGGAGACTGAACAACTGACTCTGGGCCATGAAGTGATATTAAGACCTGGAATCCCAATTATGACCTGGGTAATGAGTACCCCAGCTTCTCACAGAATTGGACATGCCCAAGAGGCTAGTATAATCAAATGGAAGTGGTATATTCAAAATAGAGCAAAAACAGGCAAAAGCGGAGTCTCTGTTCTATATGAATCTGTAGCAAACATAGAAATTGAGAGGAATGACACACCCCCTGAGCCAAAGCAACAGTTGGTACAGTCCACTGTAAAATGGAATGAGGGATATGATGTATTAACTGAGGAACAAAAGAGACATGCATGGTTTACTGATGGGACAGCAAAATATTTGGGCCAAAAAAGACATTGGAAAGCAGTGGCCTATAACCCATGTACTAGAAGGACTTTGAAAAGTACTGGGATAGGTGCAAGTAGCCAATATGCTTAACTTATGGCAGTATATCAAGCCATCAAAATAGAACAAGGAGGACAGTGTCATATATTCACTGATTCATGGGCAGTAGCTAATGGGTTAGCTACATGGATGCCCATGTGGAAAAATGAAAATTGGGAAATTCATGGCAAACAAGTCTGGGGCAGAGAATTATGGGAAGATATCTGGAACATATCTTTGGTCACTGACTTGTCAGTTTTTCATGTAGATGCTCATGTGGCCCTCACCATGCCAGGATGTGAATACAATGCTCATGCTGATCGACTGGCAAAGATTGCTATTGAACATATTGTCCCTACTTTGACAACAACTGATGATCCGGTATTAGCAAAATGGGTCCACCAAACAGCAGGCCATTTGGGGGTCCAGACCACACACCAGTGGCCACAAGATCGAGGTATTAGTATCTCTCATTCACTGTTAAAACAGATAGCAGAAGAATGTCATATATGTCAATTGGAAAAGGAGCGAACTGTTCCTCGGGTAGTAACTGGAGAGATAGCAAGAGGAAAAGTCCCAGCCCAAATCTGGCAAATAGATTATATTGGTCCACTACCACTGGATAAAGGATGCAGATTTATATGTACTTGTGTTGATACCTATTCAGGTGTACTAGTAGCTTGTCCTTATAAGAATGCAACCCAGAAAAACACTTGTAAAACTTTAGATCTCATAAGTCTATATTATGGAACCCCAATGCAGATTCAAAGTGACAACGGGTCACATTTCAAAGGCAATGAAATGAAGAAGTATTGTATACTAAACAATATAGAATGGATATATCATATTCCATATTATCCAGAAGCATCTGGGTTAATTGAAAGAATGAATGGATTACTTAAAGAACAGTTGAGGAAGTTAAGTTCCAATAATTCATATCAACATTGGAAGGATAATTTGTTCATGGCTTTGCGTAATTTGAATAATAGACCATTGGGAGGTGTAGCAGCAAGCACCCCAAGCATCCTCAGGGTCGCTGCCAACACAGGTTCTTGGATCTGCTTTGATAAAGGAAAGCAACTCAAAATGGGTTAAGCTTACTTTAATCAGTCAAACATGTATCGTTTACCTAGTTCAGGGGAAAGAGGTCAACACCCCGAACTTCAGAATATACAGACAGAATTATCAAGTCATAGAAACAGATCAAGTAGACAGATTTCCAAACTGTCCAACCATTACATCCATACCAAATCAACATCTGGGTTTTTCAAAGCCGAGGGGGGGCTCTCAACAATGGCTTCCCAGAATCCAGATAAAATCACAGAACAATTCTCAAAGTGAGCCCCAAAACAAAGCTACACATCGGGGCTTATATAGCCTTCTCCTGGTTCAGATAATGTAACAACCTTATTGACCCACTAATCAAAAAGTATCTACTGAAAAACAAGCCTCCCACCCCAGGCTCCAGGTGCACTTTAGGGAAGATCTTTAAAATTTACATTCCCATTACAGGAGGAAGTACACCTCTAGCCAGAATGATGGCCCCAAATCTGCAAGTTAGAAAACAACAAACACACAAGATCCCAAATATTGAGTATTGGACCTTGAGGCCAGATGTCCCAGCACCGTACCCAGGACCACCTGGTTCAGTGGGGTATGATTTACATTGTTTAGAGGACTTTTGGTTGGACAGAAAAGAAATAAGAAAAATCTCCACTGGGATATGCATAAGAATCCCTAAAAATCACTTTGGACAGATTTTACCCAAATCAGGATTAGCAGCTCAAGGAATACATGTATTATTATATTGGAGTAATAGATTCTAATTATCAAGGAGAAATTGTTGTAACATTCCATAATTTAGGTGAAGGGCCCATACAGATTCATAAAAATAATAGGATAGTTCAAGTGATTATCGTTCCTTGTAAAACAATACCACTTGTAAAAACTGACCCTCCTTCCAAAATGACTGTCAGAGGAACTGAAGGATTTGGTTCTACTGATAGAATAAAATCAGGAGCTAAAGTATGGGTAAAATGGAAGCCAGATGATGTTCCAAAGGCTGCAGAGATTATAGCACATGGGAGGGATAACACTGTAACTATTGTTTATTCTGGAGAAGATGATTAAAAATTGTACCCTTAACTCATTTATTCTACTGTAAGTGAGGCTACAATAGTCTGGTTATTGTCTCTTTGCTTCTTCTTGACTTTTTGTCTGTTCACCTTGTTTGCTAGATTTGTTTCCGCAGGCTTGGTACTCTCCACTTGTAGATGCCTGATAGCTTAAGCTGTATGTCACCCCCTGTCTGCAACTGTGATGTGTCACCCTTGGACCTGGCATCAAGCATATTAAGAACTGACCTCTCAAATGGGACCCCTTGGGACAGGGACAGCTCTACATCCAATTTCAGCAGCAAGTAGCCATGGAAGAAGAGACCTTCGCCCATTACCACAAGATTTTGGGGACCCATTTGTTCGGGATGGTGGGAATGATGGGGAGCTTGTGCTCAAGCGCCACCCTAAAATAGGGTTTTCTGTGTTTATTGTGTGCTATTCTTGTTATATTGTTGTGAAATTTTGTTGACACCAGTTATTCCTAATGTATTTTTGCCAAGTAAGGGACATGAAAGATCTTGGGGCCGAATGTAAGGGTTATGGGATTTAAAGATCTTCCATGCCCCATTGTACTTGCTGACGTAGCAGGAAGGGGTGGGGCAAGAGGAAGCGGAAGCCAAGCTAGAGTTTCTGCGGTGGCTAGAAGTGGCGGCAATGGCAGCAGCAGCAGCAGAGGCAGCAGCAGTGGAAGCGCAAACCCCTTTTTGAGTCAGCCAGAATTTCTGCTAAGGACTCCTGCTGACTGCCAGGGGCTGGAGCTGCTGAGAGCACGCTTCCTGGATGCTGGGTGGTTGCTGTGAGTGGGGAGAGGAGGACCTTTGCCTGAAGTAGCCTGTTCTGTTTTAAAGGCTTGAGAATGTGGGTGCTTTCTACTTTATCTACCTGTGCCAATTTCATAACTACTCTGATGGCTTTGACTTTCTGGTTTTAGGACTCAGTCTTTTGGTATTTTAATAAATGTTCCAGCTTATTCCCCCATATAGAAAGCCTGATATATTTTGTTATTGATAACTACATCAGCATATCTGTAATTGCCATAGGCATTGTGAATATAGCATTGCTGATATACCAATTCAGCTAGCAGAAGAAGAAGCAGAGTCCTTTTGATGTAATCTTGGGGCTATGCCCTAAGGAGGAATAATTTTGTGCCTTCAGAGCTTCCACTTGATCTTTCCCTGTAGTTTTTGAGGCTGGACTGCTTCCTTCCTTTAAGCTGCCATCACTGCCTCTTTACAGAACTGCTACTTCCATACACTACTTCTCCACTAAATTTCTTCAGTCATTTCCTAATAGAAGGACCCTCCGTTAGTTTTCAATACTTTGCTACTCAAAAAAGTACTGCACCATTTTTTGTGTTGAAAAAGAATTGAAAACAAAGTAGATATCAACTGAGGAATGGTTAAGAAAACTATAATACTAGAATGTTACTATGTTATAATAAATGATAAGTGAGATGGCCATAGAGAAGTACGGAAAAACTAATATGAACTGATGCAAAATGAAGTAAGCTAAGCCAGGAAAACAATATACACAATAGAAAATAAATAGAAAGAATAATAACCACAAGGGAATAAAAAATGATTGTGACAAAATAATAAAGCAAACCTGGGTTGAAGAAAAGAGATATGAGAAGACAGCTTCCCCTGCTCCTTTGCAGAAGTGAGGGTATTGGGCATGGAACATTGCATGTAAGATTTTTTTTAATGTATTCATTGTTTTTATTGATTTCTTTTCTTCTTTTTAATTAATATTTTTATATAGATATTCCCCCCTAGGACAGTGAAGGGGAAAGCTAGGTGATGTAAAAACAGAAGTTTTCAATAATTTTTTCAAGTGCTGCTATAAATATTTTTATATATTTGGGTCCTTTTCCTAGGATTTCATTGGGTCACAAACCTAATAATGATATTTCTGTTGTTTGTTCTTCATTCAGGAAAAGGCCCATGATATTAGGAAGGTGATGCCATGACTTGCAAATGAATTGGCTTTAAGTGAGGGAGGGCTGTGCAAAGTCACCAGGCTCACTTTCTCCTTGGGAGTCATCTGAGTCCAGTGGCCAGATAGAGATCAGGACAACTGGAGATGATCCTGCAATAGTGCTATTATTGCTAGATTAAAGGGTATGCACAGTGGCTTTATTTATTTATTGCTTTTTAATATATTTCTAAATTGCTTTCAAGAACTGCTGTCTAGTCTTAATCGTTACTTCCTCTCACCCCTAGGCCCCAAATAAAACTGCTGTGCTCACAGCTTCCCAACCTGATGATTCATCCAAATGTCTCCTAGACTCTGCCATCAGAAATTCTCTCATTAGCCTATGTCTTGGCTCTAAGAAATCTCTTATTGAGATTTCATGGGTCAAGCTTCCCACTTTTCCAACAGCTGAGTTCCTCTGAGTCTTCTCTTCCAATACTCTCTCTTTTGACTTTTATGGGATGATTCCACCAAAACACGTATAGGGGTGAGAAACAGGATTACACTGGGAGAAGACAAAAAGGAGAGGTAGAATGGGGTACATTATGTTACATGAAGAGGCACAAAAAGCCTAAGACATGGATGGAAAGATGCGGGAGGGGCCATGGACATTGCTTGAACCTTACTCTCGTCAGAATTGGCTGAAAGAGGGAATAACTTACCAATATCCCTCCTTTTCCCACTCCCAAATCTTTTTTGCTTTTTGCTTTTCAAATGTATTCCTATCCCTATCCTCTCCCCCCACGCCCCCCTCATCGATGCTTCTGGAGCTTTTCCCTTTTCAGCTCATTGAGTGGGAGAGGTGAAAACTTATCAGCATATATCCTGAAGTCTAGTAAGGTTTCTTTTGGAAACAGGCCTGAGTTTTGGTTTCACCCTTCCCTCTTCTTTACTACTGCCACATCAGCATTAAGCCCTTTAGGAGTCTTTGAACCTCCACCCTTGCTGGTGACCTTTTCCCCTCCAATAAGGAAATGAACCCTGTTTGCCCGTTCTTGGCCTGCTCCCCAACCCAGATTGTAAACCCTCCTCCCAGCCAATAAGGGATAGTATCAGGATTCTTTGCTCTTTGTCATTGGAGGAGATTTCGCACTCAGATTATAAGCCTGCCTCCCAGACAATGGGAGAAGGGACAATGGTGGGAGGGGGCTTGACTGGGTTAGGGTACAAATTCTTGTTCTGTCTTCTGTAACACCCCTCATTCCACTAGTTCATACTGGTGGAAAGGATGCCCTCTTCTCCCGAGAACTCAATAAAACTTCCTGTTCTTTCCTCAAGGCACCTCTGACTTTTAATTTTGGGGGGGTAGGGGATTTGGGGGGTCCCCATACCCCACACATCATGGTTTCTCCAAATGCTTTTTTTTATTTGTTGTTGTCAACATTGTTCACAATTAAATAATCACTTCAGTTCACCAAGTTGGTAAGACTGACTCACCAACCATTATCCAACTCTGTTCTGTCAGTCCTTGGCTAGGTACAGTTTAATTAATTTGATAAGTATTTATTAAGCATTAAGCAGCATGAATACAGAGCTAGTCTTGAAGCCAAGAACACCCAAGTTCAAATCCTGCCTCTGATATATATATATATATATATATGTATTAGTTTAGTGACCCTGAATAAACCACTTAATCTTCCAGCGCTCTAAGTGACTCTATTAGATGACAAATTGCAGATAAGGTGCCCACCTGCCCTGGGAGAAGGACTTTCTTCATCTATGAGTTCCTCACACCAATAAATCCATAAGCACAGTCACTATCACTAGTTCTAAGTGTCACACACTATGGTAAGTGCTGGAGATATAAAAACCAAAACTAAACAGCACCTGCCCTTAGGAAGCCAACCTTCTATCAAAGACAATGTACACATTATAACAAATATCAAATATGAAGTCACGGACGTGAATGAATCAGATCACTTCTCCAGATATACAAAGATAGATGATAGATAGATAGATAGATAGATAGATAGATAGATAGATAGATAGAT
>NW_027187361.1:14038218-14192488 GCF_028583685.1 Petaurus breviceps papuanus | reverse complement strand
AAGGAAGGAAGGAAGGAAGGAAGGAAGGAAGGAAGGAAGGAAGGAAGGAAGGAAGGAAGGAAGGAAGGAAGGAAGGAAGATAGCTGTATTAATCCAACTTTTAAAAGCATAGAAGTGAGCAGAGGGAAGTTCAGAAGTCCATCCCTAACTTGAGATGATCCTGTGATCCTGCCAGCAGTACCCACTACTTTGGCACCTCAAAGTAAAACTAAGACAAGACACAAGCATTCAAAGATAACATCTCTGAATACAAACTCAATTAGATTTTTCCATAAGACATCTTTTGTACAGAAAAGAAACAAAATCAAGGGAAATGCTTACTTTAATAAGCTTTGATAATGTATAGGAATTCATGGCAGTTCAGAGACATACACTCATAAAACATATGCTTTTAAAAAGATATAAATCATCAAATTGCTTGCCTTCTCAATGAGGGGAGAAGGGAGAAGGGGGAGAAGGAAGATAATTTGAAATTCAAAAAATTTTAAGGATATTTTTTGAAACCTTACATGTAATTGAGGGAAAATAAAATATTAAAAAATATATAAATTATATATGGTAGAGATAATTGACTTCCACTAATAAGACATCTGCACAAACAGGATGTGGATGACAGATAGTAAAGACAATTAACTGCAGCAAAGAAACATCCATTGGAAAAGGATAAAAGGCAGAAGACATTTCTTTAGATAACATTGCTAGACAGTCCTGTCATTCAGCAAAATTCATTAGTTCCATAACTATTTAAAAACAAGTTGTAGTTGCTTAGGTTCCAAATTAGCTAAACTCTATTTTAATACCAAATTAGGTTATTATGAGAATACAAAGAGATATCCTAAGAAATGCTTTGTAGACCGTTACAAGTCAACTAGCCCAATACTGGGCCAACTAGGTGCTGCAGTGGATAAAGCATCCAGCCTGAAGGTAGAAAGATCTGAGTTCAAATGTGACCACAGACACTTGCTAGCTGTATGACCCTGGATGAGTCACTAAACCCTATTTGCCTCAGTTTTTTCTTTTGTAAAATGTGCTGGAGGAGGAAATGGCAAACTACTCCAGTATATTTGCCAGGGGGACCCCAAATGGGGTCATGAAGTGTTGAATATGACTAAAATCAACACAACAACAATCCAGTACTAATCTTGTAGATGAAGAAAATGAGGTCCCAAAGAAGTTGGGTGAATATCCCAAAATCATCCAGCAGAGTCCACAAACTACTACTGCCTTGATTTATTTCATTTCCTCTCTCAAGTAAACCCAGCCCACGGAGGCCTTCATTGTTCTAAACATTAAGATGTGTATGTTACCCTCTGTTTCTGTCTCATAATGTACTTCCTGATGTGGTTGGGTACATCCTGAGGTTCCCTCTCTCTATCCACTTTCCTCTGAGGCACAGTAGGACTTGAATAATGACATCTGACTTCATCCACTACTCAGATCATTAAGATTCAGTATACACATCCTTGCAGCAGGAAGAAAGGGAGCAAATTGAGTGAGGATATTGGGTTTAACTCCAGAAGGCAGAGCTAGGAGCAAAGGGTAGAAATTGGAGGGGAAAAAAGAGGCAGATTTTAGCTCAGTATTAAGAGAAAACGTCCCTTCAATTAGGACTGTTCACAAGTGGAATGAGTCACCAATAGTTACATCCTCATTGCTGGAGTTAAACCAAGCAAAGGTTTAATGACCACTTGTCATTGCTTTTGGTACAGATTGGACAAAATGACCTCTGATAAAAGCAAAACAAAATTAAAGTTACATTAGTAATTGTGTGTGTTTTTTTCCTTTACTATGTATATTTGTCACAAGGGTTTTGTTTTGCTTTTTTCTTCTTTTTTTCCAGTGGGGGAAGGGAAATGGAGAGAAAATACTGTTATTTGAAAAGAAAACAAAAGTCATCCAGATTACATCTCTAACTCTAAGATTCAATAAAATGTGTCCCTGTCTCCATGTCTTTTGCTTTTTGGGGAGTCTTCCCGTATCCTCTGTGCTTTTCTATTCATCGGTATTCTTTTCTTTTTTTTTTGTCAGTAAACTACTTTATTTTTTTCCCATTTAATAGTATTTTTTTTCCAATGACATGCAAAGATAGTTTTCAACATTTACTTTTATAAGATTTTGAATTCCAAATATTTTTCTCCCTTCTCTCTCCTCCCCGCTCCTCAAGATGGCATACAATTTATATAGGCTATCCATGTACAATCATATTAAACATATTTCCACGTTAGTCATGCCTTGAAAGAAGAATTAGAACAAAAGGGAAAAGCCACAAGAAAGAAAAAACAGAAAAATAATAATAATGTGCTTCAAGCTGCATTAAGACTCCATAGTTCTTTCTCTGAATGTGGATAGCATTTTCCATTATAAATATTCTGGAATTGTCTTAGATCGTTGTATTTATGCATCGACATTCGACCCCAAGAATCATTGCTACTATTAGCATCCATGAAAAAAAAGAGAGAGGACAATAGAGCTGGGGGTAAAAGTAGGGGGCAGTCTTTGAAGCTTAAAAAAAGTTTTGGAAGAAATAAAAAAAAAGGAGTGTTACCCAGCAGTACCAAGCTTATCAAGCTCATTGCTATTGTTCAGTCATTTCAGTCATGTCTGATTCTTCGTGACCTCGCTTGGGGTTTTCTTGGCAAAGATATAGGAGTGGTTCTCCATTTCCTTCTCCAATCAAACTAATTACTCAAAACTAAAAATATAAAGATGTATAAGAAGTATTTTATGGATCCTGATGAGTTATTTGATGAAACTGTGGATGTCTAGGGGAGAAAGATTATATTCCCGTTAATGTGAAGTTGATGTCAGTGAGGACAATGATGTACTCCCACAAAATGTCTTGGGGTGTCAATGTTAGAGACAGAATACTGGCCAGGATGAACTAAGAACGCAGTACAGACTTCCAGCACAGAAAAAAAAATAGAGGTAAAGTGGATAGAGAGCTGGTCTCTGAGTAGAGGTTTTGTCTCTGACTTATTTCTGGTTTATGTCTACCTGGGCAAGTAATTTAATCACAGCATTCTTTGCAGCTCTCTAAGACTCTAAACAGCAGCAAACATGCTGATCTACATTGGCAAAGAAAGTTTTCTAGCCAGAGAGTTATCAATCCTAATGAAAATCACAAAGGTTCAAACCTTATCCTTTTTGAAATACTAATGTGTCCATACTTTTTAAGGAAGCCGCATTGCAGTGCAAAGGAGATCCTTAACAAAAGAGTGCAAGCAACAACACGTTTTACCAAACGGAACAGGCTTCCAGGTTGATCCTAGTGACTGACTTGGTCGGCTATCAGAAGAATACTGACTGGTGTGGAGAGGTTTCTCACCAGCGGGTTGGCCACAAAATGATTGGTTATTTGGCCATGGCACCTCATGAAATGTATATTCTTCAGACCAGTGGGGCTCCCTTTTGCTATTGCAATGACAGCTCAGGCATGGAAAAGGAAAAGAAAAAGGACATAGGGAATGCTAAGATACACACTCTTAAGAATGTGAAACATATAGTCTTATAAAGTTACATAGGAATAAATAGAATTTCTTTTTAATGATAAGTAGTATCTAACTAAAACCAAGAGCAAATCATTGAATAGAGCACTGGCCCTGGAGTCAGGAGGACCTGAGTTCAAATTTGACCTCAGACAATTAACACTTACTACCTGTGTGACATTGGGCGAGTCACTTAACCCCAATTGCCCTGCCTTCCCCCCCTCCAAAAAAAATTGTTATAGCCACCATTCCATGTTTTCTTCAACCAAAGTAATTCTTTAACAACAAAAATACTGGTTGTACAGATATGGAAACCAGAATGCATTCCCTACATTTTAGGTAGAATAATATTGGTGTTGTTTAGTCATTTCAGTCATGTCTAACTCTTCATGACCCCATTTGGGATTTTCTTGGCAAAGGTTTGCCAAGAAAACTGGAATGGTTTGCCATTTCCTTCTTTAGTTCATTTTACAGATGAGAAGCTGAGGCAAACAGGGTCATATAAGTGTTGGAGGTCACATTTGAACTCAGGAAGAGAAGTCTTCCTGACTCCAGGCTTGGCATTCTATCTACTAGGTACCTCAGCTATAATACTACATAACTCAAGTTTCCAGTTAATGGAAAAAGAGGTAACATTTGGGATTTTTTTTTCTTCATTATTCCATCTTCCATAAAAACAAAAAAATTATTTTGACCCTTTGAGAGCATAAAATAGAAATTATTAAGTCCATCTCATTTCTTCTTAGACTTTCCTATTCAGGGACTAAAATCAAGTACTTTAGGCCTAGCAAGAATTTTAGAGCTTAAAGATGACAAAACAGGAAAATGACAAATGCTGGAGAGGATGTGGGCAAATTGGAATACTAATGCATTGTTGGTGGAGTTGTGAACTGATCCAGCCTTTCTGGAGAGCAATCTGGAATTATGCCCAAAGGGCTATAAATACTTTCATACCCTTTGATCCAGCAATACCACTTCTAGGGTTATATCCCAAAGAGATCATAGAAGTGGGAGAAAGATGTTTATATCAAAAATGTTTATAGCAGCTCTTTTTGTGGTAGCAAAGAATTGGAAATTAAGGGGGTGCCCATCAATTGGGGAATGGCTGAACAAGTTGTGGTATATGCATGTTATGGAATACTATTGTGCTATAAAAAATGAGGAGCAGACAGTCTTCATATTTACCTGGAAAGGCTTAAAAGAACTGATGCTGAGTGAGAAGAGTAGAACCAGGAGAAATTTGTACACAATTACAGACACAACGTATGTGTGATGACCAACTTTGATAGACTGGACTCCTCTCAGCAATGCAGTGATATAAGTCAATCCCAAAAGACTCATGATGGAGAGAAATATGTGCATCCAGAGAAAGAACTAGAAAGAACTGAGTTTATATCCAGGTGGAAGCAAGCTACCTGATTTTTTTCCTTCTCTTGTTTGGTTTTATGTCCTCTTTACCATTTTTCATTCCAGCTGGTACAATCCGTCCTTATAACTTGACTAATGTATAAGGTGAAAGTATTTACAGATCCTATACTTGACTATATGCCACCATGGAGGGGGAGGGGAGGGAGGGCGACAAAATGTGAAACTCAAGGAATTGTGGAATTGAATCCTGTAAACTAAAAGGAAACAAACAAATTAATAAAAAAAAATTTTTTTTAAAGAATTTTAGAGCTTAGATATCAATTCCACATCACAATGTATTAAAGTAGAAGAACAAGGACAAGTCAATTTCAAGATATAATTTTCATCTAGTCATTTATCAAAATGGGTTTATCCACCGCCCATTGACTGACCACTTCCCACTTTTACTTTACATAAGAAATAGACAAAATAGATAAGTGAATTCCTAAGAACAAACAGTATCATTGGGAAATCATACTGGAAGATCTAAAGATCTTAACTTTAAAATTCTGTGATGTTATGTAACTTCCCTCTTTCATTCCCCTTCATGCCCAAGTAAGCACACACTATCAAGACCAAAAAAATAATAAAAATAAATTACCTTCTCCAAAAATTACTATGTAAGGTCCCTTACAAATCTAAATTCTATGACTCTACACAGTAAGATGCAAGACTGAGGCACTGGGAGTGGCTAGGTGGCACAGTGAATAGAGCACCGGCCCTGGAGTCAGGAGGACCTGAGTTCAAATCTGGCCTCAGACAAAACACACACACACACACACACACACACAAAACCTAGCCTTGTGACCTTGGGCAAGTCACTTAATCCCAATTGCCCTCCAAAAAGCAAAAAAAAAAAAAAAAAGAAGAAGACTGAGGGACTGATGTGATTAAAATGTAAGTGTGGGGTTTTAAGCAGGAATATGCTAGTAACATTTAACAATTGGCTCTCCAAGAAAAAGAAAATGTATGCATCACACCATTTTAGGTTTAATCTGGATTATTAACATTTTCTCCATCACTTTCTTAAATGAAAAAGCTATTAAAACACTCTTTCCTTTTCCAACTACATATCTGTATAAGGCCAGATTTTCTCCATACATTTCAACCAAAACAATAAGTCACACTAGACTGAATGTAGAAGCAGATGTGAGGATCCCTTTGAAACAAGCATTAAAGAAATTTGCAACAATGTAAAGCAATAGGACTTCTCATCATTTTTTGTTTCATAAGATTTTTCATAAAATGTTATTTATGTCAACATGTGATTAGTTTATTGTCACTTTAAATTAATTAGTAAATAAATATTTTTATTTTTAATATGGTAAATATTGATAGTTTTAACTCACATATAAGGGTATTTGGGGTTCTTAATACTTTTTAATAGTGTAAACAAATCCTGAGACCAAAAAGTTCGATAACTGCTAAGTCAGAGCAATAATCATAATAGTATTGCATGTCTTTGTCCAATCACCTAAAGAGGTCATCTGTGTTTTTAGAGTGTGAACTAAAGAAATCATTGGGGGCGGCCAGGTAGCACAGCGAGTAAAAGCACCAGCTCCAGTGTTGAGAAGACCTGGAGATCGAATCCCGGGCTCAGACACTTAGCACCCAACCCAGAAACACCTGGCCGTGTAACCTTGAGCAAGTTACTTAACCCCAATTGCTTTAAAAAAAAAAAATCATTGGAGGTCAATTAACCCTAAAAGGTATGCCTTGCAGTTTAGCCTCATGAGACGTTTCCCAGCCTGCTTGGTACACAAAGTTCATCCAGTCATGGACAACAATAAGCAGATCTGAGTGTCCAGTCAAAAGAACAGGCAAGCAAAATGCAAATGCAGAAAGTGAGTGCTTTTTTATAACAGGTTTGCTTCAAAGGCGCACAGAGGACATTCAGATACAGACTTGAATTCTTTAGGAAATTGAAACCATTACATACAAGGAGGGAATGAAGAAAACAAGATGCTTAGTATAGAAAAGAGTAGACAGAGAACACATTATATTTTGATTCAATTCAATAACATTTATTAGTAGCCCACTCTGTGGAAAGCACTATGCTAGACACTGGATGCACAAAGAAGAAGATGAAACAACTCCTGTCCTCACAGATCTTGTATTCTACTGGGGGGAGGGTGGACAATCCAACACAAATAAGCACAATACAAAAGAGGGCATTAAGAAAGCAAAGGGAATGAGAAAAAATACTGTGGGAAAATAGGAGGAGGGAGAGAGCATTCACAAGTAGGATCTCAAATGGAAACTGAGTCTTCAAGAAATATATTTCAAAAGATGGAACTGAAGAGAGCACATTCCAGGCAGAGGATGACTGCAAAAGCAGGTACAAATGCACAGCTGCAAAAGGTGGAATGTGGAGTTCAGGGAACACCTTACAGTATTGTTTTCTGAAAGGAAGTAATGTCAAATGAGGTTGGGACCGATTGTTGGGAGCCTTAAACTAAGGAAATTATATATTGCCTTATAAGTAATGGGAAAAGCCATTGAACATATGAGTGACATGGTCAGACCCACACCTTAAGAACATTTTTTGGGAAATTTATATATTTTTTTTCTTTTTGGACCAGACTTCTGGTTTCCTTGATATGGAAGAAAATTTATTCTACTAATACAGATGAGTACCACTCTGCAACTTATAGTCATAAAGAGAGTTGCATAGGAATAAAGGAACCTTTTCTTAAAATGATAAGTGTTCTCTATTTAAGACCAAAAGCAGGCATTATTTGCAGTGAGAAAAAACCGGAAGCATTTCTAATAAGATCAGGGGTGAAGCAAGGATGCCCATTATCTCCACTATTATGCAATATTATACTAGAAATGCTAGCTACAGCCATAAGGCAAGGAAAAGAAATGGAAGGAACAAGAATAGACGAGGAAACAAAACTATCACTTTTTGCATATGATGTGATGGTATACCTAGAGGACCCTACAGAGTCCATTAAAAAAGCTAGTTGGAACACTTAACAGCTTTAGCAAAGTTGCAGAATATAAAATAATTAACATAAACCATCAGTATTTCTATATATATTACTAATGAAACCCAATAGGAAGGTATAGAAAGAGAAATTCTTCTTAAAATAATTGCAGTCAGTATAAAATCCTTGAAAGTCTACTTGCCAAGGCACACATGGAAATCATATGATTACCACAAATACGTCTCTTTTTTTTTCTCTTTTTTTTAAAGCAATTGGGGTTAAGTAACTTGCTCAAGGTTACACGGCCAGTTATTTCTGGGTGTGGTGCTGAGTGTCTGAGCCCGGGATTCGATGCAAAAATGCTTCTCACAAATAGAGATATGAATAATATAAATGTTAATTGCAAATGGGTAGACCAAGCTAATATAATAAAATGACAATAATAAATAAATTTACTTATTCAGTGACATTCCAAAATGTCAAGAATTATTTTATAGAGCTAAAAATAAATAAAAAATAATAAAATTCATCTAGAAAAATAAAGGGTCGAGAATATCAATGAAATGATGCCAGATCCTGTGAAATACAGGTATGGAAGGCCTGTGAGATATGGGTATGGAAGGTCAGGGGAACAACTGTTCTGCATGAGCTGAGGTAGGATTCTTCTGACTCGGTTTACCCACAACTGGCAGACTTTGAGCTTGGCTCAATGCAGAGATCACAGCTTGGTATGTACATATTTTGACTGATATTGACATTCTGAAGTTTGGGAAACATGCTTCCCTCATTACAGTTTTGTCCCTATTCTTGGTGGTAAGTTTCAATAATCAAAAGTTTTGAAATAAACAACAACAAATCAATTAAATACTTGATTCTGGAACATCTGAAGTTACTTTAAGATAAAGCTATTAGGCTTAGGGTTTAGCATAGCTATTCCTGTATGAGTCAGGGTCCTTTAGTTCTTTGTAATAATATGAGGACAAGTAGGTCAAGGGTTTGTGGGAATCTTATTAAATCCCTTAGTGAAATCCCTTCCTCCTGGTGGAGGAATTAATAATGGATTAATGCAAAATATAGGAAACTGATTTTAATGTGTGATCATGACAATTGACCAAGACTTCAATTTTAATTTTGTAAGAAGGATAAGGGTCTTGGAGTGGTCATTTAAATTGGTTCCAAGGCTCCTTTTGTAGGGAAATGAATGAAAGAAGGTGGAAGAAAGAGAGGCTGGGATGCAGGACTGAAGATGGATGACCCTTAAGTGACCAGAGGACTTCCTCAGATCCGGACAGCAGTGTGAAAAGAGACTTTTGGACTTTGAAAGGACAATTGTTTGCTACTGTTTTCTTTTGAATCTCTGTATCTGCACTCATAAAGGGGACTGCCCCCTTGTATGTTGTCAATGCATCAATGGTAATTAGAATTAAGAAAAGTGGGGAAACTTCAAAAGGTATAAAAGAACAGCATGAACTGTGAGGGATAACTTGTAGTGAAGTTTCCCCATTCTGAAAAATCAAGTCTAGAGTAGCTTCAGCATCCACTAGGCCTAAGTTTAGAAGCCACCTGACCTTCCAGGAATCTGGGACTTAGAGCAATGGATACCCTCCCCAGTGCCACTCCAGCACAAAATATGCCAAATAAGGATAAAACTGCCTCCCTGACCTTGCATTGGACAGCCACATGTTTCCGTGTCCTTTGTCTACAAGATAGATTCCCATGCTTAGGTTGTGGGCCGGCCTCCCTACCGATGAGAGTGAAGGCCAGTTGGGGGGTTGGGTTTCTACATTAGAAGGTTATATAACTATGGGCTTGCTTCTACCTGTTGCCCTCTCCCTGGCAGATTCCATTTGAGCCACAGGGGCAGAGGGCCCTTTCTCATGAGAAAGAATGAGTAAAATTTTCTCTACTTTCCTAAAAAAAAAAAAATATATATATATATATATATCAATAAAAAAAATGTGAAGGAAGGGAAGCTCAAAATACCAGATCTAAAACTATATTACAAAGTGGGAAGCATTTTTTAAATGGTACTGAATAAGATAGAATAGTGGATCAATGGAACAGATTAGGTATACAATACTCCGAAGCAAATGAGTACAGTAGCCTGGTTTGTAATAAACTCAAAGATATAAGTTTTTGGAACAAGAACTCATTATTTGACAAAAATTGCTAGGAAAACTAGGAAGGGGTCTGATAAAAACTAGGACTATATCAATATCTCACACCTTACAAGATAAACTCAAAATGGGTACAGGATTTAGACATAAAGGATAATATTGTAAGTATTTTATGGGAGCAGGGAAAAAATTGCCTGTCAGATCTGTGGATAGGGGAAGAGATAATGACTAAGGAAGAGATAAAAAGATTCACAGGAGGTATAATTGTTATATGTATTGATTATTCTTATATATAATTGAGGCATAATTGATTACATAAAATTTAAAAGTTTTTGCACAAATAAAATTGAGGCAGCCAAAATAAAAAGCAAAGGAGGGAATTAGGGGGAATTTTTTGCAGTAACTTTCTCTGATACATATCTAATTTCTTAAACATATAGAGAACTGAGACAAACTTATAAATGCATAAAAACAGGAGCCATTTCTCAGTAGATAATTGGTCAAATAATATTAATAGGAATTTTCAGAGGAATAAATCAAATCTATCAATTGTTATATGGAAAAAATGCTCTAAATCACTGATAATTAGAGTCATGCAAATTAAAACAACTCTAAGGTACCACCTCATATCTATCTGACTGGCTAAGAGGACAAAAAGAGAAAATGTCAAATGCTGGAGGGGATGTGGGAAAATAGGCTTACTGAGACACTGTTGGAACAGTGAACTAGTCCAACTACTCTAGAGAACAATTTAGAACTATACTGAAATATTATAAAACTCCACATACTCTTTGCCTCAACAGTACTGCTACTAGGTCTATATCCCAAAGAGGTCAAAGAAAAAAGAAAAGTACTCATATGTACAAAAGCTCTTTTTGTGGTAGCAAAGATATGGAAACTTAAGGGATTCCCCAATTGATTGGGGAATGACTGAACTAATTATGGTATGTGAATGTGATGGAATATTATGGTGCTGTAAGAAATTATGAAGAGGAAAGTTTCAGAAAAATCTGGAAAGACCCCTATAAACTGGTGCAAAGTGAACAGAGCTGAGCCAAGAGAACAATATTCACAGTAACAGCAACATTAGAATGATGATCAGCTGTGAAAGACTTACTAACCCTGATCAATACATGAGGCACTACAGCTCCAAAGGGCTAATGATATAAAATGCTATCTACCTCCAAATGAAGAACTGATTAGCCCAGTACAGACTGAAATCTATTTCTCTCCTTTCCTTATTTTTCTTCCTTTTTTTAGAACAAGACTCATGTGGAAATGTGTTTTGCATGACTGTGTATGTATAATGGATATCATATTTCTTGCCTTCTCAATGGATGAAGGAAGAGGGAATGGAGGGAGAGAATTTGGAGCTCAAAAAAAAATTTTTTTAAGAGTTACATCTAAAAGAAGTAAATAACTTGCCCAGGATCATATAGCCAGGTGTGTTTAATATGCATACATACACACACACACACACAAACAAGAGTGAATATACTACAAATATTAACTTATCACATAGAACATAGCAATCATTCTCCATTACTATTCTAAATTTTGTATATTGAATAACTACTCTCTTGTGTAATTTCTTCATAATTATAAAAGTTAATCCCTGTTCATTATTAAATGAAGTATTTTGAGGGCCGCTAAGTACAAAAATAATTAGATTTACCCTATTTGACCCCAAAGGCAGAACCAGAACTAATGGATGGACATTTGGGAAAGAGGAGCAGTTTTTACCTTTATATAAGGAAAAAGCTTTCTACTGGTTAATGGCGCCTAAGAATGGGAATGGGCTGCCTCAGGTAGAACAAGTTATCTTTATTGGAAGTCTTCAGCTGATGATCTCTGAAGTCATGCAGCTTATAAGTGGTAGGGAAAGGAACTCATACTTAAGTTTCCGTACTTAAGTTAGACTACTGCAATCTTGAACCTACTCCAGCTCTTAAATTACATGATTGTACTTAGTGGAGTGTTAAGGGAGGAAACACCTTCACTCCAAGCCAGGAAAGCATTCATCCCCCTAGGAGGCATAATCTTTGCCAAAGAGGCTGACAAGTGGGTCTACTAATTCAATTCAATTCACCATGACAAAAACTTATCAAATATCAATTACATGCAAAGTATTATGCATTCTCAAGAGACATTAGAGCAGCCTTCTCTCCCAATCTCTGTCTCAAGAGTGGGCATTCAATGCTTCTGCTTTGCCCTAAGAGTTTTAGAGTATAGGTCAAGAAATGATAAGAAAAAGGAGGAAAAAAATAAGTATTTTTTTAAGCAACCACTATGTACTAGGTACAATGCTAAACATTTTACAAATATGATCTCATTTTATCCTCACAATAACCCTGGGAGTTAGAGGTTATTATGATTTCCATTTTACAGTTGTATAAACTGAGGCAGGCAGAGGTTAAGTGACTTTCCTTTGGCCACACAGCTAATACATGTATGTCTATGGCTGGATTTGGACACAGGTGTCCGTGACTCCAGTCCTGTCACCCTATCCTCTGCACCGCTGCCTGCCTCTAAATCAGGGCAGCAACAATGGCAAAAGGATATGGATCCAATTAGTATACTAGGCATCAGCAGCTCCAAGGGTTTCTAGAACGGCTGATAGTAGAGACCCTAGACACTTCTGTAGCAGTTAGGAATAGGAGGCAGGTCAAGAAGTTACATATTAGACTTCTTGATAAAGAAGTGCTGACCTCAAGTTGAAGAAGAATATAAGAATTTTCAGGCACAGCCAGTGTAAGAATTTGTTTTTCTCAACTATTCATATTTGTTACAAGGACTTGGCATTTTTTTTTCCTAATTGGGGATAGGGTCAGAGATAAAGGGGGTAGACAGTGTAGCAAAAAGAAAGAAAATGATCTCTGTTGCAGAAGAGAAAGTATTTGCTGTTGGCACCCTCTAGTGGTCAAATTGTATCAGAGCACAGAGTGGCTTTTTTTCCCCTTTACTTAGAGAAAACAGAGGGAGCTTCTGATTTAACCATCTCAGTGGATCAAATGAAAATAGCAACTAGCATTCCCAAGCCTAGCCAAAGTCAGAGTTGTTATGTGAAAGATGGATCCAGTTTTTTGTGGTCGGCCCCAGGGTAGTAGAAATTTCAGCGGCAGATTTAGGCTCAATTGTTAAACATTTGAACTGTTCATCCACAGAATGGACTACCTTAGGGAAGGAGTGGTTTCTCTGTCCTTGCAGGACTTTAAGAGGCGGTTGAATAAGCACTTCTGGAGAATACATTCATTTGATTCGGGCTTACAAGGAGGAATAGAAATTCCACATGTGAAGGAAGGTATATCCAAGTACATCCATTTGGATGACAGTTTGTGACATATTGGAGGTGAGAAAGTAAAAAGAACATTCAAGGGACAGAGTAGTCCCAGGACTTCTCATGGAAAGAGACGCAGCCAAAGAGCCAGTGTTTGAAAACTCTAGTATGCCTTCACAACTGTCTCCTTGCTTCCTGGTTTCACCTTCTTAAGGGTCAATTCAATTTTCTCATATAGCAGGTTGGAAGTTGAAGTGTTACAGTCCAAAAGCTGTCGTTCTACTATCACTAGTGATGAATATATATAAATATATTTCATATATATACACACATGCGTATGTGTGTTATATATATTTACATATCTACATATATATGTGTATTGTGATATATTTGAGAGAGAGAGAGAGAAATGCAGGGGGCAGCTAGGTGGTGCAGCAGATAGAGCGCCAGCCCTGGACTTTGGAGGATCTGAGTTCAAATGTGACCTCAAACACTTACTGGCTGTGTGACCCTGGACAAGTCACTTAATCCCGATTGCTGGGAAGAAAAAAAAGTTCTATTTTCTATTGCAAAATATAATTTTTAAATGTTTCATTTTTGCTTCATGGGTTACCAAAGCCAATAAATTTTGGCACATTACCCTGAGCCATTTGTTGCCACCAGTTTCATATATGAAAATGTGCAGGATGACACATCTCAGTTGGGTCCTATTAGAATTATTTGACAATGACATCCTGTGACACAAACAAAAGAAAAAAGACCCTCAGTCCTTTGCAGCCCATTTCTGTTTTCACTGTGATGGTTGTGGAATGGTAGAAGGGGAGACAGAGGATACTAAGAATCTCGTGGCTCTTGGAACATTCATAAACATGAACAGCTCAAGGCTCACTAATGAATGCCCTTTGTCTAATGTTAAAATAATTGACATGTCAGAAAGTTCAATATCCTGATGTTATTAACACAATGTCACCTGCTAACAGGAATATCAGAAAACCTTATTAAACATAGGGAACCAAGCCACATTGATGTTGATACTGAGATACTTTGACAGAATAATAACAACTATAACCAGCATTTTTATAGTGCTTTAAAGTTTCACAAAGTGCTTTATACTCATTGGATTCTCATAATAACCCTGTACAGTAGATATTATTATTTTTACTTATTTGACAGCTGAGGAAACCGAGGCAGATAGCAGTTAAGTGACTTGCCTAGGACCACATAGCTAATAAATGACTGAGGCTGGATATGGATGCAGGTGGTTCAGTAGATTGAGTGCCAGGCCCTTGGACACTTACTAGTTGTGTGACCCTGAGCATGTCATTAACATGGTTTCCTAAGCTGTAAAATGAGCTGGAGAAGGAAATAGCAAACCACTCCAGTATCTTTGCCATAAAAACCTCAAATGGGGTCACAAAGAGTCAGACACAACTACAAACAGCTAAACAACTTCCTCACTCCTCTGTTCACTGAACCACCAAGGTGCCTATAATCTCACTAATGTGGGCACTTCATCAAGTCTCACCTTGTTAATACCTTCTGTTTCTATGTACTGCTTATCTGTGTACTCCCATTTACCATACACTGGACCACTCTCATGTGTTGCGGTCCTTCCTCTGAGATGCCTTGCTATTACATGGATACCATAGGGTTTTCAGGCTAGTCCTCAGTTCTTCACACTCGCTGCCTCATGACTCCTCCCTTTCTGGTTATGCTTCTTGATAATAATTTCTAAGGCACTTCTATACAATTCTTTCTTAGTATTATGTTGCAATCTACTCATGTCCACAAATTACCTCCCTATAGACCTCTGGGTGATGTGCAATTTAAACTCTTTGGAAGTTGATAGGTCACTATTAGTAGGCACCCAGCTTTACTGTGTTTTCAGTTCTGAAAGTGACACATTCCCTGAAAGCAATGAGGGATTATTTTATGTAAGACTTTTCAATAAGGATAAGATACCTAAACAGAAGGAAAAAATATAGATTATACAGTTACCCAAAAGGGGAAATTGAGTAAAATGGCAACAATTACCCAACTGTACACCTACTTCCTCATCTTTATGAAATTTTTCTCAGAAATACCTATCCATACATTGAAGGAGTCATTGAGAAATAAAGAGGCAAGCGTTTGCAAAAAATTTTCTCTGGCAAACCACATTCTTATAGTCAAACATATGACTGAAAGGTACAGAGATCTGAACACCATCTTCATGAATCTGGTAAACAGCCATAGACACAACTCTGCTACAATGGCCGTTGGATGACTATCCAATAAGAAACAAACAGGCAAGTGGATGCTTTCCAAAGATGACCTCCAAACGCACCGTGGATGCCCTCAGCAAGATCCAAATGCAAAACTATTCCTCATAGATAGTGAGATCCTCTACATGTTCCTACTTGTGGAAGACACTGAGCTGATTACATCAAACCTCAGAACATTACATTTCTGAGCCTCTTCAAAGAGACCCCTAATCTAATCAAGCAGTAAGCATTTATTAAGTGCCTCGTAAGTGCTAATGTTATTGCATCAATTATCCTTCTAGTTTTGATCTCTATCAGATCATATAAGTCTTTGAATATCTTATTGAAATAATCAATGTCTCTCTCTCTCTCTTTTTTTTTTTTTTTTGCTTTTTTGGAGGGGGTAGGACAGGGCAATTGTGGTTGAATGACTTGCCCAAGGTCACACGGCTAGTGTCTGAAGCTGGATTTGAACTCAGGTCCTCCTGACTCCAGGGCTGGTACTCTATTCACTGCACCACGTAGCCACCCCTATGTCTCATTTCTTACAGCATAATAGTATCGTTATCCCTTCCATATTGTGATTTTCCCCATAGCAGGTTCAGTATATCATAGGTCAGCATCAGGAAAAAATAAGAATTTCAGGGGACTTTTGCAGAAGTTGCTGATGATACATGGAGGCCAGCAGATGACAGAGAAAACATTTAGAAACTCAGAAATGCATGACATATATTATAGTATTGTGTAATATAATCTAATGTAATACCAGAGATACTGCAAACACTCCATAAAAGAAAATGGAAAAAAAAATCAGTCTTCTCTGGTTCGAAGGGAGGGACAAAAAATTTTATTTAGAGTTTTCAGATCACAAGGGCACTGTGCCCCTAACCCCCATGAAGTGGAAACTATAACTGTGTTCTATCACATTCATATCTTACAACTTATTCAGTGATTTCTCAATTGATGGACATCACCTCACTTTCCAATTTTTGTCACGACAAAAAAGAATTGTGTAGCACCAATGTAATATTCACATTGCCAATAAGGATTGTAAATATGCCAGCATAGTTCTCAGTCACAAAATATAACAGACTCTCCATTTAGATGACAGAAGCAAAATATTTATTCAGCCACCAGAAAACCAAATCTCAAAACCAGAAAGCTGAATGCATCATAGCAACATAAAAGTTAATACACCATAACACAGCAGAGAGTCACACCATCGTTCAGCCTTCCCACAAACCAACACTCACAAGCCTAGTTGTCTCCCAGTAAACTCCTCCCACCACAGGTTCCATGTGATTACATTCAGCCTATTAGGGGGCAGGGAAGATCTTCAAAGCAGGGAAGATATTCAAATTCCCTTAGGCTTATTAAGGGGCAGTGAAGATCTTCAAATTACCATTACCAAAGTTGCTATATATGTTTTTTTTGTACATAAAGGAACTTTTCCACTCAATCTCTTCTAGGGATAGGCCTAATTTTGGCATAATTACTTGCATAAGAAAAACAAAAGGGTTAAAAAATACCTATGGCATATAATCATATTGCTAGTCCATTAAGTGATTACATGAGCACATATGTCTGGGACAATGAGTTGGGCCTGGAATCTTAAAAAAAAAATTTAAGGAAGTAAGCTAAATTGCATTTGGGATTTTGTTCAATGCTGCCAATCAATGAATCCATGCTGCTCCCAGGTACAAAAACCCATCTGCTTATAACAAGAACATTCTCCAAACAATCCTTCTTAAAACCTATTTGTAACAAATCCTTGAAGTCTACTTCAACACCCCCTCCTTCAGAAAACTCTACCCTGACAATTCCAGTCTATTCTTTTCTCTACTCCATTTGCATTTATTCTTCTTAAAACACAATGAGTAATATACTATAGTCTTACCTATTTTTTGAGCTACCTATTAAACATTTTAATTTCCAACATTTAGGCATTTTATTCTCAGCCATCTTTCTTTCTGCATACTGTTACTACACGATTTAGACAACTGGGACTTCTCCCCTAGACAATAGCTTCTTAAGCAGTCTCCTAGACTCAAATTTCTCTCTCCTAAATTCATTTTTTTTTTTTTTGCAGCTGCCAAAACAATTTTCTGAAGCATAGGTTTGGCCATCCTCTTTTCAAAAGCCTTCCAGGGCTTCCTATTGCCTGAAGAATTAAATAAAAATTCCAAAATTTGGTGTTTAAGGACTTCCATGATACGGTGCCAACCTACCTTTGCAGACTTATTCTACATATGCCCTCTAAAACAGAGTTCAGCAATGCTTAGTGTAAGGCTTAGAGCAGATTGAGTTTGGAGTATAGCTGAGCGTAGCCCAATTTAGGCCTCAGAGAGGAACTATGGTTGGGTCTAGGAACAAACTCAAAATTTCAACTGGCACCTGCTACCTGAGAGGTGGAATCACTTCAGAGCCCAGCCAAGGTGGCAGACCTGAAAAAGCTCTGAAGATCTCAGCCTTAGGGCATATATTTTTGTTGAAAGAACTTAAGACTGCTTCAGCAGGCCAGAAGAGCTACCAGAAGAGAAACAGAGCCCCCTGGAAGGACAGGAGGAGAAAAGAGGTAGTAAGAAAGGAGAAAGAGAGAGAGACAAAGACAGAGAGAGTCAGAGAGAGATAGTGAGAGAGACAGAGACAGGCAGAGTGAGACAGAGACAGACATACAAAGACAGAGTGAGATGGAGACAGAAAGACACAGAGAGAGAACCACTTTGGCTATTACAGGTGTTGAGATTTAGGGGTGCTAGGGGCTACAAGAGAACAACATGCTGTGTCTTACCCAAATGAATTTGACTCAAGCCTTCTCTCAGCCAAAAACAAACAAACAAACAAAAAACAAAGTTTATTAAAAATCTGCCACATTGGTCAGACTCTTAAGAATTCTCACCATTGGCTAGACTCTTAAGGAGTCTCAGCACCTTCATGGAAACAGGATGGGTCTTATATACAGAAAGATTATGGGAAGGATCTAGGGTTGATCTAATAGTCTGGGAGGAGGGGTATAGGGAGGGTCTTGAGGAAGAGTCTAAGGAGGATCTTGATGGGATTGGGGTGACTAGACTCCCAGGGATTGGATTGAGGATGGGAAATAGTTGAAGGCTACCTAGAAATGACAGACAATGGAGGGCTAGGCTAGGTTAAGGCTAACAGATTTGGACAGATACTGAAAGGCTTATGGCCTCCAGAACCACAAATCAAGTGAGAGGATTCAGGAGAGTTCAAGGGAGTTCCCAGAACCTACACTCCATCACAGGTTCCAAGTCAAGTTAAGCCAACTAGTGCTTGTTATATTATGTGTCTGGCACTTTGCTAAGTGCTGGAGTGACCAAGAGAGAGAATATGAAGATTATATAAAGGATTTCCCAGGAAGACATAATGAATGCCATTTTGATAACTTCTCTAGGAGCCAGCAATGGGACAGAGATTCAATTTTTCAATTCTATACCCATTACTTCAAGTCATAGAGGTAAGAAAATATGTCATGGGGTTTTGTGCATATCAATAACTTGGAAGCAAGTGAGGTCCAGGCCCACTAGAGGAAGATCTGTGTGAATTTTTTTTTAATTGATCACAGTTCTTCCAAAAATTTTCTAAAGGAATATTGTTTGTTGTTGCTGTTTGTCTTTGTTCTTGAAGAGGACCAATGACCTCAGGAGAGTGATGTCTCCCTCCTGATGACTCCTTGACTCGAAAACGAATTAGATTTAAGTGAGGGAGAGCTGTCCAAGGCCTCACTCTCTCCTCTGGAGTCATGGGGTCCAGTGGCAAGAAATTGGTCAGGATGACGGGTGAAGGCCCTAGATATAAGTGGGGGTCCTTGGCCAGAACTTCTCAGATCTATTTGTCTGTGGCAACACCCACTCAGTGATTAAAGGCTAGGTAAGAATTGAGGCAAAATAAATAAATTTAAAAGAGAGAGAATTGAGACAGAAGATGACCCAATTTGCCTTCACAAAAGAATCAATTAAAGAGGGATCTATCAAGATCCTTCCACAATCAGGGTTTTTGGCTAGAACAGGAACGATTGCTATTTATACTCTGAGTTGTCAAAACCCAAATTAAGGAGCAGGTCGGTGGGTCAGTGAATAGAGCACCAGCCCTGGAGTCAGGAGGAGCACAATTCAAATCGGGCCTCACACATTTGACCCTTACCAGCTGTGTGACCTTGGGCAAGTCATTTAACCCCAATTGCCTTGCCTTGCCTTCTGCCATCCAAAAAAAAAAAAACAAACAAACCCAAACTAAGAGCTAGTGAAGCCTGGTTGAGACCAATAGTAATTGGCTAATCAGTGAAAGCCAGAGTGATTTGGATTTAAAGGAATAGTCAAGTAGCTCCATTTGAATCAGAAGGGACTTTTTCAAAGCCTGATTTTCCAGAAATATAGTTCAAGAAGTCATAAATGAAAACCGCATGAGACAAAAGAGTTAATTGTCTTGACTTTTTAAAAAAAGATAATGACAGCATGAATAAAGATAAGGAAAAAATCTATCCCATCCCCACTCCAAAACACCCTGCAAATGGATCCAAAAAATCCTATAAACGGATCATAGCATCACAGGATTTGGAGCTAGAATGACCTCAAATATATGGATAACTCAGAGATATCTTATATAGTTAACCCAGCCTATGAGCGTGCCCAGTTTGTCTAAAGTGGATCTCTCTGTGTCTCCAACCACGTGGATGGGAGTGCCCTCCTTGATTGGTTGTGTGCCTCTTTAGTAGTGACTGCCCAGCCTGAAGTCAGGAAGTCTAGTGTTTTTGAGTTCAAACCTGGTCTCAGACACTTACCAGTTGTGTGACTAAATCCTATTTGCCTCAGTTTCCTTATCTGTAAAATGAACTGGAGAAGCAAATGACCAAACCCCTCCAGTATCTTGGGCAAAAAAACTCATATGGGATCATGAAGAGTCAGACACAAATGAACAACAAAAATCTTTAAGAGTAGTACATGCTACCGAGCTGTTTGCTCTCTGCAGTGCTTTTTTCTGGTACTTCTATCCCCTGTACCTAGTGGAAACCATGAATTGTAGAACCTGTGTGAAGGGGAATAAATCCTCTTCTCAGTTCTCGGTCTTTTACCCCAGCTCCAAGAAATGGGCCTGGGGATGTTTGTTTTTGTTCCTTGTTCTTTGTCCTAAATTTGAAGTGATCCTTTCAGGACTGGGAATCCCAACCTTGGTGACCTTGGAGCCAGGATTGCAAGTGGGATGACTCAGGCAGCCAGACTAGCATAATAACCCCGAGAAGCCAGACTGATTGGAAATCAAGCCCCAGGGAGATTTTTGGACTTTCACCTGGGTCTCTACTCTCTGAACCTATCTTTAGCCCCTCCCCAGAGACTAAGGTGGTGCTAGGAGGAAGGGTGATTATGTCTCCCATGTATGGGGGGGGATTGTGTATATTTGTGATTCTTTTGAAGTAAACATTCCTGTTTGTACAATTTCCACAGTGTTACATGTGGGGTCTGCTCTGGAATAAAACTGGGCCTTTTGCTTTTGTGAGGACACTCTAAGAGAGATTTCCTGCCCAAGATTCTTGCCTTTTGATTTTAGATAATCCTAGGTTGTGAAATCCTGCAGAAATTTGAAAAAAATTCTCATGGTACATTTTTTTTTTAGTCTTTTCAACTTTAATCCTATATACCTTGCTTCTACTTATTGACAGGCAGAGGCTCGAAGTGTCTATGATTATCAAGTGTGCAACTTTTCCAGATTCCTCTTAGCACTGGGAAAGAAGAGGGTGCAAAAATGATTTCTGATCAAATATCAATATTAGTACAAGTATCTGAGTGCCAAAGAATCATTGGTCAGATAGGGGAGCTAGGCATAGGAGGAGCCAGACCCAAGACAATTTGAATGATCATAGGGAGTCTGAGGTAAGTACACTACCGTAATGTTAATGGCAGTCGAAGATCTTCCCCACCCATTAATAGGTCTCATGTGGAGCCCAACAAGAGAAGCTTGATTAGGGGAGCTTTGTTTTTCAGGAAGGCCCACACCTTTTCTTACTTTGTAGTTAGATAGTGGGTCACTAGAGCTGTAATGCCCTCTGACCCTGAAGAAGTGTAGATATACCCTGAAGTTAGCATTTTACTCATGGGATATAGTAGGATGAGATTCTGGGGAGCCCCCCCCACCCCAGTCACCCCCCCATCCCCCAGCTTTGAAAATCCAGATATTGGTGCTTCTCTTTCTGGTAACTATGTATGTAAGTAATGGTCAGTCAGTTGGATCTGTTGATCTGCGATATATGTATTATTTGGTCAGACAATTAGAAGCCCTGTCTGTTGAGTTTTTTGGGTTTTTTTTGTTTTTTGCTTTTTGGATGGGGAAAGCAATGCACTTGGGGTTAAGTGACTTGCCCAAGGTCACTTAGCTAGTTTTGTGTTAAGTGTCTGAGGCCAGATTTGAACTCAGGAAGGTGAATCTTCCAGGCTCATGGCGTCACCTAGCTGTCCTCACCCGAGATATAGTTACTGCCGTATAAGGGATGGCTATTAATATTATATTGCAATAACAATTTATTTATTTATTGTATAGGTCTCTATGGTAAGGCCAGTGGTCAGTAATACAGCAGACAATCAGAGCACATCTACCCAGAAATTGGGTCAAGAAAAAAAAGTGGATAATGTAGCAAGAAGGGCTCTGTTAGGAAGTTAGTTTAAAGGCCAGAGAGGCAGTCAAGTCAAAAGACAGGAACAGTGAGGCAATTAGAATTTATTGAAGCGACCTTTAAATCCTATGCACTGTGCTAAAAATTATCTCATCTGACCCTCCTAATAACC
This sequence comes from Petaurus breviceps papuanus, assembly GCF_028583685.1. Lineage (NCBI taxonomy): Eukaryota > Metazoa > Chordata > Mammalia > Diprotodontia > Petauridae > Petaurus > Petaurus breviceps. The sequence goes on along the minus strand of NW_027187361.1, from coordinate 14,170,232 downwards.
CTGGGAGAACGGTGCTATTATTATGCTCATTTTATCGTTGAGGAATCTGAAGCATTTGAATGATTTCAGGATCACAGAACCCTGAGGCTAGATTTGAACTCAGGTCTTCTAAGACTAAGCCGGTTATTTCATTTTCATAGAGAGCTCTCAAGTAAGAAAACTCATTCTGCCAATATAGGTCAGTCAGCACTTTCTACATGATTTAGTATCTCAGAGAGTTGCCTGTGACTTGTCCCAAGTTGACATAGCCAGTCTGTGTCAGAGAGTTAAGACTTGAATTTAGCCTTTCCTGGCTTCAAGGCCAGCTTTCCTTCCATGACTCTACGCTGCCTAATCTGTGTCTAGGCCTGCCAGGTATGAGTAAATAAGGGGGTGGGGGGTAGACACCAGCTTTTGGAATGCAAACCAAGAGGGTGATCCAAGTTAGGCGTGAAAGGTAAAGATTGGAAGCGCTTGCTGCAATGATACATCTAAATCAGCACAATTCTAATGGGACACTGGTGTAGGAGGCTAGTGATGCCATAAGTGCACCCTAAAACCTACAGGGTTATTAGTTATGGGAAAAAATGAGTGCAATACCAATGCTGACCAGCAGGTGGCTCTTTATTCCAGCCACCATTCAAGGCATCCTGTCCACTATTTTTGTTCTGTGCTTCTCAAACTTTTTTTTTTCCTACAGACACAGCATTGTTCTTCATCTGGAAAAATGGGGCCCACTGAGATAAATGGGCCTATGACTAAAAGTGTAAATTCATGACATGACAAGTGTAAATTCCATATATTTATGGTTCCATCTAGTACCACTAGAAAGGACTAGAATCAAAAGACCTGAGTTCAAATCACATCTCCAACATTTACTACCTATGGGACCTCTCTGAGCCTCATTTTCCTCATTTGTAAAATGAGAAAAATGGCTAGCCGTGTGACCTTGGGCAAGTCACTTAACCCCAACTGCCCCTACACAATTAAAAAAAATGAGAAAAATGGATTAGACTGCCTCTAAGCTCTCTTCTAGCTACATCTATGATCACATAATATGTGACACCCTCTTTAAACGTCCCAGCTCTAGAACCGGCAAAGAATGGTTTTCCTAACAATCTGCAGTCTCCAGAACACACTCTGAAAATGCTCAAACTCCTCTACCTCAGACTTCTACCAGACCATGGCACAACTGTGCTGGCTGGGTTCTGAACTTAAGCTCTAGGAATGATATGAAATATTGTTCAGGATTATGCAAATAAAGTAAATCTGTAGCTGGACTCCTACCCCACATTTGGATTCTCCTTTTTTGGTCCAAATAGTGAAAACAGTAGAGGACAGGTTTCAGCAAACCTGCAAGTGATGCTGTACCCACAACCATATCCCCAAAGCTTTACTCCACTTATATTTCAGCATTTGGTTTTCTAGGCTCTGGGGGGATGGTCCCAAAGAACTGATCGCCTTGCTGGTTAGCATAGAAGATTTGGCCTGTCTCATTGCTGACCAGGGTCAGTTAACTCCTCTTTCTTTAGTCTCTTCAACATCACCACAGGGAAGAGAAAGGAAAGGGTGGGGGGGAGCTAATAAGGGGATCAATTCCCACAGGGGATCAGTTCTGTGAGAAGCCTAGGTGAGATAGGGGAGACCCAGTGGGCCTAGAAGCCGTTCTAAAAGAAATAACAGAAGTTTCCCAATTGACCACTTTCTCATTTCCAAGATCTGCGATTTCATCATTGAAGGCATTCTTTCGAAATAGAGCAACTCCCCTAGAACTTGGTACAAGTGTGGGGAACCTGTGGCCTCGAGGTCACATGTGGCCCTCTAAGTCCTCAAGTGCGTCAAGTGCGGCCCTTTGGTTTGGATTCAGCCAAAGGGTCACACTTGAGGGCCTAGAGGATGACATGTGGACTTGAGGCCACAGGTTCCCCACCCCTGATTTGTAGATGGCCTTTGGGGGTGGAGGAGGAGGCAAAATTCATCCCTCTGAAGCTCTGAGCCCAGCAGAGCTGGTGGTCCCTACACAAGAGACATTCAGTCTATCACAGGGCCTATGTTCAAAGACTTCCCAGATTGCTAGGGCCTTCCATGGCTTGTGTTCCACTGCACAGGATTCAAGGCCACATCTACACCAGGGCCAGACATTAGAGGAAGACTTTACTGACTGGATCTGTAAAAGGTAAATTACCTAGCCAGAGAATTCAAAACATAGGGTTCTAATCTGCCTGTTCCACCCTTACTGTCTCCAGCTTTCACCTACTCAGGGACCCAGGAAGAAATTTAAGCCTTACCAGCAAAATGTTTGGCTAGCTCTATCCTAGCACCCCTTTAACTAACCTTCCGTCTCTCCTTATCGACTAATTGCTTTTCTTTCTTTCTTTCTTTCTTTTTTAAGCAATCGGGGTTACGTAACTTGCTCAAGGTTACACGGCCAGTTATTTCTGGGTATGGTGCTGAGTATCTGAGCCCGGATTCGATCTCCAGGTCATCCCAACACTGGAGCCAGTGCTCTTACATCTGGCCGCCCCACTAATTGCTTTTCTACTGCCTACAAACACAACCAAGTCTCCTTCCTGCATAAAAACCTTCGCTAGAGCATTGTCCTTTTCCATTAGAACGACGGCTCTCTGAGGGTACAAACTGTCTAGTTTGCTTGTATTCATATTTATTACAGTGTTTGTCACAGAGAGGGCACAGTAAAATCTGGTTGAGTTGAAAATTAAACAAATTGTAAAGAAAACAGGATTTCAGCTACCTTCCAATTGGTGAACTCCTCAGGTAGAATGTTCACTTAAACAGGAGAAAAATTCCCTCCTCTGCCCTCTCTTTGTTATGCAGGGTTAGGGGGAGGGTTATATTTGAAAAAGAAGGTGTTCTAAAAAACAAAAGGTATGGCTTTTTTGTTGTTGTTAAAGGAAGCCAGAGATCAGGAACTGTCTCTTCTTTGTTTGGGTTTTTTTCTCAAACAGCCCAGAGATCTGGGAATAATAATGAAGGTTTATAGAGTCAAGTAACTTATCTTTAGCAAAACATTAGCTTTAATCTGTTTAGAGCCAAAGAGCATATTGTTTGTGAAGGTAGTGTTTTTTGTAGTATTTGTGATTTCTGGTGATAAGATTGCAAAACTTTAATATTTACTTAGCGGAAAGACCTGGACTGAAGAGATTGCTGAGATGGGGTAGTGCAAGGGGGAGAGAAAGAGGGGCTGTGAAACCTTTAAGAGGTACTGTTTATTCTCTTCCTTAAAAAGGAAGGGATGGGGGGGGGGGTGGCTAGGTGGCACAGTGAACAGAGCACCGGCCCTGGAGTCAGGACAACCTGAGTTTAAATCCGGCCTCAGACACTTAACACAAAAACTAGCCGTGTGACCTCGGGTAAGTCACTTAACCCCAATTGTCCTCCAAAAAAAAAAGAGAAGGGATCAGCCATTTAGTCAACAGGCATTTGAGAGCCTACTGTGTGAATAAATCAGATGTTTGGGATTTCAGAAGCACCAGGAAAGCTCCCTCTGGTCTCTCAAAATTTGCTCACACCTGGAGTTTTAATGCTGCTTATGTAACATGTAGCTTAAAGACCACTTGTATAAGGTTTTGATGGTGAGTGATTATTTAGAGGCTCCATGAGATTCTACCCTGAAGAGATTCTGGAAAGAAGAAAATCTTCTTTCTCAAAGATAGAAACCAGTGGTCCAGGATCCTACTGAGTGAAAAGAATGAAAATTTCTCAGACTATACTCTAAAATCTAGGAAGGCTTTTTGTGGAAAACAGGCCCAAGTTCCCCTTCACCAAAAATCACATGATTTACAAGGACTCAAATCTCAGAGTGGCAGAGAGTCACCCCTCTCCTCAGTGCCACCTCAGCACAAGACATGCCAAACAAGGACAGAAGTGCCTTCTCAAATCTACATTGGGTGGTCTCCTGTTTCCTTGTTCAGGTACTTGAGGTAGATTGCCCCACTTAGATCCTGTACCTGACTTCCAACCAATGGAAAAAAAGGGTCAGAAGGGGGGTGGGGGAGAATTCCACCTTAGAGCTTTATAATTTTGCCATTTCCTTTTGTAAATTGCTTCTTCTCCCTGACCATTTGTCAGGAAGGTGACCCTTTCTCAAGATCGAGATTGTAATAAACTATTCTTTTCTGCTCCCTACCTTGAGAAGCCTCTGAGTATTATTTGGGCAAGGATCTCTGTTACACAGTTTTGGGGTGCACACACTACTCTCTTCTCTCCCCCTTACATGGGGCACAGGGCCACTTCCAAAGAACAGAAGGCGTGAAGCTGCACTTCCCTAGACCACGCTGGCGAGAGAAATGTCTAGTCTAGGAATAAGCAATATCCGTTGGAAAGCCAGGAAGGTTTTCATTGCGTTTATTTCATGTTTATTCTTTCTGAATAACTGGGTAGCTCCCTTAATAGAGTACGCTGACTCAGACAAATGTGAGCCCCTTTATACTGCTTCCACTTGAATTTCCCACCATGCTCTCCATTAACTAGGTGTGCTGTGCCTGGTTTTCCCCACAACCCCCTCCCCCAAGGAAGTGAGCAGACTGCCGGGTCAGCTCCACCCTCCCCCACTGGGTCTCCGCCCTTACCCCAGTCAGCTCACCTGCATAGAAGTGGGAGGGCTCCTGGGGGAGTTTCAAGGCGTGTGCTGACCAATCACTGCTTATGAAAGGCCCCCTTTAGAAGCTAAGGTTCTGCCCCAGATCAGGGCTGCTGCTACTGCTATTGCTGTACCTGGGACATGGGTGGGTGGTGTGGCCTCAGTCCTCTATGTGGCCTGATCAGCCACATGGTGTTTTTAATAAAGGTTATTACTTGGATCTTGCTCTCAAGGTACAATACTAGAGGTGCACCCTCCTGAACTGCCTGTGTCATGCTCCCGTCAAACAGCTCAACAAGCATGTGTGCCAGCCTCTGCCCCCCTGCCTGAGCAGCAGCCTGGCCCTGCTAGATCCCAGTTCTGATTGGAACCAGTCACCTGTGACCCACACTCTGCTGTCAAAGAGAGGAGCACTTCTGATTATGTAGAAACAAAACTCCCCCCATCTGTTTCCCAGGGTGGTTTTACTCCTTAGCAGAAGAGTTGGGTGTTGGGAGCGTGGGTTTAGAACTATAATATTAAAGGAACAGTGGAAGATCCTCTGCCTCAAAATAGCTTCCAGACCCGTTTCACCTCCTCTTTTCGAGTGATATTGTCATATCAGTAGAGAAAAAATGGGGTGTGATGGAAGAAAAGAAATCAGACAGCACCTGGTGCTACTGGAAGATAGGACATAACCCTGAGACACTGACTTACTTTAAGAAACAAACAGTGGGGGGTGGCTAGGTGCCTTCTATTCTTTGGAACTGGCCCTGGAGTCAGGAGGACCTGAGTTCAAATTTGACCTCAGACACTTGACACACTCAACACCCCACTAAGTGATGTACAGACCCTTACTTGTTCATTCCTTTTTCCCTTCTCTCCCCTTTTACATAGGAATGGAAACATAATCCATGGTTGTCGTCTTAACCTACCCTTCCTCAGTGACCAATAGATTTGCACAGGTGAAGGGAATGACAAGGGGGATAAGCAGAATAACATGAGTCATATTTATATGAAGCCCTGTTGCCAAGATGGTTTGCATTACAGCGTTGCCTTTGATTTCCATGATAACTTTGTGAAACAGAGTTGCTGCCTTATTTGTCTTATGGAAAACAGCATCGTGGGTAAGGGTAAGAAGGCCAGATATGTCATTTCATTGCTGAAGGGAACTCCACTTAAGGAAGGAAATTCCCTCTAGTACAAAGATAGGCAGTTTATGTTAAGAGAATTGTCGGAGCATTAAGAAGTGAAGTAGACACATACTACTTTAATACAAATGAATAGAGCTAACAATGGATAAGATCCTAGAGTCTCTGACCAAAGTCCTCTCTTTTTCCACTGTATCATGCTTCCTCCTTTCTTTCTCCATAGCAGGTGGGTAACTAAAGAAGCAAAATGATAGACACAGAAGCAAAGGCCCATGGGAGCAGGACTCCTGGGACAGCTGCACATTGAAAATGGCACAAATGGGATAAGACTCTGACAGCAGCCACGTGACCTTGTGAAAATCAGCCTTTGTAGACCTGAGTTTTTATACACAGAGTAAATGAGGGAGTTGGATTATATGTTCTGTAAAGTTCTTTCCTGTTGAAACATTCTAGGGTTTTCTATGATGACACTTCTTTGAAAACTGCAGAAGTACCACATAACAGAGAACAGATTGGGCTTGGAATCAAGTCAAACTGCCCTTTGACCCAGCAACATCACCACTAGTTCTATATCCCAAAGAAATCAAAGAAAGAGGAAAATAACTTATATGCACAAAAATATGTATAGCAGTTCTTTTGATGATGGCAAAGAATTGGAAACTAAGGGTGCATGCCCATTAATTAGGTAATTGCTGAACAAGTTATGGAATATAAAATGGAATGTTATTTTGCTGTAAGAAATAATGAGGATGTTTGTTTTTGTTTTGTTTCGTTTTTCAGAAAAACTTGGAGGGGCGGCCAGGTGGCTCAGCGAGTAAGAGCACCAGCACCAGTGTCGGGATGACCTGGAGATCGAATCCTGGGCTCAGATACTCAGCACCACACCCAGAAATAACTGGCCATGTAACCTTGAGCAAGTTACTTAACCCTGATTGCTTAAAAAAATAAGAAAAGAAGAACTGCACTATATATAGGGGCGGCCAGGTGGCTCAGTGAGTAAGAGCACTGGCTCCAGTGTCAGGATGACTTGGGGATCAAATCTGGGCTCATATACTCAGCACCACACCCAGAAATAACTGGCCATGTAACCTTGAGCAAATTTCTTAATCCCAATTGCTTAAAAAAAATAAAATAAAAATATATTAAAAAAATAAAAACTTGGGGAAATTTATATGAACTAATGCAAAATAAAGTAAGCAGAACTAGGAGGAGAGAAAGCAGGACGTGGAGCTGGGAAAACCCCAGTTCAAATCTAGCCTCAGACACTTTCTGTGTCTGTGTGACCATTGGTAAGTCAATTAACCTATCTGCCTCAATTTCCATAATTCAGTGTCTACTTGCCAGGCTTGTTGTGAGGATTAAATATTTGTAAAATGCTTCCTACAGTGTGTGGCGCATAAGTAAGCGCTATGTGAATGCTAGCTATTTTTATTACTTGCAAGTAGGAGTATATGCCTACAGAGAAGAAGAGTGGCAAGAAAGGAGACAATGTTCCCAGTAGGAATAACGAGGGAAATAAGAGGAAGACCATCGATCACTTTTATACGGCTCCCTGTTGCCAAGATGGTGTGATTACATTATTGCATTTTATCTTCATGACAACCTTGTGAAACTGAGTTGTTGGTTTATTTGTCTTGGGGAGGGAAACATTTTGGATGAGGGCAAGAAGACCAGACATTATTTCATGAATGTCAGGAATTCCAGATGAGGAAATTTCCTCTACCAATGTAGGTAGACAACTATTCTGAGACTTATGTTCTTAGGAGAGTTTTCTGGGCACTGGGAGATTAAATAGTCATATGTAACCCAGGGTCACATAGCTACTATGTCAGAGGTGGGGTTTGAACCCAGATTTTCCTGATTCTAAAGGGTAGCTGTCCATCCTTATACTATTGGTCTCCAAACTTTTGATCACACATTTCTATCCATAAAACTTGTTGAGCACATACCCCTAATATGTGGATATTTACTTCCTTATTCATAGCATATGTAACATTTTACACACCAAAAAAAATTTTTTTTAATGATGTTTGATTCTAGAGTCAATTGGGAGCCACTGGAATTTACTGAGTAGGAGAATGACTGTGCTTTAGGAAAATCACTTTGGTAGTTAGTAGAGAATGGATAGGGGGAAAGGACTTGAGAATGGGGCATCAATTAGGAAGATATTGCAATAGCCCAGGTGAGAGAGGATGATGGCTTGAGACAGGTTAGTGGCTATGAAAGTAAAGACATGAAGGTAGACACAGCATGATTTAGCCATAGATAGGCTATTTGGGTTAAGGGAAAGTAAAGAATCAAAGACAATGCCAAGGTGATAAACCTAAGCACAAGTTATAAATGTGAATGGTAGTACCCTCAACACAAATGGGGAAGTTTGGAAGAGGAGAGGGCTGAGTGCAGATGGTGAATTCTGTCTTGAACATGTTGACTTTGAGACACCTGAAGGACACATCCAATAGGGAGTCAGTGACGTGAGACTAGTATTCAAGAAATTAGGTCTAGATATAGGAATCAGGGTCATCTGCATATAGAATCCAGCTGGAGGGAGCTAATAAAGTCACCAAATAGTATAAAGAGAAAAAAAAAGAATACCCAGCACAGAGTTTGGGGATAAATACATATTTCACTGCATAATCACCACAAATTTTATTACATTTTTTTTTCACAAAAAAGTTGGGCGTTACCATTACGAGAAGTTTTGAAAAAAAAAAACTGTGCCAGTATTAAACATTATTTCATTTTTCCCTTTCCCCTCATCCATTCTCTACTAACCACTCAAGTTATTTTCCTAAAGCATTGTCATTCCCCTGCTCAGTAAGTTCCAATGGCTCCCAATTGACTCCAGGACTAAACATCGTCTTTAAATTTTGTGTGTGTGTAAAATATTACATATTAAAAATCATTTATTACTAAACTGTCTTTGGTGTAAGATTAGGACACACAGAATACTCATAATATATGTTAAAATTGAATGTGCTCTGAGAATCCTAGGCTTGAGGCTGGCAATGTTTGAGAGATAAATGCATATCCATATGCCACTGGTGAATACATTGCTGCTCTGTTTACTTTTTAAGTGGCTTGATGGACAGAATTACACAATGGGATGATTACACAATGAAATGTTACAAACCAATTTTTGGACCAAAAACACAGGGTGTGATGATTATGCAATAAAATGTGGGTATTAGAAGTTAGGGGAAGGGAGTAGCTAGGTGGCACAGTGAATAGAGCACCAGTCTTGGAGTCAGGAGGACCTGAGTTCATATTTGACCTCAGAAACTGAACATTTACTAGTCTTGTGACCTTGGGCAAGTCACCTAACCCCAATTGCCCTGCCTTCCCCTCTCAAAAAAAAAAAAGAGAAGTTAGAGGAAGGATCTGGATAGTGACTCACACCCATACCCCCTCAAAGCACCCACAACCCCCACCCTGTACCAAGGATATGGGGGAGGAGAAATCCAATAGGTAGAAAAAGAAGAAAGTGGTGTCAAAGAACCCAAGGGAAAAAAAGAGGTAGTCAGTGTCAAGTACTGCAAAGAAGTCAAGAAGAACAAGAATTAAGCAAAGACCATCAGATCACTGACAACTTTTAATCAAATAGTTTCCATTGCCTGGGGAGTCAAGGATCACCAGGAGAATGGGAACCTAGAAGATGAAAAGAATATTTATACCCCTGAGAGAGAGAGAAATAGATAATTTCAAAAGAAGGGGAAGATTGGAGGGAAGAAGTGATACATTGCAACCATCTGAGCTTGCTTATGCGGTGCTACTCTCTATCACACACACACACACACACACACACACACATACACACACACATACACACACACATACACACACAAAATCAGTATGTGTTTGGGGTGGGGGTGGCCCAGTGTGTAAAATAAATATCTGACTCTAAAGAACTCCTTTTCCCCTCCCCTATTCTCGTAGTGTAGAGGAGGAATTCAAGCTTTCTCCAGTCAAAAATGAAATTAAAGAGATAATCTTGCCACTACCAAAATAAGCACATGGATTCCCCAGGGGAGTAACCCCACTTCTAATCGCTTGTGGAAAAATCAAATATGTCTATGCTGTAAGCAGTGTGATTTTTTTTTTTTTTGGAGGGCAGTTAAGCAACTTGCCCAAGGTCACATGGCTAGTTTTTGTGTTAAGTGTCTGAGGCTGGATTTGAACTCAGGTAGTCCTGACTCCAGGGCCGGTGCTCTATTCACTGCACCACCTAGCCACCCCCATAGCAGAGTGTGATTTGCAGAGATTCTGAACTTGTTTTATGGCATCATTACAAGTTTCAACAAAGCCCCTCTTTTTGTTAGGGGAAACGCTGTGGTAGAGTCAGTTCAACTATCAGTTTTGGAGCAGACTGTAAAAATTTTCAGTGTGAGCATTAAACCTTGAAATTCTGAAAATGAAAGGCAGCTAGTGGATAGCACCAGCCCTGGGGTCAGGAGAACCTGAGTTCAAATCCAGCCTCAGACACTTACTAGTTGTGTGACTCTGGGCAAGTCATTTAACCTCAATTGCCTCCCCAACAAAAAAATTTAATGTTTATTTTTGCTTTTTGGAGAGGGGGGAGGGCAGGGCAATTGGGGTTAAGTGACTTGCCCAAGGTCATACTGCTAGTAAGTATGTCAGTTGTCTGAGGCTGGATTTGAACTCAGGTCCTCTTAACTCCAGGGCTGGTGCTCTATTCACTGCACCACCTAGCCACCCCCTGACTTGTTATTCTAAAGGTTTGTTTGTAACTTAAATTTTTCCAGAAGAATAGCTGTATTCTGCTTTTCAAGGGTACAGCAAGGGGAAATTTTTTTTAATACCCTGATCTTTGACTACCCCTTTCCCAAGTCCCCAAAATTTATCACTAATTTTTTTTTTCTTGAAAAACTTGATGCTTGACCAGTGATAAGACAAACTTGACCAGAAAAGTCTGGGACTGAGAATCCAGGCAAACCTATTGAATCACATAAATGCAAAGACTTTGGACACAAAAGAATGTGTGGTTAAGTATCTATTGTCTCAAGGCCAGTAGATATATCCAGGAAGTAAACCCAAAGCAGGGACATTATCCAAAAGCATAAGGACAGGCAGAATACAAGTACCACTAGCTACCCTCTGACCAGAACCCAAAATCCAAGCTATTTATTAGAGCAGTGATAGGGCAAGCAGCTAATGAAGTCCAAAGAAGGAAGGCAATCTGCATCAGTCAATCTGGAAACTGGCATAAAGGACCCCAAAATAGAAAGGAATTTAAAAAAATCATCACTAGAAATTAAGGGACAATGCAGGAAGGCAGTTATAGACGAAATGTAATACCAGGAAAGGATCTCAGTCCCAGTTGCATGATATTGTTCATATTGCTGGAATTCTGAGCCATTTTCACGAACAGTAATTCATCAAGTCCATTGTTATCACCTCCCAGAGATGAAGAGGGATTGGGAATTGTTATAATAGTGTGATTTCCTAACAAGTCCTTTTCTTAGGTACATGTTACAGGAATGAACGTACCAAGTCAGATCACACCCCTTGTGTGATCACCAGAATTCAGGGCGGTGGTGTGAGAGGTCACAAATAGCCTCATGCATTTTGCTACATAGCCTCAATATCAGCCACTCAGTCATGAGGGAGGGAGGGAAAGACGGTAACTCCTAGGTGAGTTGATAGCCAGACCTGAGGGAAGTCCTGTGTCTACTGGACTAACTCAATAAGGCAGGACTGTGGGGCTACAGAGTATTCTGGACACAGTATGGTTTACACGAGTGGCTAGGTAGTGAGCAATATAATGGCTTCTGAGACAGCCTTTGCTTCCTAATAGCAATGACCTGACACGCAAGATGAAGTTTAAATGACAAAACAGCTCTTGCCTTGTATATTGGAACTGAGTTTGGGGGTCCCTTGGAGGGACAGCAGGTTTTGTGATCCTATTATACAACTGAGCCCCCTACAGAGAAGAGTATCAAGTCAGAATTGTACTTTCCCAAGCAGGATCTTTCTGTCAACAGGAGGGAGGAGAGTGGAATAGGAGAGGGAGAAATGGAAATACAGCCAAGTAAAGAGACTGCCTGGGAAGCCCATGCTGCCCCATTCCCCACCACCATGAAATCAGCACACAGCAAAGAAAGGGCTTTGCTGGGCCAAGGGTGGTAGTGAAAATTATTCTCTGCAGCCTGAGGGCACATGAAAAATCTTCAGGTGCCAGAGGCCTGTGAAGAGGGTGAACAGGGCAGTAAAGCATTGGATAAATCTGGGGAACTGGAAAGCAAATCCCAGAAATAACTGGAGATAATAGGTGACCCTGTAATGTTAATGGAAGTGGAAGATCTTCCCTGCCCATTAATAGGCCTCATGTGGAGCCCAATAAGAGAAGCTTGCTTAGGGGAGGCTTGTTTTTCAGGAAGGCCCACACCTTTTGTTACTTTTGTAATTAGTCAATGAGTCACAAGGGTTGTGATGCCCTCTGATCCTGAAGAAGTGCATATATACTCTGAGGTTAGCATTCTGCTTTGGAGCTCTCTCATGGGAAGAGTGTTTGTATGATGTAGCCAGATGAGACTCTGGGTGACCATTAAGGAGCCCACCCACCCCACTTTGAACACCCAGATGCTGGTGCTTCTCTTTATTTTAACTATGTATGTAATGGTCAGACAGTTGGATCTGTCTGTTGATCTGTGATGTGTGTATTATTTGGTCAGATGGTTAGAAACCCTGTCTGTTGGTCTTTATGCTATTATTTCTACTTGTAATTTCTGTTTGTATTTTCTCTGAAGTTCAGGGTGCTGACTTTTTCCCTTGAACTAAATAAATGATATATATGTTTGATTAAAGTAAGATTGTTGACCCTTCCTGAGTTGCTTTCCTTTAGAAAAGCAGGTCAAAGAACCTGTGTTAGCGGCAGCCCTCCTGTGTGCTGGTGCTATTGGTCTTATACCCACCATGGCAGCTGCAAGTAGCATTGCTGTTACAGACCCCTATTACAGCTCTCCCTCCCTGTCTTAGGAATCCATTCCTAATTCTCCACTCCAGACCTATTGTGCACATGAGAAACTCTAGTTCTGCTAGCTCAAATTTTTTAATCTGGAGTTTCCTAAACAAGTAACTTTCCACCAGAAGCCAAAGGATAAACTTTACCAAATTTTACCAAAGCAATATTCTACATGAAGTTTTGAGAATACATGTGTATCTGTATAATGTCTCCAACAACTCACTGATCCAGCAGCTCTTAGAAAGTACATAAGGCCTAGCTTGGAATAGCAGGGTTGAAAATGTGTCCAAATGGCATGATCACACTTAGAGATTTTATGTTGAGGTAGTAGACAGAGATTTCTGAAAAAGTAGGCTTCCATTTGTCCCCATTAATCCAGTTAAGATTCAGGTCTATAAAAGCCATTTGCAAATACATTAATAAAATACACAAACAATTGTTAAAGGAAATTCTTTGTTGTAAGGAATTGCTGGGGTTTGGGAGGTATGATATAGTCAACAACAGCAAAAAGATAGTGATATTTTTTCAAAGGAGGGTAGGTCTGATTTTCATGCTTTTATAGATCATGTACAATATAGGTACAAGGTACCATCCCTAATAGCACTGAAGGATTAATAGTTGTAACAGGGACCTAGATCATCTCTTTTTATCCCATATACAAAACTAGAGGGAGAAGATTGATTGAATTCTCTTTGAGGGTTTCTTTCTCTCCTCTCCCCCCGCCAAAAAAAGGTATAGTTCTTTCAGAGACCTGATCAGGGAATAAATAATTTTGGGGGGAAGATGAGGGGAAGCAAAGAGAGAAGGAAACCAAAATAGGCATCTCTGCTTCACTGGCAATCTAGTCTATATACCAAAGTGGCATTAGGTCTCTGGCTTTAGGGAGATGGCTTGGCATTAAGGTCTCCACCCATCTTTCATGCAATCCTGTTAAGACTAAGCACAGTTGACCTAAGAAATAAATGTCTGGATTACAGTGACCAGTTTCTAAAACCAACTGCAATAATAAGGATTGCCTGATAATGTGACATATTCATGTTCTATCTACCCACAAAAATTTACTCCAACCCAAAGTCAGTCATCTATGGTCTTCCTTAACACCAGTCTAGGCTGGGATTTCTATGGCAGCTCCTCCCCCATTGAGTGAATATGTCCAAAAATTTGGAGGACATTTCCCAATTGCAGAGTTTAGATGCAGATTATCTGGTGTTTCTGATAGTTCCAATTTAACAGGGCAGAAACAGAGGGTTGTTTCATAATAAGTGTACTGGGGCGACCAGGCAGTTTCAGTTTTCCTAGAGAAATGTATAAACCCTGCTCTATTCCTGTCCTTACAGCCCATTGGCCGGTCACATCGTGCATAATGTCCAATCATGTGCTAATATAAACAAGACTAGTTTCTTTTATTTAATTTTTCCCCACTTAATAGTATTTTATTTTTTCAATTACATGTAAAGATAGTTTTCAAAATTTTGAATTCCAAAATTTTTTTCTCCCTCCCTTTCTCCTCTCTCCTCTTCCCAATTCAGCAAGCAATCTGATATAGGATACATATGTACAATCATATTACTCTACATTAGTCATTAAACAGGGCTACTTTCACAATGCATTAAGTCAGTTCGGACAATATCAGTTTAAGTTGAGCTCCCTTGAGTTTCATATGTTGGGAAAGGAGAGAAGGAATAAAAGGGAATTGACCCTCTAGCAGTTTCTCATTGACCTGGCAGTAGATTCTCCAAAACTAGTTCATCAGTGTTTCTGAACCAGCATTCAACACCAATTCCTTAAGAACCCACAAGTTAATTACTGATAGTTCTGGGGTGGTTAGTGGTACAGTGAGTAAAGCACTGGCCCCAGAGTCAAGAAGGACCAGAGTTTGGTTCCAGCCTCAGACACAACACCCACACACAAAAACTAGCCGTGTAACCTTGGGCAAGCTACTTAACCCCAATTGCCCTCCAAAAGGCAAAAAAAAAAAAAAAAATGATAGTGATGATGATAGCTAACATTTGTGGGGTGCCTAGGTGGTGCAGTGAGTAGAGTGCTGGCCCTGGAGTGAGGAGGACCTGAGTTTGGATCCGGCCTCAGACACTTAACAAACAAACAAAAAAAAAAACTAGCCTTGTGACCTTGGGCAAGTTACTTAACCCCAATTGCCTTCCAAAAAAAATTAAGTAATTACTGATAGTTCTTGCAGGATTATCCAGGGAGAATAGTCCCATGTTTCTTTCAAGTGTCTCAAGAAGGGTATAGTCCAGCAACAATCATAGGAAAAGCTACCTAAGCCAACTTAGCATGAATCTCAGGAAGAACCACAAACCAAATGAGGACTGTTTTGTAGGTCAGGAGAGGGGAAAGCACTCACTACTCTTCCCTTTCAGGGTCATATAACTGAGTTCATAGAGAAGAATTCTCTTTGTCTGGGGCAGCTTCTTGGCCTGGAAACCACCTTCTGGTCTAATTCCTGCCTGCCTCCAGCAGTTTCTGTTCCTAGACTCAAGACCAAAAGCAATAGCTGAGTTCTTATCAGCACCATTTGTTTCTTTCCTGAGTTGGGCAAGAGGACAAAGACTTTGTAATGTCCCATAAAGATTCCACTGTGCTCCCTAAGCCCTGTTTCATCCTGGAATGGAGACATTAGGTTGAAGGCAGAGTTCTCAACCTAACAAAAAGAGTCAGAAGCAGAATCAAAAGCAGACACTACAAGGTCCATTGTGGGGGAGAGGGAAAGACAAAAGCTGGGATTTTCTTGGGAAAGAACCTCAGATTATCTCCCTCAACTACTTTATCATGTGAGTTTTACGCCCAACCTCATCAGCTCAATCCATTCAGCTCCCCATCAATTGGGAACTCTTCTTTCCATTGCAGACTGTCTTGGACTTCTTGGACTCTGCGGGGTACATTTGACTTTTGCTTAGAGCTATAAGCACTCTCCATTCTGGGTCCAGCCACCTCATCCTCTGCTGTGCTCACAGGGTAGTAGACAATGAAAGGTAATAAATAGAGGTTTAGGCTACCATCTTCCTGCTGGACTAGTGTCTGTGAGGAACGAGGTCCCTGTTCCATTATGTGAGATAGTTCCCTATTTGCCGCTTTGCATTGCTGTCTCCTGCTCTAAGTTATTCTGCTCAATATTTGTGTTCTCTTGAGGGTGGGTATGAGTAGGTGCAACCCCAATCTGAACAAGTGCCTCTTGGATTTGATAGAGTCTGAAACATTTCCTCCTCTTCCCCTCACTCCATCCCATTTCAACAGCTAACCGTAGTTTCTAGTAACCTAACGAGTAACAAGGTGGTACTAACTTGTTATTTATCATACATATAAACCTGTGCCTTGCTACATAAAATGAATCTGCCTTAGGATAGCTGTTTGAGCAAAGTAACTTTATTTGAAGCATAATGCCCTGTCCACTCTTGGTAATCACTTGCATTTCTGGCTTTGACTATGTGGTTGTGCCTGTGTTTGTTCCTTCCATTCCAGGAAAGGGTTTTCTTTTCAGAATAAGTCTGCTAAGAGCCTCTTAACTCCCCAATCCCAATTGTACCAACCTTAGTGGTGGGAGACTTGACATTGGTTATCCTGAAAACTGTTTCTTATGCCTTCATTTCATCATAACCCTCCTTTGCTTAGAAATTTTAGTCACAAAGAAAAAGACCTACATGTACAAAAATATTTATAGCAGCTCCTTTTGTTGTGGCAAAGAATTAGAAATTGAGAGGATACTCATCAGTTGGGGAATGGTTGAACGAGTTGTGACATATAATTGTGACAGAACACTATTGTGTTATAAGAAATGGTGAGGGGCAGCTAGGTGGCGCAGTGAGTAAAGTGCTGGCCCCTGAGTCAGGAGGACCCGAGTTCGGTTCCGGCCTCAGACACTTAACACCCATGCACAAAAAAACTAGCCGTGTAACCTTGGGCAAGTTACTTAACCCCAATTGCCCTCCAAAAGACAAAGAAAGAAAGAAAGAAATGGTGAGGGGAATGGTTTCAGAAAATACCTGGCAAGATCTACGTGAACTAATGCAAAGAACCAAGAGATCATTGTGTATAGTAATAGCAATGCTATTATATGATCACATAACATCAAAAAACAAAAACCAACCTTTAGATCTTGGCAACTGGTCCCAACACTTCCTGACATAGAGAGAGAAAATGGAAGCAGTGTCAGATGTTATCAGTTGTTCATTCTTGAAGAGGGCCAAAATGATATCTCTATGTCAGAGTCAAGTTACGTTGCATCCAGCTGTCATTGATCAGACCAATATGAGCTTGCAATAGTCTACCCCAGGTTGGGCTCAAGCAGTTCATGCGATTATTTGGGGGTGGATTCTCTAAATTTGCACACCTCAAATTTCTTTTGAATTACTTAAATTCAATCTGCTCATAGAGTACAGTACCTTCTATGATGAGGGCACACCATGCTGAGTGGTCCTGTAACAGTGCCTCCCATGTTTCACAATCAATTCCAAAGTTCTTAAGAGAGACCTTGAAAGTGTCCTTGTATTGCTTCTTCTGACCCCCATGTTACTGTTTTCTTTGTCATTGTATCCCCAAAGCCAAGCAGAGTACATTACCATGCTTAATAAATATTTACTGGGTTAAACTGAAAAAAAGAAAAAGAAAAGGAAAAGGGGTTGTAACCCTGATTCTTTTTTATTCTGATGAAATTTCTATCTCAGAAGACCCAAGGTTTTGACAAAGTCACAAGAGGAAATAGAGAAAGAAATATAGGTATGGCATGAATAAAGTTATTCCAACTAAAATAATTTACTTAAATGTTATTATTCTGAATTTTAAAAATACCAAATAATACCAACATTTCTATATGTAAAGTAGAAGAGAAAAAGATTACTGTGTGTAAAGCCATAAATTTGTTACATGCAGCCTGCTTTTCTTTTTAAATATTATAGTAATAGCAATTTTCAAAGCTATTCCGCTTGTCTGTTTCTGTCTGCCCTTTCTTCTGTTCTCTTCTTTGAATTTTCTAAAAGTATTTCAATGGCAGCCAAGATGGCGGAGTAAAAGCAGGAACCTGCTTAAGCTCCTGCTCCAACCACTGTAAAACCAACCATTGTAAAAAATTACTCTAAACAAATTTTAGAGCTACAGAACCCCCAAAGTGACAGAGAGAAACAAATCTCCTGCTGAAGGGAGCCTGGAAGGCTGACAGGAAGGGTCTATTGCACCGAGCTGGGAGCTGGTGGGGCCCAGACTGGGGATAGCCCCCACCAGCAGCCCAGACCAGCAGGAGCAGACTTCAGGAGAGTGAATCACCAGCAGCTGTGGTAGTCTCCAGACTTCTCAACCCATAAATGCCAAAGAGAAAGTAAAAGGTCAGTGGGGAACTCTGTTGATCCAGGGTAAGAGAAGAGCACAGTTTGGCAACTGCCCCCAGGGCAAGAGGTGTCAGAGGCCTTGTGGCTTCAACGGCTGCTGCTTGGTTGCCTCCCAGAGCTCCTGGCCTGCAGGTCGTAGGGGGACCAAGAGACCATTCAGAAGCTAATTGCTCTTCCTTTGACCTGCTTGGATCTGGGTCACAGTTTTCAGTGGTGGAACTGGGGTGAAGAACGCCAGTGTGTCAGAGATTGTGGCAGCTGTAGAGATGGCACCCGCCTCATAACTCTGGTAACATTTGTGAAAACCCCAGCAATTTGGAACACAGTTCTTTCCACTCTGGAAGCAGAGTTCTACCATGGCAAAGAGCTCAAAAGTCAAATAATTGGCTGGCAATATAAGCAATCAGAGGAAAAACAAACAGACCATAGAATCCTTTTTTGGGAACAAAAGGGATCAAAACATGGAATCAGAAGAAGACAACAAAGTCAAAACTCCTGCATCCAAAGCTTCCAAGAAAAATATGAATTGTTGACAGGCCGTGGAGGAGCTCAAGAAGAATTTTGAAAATCAAATAAGAGAAGTGGAGGAAAAATTGGGAAGAGAAATGAGAATGATGCAAGAGAATCATGAAAAGTGAGTCAACAGCCTGCTAAAGGAGACCCAAAAATATTGAAGAAAATTACACCTTAAAAAAAAGACTAACTTGAATGGCAAAAGAGATCCAAAGAGCCAATGAGGAGAAGAATGCCTCAAAAAGCCAAATTTCCCAGATGGAAAAGGAATTTCAGGATCTCACTGAAGAGAATAATTCCTTCAAAATTAGATTGGAACAAATGGAAGCTAATGACTTTATGAGAAATCAAGATACTATAAAACAGATCCAAACAAATGAAAAAATAGAAGGCAATGTGAAATATCTCATTGGAAAAACCACTGCCTGGAAAATAGATCCAGGAGAGATAACTTAAAAATTATTGGACTATCTGAAAGCCATGATCAACTTAGGGGTGGCTAGGTGGTGCAGTGAATAGAGCACTGGCCCTGGAGTCAGTAGAACCTAAGTTCAAATCTGGCCTCAGACACTTAACACAAGAGTAGCCATGTGGCCTTGGGCAAGTCACTTAGCCCCAATTACCCTACCTTCCCCCCCTCCAAAAAGCAAAAAAAAAAAAAAAAAGAGCCTAGAAATCATCCTTCAAGAAATTCTCAAGGAAAATTGTCCTGATATTCTAGAACCAGAGGGCAAAATAGAAATTGAAAGAATTCACAAATCTTGAAAAAGATCCCAAAAACTTCTAGGAATATCATACCCAAATTCCAGAGTTCCCAGGACAAGGAGAAAAGCTGTCAGGAAGAAATTATTTAAGTATTGTGGAAACACAATCAAGATAACACAAGATCTAGTAGCTTCTACATTAAGGGATCAAAGGGCTTGGAATATGATATTCCAGAGGTCAAAGGAGCTAGGATAAAAACCAAGAATCACCTACCCATCAAAACTGAGTATAATGCTTCAGGGGAAAATATAGTCATTCAGTGAAGTAGAGGACTTTCAAGTATTCTTGATGAAAAAAACAGAACTGAACAGAAAATTTGACTTTCAAATACAAGAAGCAAGAGAAGTATGAGAACATAAACAGGAAAAAGAAATCATAAGGAATTTATTAAAGTTGAACTATTTACATTCCTACATGGAAAAATGATAATTGTAACTCATGATACTTTTCTCAGTATGAAGATAGTTCAAGGGAATATACATATATGTGTGTGTATGTGTGTATACCTACACATATATGTATGTATAAGAGGGTGTATGTGGGTATAAATACATATGTGAGTGTGTGTATATGTGTGTACACATATAGGGCACAGGATCAGTTGAATATGAAGGGATGATATCTAAAAAATAAAATTAAAAGGTGAGTGAGGAATATAATGGGAGAAGGAGAAAGGGAGAGATAGAATAGGGTAAATTATCTCATATAAAAGAGGAAAGAGAAAACTGTTACAATGGAGGGGAAGAGAAGGAAGGTGAAAGTGAATGGGTCAACCTTACTCTCATTGAATTTGGCTTAAAGAGGGAATAACATACACACTCAATTGGGTATATTACCCTACAGGAGAGTAGGGGGGAAGGGAATAAGACAGGGGATGATAGAAGAGAGGGCAGATTGGGGGAGAGAGTAGTTAGAAGCAAACACTTTTGAAAAGGGACAGGGTCAAAGTAGAAAATACAATAAGTGGGGGGCAGGATAGGATGGAGAGAAATATAGTCTTTCACAATATAACTACTATGGAAATGCTTTGTGTAGCTACACATGTACAACCTGTAACGAATTGCTTGTCTTCCTAGTAGGGCTGGGTGAGGAGGGAAGAAGGGAAAGAATGTGGAAATCAAAGTTTTAAAAATAAATGTTAAAAAAAATTTTTTTACATGCAACTGGGAAATAAGATATACAGGCATTGGGGTATAGATATCCATCTTGCCCCAATAGAAAGTTGGGGGGGGTGGGAAAGGATATAAGAGAGAGCAGATTGGGGGGCTCGCTATTATCATTAGGCTCGCTATCTTGGGGTGAGGGTAGGGAAAAAACAGGGAGAAAATTTGTAACTCAATGAATGTCAAAAACTAGAAGTAAATAAATAAAAGATTAATAAAAGTATTTCAATGATCCGCTTTTCTTTCATTTTTTCCTTTTTTTGACAACACTATGATTAATTAATTAACTTTCTCTTTTACTCTGCCCCATGGGGATGTAAAAGAAAATGCTTATAATGAATATGCATAGTCAAGCAATATGAATTTCCCCATTGGCCATGTCCAAAAATGTTTGAGTCTGTATCTTGAGGCATCACTTTTCCATCAGGCGGTAGGTAGGTAACATACTTCATTCATTATCAGTCCTGTGGAACTGTCCCAACAAAAATCATTTCAATAAACACGTTAATATAGTATATCTAAACTCCACTCTTCTAATGCAATATCTTGTTATAATATCACTCAGCAAAACTTCCACTGACAACAACTCTTTATCTTCCTTAACTTCTACATATTTCCTAATGGGAATAAGTGGCACATCATCTTTTGCTTCTAAGACTAGGGGACAAAACTCTTTATGGATTCCCTGCTTTTCCCAGAGTTTTAATATCATAAATCATAAAATCTCAGAGTTGGAGCTGACTTGACTTTGCCTTTGCTGCTGCAGGTGTTGTTTTTAGTATTTAATGACCCAGGTCAGAGTGGGGGTTAATAGGAAATAGTGAAAAGAGATGTTCAAATTTAAAATAGGTAAATATGAGCATGTAAGTTTCAGGTTTCTCAGAATCCTAGAACAAAGTACTTCTAATAAGACCAGTTATTTTTTTCCAGGAACTATAGGCTCAGTTTACTTCATGTCCTTAAAACACTTACTAAAACCATCTTCTCCCACTTAATGACCAAAATTAATTCCATTATCTTTTTTCCAAACATTTACTAAGTACTCAGGTGATGCCTAGCCCTACCTGGGAGTTATGGAAAATACAAATGAAGCTAGTATATATTCTTTACCTTACAATATTTTACCATCTCAGCAAAAGGTAATGGGACACAAGTTTAAAAGTGAGATAATATGCCATATAAAAATATAATAAAAAACGACAATTTTACCTAACTAATCTATTTATTCAATGCCATCCCAATTAAAATTATTTTACTGAGTTAGAAAAAAAACAAAATTAATTTAAAAGAACAAAGATATCTTGATTCTCAATGAATTTTCAAGAATTTCAAAGAAACTAAGGGAGGAAAATATAAAGGAAGGAAATTCAGTAGTACCAGACCTTAAACTCTATTATAAGGTAAAAGTATTGTTGAAGTATAAAATGGATAATTTTGATTATTTTAAAATAAAATTTCTTTGTATAAATAAAGTCAATGTAGCCAAGAAGAGAGGGAAAACAGAAAATTGGGGGGGGGGTGGAACTTTCATAGACAGTCTGAAAGGATATGATTATATTTGAAATACTGCTCTGGTATAAGAAATGATGAGCTAGTTAATTTAGGAAAGCATGGAAACACTTGAACCCATGAAGAAAGATGCTATCCACCTTCTGGGGCGGGTGGGGGGGGCAGGAGGGGGAACAACAATAGAAATATGCAGAGTATGGTCTTTATATAGATAGATATGTGTGTACATGTGTATGTGTGTATATATGTGTGAGTATATGTACATGTATGTATATATTTATAGGTATCTATGTGTGACATACAGATATCTTGTGTGTGCATACACGTGTGTGTGCATATGTATGCATGTGTGTGTGTTAATTGTAACTTTCTCTAGGGAAGGAGAAAGGGAGAAGGGGGGAGGGAGGGAGTAAAAATAAAGCAAAAAATGACCAGTGGAGAACAAAAGAAAACCTGGGAGGAAATAAAGAAAAGCTGGGTAGCTTTGAAACAATGTATAGTACTTATTACATAGGTTTTCTTGAAATAGATATTTATTGATTTATATTGAATCCTCTCTTATGTTCTGCTATGTACATGAAAATGTTCTTTTTTTTCCTTTTCTCATTTTGTATTTAAGTTTAAAATGAATAAAAAATTTACAAATACAATAAAAAGAAAATATGAGCAGGTAGGATATGTTGTAATACCAACTACATCTCAGCACTGATTAAAAATACACAAGGTTGGGGGTGGCAAGGTGGCGCAGTGAGTAAAGTGCCGGCCCTGGAGTCAGGAGAACCCGAATTCGGTTCCAGCCTCAGACACTTAACACACACAAAATACTAGCCGAGTAACCTTGGGCAAGTTACTTAATCCCAATAGCCCTCCAAAAGGAAAAAAAAAATACACAAGGTTATTCAAAATGTTCTATGTAATTTTGGCTTTTATACTTCAAACAAGGTTCTACATTGAAGGATATACTGTTAAAAGATCACTGACCCTGCTTTCTAAGATACAACCAGGTCAAGATTGGTCAAACTGATTAGCTAAGGTCTGTGCTGTCTTCCAGTTTCTAGATAAAATTCAGAAACACAGCAAGTTTGGAAACCAGAAAGTGTTCAGTCCCTGAAAAAAAAATCGATTAAACTTAATTTAGTGATTGAAAACAGTCTGTAGCCAAAACTCCAACTAATCTCAAGAGTTATTCAATAATAACTACAAGAATGGCAACTATTACAAAAATAACAGATTTTTAAATGTGTCCAATACTATTTGACAGCCTAAGCCAAAGAAAACACAGGTCTTGTTTAGGTCCTAATTCTGTTTCTGAGGCATATGTGGTCTCTTAAGGGAGGTTGCACAGCATCTGTATAGCGTGTGATTGAAAACCAGGAAAACCAGATGAAGTATGCATGTACCAAGAAAACAATTGCAATAAAGGAGTTTACAGAAATAGCTCTTCTCTCTAACTAGAAGGAAAGAAAGAAGCAGATTATAGCATTGGCCCCAGGGATCAGTAGATAAGTAATGATGGGAAGAAAGGGGCTTGAAATCTTGCTGGCATTTTTATCATACCTTCTGATATTTAAGGATTTCTCAAGATGTAGAATCATTTCCCCTTAAATTCATATCTGCTGTGTTATCCAAGATTAGATAGAGAGAGAGAGAGAGACAGAGAGAGAGAGAGAGAAATTGATACAAATATATAAAAGAATAATTCCCCAATAAATAAATGGTAAGTGGACATGTACAGGCAGTTTTCAAGAGAAGTTCAATCTATCAACAATCATGAAAATATGTTCCAAATTACAAATAATAAAGGAAATACAAATTCAAATAACTCTGAGGTGCTACCTCATGACTATTAGATTAGCAAGGATTACCAAAAAGAATAGCAATTGCCATGATCAAAGTAAGAACCTAGAAAGCATCCTCCAGGAAGTTCTCAAAGAAAACTGCCCTGATGTTTTAGCACCAGAGGGCAAAATAGAGGTTGAAAGAATACACCGATTACCTCCTGAAAAAGATCCCAAAAAGAAAACTCCTAGGAATATTATAGCCAGATTCCAGAATTCCCAGATTAAGGAGAGAATATTACAAGCAGCCAGGAAGAAACAATTTGAATATTGTGGAAACACAGTCAGGATAACCCAGGATCTGGCAGCTTCTACACTGAGGGATCGAAGGGCTTAGAATGTGATATTCCAGAGGTCAAGGGAGCTGGGATTGAAACCAAGAGTCACCTACCCAGCAAAACTGAGTATCATGTTTCAGGGGAAAATATGGTCATTCAGTGGAATACAGGACTTTCAAGCGTTCTTGCTGAAAAAACCAGAGTTGAATAGAAAATTTGACATTCAGATACAAGAAGCAAGAGAAGCATGAGAAGGTAAACAGGGAAAAGAAATCATAAGGAACTTATCAAAGTTGAACTATTAACATTCCTACATGGAAAAACAATAATTGTAACTTATGAAACTTTTCTCAGTAGTTGAAGGAATTAGAAATATATATATATATATATATATATATATATGTGTGTGTGTGTGTGTGTGTGTGTGTGTCTATATATGAGGGTATATGGCATATGAATACATATGTGAATGTGTGTATATATGTTTACAGGTATACATAGATAGAGGGCACAGGACCAATTTAACAGGAAGGGATGATACTTAAAAGGTGAAATTAAGAGGTGAGAGGAGATGGGGAGAGACAGATTGGGGCAAACTATCTCATACAGAAGAGGGAAGGGAAAATGGTTACAATGGAGGGGAAGAATAGGAAGGCAAAACGGAATGGGTCAACCTTATTCCCATTGCATCTGGCTTGAGGAGGGAGTGAAATTCACACTAAATAAGGGATCTCACCCTCCAGGAGAATAGCGGGGGAAGGGGATGAGAGGGGGGATGATGGAAGGGAGGGCAGGTTGGGGGGGGAGGGAAGTTGGAAGCACCCACTTTTGAAAAGGGACAGGATCAAAGTAGAGAATAGAACAAGTGGGAGGTGGGATTGGAGGGAGGGAAATATAGTCAGTCTTTTACAATATATCTACTATGTTACTGTTTTGCATTAGCCGCACATGTACAACCTATACTGAACTACTTGTCTTCCCAGTGGGGGTGGGTGGCAGGGGGGGAAGGGAATGAATCTGGAATTGAAAGTTTTAAAATCAAGTATTCAAATATGTGTGTGTGTGTATACTATTATTAATACCATCTTACATGTAATTAAGAAATAAGATATACAGGCACTGAGGCATAGAGATCCACTGGAAAAGTTGAAACGGGCATGGGAGAAAATGTGGGAGAGAGCAGATTGGAGGTGGGGATATCCTGTGGGACTGCTGTTTGGGGGGTGAATGGGTGGGGGAAAAACGGGGAGAAAATTTGTAACTCAAAATCGGGCAGAAATGAATAATGTAAATCAGAAGTTAATAAAGCATTAAAAAAAAAGAATAGCAATTGTTTTGGAGGGGTGGTGAGAGGACAGTCACATTGATGCACCATTGGCTGACCTGTGAAATGTTTTGACCATTCTGGTAAAGCAATTTGGAATTATGCCCCCCAAAAATCACTAAACTGCATATATACCCTTTGACTTGGCACTATTCTATTAGGCATCTACCCTCAAATGATCAAAGAAAGAGGAACAGGATCCATATGCACAAAAATATTTATAGCAACACTTTTTATTACAGCAAAGATCTAGAAACAAAATAGGTATTCATCAATTAGGGGATGACTGAACAAATTGTGGTAAAGCAATGTAACAAAATATTATTGCACCCTAAGAAATAGGGAAAGGAATGGATTCAAAGAAACATGGGAAGACTTCTTACAACACAAATGTATTTTGCTTGACTATACACATTTGTTACAAGAGCAGGCTCTTGTTTGGATGGGGAAGGTTATCAGTGGGAATGGGGGATAGTGATAATAATGCCCCCCCCAAAAAAAAGAAAGGAAAGAAAAGAGATCAGGAAAACATTTTTGAAACACATAGAAGAAAACAGGATGTTCAAAAAGGGACACAGACAAGAACAATAAGGTAGGTAGAACCATATTAAAGTTGATATATATTTTTAAAATCAAGCAGAGTAGATCCACACATGCAATAATTTTTCTGTTTATTGTATTTGGAAATAGTCACATTTATTCCCCAATTGATAAATGATCAAAGGATACGAAAAGTCAGTTTTCGGAGGAAGAAATTAAAGATAGCTATAATCATATGAAAAAATGCTCTAAATCACTATTGATTAGAGAAATGCAAATCAAAACAACTCTGACGTATCACTTCTTACCGGTCAGATTGTCTAACATGAGAAAACAGGAAAATGATAAATACTGGAGATGTGGGAAAATTGGAACACTGATGCATTGTTGGTGGAGTTGAGAATTGATCCAGCCATTCTGGAGAACAATTTGGAACTATGTACAAAGAGCTATAAAAATGTGCGTACCTTTTGACCCAGCAATACCACTTCTAGGGCTGTATCCCAAAGAGATCATACAAGTGGGAAAAAGGACCCATATATACAAAAATATTTAGAGCAGCTCTTTTTATGGTGGCAAGAATTGGAAATCAAGGGAATACCCATCCATTGGGGAATGACTAAACAAATTGTGGTATGTGAATGTAATAGAATACTATTATGCTATAAGAAATGAGCAAATGGACTTCATAATAACCTGGAGAGACTTGTATAAACTGATGCTGAGTGAGAGGAGCAGAAGCAGGAGAGCATTGTACAGTTACAGACACATCGTATCTGTGATGACTGACTTTGATAGAATGGACTCATCTCAGCAATGCAAGGTTCTAAGAAAACTCCAAAGGATGCATGATGGAAAAGACTGTCCACGTGCAGAGAGTCTGAATGCAGATGGAAGCAAACTACTTGCTCTGTTTTTTGTTTTGCTTTGTTTTGTTCCTTCTTCCTTGTCATTCATTCTATTGGTTATAATTCTTCTTTATAATTTGACTGTTTAATGTGAAGGCAAATGTAGAGCCTATATTGGATTGCATGGTGTCATGGGGGCAGGGGAGGGGGGAGAAGCGGGAGGAGGAGAAAATTTGGAACTCAAAAGTTTGTGGAACTGAATGTTGTCAACTAAAAGTAAATAATGAAAAAAAAGAAATGGTCACATTTAATAATGATTTTCAAGTTAATCATTTAATTTTTTTTAAAGCCTTCATATTAGCTGCTCAGGGGTCTGAATTCCAAGAATGTTTTATCAACTCTGGGTATTGCTACAGCATCATAGAATTTTAGATCTGAGAGAAACTTTAGAGAACATCTAGGTTAAGTTCTCCATTCTGCAGATGAGGAAACAAAGGCCAAAAGAGATGAAGCAATTTACCAAAGGGAAAAGAAAAACAAACGTTTTTTTCACACACACACACACAAAATTTCAGTCACAATTGCTAGTAGCAAATGTTGCGGGCATGGGATGTGACATCAGGCAAAGGAAGTTTCTTAGATGAACAAGCATGAATTGAGCTTTAAGGAAGTAATGAGTGTGTATGTAAGCATTTTCTTCTTGAGTCTATTTAGCATGTATAACAAAGGAAAGGTTTTATATAGTCATACATGTACATATATGGATTATATCAAGAAGGGAGTTCACTTTAATTTATTTCATTTTACCAAATACGTTGAGTGTCTGCTATTGGGAACCTGTCAATACAGACAATGGAAACCCAGATTTCAAAGAGCTGACAATCCAATGGGGAAGGGGGGGGGGGGGAGGAACGACCCCTTTTTTGGCTCACTGATAGGATACAATACTTTAAACAAAAAAAAATTAGGGGGGGGGGGGGGGGGGGGACAGAAAGAGAGACACAGAGAGACAGAGAGAAGGAGACAGAGAGAGAGAGGGTGACAGAGAGAGGGGGGGAGGGGAAGAGAGAGACAGAGTGAGAGAGACAGAGGGATGGAGAGAGATGTTCATACATGTATGTGATGTGGCAGAGAACAAAACCAGAATTGAAATAATTTTTTAAATATATTGTCATCTAGCAGTGGGGAGAGCCAAAAAAGGGGTAGTCACCCCCCCCCCAAGTGTCTGTAAATTATTTAAGATTAGAGTGAAGAACTAAGAGCTGATTGGCCAGCACAGACACAGTTTTCAGATAAGACATGTGGGTGGCTTGAGATATATAATGAGAGAATACTCCTCACATTAATTTTCATGTTTGAGCTTCTGGTTAGCACAACCCAGGTCATGAGTTAAGCATTAAACAAACCTGGTCTCTAAGCAAAAGGTCTGGTTCCTCAGTCATACAGGGCTAGTTTCAAGCAATGCAATAGTTTTCTCATCCATGCTTTTATATACTTGTATGTGCATATATATATATGTATGTATGTATGTATGTATATGTATACATATGTGCTTGGTTTTTTAAAAAGCATTACAATACAAATAAGAAATAGGGACAATAGAGAAATTCAAGGAAATATCATGAGAAATAGATCGTTTTCACTTGTGGGGGGGCAAGAAAGGCTTCATAGACACAGAGCCATCACTAGAAATGTTGACATCTGGGACAGGCTGGGGCGGGGGGAGCAGAAAAAAACACTCATTTAGGAGGGGAGGCAGTGCAGAAGGCAGGACAGAAACACCCTAGAGTAGCAGGGTGGAGAGGGGAAAGAAAGGAGGAAGTCATTCTGGTGGTTTACCTGGTAAAGAATTTATTAAACATACACTACTTACAAGGCATTGGGCTATGCATGGGACAAAGAAGAAACAACAAAAAATAAACAATCCCTGGCCTGGAGAAGCAGGGACTCCTACTGGGGAAAATAGACCATATAAAGAGCTTCCTGTATGTATATGTGCATAGAATTTACAAGCAAAGGACATGTTAATTAATAATCGGGGAGTTCGGGAAAGGATTTTTATAGAAAGTAACACCTGAAGAGACTCAGAGAAAGAGACAGAGGCTTATATATACAAGTGTGTATGTGTGTGTGTGTGAGTGTGTAAGCTGGAAGAAAACTAGGAATTTTTGGGGGGGGGGTCTTTTTTGGAAGGGGGAAGGCAGGGCAATTGGGGTTAAGTGACTTGCCCAAGGTCACACAGCTAGTAAGTGTTAAGTGTCTGAGGTCGGATTTGAACTCAGGTCCTCCTGACTCGGGGCCCCTGAAGCTAGGAATTCTGATAGGAAGAAGTAAAGAGGGAGCGTAAACCGAATTTGTGGAACAGAAAAAAGGAGCTTACATCTACTGTAAACACCCCAGTAAAGGTCTAAAAAATATACTAAAAGGAGCAATGATGAAGAAAAACAAAGAAATTGATCATAGAAACAATAGGAAGCTATTGAAAATTCTCAAGCAAGAGATGAACATAGCAAGATACTATTTTTAGGAAGATTTTTTTTGCCAGTGAGATGGGTTGGAGAGGAAAGAGGCTGGAAGTCAGCAGTCCAATTAGGAGGCTGGTGCAATAGTATAAGAGAGATATTCTCATGGTGATAATATGAGGCCAGAAAATAGAGGAATGAAAACGCTGTCATGGAGTAGAATCACCATGGCTTGACACCTGGATGGACATGCAGGTTGGGAAAAGAGTAGGTGATGACTAATTTGGTTAGCCATTCCCCGATCGATGGGCATCACTTTGTTTCTAGTTCTTTGCTATAAAAAAAGGTGCTGCCATGAATAGCTGCATGCATATGGGTCCTTTCCTTCAGTCATTGATCCCTTTGGTGTATTAAGTCTAGTGGTAGTATTGAGAGGGAGAGAAGGGAAGAGACTCAATTATGTGATTTTCACTTTATGAGTAACTAATCACCTCCTAAGGTTCCCAAGACATATCTGGACAACAATTTAGTGACTTGCTCAAAGATACATTGGGGACTAATAGCAAGATAACTGGGGTAAGAGATTTTCTATGATACTCTTCCCCCATATTGTCCAAAATAACTAGAAACACAGCAATTTTTTTAATGCTTTTTGGAGGGCAATTGGGGTTAAGTGACTTGCCCAAGGTCACACCGCTAATTTTTGTGTTGTGTCTGAGGTTGGATTTGAACTCAGGTCCTCCTGACTCCAGGGCCTGTGCTCTATTCGCTGAGCCACCTTGCTGCCCCCAATAAAGCAAATTTTAAAAAGAAAAACACCAAGATCAATAGCAATGAAAAAAGGAAAACAAAAGTAAATTCCCAGGAGAAAACCTTGACAGGAAAATCCAGCAAAGAGTCTGAGGAAATGAGCAAGCAAAGACACACCCCAAAACAGTTCAATACAATGGGGCAAGAGAATCCCAAGAGAAAACTGGGGGAAACGCTGCTTCAATAAATTCCACCTCAGATATTTAACATGAGTAACATTGGACAAGTCAATTAGCTCCCCCATTTTCCTCTTCTGTAAAAGGAGGGACCGGTACTGAATTATCGATTCTCTTCTAGAGCTAGATTTATGATTCTGTGAATTACAATTTAAAGCTGAGAAAAGAAAAGGGAATGACTAACAGAGCCTCACGAGAGTAATGAAAAAACCAAATAAAAAAAATTGAAGGGAGGAATGAAATTTGCATTGTTAATGAAAAACTTGGAAAGAGAATAGAAAACTTAGGCCAAAAGCTGAAACATGTTAGCAAAAGAGTGGACATCCTGGGGAAAAAAGTGGAGACAAGATTTGAAAAAAAAAAATCAACGATATAACAATAAATTTTGGAGTGAAAATCAAAAGATGACAAAATTACAAGCCACAATGAATCAACAAAACAATCAATCTTGCAAACAGCAATCAAGACAAATTCCTAAGGACTTATGATGAAACACTACTATTCAGTTCCAGAGAAAGAACTGACGGAATCAATGAAGATTAAAGCTTTTGTTTACTTTCATTATTTTTTGCTGTTCTGTGTTTTCTTTTACAAGATAATTAATATGGAAATGTTTTACATTAACTGCACGAGTATAACCTAGGTCAAATTGTTTGCCTTCTCAATGAAAGAGGGAGGAAGGGAGGGAGGGAAAGAATTTGGAACTCTAAGTTTTAAGAAACAAATCTTAATATTGTTTTTACGTGTAATTGAGGGGAAAAAATATTAAATAATTTTTTTTAATGTCCAAGAGTCCTTCTATCCACCTTCAAAATAGTTCCCTGCCTACATGTCAAAAGACACTTGGTATTAGAATCTAAACGTTGATTGAGTGGAAACTAAAAACTTCTCTGGAGTAGAGACCTGATTACATGTCTCCAGATATTCAATAACATTTCCAGTCTTCATGGAGAGACTCAGGACAGCTTAGATACTTCTGCACAGTATCTGGCAATTATTATTATTATTATTACTGACCTGGAACAGCACTTCTCCACTATTCACAGCTTACCTGATCACAATTTGACTTGCAGAGCAGGACTCCTACAGGGTCAGCAAGAGTTTTAAGTCTCAGAAAATAAGGGCCACTGTTCACACCTGTGGGCCACACAGGTGCCAAACAATATCAGAAGAGAGTTGAGCAATGCCCGGTAAGGACATGATCAAGATCTGGGGTTTCTTTGTCATTCGTTCATTTCTTTATGTCAAAAGATATGAATTAATGATGTTTGGGTTACTGATAACTTCTGACCACTTCTCACTTTGACTGTCAAAGTCAGTACCTGAAATATGTATGTGGTTTACTGCAAACGAAAGATACAATTGTGGGAAGGTGAAGGGGAAAGAAAGAGGTCATCGAGATCACAGATGTGGCATGTTTCTCATTTCCCTAACCTTTCCCTTTCCTTGTTCTTGTCACGTCCAACTCTTTATGATACCATGGACCATATTGTCCGTGGGGTTTTTATGGCAAAGATACTGGAGTGGTTTGACATTTCCTTCTCCAGTGGATTCAGGCAAACAAAGGTTAAGTTATTTGCCCAAAGTCACACAGTGTCTGAGACCTGATTTGAACTCAGGTCTTCCTCACTCCAGGCCCAGCACACTATCCACTGAGCCACCTATTTGCCTCTTAGGCAAACAGAGGTTAAGTGACTTGCCCAGGGTCACAGAGCTATTGTGTCTAAGCTCAAATTTGAAGTGAGGTCTTCCTGACTCTAGGCCCAGCACTCTGTCCATGGAGCCATCTAAGCGCCATTTCGCACCTATTCTTAATTTCCCCAGTATCTCTCTCCTCCTGTATCCAACATTCTTTCTTTGCTTCTGTTAATTACTTCATCTCCAATTCTAGTTACAAATATGGACTTCTTCCTTATTTCAACATGTTATCATTTCTAGGAGCCCTGACTAGTTTTTTACACAGAGATGGAGTAAGCAAGTGCTTACGTGATGTAAATTAAGAAGGACTGAAAGGTCCTTCTGCCCAAGAGATTTCCTCCTACTGCCCTGTTCTAGATGCATGAAAATTCTACCACTGGATCCTCTTAAACTGAAATACCCTGGGAAGAGATTTACACATAGAACCAATACACCATAGTATGACTCCTTTCCAATGTAAAAGCAATGTCCATCAGAATCAAATCAATTTTCAAAGAACATTTACTCAGGTACCTTATTAAGAAAGATACAGTGTGTTAAGTACCATGGGGGATATTCTGGAAAAAATCCCTGCCCTCGGGAAACTAGCATTGTAGTTATAAAAATAAGGCATATACACATGAAAATAGCTACCGTATAAGAAGGCAGGCCTACATCTTTCATAGAACAGTCGATGGGCATGGCATCCAAAAACTATCACAAAGGGCAACTTTAAGTTGTATCCCCTAAGAAAATTGGAGGGAGATGCCCATGATGGGACATACCTTAAGTATATAACAGCTAATGACTTAGTTACCAATTATCACTCTCCTAGAAATTAGCCTGACTAGGACAGAAGATAAGGTGAGGGTGGGGGGAGAGTGTGGAAAAAAAGGTAGAAGAGACTAAAGAGATTTTTGTTAGAAGAAGCAGAATACCCCAAAAATGCTTTACAGTTTTTCTCAGGGCTAATCCTATCAATCTTCTTCCCCTTTATCTTCCCTCTCATTTCTTCCTCGTCCTGCTTCCATTCTCCCATTCTCCCATTTCGTTTTTTTCTCATTTTCTGCTCTCCCCAATCTCTTTTGCTCTCCCATGTTTTTTTTTTTTTTCCCTCTATAGCCAAGGTGGCACCAGTAGTCATTATCAGAGACCAGTTCTTTCTGGTTCAAGTCCAATTCTTCTGGTTCCACATTCATTTCACTTTCCACTCTTCCCATTGTTTTAGTGGATTTGGAATTTTAAAACAACTGTAAAGTCTTAATGAGGGAAATTCATAGAAAGGGGTGGTAGCATTTAAAAAAAAAAAACAGGAAGCGTCAGAGGATATAAGGGGAAAACAAATTCTCAAGAGGGAGTGGTCCAGTTCTGCCTGTGCTCAGAAGACAGAAAGCCTGCCTGCCCAGCTGCACTGTGGGAACTTAAGGAAAGGAAGAGGTCCCCAGTACTAAGGAGTAAGTTCTTTACCTTGCAACTATATTGCACATTTTTCATTTTGAAGCTCAATTAGAACTGCTTCTGGGGCAGCTTTTTCTCATAGGTCACAGGCAGCCAGGTGTTTTGCTGGGTGGGTAGTGGCAAGTATGTTATCAGGGTATGGGGCAGTTGTTGAGAGAAGTAATAACATTGGAAATTCCAAGAGAGGTTCAGTGGGAATTATGGTGTACTTATTTCATCCTTTTTCAAACTGAGACTTTCATCATAAAAGAACTGACTTGTAAAAAACAATTAAACTGGTTAATGGAGTAAATTTTCCCTTCTTCAAATTTTGACAAGTTGACTGACAGTCAATGTGAATTTATTTAAGTTACTATATTCCAGGTACTGTGCTGAGGGGACAAAGAAAGACAAAAACAACCTAATGGGAAAAACAATGTCCAAACAAGATACATTCGGGATAAGTCAGAGGTAATCTCAGAGGAAAGGTAGTAGCATGAAAGGGGACTGGGAAAGACTTAAATGAGGTGGAATTTTAACTGAGACTTGAAGGAAGCCAGAAGGAAGAGACAACATTCGGGAGAGTCTGTGAAATTGCCCAGAGTTTTGCAAGGAGTCTTTGGAATGTAGAGTGCCTGGAGAGGAAGAAAGCAGGAAAGAGGAAGAAAGACTGGAAAGGCAGAAAGAGGCCAGATTAATATGGGTTTAAAAACTCATCAGTCAATTAATCTTAAGAATTTACTAGGTCGGGGGCTCAGTGAACAGAGCACCAGCCCTGGAGTCAGAAGGACCTGAGTTCAAATCCAGCCTCAGACACTTGACACACTTACTAGCCATGTGACTTTGGATAAGTCACTTAACCCCAGTTGCCCTCCAAAATCTAATAAGAATAATAATAATAATTTACTAGGTGCCAGGCACTATGCTAATAAGTTCTGAAAACAGCGTGTAGATTAAGCTTAAAAGTAAATTATTGATTGCAGTTTACTATGAGCCCCTGAGCCTCTGGTTCAAGTTCCCAATCCCCACAAGAGTCTGCAGATTACAGTACTCTCTGAAGCCTGCTTGGGAGACGTCCTTTATAGTTTTATGGAGATGAAAGGTGATATGTTGAGAATGGGAGAACTACAGAAGAACAGTTTACATCGCCTCGTTCAAGGTGGGGAACCCGCAGCCTCGAGGTCACGTGTGGTCCTCTAGGTTTTCAGGTGCCGCCCTTTGACTGCATCCAAATTTCACAGTTCTGTTTGGATTCAGTCAAAGGGCTGCACTTGAGCACCTAGAAGGCCACGTGTGGCCTCGAGGCCGCTGGCTCCTGCCCCTGGACTAGTCACTTTGTGGGCAATTCCAGAGCATGGGTAAGAGTACTGGAACATCCCCAGTCTTTTGTATCCTGGAGAACCCTAAATTCTAGCCTGTTCCAATCCTATATATTACCCAGATAGGTGGTAACTGGCAGAGTAGGCACTTCTCTGTATGATGTGATTCAAAATGCATCAGAAAACCTTTCCCTTCCCTAAAGAACATCTCTCTTACCTGCTCTCTAGCATCTGAAACTCCAATATGAATTTGTTTCTTTAAAGTCAACTTTTTGTTCCGTGTTCAATTCAATTCAATTCAGCAAGTGTTTATTTATCACCTAAGGAAAATATTAAGTACTTCGCCCTTGAAGAACTTACATTATACTGGATGGATATGACATGTGCACAGAAAAGAATAATACGTGACTCAGGATGAAGGAAGCAAAAGAGAATAGAGTAAAATGTGCCAAGATGGTGAGTGATATGGACAAGATACTATAAAAGTGCAGATGAGGGAGAGAGCATTTCAGGCCAGGGAGATCAGGGGAGAAGTGATCAGACAAAATGTTCTAGGAATGCTTGAGAAGGGAGAGCACTAATCATGGGAAAGAGAAAGGAAGCTTTGATGAAAGAAGGGGTACCTGAGCTGAGTCTTGAAAGAAGATAAGGATTCTAAAAGACAGAGATAGGCATGTATTTCAATCATGGATTATGGCCTGTACAGGGCCCTAGGCATAGGAGCCAGCATGGTGAGGGTGGGGGACAACCAGAAGTCCAGTTTCATTGGAAAATTTACTGCCATGAAAGGGGATGGTGTGAAATGAATCTGGAAAATTAGGTTGGAACCATATGGTAACATATCAAGTGCCATGATAAAGTATTTTAGTATATATTTTATATTTATATATAAACATATATACTTATTTTATATATAGTATATATAAATATAAGTAAACATTTATATATAAATATATATATTGATACGTATTTTTTAATATAAAGTATTTGTAATTTATCCTTTAGCCAACAGGAAACTCTAAAGAATTTGGAGAAGGAAAGTGATATGATCAGATTTGTGCCTTGGGAAGATTACTTTGTCATCTAGAAGGATGGATAAATGTGAATGTACTTGAGAAAGTTGACAATTTAAGCCTTATCAGTCATTTTCATACTAGCATGTATGACTTCGAGTTTTTTTCCTGAGAGGAGGTCTCAGTGCTGAAACAGATAATGAGATTTTAAAAACACTACATAAGTTATATAAGATTGAGAGAGAGAGAGAGAAATTGGAAGAAAGTATCATTTGAAAGAGGTTTCTGGGAGCGCCAAACTTTATCCTCTTTTGCTTTATAGTTTTGTGTAAAGTTGACTCCCAAGACTAGAAATCCAGTTAAGGCCATGAAATTTGAGAGACCTCTATCTAGGATTCTTACCACATACAAGAGCTACCCTGGGCACTTATCAATGTGGCTGAAATTGTATCTCTCCCTCCATATACTCTCTGGTCATATTTCTCATTATGCAAACCAGGAATGGCCACAGGAAAGGGCCTGCCTTTGTCACAAGGTAAATCAGTATAAAAAGCAATCAGATCTATTTGGTAACTTGTGGGACGTCCCTTAAAAAGAAAAAAACAACAGTTGTGGCATTTACAGATGTTTGACCACGAGCAGAAGTCTGTTGGGACTTTTCTAAAGTGTAAGAACAAAATTAGGATGAGAGTGAGGAACAGAAAGCAGGAGAAAGGGAAACAGAACTAGAGGGCATGGAAAGGGGAGTGGACTGGGAAGTAGGAAGGAAGGATAAAAAAGAAATGCCCCAAAGTCACCACTAAGTGGTTTGGAAGGAAAAATAAGAACAGCATGAATGAAGCTCACAGCCCTCACTTATACAGTACTGTAAGCCTCTCGACAATCCAAAGAAGCAAAGAGTTTGTGTGAAGATGGGGGTTTCTCCCAATGATCCAAAAGCTGCTCCAGAATAGGAGTGGAGTAAAAAGGGGACGTTACTCCTGACTGATGAGAGAGAGAAAGAGGTGTTTATATAGATATGATACAGACAGATTAGATGACAAATAGATAGACGAAAAGACTCGATAAAAGCAGGAATCTGTGCCAAGTGAATGGAGGACAATGACCTTGCCACCTTTGCTTTGCTTTTATTTTGATGCAATTTCATTTACTTTCCAAGACAGAGAGAACTTTGAGAGTAAAGCAGTCATTTGTTTTGTTTTGTTTTGATTTTTGGAGGGGGGGAGGTAGGGTAATTAGGGTTAAGTGACTTGCCCAAGGTCACACAGCTAGATTTTTCTGTTAAGCGTGTGAGGCTGGATTTGAACTCAGGTCCTCCTGACTCCAGACCCAGTGCTCTGTTCACTGCACCACCTAGCCACCCTGAGAGTAAGGCAGTCTTTAGACCTTTGCTTCCTGCAGTTCCTATGAGGGCCTTGTGGCAAAGTCTCCTGAAATTGTTTTGAAGCCAGCACACATTTCCCATAAAGGGTTGAAAGGATTTTCTAACCCCAAGTCAGATAAATTACCTGTGGCAATAGACTACAATTCAACAACAGATGCAGGGTATTAAAAAGAAAAGAGGCAATCTTGGCTTACAGACCCTGTGGCTAATTTTTGTTCAGCAGACC
Organism: Petaurus breviceps papuanus; assembly: GCF_028583685.1. NCBI lineage: Eukaryota > Metazoa > Chordata > Mammalia > Diprotodontia > Petauridae > Petaurus > Petaurus breviceps. The sequence continues at coordinate 14,132,920 of NW_027187361.1, read as the reverse complement.
AATTCTTTCAGCATGATTAATGAAGCATCAACATGTCTGTATCAGGGAGAGCCATTCTAGTGACTTTATCCTAATCAAATAGAATCAACCTGATAGCAGGTGGCTATAAAGAGATAAAGCATGGGCAGCTAGGTGGTGCAGTGAATAGAGCACCGGCCCCGGACTCAGGAGGACCTGAGTTCAAATCTGGCCTCAGACACAACACAAAACTAGCTGTGTGACCTTGGGCAAGTCACTTGACACCAATTGCCCTACCTTCCCCTCTCCAAAAAACAAACCAAAAAAAACTTTGTTGGGGTGGTTAGGTAGCACAGTGCATAGAGCGCCAGCCCTGGAGTCAGGAGGACCTGGGTTCAGATCCAGCCTCAGACATTTAACACACACAAAAACTAGCCATGTGACCTTGGGCAAGTCACTTAACCCCAGTTGCCCTCCAAAAAAGCAGAAAAAAAAAAAGAGATGAAGCCCAGAGGCTGGTAGCAGGGAGGCTGCCCAGGAGTGACTGAGTTCAAGAGAGCAATGCAACTGTGCGACATATGTCCACTGTATCACATGAACTTCCAAGAAAGGCATGTGTTAACACACAAAGATGTCTCTGACAAACATTCAGCATGATACGTGTTATATTTTACTGGATCCACCATTTGGGGGTCCAAATAAAACCTTTTATCTGTTTTATTGTTGTTACTACTGTGCCAATCTGTGAGCTAGGCAGTGTGAGGACCTTCCAGAATGGAAACTGCTTCCACTGACACAGATCAGCAACCCATCTGTACCTTACGGTTTTAAAGAATTGTCTGATGTGCTGAAAGGTCGTGACTTGCTCGTGGTGATGGAAGATATCGGAGACAAAACTTGAACCCCCACCTTTCCTGACTCTAAGACCCTCTAGCCATTGTCATGCTGCTTTTCCATTTGTAATTAAGACCAGGGGAGTCTTTTGATCACAATTCTGATCTGCTCCTATGTAAATAGGAACTCCCTGTTGGGTCAAGAAGCAAATAGAATCCCTCTCTCCACTGCCTGTTGTTCCAGCTCCAGTCTAGATGAAAGGGATAATGAGGTTGTTTGGGGCTTTTTGCTTTTTGGAGGTACTTGGGGTTAAGTGACTTGCCCAAGATCACATGACTATTTTTTTGTGTTAAGTGTCTGAGGCCCGATCTGAACCCAGGTCCTCCTGACTCCAGGGCCAGTGCTCTATTCACTGTACCACCTAGCTGCCCCCGATAATGAGGTTTGCTCTCTTATTTCTTTGTAGTTCATTTTTAGATTCATTTTAGTCTCTTCTAGTGAATCCTAGCAGTTGGTATATAATGGAGAAGCATTTTAAGCAAGGGAGTCTCTGGTGCACCTGTCCTCCCCCCGCCCCCCCCCCATTTTCAGAAAGTTTTTTTTAATTTAAAAATATTAAAGTTACTTTTTAAAAAAACTAACATTTATTTTTTTCTCTTTTTCACACCTCTTCCCCTCCCCAGAAAAGGAAAAAAAACTTTATAACAATTACACATATCAAGCAAAAAAAACCTTTGACACCTGTCATGCCAAAGCTGAATGATTAAGTCTATTTGGTGCATCCCCCTTGTGTCAGGAGGTGGAGAGCATTCCTCATCATGGGTGAATGATTGATCAAGGGGCTTAAATCTTTCAAAATCAGTTGTTTCTATAATGTTGTTCTAGTATAGATTATCCTGGTTCTTTTCACTTCATGGTACATCAATTCATACAGCTTTTCCCAAGTTCTTCTGAACCGTCTCCACTGCTTCTTACGGCACAACAGTATTGTATTATATTCATAAACCATCATTTGTGCAACTGTTCAGTTGATGGGCATTGCCTTAGTCTCCAGTTCTTTGGCACCATGAGAAGAGCTATAAGTTTCTTTCCTACTATTAAAAATGAGATTTTTATTGAGTCAAAGGGTGTGCACAAACATTGTGTGATGATCAAAAATCAACTCTGATAGATTTAGCTCTTCTTAGTAATACAATGATCCAAGACAATTCTTCCCCCGTCCCCCAAGGCAATCAAAGTTAAGTGACTTGCCCAGGGTCATACAGCTAGTAAGCATAAAGTGTCTGGGGCCAGACCTAACTGCGTCTCCCAGCTCAGCACTCTATTCACTGCACTATTTAGCTGCTCTTAATCCAAGACAATTCTAAAAGACTCATGATGGAAAAAGTTATTCACATTCAGGAAAGAACTCCAGAGTCTGAATGCAGATCAAAGCATACTATTTTCACTTTTTTCTATTCTTTCTCATGGTTTTTCCTTTTTGTTTTGATTCCTCTCTCACAGCATGACTAATGTGAAAATATGTTTAATGTGTTTGCACATGTATAACCTATATCGGATTGCTTGCCATCTTGGGGAGGGAAAAAAATTTGGAACCCAAAATCTTATAAAATGAATGTTGAAAACTATCTACATGCAATTGGAAAAAATAAAACACTATTTACAAACATCAACAAAAGCGGGGGGGGGGGGGGGGTATGTACAGTTTAGTAACTTTAGGGGCATTGTTTCTAATTTCATGAAAAAGACTTTCGCCCAGATTTGTCCAAGGATCACTCTTCTGCCTCTCAGAAATAGATTCAGTTGATTAGTGTTCTAATCCCTAAGGGTACCCAAAAGAGAGAGGGTCCAGAACACCTGACTCTCTGATTTGGAATGGTGTTCTTATATGAGAGTATCCATGGAGATGTAAAATTAGTTGGGACAAGAGTTTGGGTTTGAGTCCTGGTTCTACCACCATTGAGTTATGTAACTTTATTCAATTTATTCATACTCTCTGAGCTATAGTTCCTTTATAAAACATGATCTAGAAGGGGTGAAAGGTTCCTTCCATCTCTGACATTCTGGGAAAAAGTTTGGGTGGTTTTTGTTTGCTTTTAAAAAACAAATACGTTCTTTCCTCCCCTGTTGGTTATGTTGAGGTCTAGGGGTTCTGGGAACCCCAAAATTAAAGGGCAACAGACATGGGTCATGCCTCAAAAGAATTCAATCCAAGCCTTCTTTCAGTCAGAGACAAGGTTTATTAAAACACTGGATGGGGTGGGCAGGATTTTAAGAATCTGAGCATTTGTGGCACTTGTGTTAACAAGCAGGCCAGACTCCCAGGGATCAGAGCACTTTAATGGAGGCAAGATAGACCTTTTATACAGTAAGAATGTGGGATGATGTGATCTAGGAGTAGCTAAGTTGTCTGGAGTGACTGGGAGGTAACAAACCTGCAGTAACAGAGAAAGGCTCTAGATGGAATCAAGGAGTGGCAGTCTAGCATGGGGCCAGGTACAGACAATGAGGGTCACAATGAAAGGGCAGTTGAAAGGATTAACTCGGAAGGGCCAGATGCCCCCACTAGGGACCTGAGCCACATGGGAAAGTCCAGGGCCTTTTAGGGTTTCATCTTTAGTGCCCCATCAGTTAGAGAACAAACTAAGAAAAGAGGTGAAATAACTTTGGGTTCACAACATGCAAGCATTTCAAATGTGTAAAAATGCCATGAGAATAGGGAAGGAAGAAGAGAAACATTGAGAAGAATAATGCCTAAAGACCCCAGACCCAGCACTGTGGTTCTGTTCAGCGCTTGGCTTCTGTTCTCCTCTTTTGACCCCATTCCCATCCCAGCAACTACGGTTCTTCCATCTCTGTAGTTCAGGACAGTTTGACTCTAAATATTTCCAGCTGCTCCACTGGGGACCCAACCAACCAGTTCTAGCTGGGCAACACTCCCTCCCTCCCTCCTTTCTTTCCTCCCTCCCTTACCTGTGGGTGCTCAGCCCAAAGGAATGTAAATGTTGATGGCTAAAACCTAGCCAGACATCTTGGGATTTAGGTTTGGGGCTAGATTTCTTTCTTAAAGATCATGCCTTAAACCCAATTCATCTGGCTCTCATTGATTGTCCACAATAGGTCCCAGTCCAAGCCCCACTTAGTAGTCCTAGTTTGGGCACTGATGGCTCAGAGTGAATGTAACTGGTAATTGCTTCTGTTTGGGCTGGAAACCCTGAGGGTCTTCTCCCCCCAGATTGTGTGGTTTGGGGTTTTTTAACTATTAGGTAAAAAGGACCATTCCTTGGTTCATTTCATGCCCATCCTTAAGCATTGAATGGGCATTGCCTCAAAGTGAGAGCTCAGAGAGACTTTAGCTTACAAAGGCCAAGGTCTCCCAGAGGCCAACTCTAGTTGTCCTGGTCTATAGCTTGCCACTGGACCCAGATGACTCCAGAGGATACAGTGAGGCTGGTGACTTTTCACAGCCCGGCCTCACTTAAATCCAATTCACTTGCAAGTCATGGCATCACCTCCCTGATGCCATGGTCCTCTTGGAGAACAAAGGTCAAACAATAACAAGCCTTTCCAAGCTGTTTTTCTTTACCATGTTATCATCTTCGCCAAAATTGTTCTCCTGGTTCTATTCTCTGTGTTCTTTGATTCAGACCACCCACGGTGGTTACGGTGCAATAACAAATAACACACTGTAATATATTCCATTATATCATGTATCACACTTAAATGTACTTCTTTACACTTATCAGACGTGCTCGTTAAAATGGAGAGTCTAGGCAGAATCAGCCAATTAAGGGAGAGACTGTAGGGGCGGGGGGTGCTTCCAAAGTCAATAGTTCAGGGGTGTAATGTTGAAGTCTCCTAATGTAAGGGCAGGAGAGGGAAAGAGAGAGAAAAAAAAATGTGAGCTCTTATTGAGAGAAGGAGAATATTTTGGAGTCTAAGAAACTACCACCAAAAATTGGATTGGGTAAAAATTCAGATACCATGAATCTCAAAGGAATACCCACACACAAAGAATGCTAAACACCAGAGCTCTCAGATGGGCATTTGACAAAAACTTCAAACAGGACTCAGTAATTTCACAACTATTACAGTCTGATAAGCTCTGATAAACTTTAGAATATAAAGCGGTTCACAGGACTGCTAATTAGGCATCTTACGCTTCACTTTAGCACCACTGTTCACACTCTTCCTTGTACACATCTACTAGTAGAATGGCTAGACTCAGACCAACTTTATTGTGAATATTTTCTCTGATACAGAAGTTTTCCATGACAAAACCCCTCCTAGTGGCAGGTAGAACAAAGAACTCCCAAAGGCTCCATTTAAAGAGGACTCGGGCACCAGCCAACTCCTTGGACAGACCCTCATGTCCCAGGTCACTTACTTTCCCTCTTTCCCTTGCTGAGGAGCGAACAATCCTGCTCAGGACATGGTGACTGCCAAATGAGTGATCCAGGAAGCAAATGCCTTAAAGAAACAGTCTCTAGGGCAGCTGAGTGGGGCAGTGGATAGAGCATTGGTCCTGGAGTCAGGAAGATCTGAATGCAAATCCAGCATCAGACACTTACCAGTTGCATGACCCTGGACAAGTCATTTAATCCTGATTTCTTCTTAAAAAAAGAAGCAGTGCTAAACTTTTTGTATTACTGACTGAAATGGAGTTGAATCTAAGTCAGTCCCTGGTGGTGTTAAGCCATCACCCTGACTGCTGTAGTGTGCTGGGTAAGCAAGATGCACAATAATACAAATCTATGGAGACTTCCTATCCCCATCTTGTTTGAACAGATGTTGTTAATCATCTATACTATATGTCATCTGGGCAGCTAGGTGGCCCGATGGATAGAGCAGGGCCTACAGCGAGGAAGACTCATCTTCCTGAGTTCAAATCTGGCCTCAGACACTTACTAGCTGTATGACCTTGGGCAAGTCACTTCATCCTGTGTGCCTCAGTTTCCTCATCTGTAAAATGAACCAGAGGTTCCAGAACCTTTGTCAAGAAAACACCAAAAAGGGGTCACAAAGAGTTAGGCACGATTGAAAAGCAAACAAATGTGTGACCTTGGGCAAGTTACTTAACCCCAATTGCCCTACCTTCCCCCTCCAAAAAAGCAAAAAAAAAGAAAAGAAAAAAAATGAACAAAATTGAATGGGCTGCCTCAGGAGGTAGTGAGTTTTCTTTCTCTTGAGGCCTTCTTGCAAAAGCTAATGGAAATCTAGTCAGGTAGATCCCTTTCAGATATGCTTTGAAATAGAGGTAACTTCGAACTCAGAGATTCTGTGAATGTTTCCATGACTTCTGCTGCCAAGAAACACAGTCAGAGACTAGGTCTTGTGAAATCCCAGAGGTATACTTGCTACCTGTTATCTCTTCCTGTTTCAGATCTTCAGATCCAGTACTGAGGAGTAGCTCCATGGCAGACCTGATAACCTTCATTTGGTTCTCAATGTTACTAACCCTAACACACAGCCAAATACCAACACAGGAGGGTAAGTATGAGGTTATAAGTGATTTTTTAAATCTTTTTATTTGTCCTTGAAGTTTTGAAATATTTTCTTTTTCTGGGAACCTGGAAATGTTTACCTTGATTCAGAATTATCATTCCAGCATTAAACTTGTTAAGGTTTGTTATTATTAATTTTTGTTAGTTATCTCTCATTGGGCTAATTAGCTATTGTTAAATTATTGTTAGCTATTCCTTGCTGGGCTGACTAGAAAGCTTTAAAATGTTGATATGATATGATTGTCTCATTGGGCAGTGGAAAGAATGTTGGGTTTGAATGACATAGGTTCAGATCTCAGCTATTCCACTTACTGCTTCTGCAGCCTTGGGTAAGTCACTGAAATTCTCTGAGTCTCAGTTTTCCTATTTGTGAGATTAGGGAAGGCTGACCTATGGTTAATTAAGATCCCTTTTAGTTCAAAATATGTGATCTTATGATCTTGGCTCTCAGGGGCAGGAGGCCAAAGGACTAGATTTGTGCTACTGACAACAAAGTCCATCATCTTCAAGACAGGAATTGTATTATGACAAATGCTGATTGTGTGCCCCTATCTTCACCATTTTGAAATTTTAAAGGTATCTTAAGAGAAAAGAGGGAGTAGTAGCCGTGCCTGTTTTTAAAAATAAATTTTAGTGGTAACTTTTATTTTTACACCGCTTAAATTCCTCCCTTCACTTCTTCTAGGAAAGTCTCCCATATAGCAAAGAATTTTTTTTTAAAGAAATAAAAGACAAATCAGGAAAACCAAATAACAGTGAAAAAATATAAAAATATATGCAATGTTCCACACCCACTTCACATCTTTACAAAGGAGTAAAGGGTGGTGTCTTCTCATATCTCTTCTTTGGTGCTGGCTTATTCTTTATAATAAGAATAAATGTGTGGGGTGGCCAGGTGGCTCAGCGAGTAAGAGCACCAGCTTCAGTGTCGGGATGAGCTGGAGATCAAATCCCGGGCTCAGATACTCAGCACCACACCCAGAAATAACTGGCCGTGTAACCTTGAGCAAGTTACTTAACCCCGATTGCTTAAAAAAAAAAAAAAAGAATAAATGTGGCAGGGAGGCAGTCCAGGGTATAGAGCACTAGGCTTGGAATTAGAAAGATTCGTCTTCATGAGTTCAAATCTGTTCACAGACACTTACTAGCTGGGGGTCACGGGCAAGTTACTTGACTTTGTTTGCCTCAGTTCCTCATCTGTAAAATGAACTGTAGAAGGCAATGGCAAACCACTCCAGTAACTTTGTCAAGAAAGTCTCAAAACTGGGTTGTGAAGAGTCAGATACAACTGAACATATTCTTCATAATTTCTGCAATATTCTTTTGTATTATTTTATGGTGGTTGTTATTATGTTGCTATAGTTATTGCATATATCGTTTTCCTGTCTCTGCTTATTTCATTTTGCATCAGTTCATGTAATCCTTCTCTGCTTCTCAGTACTTATCATTGGACAGGTTTGTCATTTCTTATAGCATTGCAATTATATTCCATTATAATTATAATATAATCCATTATATTCACATACCACAACTAGTTTAGCCATTATTATTTAATCTGTGGGCATTTACTTTATTTCCATTTCTTTTGTTTTCCTTGGGGACATCCCTTTATTTTCCAATTTTAAAAGGTAGGAATACAAAGGATTACACATTGTGAACAATCAGAGACCTCAAGTATCATTTAGTAGGAACCTCTCATTTTAGAGAGAAGAACACTAAGGCTAAGGAAAGAAAATGAATAAGTCAGGGTCACACAGTAAGGCAAAGGTAGCCAGCACTGTACCAGACCTCTCAGGGGACAGGGGTGGGGCTGATCAAGGGTTATAGCTGAGTCTTCTCTTGGCCTTGGGATGAGGTCTGACTGAGCGTTAAAGAGGGTAGAAGGCCGACGATCTTTGGTTTGGGGGCTGTCCTATCATCTGACTGGGAGTGATGTAGGCCCCTGGCTTCTGGATCTGTTTGGGCACCAAGTCGGGCAGGAACTGACCACTGGAGCAGCCAAAACCCTCTTCATTTTCTGTACTGAGTCCTGCCTCCAAGGGCTGTAAGCATTGCATGCTGTGAAGCTGGGCTGGCCCAGGGAGCCTTTGGGGAGTCTGGTTCCAGAAAGATGCTCCCAACTGCAAATAAGAGTCCGACTTCTTCTCAGAGTTTTGTATTATCTGGGCATAACCTCTATCTTTCTGAGTTGGGAAGTGTCGGCTGGAGCTCCTTGGGGAAATCTGGGCCTTTTCCTGCTTGATAGATCAAGGGGCATTTCACCTGGGAGATCCAGGGAGGATAGAAGGCTATACATTTCACCAGCTGGGGGTAGATGGGGTCAAGCTCTGTCTGCATCTCATTTTTTACAGGTTATAATCAGATCCTTTACTTCCATTTTGACTGCTGGAAGGGTGGCAGCTCCTCTGTGGTTGGTGGTCAAAACAAAACTCTACTAGCCCAGAATGGGTAGGACACAAAGAAAGAGAGACAGACAGACACCAACAGAACCAGCTGGAACCACTTACAGGCAAAATTTCTGCATCCCAAGTTTGCCCGGAGATTGAGGTACAGATTGTACTCTGGCTACGTCTAGCCCTCATATCTCAATAGAACAGAACAGATTCACCCCAATTTTGAGGTCCTGAATTGTCACAGGAATGTAAATTTTTAAGACCTTCCCTGCCCTTAGGTTAAGTGCACCTGGAGCCTGTGGTGGGAGGCTTGTTTTTCAGGAACTCCCACACCTTGGTGCTTTGTGATTGGGTAATGGGTCAAGAGGATTGTTACATTCTCTGACCTGGGAGAAGGCTATATAATCCCTGATGTGAGACTTTGTTTTGGGGCTCATTTTGAGAAGTGTTCTGTGATTTGACCTGATGAGACTTTGGGCAGCCATTGAGAACCCCCCGGCTTTGAAAAACCCAGATGTTCATGCGTCCCTCTCTAGTAACTGTGATTTGGTATGGATGTAATAGTTGGACAGTTGGAGGCCTGTCTGCTTGAAATGTTTCTGTCTATTTACTCTGAAGTTCGGGGTGCTGACCTTTTTCCCTTGAACTAGGTAAATGATATGTTTGATTGATTAAAGCAAGATTGTTAACCCATTTTGAGTTGCTTTCCTTTAGAAAAGCAGATCTAAGAACCTGTCTTAGCAGCCACCCTGGAGACACTGGGGTGCTTGCTGCTACAATATGAATACACACAGGGTCGAATAAGGAGCCAGTCAAAGTCAGGAGGCAGGTGCAATCTTTCCCTCCTTGAGACCTGGGGCCCTGGAACTTCATCAGGGGCTATCCCCCCTAGGAATTGGGGTGAGCAGATGCCTATCTCCCGAGGCCGAGAGTTCTTCCTATGTGGCAAAATCTCACTGGATCCCCATGCAATGGCCAGGGCTGCTTCCTCCTCATCCCTCCCTTTTCTTATCTCTCTTTCTCCGAAGGGGAGACAAGGAGAAAGCTGGAAGTCCAACAGTTGCCCTGGCTGTTTTTGAACACAGAGGTTGTTAGTTACAGAAAGACAGACAGAAAGGCAAGCACACAAACATACCAACATATAAGACCCACACACCAACAGACAGACAGATAACCACTCACCTCCAGAGGCTGGCACAGAGATCTGGGTCCAAAGAGCCAAAATGTGACTTGATCAATGTCAGGGGATGGTCTGGACTCTCTCAGCCTTCAGTTCTGAGCTCTGAAAAAAATTTCAGATGCCAGCTGCTTAAGGAAATCAGAGCTGAGTGGCTTCTATCCCCTGAGTCCAAGGATTTTTCCAGTTTTTGCATCTTGGACAACAACACAGAATGTTGTCTATCTCACTAGGGCCTCCAAATGTTGTACAAGCAAGACCCAAGTAACAATTTAGAATAGGACCCTTTATTATACACCATGTTGGCTGATCAGGCCACAAACACATGGCGGGCTGACGAGGTACCACCCCACCATCCCAGGTTGCACAGCAGCGATCTCAGGTAAAACCTCAGCTTTTAAAGGGAGGCCACATGGCCAACAGTTAGGTTTTACATAAGCAGAAACTTGCAGAGGCCAAGAACAGTCATTGGTCAGTACACACCTTGAAATTCCGGCCAGCACCAGGTCTGCCTGACTCAGAAGCCCTCCCACCTCTGTACAGGTGAGCTGACTGGAGAAGAGCAGAGACCCAGTGGGGGAAGGTGGAGCTGACCCAGCAGTCTGTTTACTTCCCTGAGATTGGGGGATGGGGAAACCAGATACAACTATGGCAGTGGTGATGGTGTTGGCAGAGGGTGTCAGGCCCTCTCTCCAGGAAGGCTACTCCCCTCAATGACGGTAGCAAGGGCCACCCGCTGGTTCAGAATCAAGGTGTGCTCATGTCAATTACACATGAAAGTGACCTAGATTCGGGTTCCATTCCTCACTACTACATGTACATGCCTTGAGGAGGGCAGCAGCTGTTTCTTTGTTTTTAGATCTTTACTCTCTTTCACCAATCCCCAATGCCACACCCAATCAAGACGCTTTAAGTAGTAGGGGCTTAATCAATGTTTGGTAAAGGAGTGAGCATGTGGGATGGGCAACCAGCACTCCCGTAACTGGGACTCTCTAAGCTAAGGCTTGAGCACCTTTGGTAGGGGATACAAGAATGCTTGTTCAGCTATGGGATGGACCGATGGCCTCTGCTGTGCTTCCCAGCTCCTGTGGCTTGCAACTCTGGGAAGGAAGGAAGGAAGGAAGGAAGGAAGGAAGGAAGGAAGGAAGGAAGGAAGGAAGGAAGGAAGGAAGGAAGGAAGGAAGGAAGGAAGGAAGGAAGGAAGGAAGGAAGGAAGGAAGGAAGGAAGGAAGGAAGGAAGGAAGGAAGGAAAGGAGGGAGGGAGGGAGGGAGATGGTAGTGATTGATACTAGAGCCCGAGAACTTCAGAGGGTTCTTCGACAGACGGCGAGACAGAGACAGATGGAGGGGGAGAGAGAGAGAAGGGGGAATGGGGTGAGGAGAGAGGGAGGGAGGAAAGGAGTGAGATGGGGAAGGGGGGAAAGAGAGAGGGAGGAGGGGAAAGGGAAAGAGGGGGAGAGATAGGGAGAGAGAACATGAAAGCGGGACAGAGAACAAGAGGAAAAATGGGTTTTATTTCCATTTCTTTGCTGTGATAAAAACTGCAACTGATATTTTCAAATGGACTATACTGCTGCATTTCTAAATACATAGAGAGGTAAATGCATTATATATGAGTTTATATGCATGGCAGTTCACTTAAAATGAGACCTACATTTTTCCCATTGATGTTGAAATGAATATAACAATTGGAACCCTGAGAATGAATGAATGAATGAATGAATGAATGAATGAATGAATGAAGGGAGGTGCTGGCAGTGATTGACAGAAGCGCCCTAGAACTTCAGAAATTTCTTCAACAGGCCTCGAGAGGGAGAGGGAGAAGGAGAGGGTAAGAGATAGAGAGAGAGAGACAGAGAGAGGAAATGATATACGTATGTGCCATTACATACAATCCTGTGTATTGTTTGCATGTTGCGCTGTATCTTTTTCTAGAAGAGAGACTTGGAATACTTTGTAAAATCCTAGCAATGCTCACTCCAATATTTGAACTCATTAAATATGGTTCCCATACACATTCTTTTCCACAAATGTTAATATGACAGAACTGCAGAGAGGTTGGTCTGTTCCTCCTTTTCTCCTGTTCACTGAGTGAAAAGGAAAAAAGAAATATATTTGTATGATATACTATATATGTTTTAGTGTTTAATATAGATATAGGTGTATATATATATATTACTTTTATATATATACACACACATATATATAATATGTATATATATAATTTTTACCTTTATGCCATATTTCAATTCTGAGGGGACTTTAACAGATATATATATAAAATACACAATATTATAGAAAGCCGTTTGGGTCCAGGCTCAGCTTCTTGCTATCTCTGTAAATTTGGAAAGAACATCTGACCTCACGGGGTCTCAGTTTTATTATTTATAAAATGAGGGAAACGAAGTCAATCTCTAAGTCCTTTTTAGCTCTTATATTCTAAGGAAATGAAAAATGTAATCATTTTTCTCACCATGTCCACAATCCTATTGATCTACTTGTCACAAATTGTATATTCCAAATGGCCAAATCACAGCCATCATCACTTAAGTAACTTAAGGATAATTTCACTGACAGTTCAGTTAAGATGATAGCACCATAGGGGCAGCTAGGCCCTGGAGTCAGGAGGAGCTGAGTTCAAACATGACCTCAGACACTTAACACTTACTAGCCATGTGACCCTAGGCAAGTCACTAAACCCCAATTGCCCTGCCCTCCCCGCTCCAAAAGGCCAAAAAATAAAAACATAATAGCTCTGTTAATAGAGCCACCCCTGATCAAAAGGAAACTGTCCATCATGGGATTTTCAAACTGTATTTGGAGTATTATTCTGAGTGTCCTTCTACATACTGATGGATACATGATCTAATAAATATTCTCATTACCTAATCCATCCATACGTGTAATTCTTTTTTCAAATTTTATTTATTTTGTTTTCAACGTTCATTTCCACAAGATGTTGAGTTACAATTTTTTCTCCCTGTCTTTCCCCTACCCCCACAACAAAATAGTGAGCACACTGAATGAATACCCCTCCCCCAATTTGTTCTCTCCCGTATCCTCTCCCATCTCCCCCCAGCTTTCGAGTAGGGCAAGATGCATTTCTATACCCTAGCGCTGTATGTCTTATTTCCCAGTTGTACATACATGTCATTCTTATCTATGCCTTTTTATTCATGTTGGGGCCCTTTCCACTGCCCCAATCCCACCCCTTTGCTGCATTCAAAGGCATTCTCTTACTGCTCCCATTGGATCTTGTTGATACTTTGGGGGCTGACTTCTGTACATCTATGTCTCACTGCTGAGAGTGTGTTTATTAGCTGCTGAGTTAGAAGGGCTGAGGAATTCTCTATGTACTAACTGCCCTGCGTTATTCCTCTCTCTCTCTCTCTCTGTACATTCCTGGAGCATTCTCACCTGCAGACCTTTCTTCACACTATGCCTTATGCATGAAATCTGACCTTTCAGCTCAAACTTTACAGTCCTTCCCATCTCATCCAACACCACTTCCTCTGGGAATCCTTCTTTGAAACACTCTCCACCAGAGGTGAAATTTCTTTTCAGGAACTTCACATAACATTTTGTTCAACCTTAGAAAGTCAACACTATTTTGCGTTTTAATTATTTGTGTGGGTTTTATCAACCCTGCCAGACTCAAGCTTCATGAGGGCAGAAATTTTATACATTCCTTCAGAGTACTCTTCATATAGCATGTACTTTAGTAATATTGGTTGAACTGGGGGTGGCCAGGTGGCTCAGCGAGTAAGAGCACCGGCTCCAGAGTCGGGATGACCTGGAGATCGAATCCCAGGCTCAGCACCGCTCAGCATCACTCAGCACCACACCCAGAAATAACTGGCCATGTAACCTTGAGCAAGTTACTTAACCCCGATTGCTTTAAAAAAAAAATATATATATATATATATATATATAGATTGAACTGAATTTATGTTATTGCTGAAAACTTTCAATTCCAGATTCTCCAATTAAAAACATAACTTTTGATACAAAGACAAGATGGCTGAGGTGGACCAATGTGGAGAATGTAAATGACGTCAAATGTATTGTTAAAGTGCTCTCAGAATTCGAATATCACACAAAGGTAAAAATAATTTTGTGTGTTTGTGTATAAAAGTCATGTATGGGGGGTGGCTAGGTGGCATGGTGAATAGAGTACCAGCCCTGGAATCAGAAGGACCTGAGTTCAAGCCCAGCCTCAGACACTTAACACTTACTAGCCATGTGACCTTGGGCAAATCACTTAACCAAATTGCCTTCCCCCCAAAAAATGTCATGTATGACACATATCTATGTGTGTGTATATATATATATATATAAACATATATGTATATAATACAAATAATATGTTCCTTTTCACCTATTTACTCAGTGAACTCAAGTAAAATTATTTCAAAGAGCTAATGGTCAATACTAGCATATTCACACCTAGGAATTTTTGTACTTGGAATAAATAGTACATACTGCTCCCTGAGGCATATGTCACCAAAGGCACACTCAGTGGTGGGGGAGGGGCATAATACCAACCAAACACTTAGGGACACTGTAAGGCTGCTGAGATGCTACTCATCCTTATCAAAGAAAGTAGGCTATTTGGGAGCTTCTTAGTTTAAATAATTCTTTTTGACATTTGTGTGCTAAAGTTAGTTGTTTCTTCCACTTGGCATCTCAGAGCATAAATACTGGGTGAAGTTCGTGTAGACTAGTAACTTTTCTAAGAAACAGAGAGACTTTGGGGAGAGGAAACTGAAAGAAATCAACCCTGACACCTCCACACAAAAATAATAGCAAACATTTGTATAACACTTTGTTTTACAAAACATTTTGCATATGTCACTTGATTGTCATAACAACCCAGACCCATTTGACAGAGGAGAAAATGGAGGGACAGAAAGATTAAATGACTTGACAAGAGTTTCACAGCTGATAAGGTTCTGAGGCAAGATTTGAACTGACTCTCAGGTCTTCCTGACTCCACGCCCAGCACTTTTGGGAGGTAAAAAGAAGAAAAAAAGCTAAAGCTAAAAGATTTCTCAAGGATAATCTATCTCATGCAGCTGCCTCATTTTTTTTGGAGAAGGCAATTGAGGCTCCAGAGAAGGGAAATGGTCACAGAGGATGGCTCATTTAGCACATTGAAATTGAAGCTGAGGGGAAACAGAATCATAAGGAGGTCAAATCTCATGGATTCATGTATCAGGGAGTTGAAAGAGGATCTTAAATGCCATTTTTGTCCAGCTTCCTGTAGCACCAACTCAATATTCACAGCACTGAAGATGACTGTGAATATGCTGGCATAGTTCTCAATCACAAAATATAACAGACTCTCTATATGGAAGATAAAAGCAAAACATTTATTCAGACACCAGAAAACTGAATCCCAAAATCAGAAAGTCAAACCCATCATAGTAGCAAAGAAGTTAATACATCATAGCACAGCATGAAGCCACACCATCCTTTAGCCTTCCCACAAACACTCACAAGCCTAGCTGTCTCCTTGGGTACATCCTCTCTTCGCTCCAGCTCTAACTGCTCTGACTCCTAGCTTCCTGGTGGGCTCTACTCCACCCTTCAGCAAACTCCTCCCACCACAGGCTCCATGTGCTTACATTTGGCCTATTAGGGGGCAGGGAAGATCTTCAAATTCCCTTAATCTTATTAAGGGGCAGGGAAGATCTTCCAGTTCCCATTAGCATTATACCTCCTCACTTTATAGAGGAAAAAAAATAGAATCAGAATTAGTGCAAAGGAAGGAACAGAACCCAGGTTTTCTGATTGCTCATCTAATGGTCTTTTGACAAGTTTGTTGAAACTTCCTCAGGGGGATTGATCTCTGGTCTCAAAACTTAGAACTAATAGTTGACTACTCTAAGACCTGCCTATTTCTTGACAAGTACCAAATAATTTAGATCGTCACACTTTTGCAATATTGCTGAATATCTAATATTGACAGGCATACCACATTTCCAATTTTTGTTTCATCATTTCCTTTGAGATTCTTGAATGAATTTCATAATAATTTTTAATGGTTATAAACTAGCTGTGTGACCTTGGACAAGTCACTTAACCCCCAATTACTCTCTAAAAGGCAAAAAAAAAAAAGAGCTAGTAGTTGAATGGATAGGGCATCCCTGGATCCTTCCAGGTGCAGCCTGACTCTAAGTTCAGCCCCCAGGTTCCAGTCATCAGGAAAATCTGAGCATCTTGGAGGAGCAAAGCTTCCATGGAATGCACAGACTCCTGGGATGAGAGGCAGAAGTAACCCAGAAGGCATGGCCCTGGAGAAGGGCTAGGGAACCAGATTCCTACCCTTACTCCCCTCAGTGGTGGTTTTACATCATCAGTTCATCACACTTTCAACCTAGTAATTATTGCCTATTGGTATATGAGATGCCAGGGAGAGAGGTTTCCAGAGGATAGATAATAGACATGCTCCCCTCCTCAATACAGAGAGGTGATAAACTACGTCAGCAGGATTTTGTACCCTTTATCAGACCCTCTACCACCGTGTTGGGTGCTTTGGGGTTTTGTTTTTTTCCTTTTGTCTGAATAGGGGAGTCAAAAATGACTGTCAAGTTGAGAGGAAGAAAAGAGGCCATTAACAAAGCTTTTTTTAAAAAAACAGGCAAGGGGGGCCAGGTAGCACAGCGAGTAAGAGCACCGGCTCCAGTGTCGGGCTGACCTGGATCAAATCCGGCCTCAGATACTCAGCACCACATCCAGAAATAACTGGCCGTGTAACCTTGAGCAAGTTACTTAACACCGATTGCTTTAATAATAAAAAAAAAAAGTTAAAAAAAACAGGCAAAACTTCTATGGGAAAGGTCCCCATGATTTAAAAAGAGAATATCATCCCCAAGAAATTGACAATAGTCCTGTGCAGTTCACAGTGCAAAATATTATTTCCATTTTTCAGTGAGAAAATTAAGGTGTAGAGATGTTAAGTAACAGAGCCCAGGAAGACCTGAGTTCCAATTTGACCTGGACACTTATTAGCTGCGTGTTTCTAGACAAGTCACTTACTTCTGTTTGCCTCAGTTTCCATGACTGTCAAATGGGGATAATTATAGCACTTACTTTGCAGTGTTGTTATAAGGATCAAATGAAATAATATTTGTGAAAAGTGTTTGGTAGATTGCCTGGCCCATATTAAGAATTATATAAATGCTTCTTTCCTTACCCCTCTCTTTTCCAGCATCTGACACCAAGTAAGTGACTATGCCAGAACTCTAGACCAGATCTTTTGATTTTCAAGTTCAATAATCTTTCCAGTCCAACATGGAGAAGAATTCTGGGAAGCAAGGTGACTTAGTTCTCAACAGTTATAGCTTTATACAATGTCACAGGTAGACAGGACCTTAGGCAGCATTTAGTCTAATTTCCTCGTCTTATTTGTCCTGTTTAATGATCAATTGACTAAGTAATAATTGTGTGATATTTTGTTTCTTTTTTTAGGCAACAAACAACAGTATGTGCCATATGACGGGGCTGTTTACTTGGTGCCAAGGGGTAGACCTTGAAATTCAGGGATTTGCTGGGAAAAGATTTTCAAAAACATTCCAGGTTCTCCAAAGAGGTGATGTAGCACAATGTTCAACATGTTTTTTTTGCTTCCTCATCATCCTCAAAACTAAATTTTGTCTGCACACAATGTACAAATCTATTTTCTTTCCTTTCTGTCTTCTAGGAGAAAAAGGGACCACTAAAGAAAGTGTGTCCTGCCAGGTTCATGATACAAATCTCATGGACTGCAAATGGACAGTAAGGAAAACTCCAAGAGATATCCAGTATCAATTTTTTTACTCAAAATACGCAAAGTAGGTTTTGGTCTTACAGGGAAACCCCTTTACAATTCTGTCATAAAAAAATTTTTTGGATCTTTCACAACAATACTTTGGCTATTTCAGTGCTTTTGCAGATAGAGAATGTCCAAAATACATGACAGATTCTGAAGGAAGACGTGTTGGATGTCATTTTAATAACATCTCAGGATTCGAAAGCTTTAGAGAACATCACTTCCTAGTAACCGGAACCAGCAGTGGAAGGGAAGTCCAGTGTAATGATGCGTACATTTCACTAAGTGAAATTGGTAAGAATAATTTCTGTTTCTTACACATTCATGCTAGTGAGACATGGGTCATGTTTTTATTTGTGGTGATTGGACGAATGGTTTGGCTCTATTACGTCTCATAAAATGTATCTCAAGTGCTGCTTCTGCCAGCCTGTTCTTCGTATAACTGAGATAAGATGTGTCTTCCTCATGGACATGTTTCTTCTTTTTTTTTTTAACAAAGTCTGTATGGATAATTTTTGTTTCTACATCACCTTGACTTCCAAATATTTTTTCCCTTCCCCCTTCCCAAAGAACCATCTCTTGTAACAAAGATTTTAAAAGACTAGGAATAAGTAATTCAGCAAAAAACTAACCAACACAACTAATGTTGTTGTTCAGTAGTTTCAGTCATATCCAACTCTTTTTTTTTTAGAACTTTTATTTATTTATTTTATTTTTTGCCTTTTTTTTGGAGGGCAATTGGGGTTAAGTGACTTGCCCAAAGTCACACAGCTAGCCAGTGTGTCAAATGTCTGAGGTCGGATTTGAACTCAGGTCCTCCTGACTCCAGGGGTGGTGCTCTATTCACTGCACCACCTAGCCGCCCCCATATCCAACTCTTTGTGACCACATGTGGGGTTTTCTTTGCAAAGATAGTGGAGCATTTCCTTCTCTAGCTCATTTTACAAATGAGGAAACTGAGACAAGCAGGGTTACATGACTTGCCCAAGGTCACACAGCTAGATAGTATCTGAGGCCAAATTCAAACTCAGGAAGATGAGTCTTGCACTCCATCCACTACACCACTGAGACATCATCTGTTCTGAGCAGTGCATTCAGTATTCCACACCCATAGTTCCACACCCACTCTGCAAATGTGGGAGGGAAGTTCATTTCCCATTTTTTTCAGAGATGAATATGCTCCTTATAACTGCATGGTATTGCTGTTGTTTCCATTTACGTTGTTGTAGTCAGTTGGCATATTCCTGAGTCTACTAACTTCGCTTTATGTCACTTCAGTTCATAGAAATCTTTCCATGAATCTCCTTTCTTCATAGTCTTATGGTTCAGTAATATTCCACTCTATTCATATACCAGTTTAACCATTCCCCAATCAGTGTGTATCTACTTTGTTTCCCGCTCTTTGCTGCTACAAAAGGTGCCGCTATAAATATCTCGGTGCATATGGGCTTTTTTTTCCCCCCTATTTTGGGCTTATATATGTTTAGCAATGGGACAATTTTTAGTGTGGAGGAAAACAGCAAAAGGCGTGAAGAAAGCTGAAAACATGCTAGAAAATCAGTCAACAAACATTTTTTTGAAAGTACCTTAAATCTCTTTAGGAAGATTAGAAAGTTCCCTGGGGCACTGAAAGGTTAAATAACTTCCCTATGGTCACATTGAGGGGCAGTTAGATGGTGCAGGAAATAGAGCACCCGAGTGTAGAGTCTTGAAGATCTGTATTCAAAGATGGCCTTCAGATACTTGCTAGCTGTGTGACCCTGGATAAGTCATTTAACCCCTATTTGCCTCGGTTCCTCATTTGGAAAATAAGGACACACTAGAGAGGGAAATGACGGACCACTCCAGTATCTTTGCTAAGAAAACTCCATGGACACATCTGAACAACAATGGTCACATCACTAGAATAGGGTCCTGGAAACAACAAACATTTATTAAGCTCCTCCTACATGCCAGGCACAACTCTAGGTACTGAAGATACAAAGACAAAAAAACAAAACAGCTCCTACCCTCAAGGAGTGAAGTGCTGGAAATATAAAGAAAGGCTTAAACTGTCCCTGTTCTTAAGTTGTTCACAATATCATGGGGGAGACACAAACTAGAGACATGCAGAATAAGCTGGGAATAATAAACAGAGGGAAGGCCACATCATCCAGAAAGAGGAGGAACACTCAAAGCCTTTCATAACCTCACCCCTTCCATTTCCAGGTCTTATTACATTTTACTCCCCACTCCCATTGACTCTGGGATTCATTGACACTGGCCTTCTTCCTATTCTTCATGTAAAACTCTCTATCTCCTACTTCTATGCATTTTCTCTAACTGTCCCCATGCCTGGAATTCTCCGAACCCTCACTCATCTCCACCTCTAGGATTCCCTAGCTTTCTTCAAGTCACAGCTAAAGCCCCACAAAGAATTCTTTCCCAATTTCCATTGATGCCAGGGTTTTTCCTTTAATGAGATAAGGAATTTTTTTTTGTCTTTTTGGAGGGGGGAAGACAGGGCAGTTGGGGTTAAGTGACTTGCCCAATGTCATACAGCTAGTAAGTGTTAAGTGTCTGAGACTGCATTTGAATGCAGGTCCTCCTGACTCACCAGGGCTGGTGCTCTATTTACTGTGCCACCTAGGTGCCCCAAAATAAGGGACTTTCAACTCCTGATGAAAAGAACTGAGTAGAAAATTTGACATATAACCATAAAGTAGCATAAAAAGGTAAACATGAGTGAGAAATCATAAGAGACTAAACAAGATTAAATTATTTGCATTCTTACATGTGGAGATGATACATGTAACCCCTCAGAAATGTATCATCACCAAGGGTCTTAGAGTCTAAATGAGAGCCTAGATATAATCTGGTTATGTTTGAATGCTCTTAAAAGAAGAATGGAAGGGTAGGGAAAAGGAATACTCTGGGAGAGGAAAATAGGGAAAATCATCTCACATAAATAGGGTGCACAAAGAAGAATTTATACAGGGGAGGGGACAGTGGGAGGGAGAAGGAGACAGTTGAATGTCACTCTCATCTGGACTGGTTAAAGGAGGGAATAATACACATAGACATAGTCGAGTACAGAAATTCATCTTATCTAACAGAGAGTTAAGAAGGAAATGGGGTTCAGGGGGTGGGAATAAGAGAGAGGGTAGATTAACGCAGGCAGTAATGAGAAGAAAAACAGAAAATGTTCTACTTTTCAAGTGCAGAAATCCAGATATGATCTAGATAGATTTTAGTAAAGAATTTGTCAAAGTCTAAATCACACACAATATGCGAGATAGATTGTAGTACAATTTGTTATATTCAGAGCTAATTGAATGGCCAGAACCAAAGAATAGTCATGTTCATTGTTTAATGTCAGTTTGGAAGGAGATTTCCAGTGGAGCACTCTAGCTGTCTGTACTTGGCCTTGTGCTATTTAATATGTTTATCAATGACTTTTACAAAAGCGTAGGTAAAATGGTATGCTGCAGCTACCTAGTAACTGACTCATGAGAAAGACTGTTATATGTTTAGTGTGCATATCTACACTTCAGAAATCAGCAAATGATGAAAGATAGAATCAATCATTTTCTGGTGAAATCAAGACTTAATTTATCGTTTTGCTGTTGTCTAGGCTTAAGAAAGTGAGGAATTTTTAATAATGCCATTTCAACTTAAAAGTGTACATTCCCCTCCCCCTCTGCCAGGGCTGCTTGTTAAACATTTGTAAGCACACCTCTGCAAACATGATATGTTTATACAATTTGTGGGTGACCCAAAGCTGGGAGAAATGTTTTTTTTTTCCTTTGGCTGGAAGGGACCTAGACCTTTTTAAAAAATCAACTAATTTATTTTTAGTTTTCAACATTCACTTTTAAAAGATTTTGAGTTCTAAATTCCCCCCCTCCTGTCCTCCTTCCCTAAGACTGAATACAATTTAATATAGGCTATACAAGTACAATCACATTAAATATATTTCCACATTAGTTATGTCTTGAAAGAAGAATATGAACAGAAGAGGAAAACTATGAGAAAGAAAAATACAAAAAAGGGAAAGAAAATAGTATGTGTCAGTCTGCATTCAGACTCCATAGTTCTTTCTCTGGATGTGGATAGCATTTCCATCATGAGTCCTTTGGAATTTACTTAAATCATTGAATTACTAAGAAGAGCTAAGTCTTTCAATGTTGGTTATCACACAATGTTGTGTGGTACACACAATGTACACAATATTACAGTGTACATTGTTCCCCTGGTTCTGCTTACTTTATTCAGCACCAGTTCATACAAGTCTTCCCAGGTTTTTCTGAAATCTGCCTGCTCATCATTTCTTATAGAACAATAGTATTTCATTACTTTCGTATACCACAACTTGTTTAGCCATTCCCTATTGACCAATTCTTGGCCACCACAAAAAAAGCTGCTATAAATATTTTTGTACACATAGGTCCTTTTCCCATTTTTAATGATCTCTTTGAGATACAGACCTAGTAGTGATATTGCTGGATCAAAGGGTATGCACAGTTTTATAGCCCTTTGGGCATAGTTCCAAATTGCTCTCCAGAATGTTTGGATCAGTTCACAACTCCACTAACAATGTATTAGTGTTCCAATTTTCCCACATCTCTTCCAACATTTATAATTTTTTTTTGTCATGTTAGCCAATCTGATAGTTGTGATGTGGTACCTCAGAGCTGTTTTGATTTGCATTTCTCTAATCAATAGTGCTTTAGAGCATTTTTTTCATATAACTATAAATAGCATTAATTTCTTAATTTGAAAACTGCCTTTTCATATTCTTTGACTTTTTATCAATTGGGGAACGACTTCTATTCTTATAAATTTGACTCAGTTCTCTATATATTTTAGAAATAGACCTTTATCAGAGTCACTGGTTGTAAAAATTCTTTCCCAGTTTTCTGCTTCCCTCCTAATCTTGGTTAAAGGAATTTTAAAATGCTCTGAGAGGTATAATGTCTAGGACTAGGGAGATAATAATTCAGCTGAATTCCACCCTGGTCAGAACAATCTACATTTAGTGTTTAATTTGGGGCACCATATTTTAGGAAAGGTATTCAACAGCTGAATAGCATCTAGAGGAGAGTGACTAAGATAGTACAAGGTCTTGAAAATGAAACCATATGAAAATCAGTTAAAGCAACTGGGAATGTTGAGCCTGGAGAAAAGAATTGGCTACCTAAGACATGATAGCTGTTTTTGAGTATTCAAAATGCTTTAGCATTAGAGGAAATCATTCTGCTTGATTGGACCAAGAATTGATTGGTCAGAATTAGGAACAATGGATGAAGGTTTCAAAGAGATAATTTTAGAGGAAAAAAAATGTATAATTACAGCTATCACAAAGTGGAATGGGCTACCTTGCAAGTAGCAGGCTCCCCCTGACCCCAGATGCCTTCAAGGAAAACTTGGAGGACTACTTATTCATGGTCTCTAAGGTACCTTAGAGCTGTGAGATTCTATACTTCTGTTTGAGACTTATCTTACTCTACCAAAACAGATGTATTATTGAAATTAAATATTATACCAAGTAGGATTCCGTAGCCTCTCAAGCTCTCCATCAAGTGTATGGCTGAATATATGTACTACTCTTGGAAAATCATTCATGAAAGACCACTGATTTCCTTCTCATGTTTTTATCAAAGGTATACTCAATGTGTCCAAAGACCATTTTTATAAAGATGAGAAAGTAGGCACATGGGTTGAAATTATTAATGTCTTCTTGGTTGCTTTTTTGGGGATAAAAAGGGTATAATCTATTTTCTCTTATTTTAGAATCTTCCCCTTTTTCAGATTTCTTGAAAATCAATTCCTATATGTCTTTAAAACTGTATCATTCAAAAAAAAAAACTGTATCATTCCAAAAAAAAAAAAAAAAACCCTGTATCATTCCCATTATTGGCAGGGGTTTTTTTCTGTTTATATTTCAACAATTCTAGCTATTTCCTTCAATTTCTTAAATACATTGACATTTCCTCACATAGGACTTTGAGGGTGGAACTCAAAAGTAAATTAAATGGTAAAGAGGGGTGTGGAAGAGAAGAATTAAGAGAGCTGATATCAGATAGCCTCAATTTTCCAAGTAAAGTAAAAGATAAGTTAATCTCGCCAGGAGTAAAGTGGGGAGACCCAAAAAGACATAAAATAAAGTAAAAATAAAATAAATTTAATTAGCATAAATTTTAGCCTTGACAATTTCATATGGAATAAAAGCTTTTATTATCGATTGGGGACTATTTTCTGTATTAGTGAGATTAATTTAATTTAATTAATTAATGAGATTTCCTATGTGTTTCCTATATCTTCCTATGAAATCTCATTTATTCTAATTAAAGATGTTGAAAATTTCGCTCATTTCATTTCTTGAAAATATGCATAATGATATTTCCTATGTGTCCAGACTTTAAGAACACCCTGTATTACAAGTTATACAACACAAATACAGATAACTAAAGGCAAAATAAAGGTAAAATGGATAGAAAGCAATTTCAGTGTGGGGGACAGCACTCACCACTGGGAAAATCAGGGAAGGCTCCCCATAGAAGGTGGCACCTGAGTTGAGCCTTGAAAGAAACTAGAAGTTCTAAGAGACAATTGAAAAGAGAGAGCACTCAGACTTGGCAGTCTGTATATTATGTTGGTCAAAGTAAATTTCTTGGGGCAATTAGGTGGCACAGTGAATAGAGCACCAACCCTGGAGTCAGGAGGACCTGAGTTCAAATTCCATCACATTAGCTGTGTGATCTTGGGCAAGTCACTTAAACCCAATTGCTTTGCCTTCCCCATCCAAAAAAAAAACTATAAAAATAATTTCAATAAAAAGAAATAGTTGCCTTCTTCTGCCTGTTCAACAAACCAATTCTCACTGCCATTGAACTCCCCCATCACACTTCCTATTTCTACAGTCCAATTAATACAGTAATCTTGTATAATTTCCAATGAGTAACCATGCCCAGGTTGAGATTTGGGAGCATAAAGTATCCTGGACAGAAGTGCTCTTCTATGCCCAAAAGGCTATAAAATCAAGCATACCCTTTGATCTAGCAATACCACTACTTTGATCTGTATCCCAAAAGAGACAAAAAACAAAAAAGGAAAGGACCTATATGTACAAAAATATTTGTAGCAGCTCTTCTCTTGGGGCAAAGAACTAGAAATTGAGGAGATACCCAGCAATTCAGGAATGGTTGAACCAAGTGTGGTTTGTGATTATGATGGATGCTCTCAGAAAAACCCTGGAAAGACCTGCATGGTCTGATACAAAGTGAAATGTACAAAGTAACAGCAATATTGTAAGATGGTCAGTTTGAAGGACTTAGCTATTCTCAAAATACAATGACCCAAGACAACTTTAAAGGATTTAAGATAAAAAATGCTATCCAGGGGTGGCCAGGTGGCTCAGCGAGTAAGAGCACCGGCTCCAGTGTTGGGATGACCTGGGGATCAAATCTGGGCTCAGATACTCAGCACCACACCCAGAAATAACTGGCCGTGTAACCTTGAGCAAGTTACTTAACCCTGATTGCTTTAAAAAAAAAAATGCTATCCATCCCCAGAGAAAGAACTGATGGGATCTGAAGAGAGATCGAAGCATACTTTTTAAAAAAAACTTTATTTTTCTTGAGGGGTTTTTTTTTTTTCACAACAAAATGACTACGGATATGTTTTACATGACTATACATGCATAGTCTATATTGAATTGCTTGCTTTCTCAATGGGGAGGGGGGAGGGGGGGGGAGGGAAGGAGGAAGAGAAAGAATTTGGAACTCAACATTTAAAAAATGAATATTAAAAATTGTTGTTACATGTAACTGGAGAAAAATAAAATACTAAATAAATACAAAAATAAATAAATATTTGGGGGGGGAAGAAGTGCTCTTCTCTTAATGCTAAAACATCAGAGAAGGATTGGATATGTTTTGCCTGGTCTGAAGGAGAAGTAGGAGCAGTAGATGAAAAATTAAGAGACAAATTGAGGATTGACATAAGGTAAGACTTCCTAATAAGCAGGTTTAGCTAAAAGTGAAATGGGCCTTCTCAATAACTAGTGGGGTGGTTTTCCCATACTGGAAGTCTTAAACAGATGCTATATTTTATAGATCAGTTCAAGGATTCTGCAAAAGGGAATCTTGTTCAACTAAGAATTAGAGTGACTAATCTCTGAAGTCCCTTCTGTTATTCTGGTACCTGGATAATCCAGTTTTATCTTGGAATTAGAAATAATCTATGGCAATATAATGATCCAAGACAATTACAAAAGACTTGTGTGGAAAATGCTAATCACATCCAAAGAAAGAACTATGTAGTCTGAATGCACTTGTTTTTTGCTTTGTTTTGTTTTTTTCTTTCTTGTGGTTTTTCCCTTTGGTTTTGATTCTTCTTTCACAATATGACCAATACGGAAATATGTACATGATTGTGCACATATAACCTCTATCAGATTGCTTGGTGTCTTGGGAAGAATGGTGGGGGAGGGGAAGTGGAGGAAGAAAAAATTGGAACTCAGAATTTTACAAAAGTGAATGTTGAAAACTGTCTTTACATGTAATTAGAAAATAAAATTAAATACTATTAAGGGAGAAAAAAGAAAGTCTGTGGAAAATACAGATAGTTGTGAGTGAAGACTGTAAATCTAAGAAGAAGGAGGAAAACTTTTGATATTCTGTATCCAAAGGAGATGGGTTTTATTCCAAGTAACTTGAGTTTTATAACAATTGGACAGATGAGAGGCGAGAATGGCAAAGAATGATTTGTCCAAAGAAGAGCGAGGCCGGTATCAGTTAAGTTTCGTGTTGAGAACTTCCAGAGATGGGTTGGGTGACTCAGAATAATATTGCAGGTCTGGATTTGTCAGTGCATAGGGATCTTTATCTTTAAGCATTTTGTTGTCATTATGCATGACGTAGGCTAGGCAGATAAGGCATCTTAATCACAGGTGAGAGAGGGATAAGGAAGAAAAAAAAACATCCATAGAAGCAACCAGAGTAATCGGTAATATAAGGTATAATTACTTAATACCATAGAAATTCTATCCACACAGGAATACTGGGTTATTGTTTTATTTTACTTTGTTGTTGTTTTTTTATCCAGCATGCTCATGACTGGTACATTAAGAAAACACACTAGAGTAGCTTGTTAATTTTCAAGTATGTGACCATTCTCTCTCACATCTACCCTACTATATGCGTATGTATTCTGAAACTGAAAAATATCAACAAATATGAGTACCAAAATACTTTCCTTGCTCATTTTGAATTCTTAGAATACTTTGCTTCCTTCAATTCAATTTTTTTTTGAGGAAATCAGAGTTAAGTGACTTGCCCAGGGTCACACACAGTGTCTGAGGCCAGATTTTAATTCAGATGCTCCTGTCTCCAGGGCTGATGTTCTATCCCCTGTGCCACCTAGCTACCCTGCTTCAACTCAGTTCTAAAGTCACCTTTTGCAGGAGGCATTTTCCACTCTGCCAGGTGCTAATTCCTTCCCCTTTAGAAGGAATAATAAGATCCTCTCTCTCTCTCTCTCTCTCTCTCTCTCTCTCTCTCTCTCTCTCTCTCTCTCTCTCTCTCTCTCTCTCTCTCTCACTATCTGTGCATGTGTGGTCTCCTCTATTAAAATGTAAGCTTCTTGATGGCAGGAACTTTTGTAGCTTTTTCTATTTGCAGTGCTTAGCACACTGCCTGGAATATAATAAGTACTTAATAAATGCATGCTGATTGATTGCAGGTTCTGTCTACTTCATTCTGCATTCATATAACTCTTCCTATGTTTCTCTACATTCTTCATATTATTAGTATTGTTTATTTATTTTTTGTAGCACAGTAATAATTCATTATATTCATGTACCACAATTCATTTATATATTTCCCCAACTGATGGGTACCTACAGGATAGACACTTAATAAGAATAGCCTACCACCCTGGTAGAGCCAGCCAAACCCAGGCTATGCATGAGTATATCCTAGGATCAGGACAAATGGCTGAAACCTAGGGCGCATTTTGTTTTGAATTGTACCTTTCTCCATTGAATCTAAAAAATAGTCGAATTGTGTGTGTTTGGATCCCATCCACTGTTAAACCTGAGTCTTCCTCCCTTGGTCATTTTGTTGTAGCATTTGTATATTTCGTTGAATATATTCTGTATATTTGCACTTTGCTGAACATATATAAATATATATACACACACATATGTATGTTTGCAGTTATATATAACCGCATATAGTTATATATAACTATATAAAGTTATATATAGATTATACTATGTAATATACAGTATCATATTTGTTATAATATATAGTATAGTATATAATGTATGGTATAGTATTTGTTATAGTTTATACCATATATAAACTTAAACTCAACACCTGAACAATTATTTTTCTTTTACAATTATACAAGTTACAAAGAATGTACCAGTTTACATTGGTAGAAGTAGTTTCCTCACCTGTAAATTCCCTGTACCAGTGAAATCACAGGTGTGATTCCTATCCCTAGGGACTGTGGCAAGCACATTTCCAAAGTATTCATAAGGAAATCATCAACTTCTCTATTGTCCATCATAGTGTTTATGTTTCTATTCCAGAAATATTTAAACCACCAAAAATCAACATAACCTGCACAAATCTTCATTGTAGCATGCAATGGCAGATACCCGAAAGAAGAGAATTATGGGACACTAACTTTGACTATCAGCTTGAAATTCTGAAGGTAAAAATTTTGTCATTTCTTACATCATCCTCCATGATGTGTGTAATGTGTGTGCTGAAGAATCCTTCTCCCTCAATCCAACTTTCTTTCTTATCAGAATAATTCTGTTGCACCAAAACATCCTCCAATCTGAACAACTTTAGGTTCAAGAATATATATATATATATATATATATATATATGTATATATATAAGCCCCAACTACTCTCTTTTGAGTTAAATTCATTCCATATTACTTACTTCCTACTAGACATCTCCACTTGGATGTCCTGTAGGCATCTCAAACTCAATGTTTTTAAAATGGAATTCATATTTACCCCCAAATCTTTCTCTCCTCCAGACTTCTCTACTTTTGTAGAGGGAATCCTTCTGGTCACCCAGAATAGCGGCCTCACAGTCATTCTTTACTTTCCGTCTCTCTTTCCCTCAAATCCAATTAGTTGCCAAGTCATTGCTGCCCCACTCCATCTCTCTCATCTGTCCCCTTCTCTCTATTCATATCACCTCAGGCCTTGTTTAGTTCCTTGTCCCCTTGCACCTGGCCTATTGAAATAGCCTTCAAATTGATCTCTCTAGGGGTGGCTAGGTGGCTCTACACAATGAGTAGAGCACCGGCCCTGGAGTCAGGAGGACCCGAGTTCAAATCCGGCCTCAGACACTTAACACAAAAACTAGCCGTGTGACTTTGGGCAAGTCACTAAACCCCAATTGCCCTCCAAAAAAAGCAAAAAGTAAAACAAAACAAATTGCTCTCTCTTCTTCAATCTACACTCCTCACTGTTCCTGAATTGATATGCCTAACATACCAATCTGACCATGCCACTCCTCTATTCAAAGATCTTAAGAGCATCTCTACCACCTCAAGGGTAAAATGCAAAATTTCATTTAAAGTCCTACCTTAAGAAGTCATAGTGGTAAAAGTGCTGGGCTTGGAGTCAGAAAGGCAGAATTCCATTCCTGCCTCTGACATTTGTTAGCTGTGTGACTATGGGAGAATCACTTAACTTCTCTGAGCCTCAGTTTACTCATCTGCAAAATGGAGTGGAGATGGGGTAGGCTGATGATCTCTAAAATCCCCTCCAGCTCCGAATCTATTATCCTATGGCCTCCTAAGACACCCACTTATCTCTCCTTACTTCATATCCGTCTTCATATTACTCCATTTCAGTTCAACTGACCTATTTGCCGATCCAAATACAAACAACAGTCTACTTTCTTCCTCTGGGTGTTGCTGAGGTTGTTTCCCCATGTCTAGAATGTGTGCCCTCCACACTGCCTGGTAAAATGCCCACTTTCTTCAGAGCACAACTCGAATGCTACCAGTCCCATCTGAGGCCTTTTCTAACCCCCCTATCCGTTAGCACTCTTTGCTTTTTGAAGTTGCTTTGTATTCCTTTGAGTATGTACTTTGTTCAAAATCACAAAGCCACATGGGAGCCCAATTTAGTGGTGGAAGAATTCAAGCCAAATTCCTGAGAGGGAGTTGCTTGTAGGTGGAGGGGAAGAGTTTTCTTATCTCTCATTTTCCTCTCCCTATTCCCCTTAGGCAGCCATTTGACTTTGGGAGGTCCAGAGGTCATCTCAGGAACTAGAAGTGGTAGCAGTGACCACCAGAACAGTAGTAGCCAAAAAGAAAGGAAAGCCTGTAGACAGATGTGGCAAGTCACCCAAGGATAGTGATTTTCAAGGAGTGAGACTCTTTGTGACAGAGAAAAGTGCTTACTGGAAGCTCCTCTCAAAGGCAGGGATCCTTAGAGGTTAGTAGAGGGCTACACCTAAGGGAAACTTCATGATGACTTTATGACAAGGGGAAAAAAATGTCCAGTAATCAGGAGTTGTGGGGACCCTTTTTGTCACCATGTTCTTTCCATATATTCTTCACTACCTTTACACTTTACACTGAAGTCCACTCTTCAAGGGAGAATGTACCCCAGACTTTTGGGGGGAAGGAGAGTACCAAATGTTTTATACTAACCATTCTTAACCTCAGTAAATATACTTTGTAAAAGCTCCTTAAAGTCTAGATGATTAATCATCAAAGGGGAGTACATAGGTGAAGGTTTGTGAATAATAATATTAGAAACCCAGTTTCTCAAAATTACCCCTGGAATCTCCATAACCAGAATGAACTGAACTTTTGGGGACTGCATAGTGGGAATGATGCATGAGCAGCTCCATTTTATTTTAGGCCACCATTTTGTGATTAAACAGTTGCTATGTAAGTTGTTTTTCTATAATAAGATAGGCACTTGTATATAAATTGTTTCATGTTTCAATGATATGTTTGTGTGTATGTGTCCTCCAAATCTAGTAAATAACTAATGAACACATGCTAATGATATTAAGAAACTAAAACTTTGATATACAGGCACTGGGGCATAGAGATCCACTGGAAAAGTCGAAAGGGGTATGGGAGAAAATATGGGAGAGAGCAGATTGGAGGAGGGGATATCCTGTGGGACTGCTATTTTGGGATGGTGGGTAGGGGAAAAACGAGGAGAAAATGTGTAACTCAAAATCTGGCGGAAATGAAGGATGTAAATCAGAAGTTAATAAAGAATTTGAAAAATTAAAATAAAAAAGAAATTAAAACTTTGGTAGTTTCCATTCCTAATAAGATGAATTAATTGGTCATCAATCAGAACTTAAATGTAACTGACAGATGCCATTAGAACTACAAAAACCCACTGGAGACAATAGCCATCAGTCTGCTTCTGGATGGCCAATAGAACTGACTCCTAAATTCCCCAGAGACTCAAGCATCCCATGTTCACTAGCATGAACTCAGACTTACCAGAACATTACCTTGAAAGGAGACACACGGCTAGACAGAGGGAAACCTTGATCTGAGTACTGGTAAAAGACATGCTTACTGGGACCTTTAGCAATCAGGTTCATGGTCAGTCCCTAGAGTGGTTAATGTTTAGATTGTTTTGTAGATCATTACGTTCAGCTGATTAATAAACAGTGGTGAATTGCTGGTGAGTATAAATCTATTTTAGTCTTTCCATTGCCTTAGTATATGTGATAGTAAATTGGTTTGGCGTGTGCACCATGCATTATAGACCAAACCACCAGTATAAGTGGTTTGGGGAAGTGAGTTCAGAGGGGCTGCTGCAAATGCAATTATGCCCTGACTACTCAGGACCAACAAGACATATTGAGAAGGTGGCCACCTGGGATATGAAGGGCACGCCATAGACCAAAACTTACCATTCAGGTCAGGCTTTCTAGGAATCCTATCTGCAACCCTTGCTTCACTGACACAGTGGTTTAACTCACCAAGCTAACCCAAGCCACAGAAATTACTGCATTAGCACGAGGACTCCCAGACTATTATTACTCTGGAGTTGTAATTTCATCAATGTAGAGAATATTAGCATATGGACACTCCTGCCATAGATACAGATAGGCCACTCCTCTTTAATGAAGTATTAGAGAGCTGCCCAGGGGCACTGAGAGTTGAAGTGTCTTTTCTATAGTTACAAGATTTGAATCTCCTTCACCCACACTGTTTGTCAGTGACTTTCAGAAACTCTGCCAGCCATCCAGAGACAAAAGTAGCTTAAAAGCAGAAGGTTATCACGTCAAGGTGACACGCCTTTCTTAGATGTATATGACCAGGGGACACATTAACCTAGGAAGTTTCTTAATGCTATGCACAGAATAAAGACCGAATGTAAATCTGGGTCTTGTCCTTCCAGATCACAGGAATTGATAAGTCTTCTTCAGAGACTTAAAGTGACCTGAAGAGAGAACCTGTATAGTAACAGTTCCTTGTGTACAAAACAAGTTGGGAATTCTAATAGAAGAAGAGGTAAAAGAGCTGAAGAAATTCCCCTCTACTCCCCAGATTAACAGAAATAAGGAAGGATTTCTGGAAAGAATAGAAATGTTCCAAAGGGATGTAGAAGAAAAAGAATATGAAAAGTCAAAGTGGGGAATCCTAATTTGAGGTCAGGAAGTTGGAAAGTGTCAAAATATGGCAGAAGGGGACAGCTAGGTGGCACAGTGAATAGAGCACCAGCCCTGGAGTTAGGAGGACCTGAGTTGAAATCCAGCCTCAGATGCTTAACACTTGCCAGCTGTGTGACCTTGGGAAAGTCACAACCCTAATTGCTCTGTCTTCCCCCCCCCCCCTCCAAAATAGACAAAAAATAAAAATATGGCAGAAGAAGGACCCATAAACCTTTGGAGCTCCAAATAGTCAATGGGATATACTAAAGAAAATGAAGTTTTATTGCTTTAAGGAATGATTCATAGATGCCACATGAGAGAAATCATCTAGTACTCAGAGGAAAAAGTAGCAAAGAGTGGTGGTTGATAATTTTTCAAGTTACACCACTGTCTTGACTAGCTAACCCATTTCTTCCTCAGTGAAACCTTTTGCTACTACTTCCATAATCAATTTTTCCTTATTGATCAGCATTAAAGATAGAATTATTTGTCTCATTTTTTAAAGAAAGAAACTGTCATTAAGGCAAGTTGGGAATTTGTCAAATGCTTTGTTTTAGCAGAGAGAATCAGTGCTTGAAGGCATCTTGAATGTTGAAGACTCCTTTTGCTACTTATGCCATATCTCTGTTGTAGGTTTATGAGGTTTCCTGAACTTGTCATTCATTCCTTTGGTCCAGATGGTCTATAGCATAATCTGACCACAATAATTCTATTTGTTCTGTTGATCTTGAGCTAAATTTTCTCTCTGCCTTACTTCCCCTTTTTTGGTTCAAAGATTTCCTTTTATGTCTATGGGGGTTGGGATGGGAATTGGAACTATGATCCTGACTTCCTTTGGTTCCTTTAAATCTAAGATTAAAAAAGAAAAGACTGACCTTCTACAAGAAGCTTTTCCCAATCCCCCTTAATGCTAGTGCCTACCATCTGTTAATTTTCTCCAGTTTATGCTGAATATATCTTTTTTTGTACATAGCTGCTTTCATGTAGTCTCTTCTATTAGACTGTGAGCTCCTTGAGAGCAGAGACTGTCTTACTTTTCTTTATCTACCCAGCCCTTAGTACAGAACCTGGCACATAGAAGGTGTTTAACAAAAGCGTGTTGACTAATTAACTGATTTCATTTGCCCAAGGAACTCCAAGATGAGGAAAGGCCATTTACTAATACAGGTTGATGCCTTCTCAGAAACTTATCGTTTTAGAGAATTGCTTACTTTTGTTTACTTTTCCCTTTGAACAAGATATACTCTTCTGTTATAATAATAGCTTTAATGTTTGCAAAGTTCTTTATATGTATTGTATCACTACTTCTTACACTTTTACAAATACAAACCCTTCAGGTCATGGGTTCCATTGTGGTCCCTCTTCTTTCAAGTTATCTTCTATGAATGACTGGTGTCTCCACTGATATTCTTCTTCCTCTTCTGTAGTTATAAATCTGGGTGGCATCTGACTTGGTAGATATATACTGGCACTGTTCTTCCTTCTCTTCCTCCCTTGACTAAAGACACAATTAGCGTGGTTGTCACATTTATAGATAACATGATGTGATCATATTGGATAACAGAGGCAGAATCCAAAACCATCTTATAGGCTAAAAATTGTGGGCTGAATCTAATAAGAAGAAATTTAATAAGGATCAATGTAACATTCTGTATTTGGGTTCAGATTCTCAACTGCAGAAGTATATAGGCTATGGGCAGTATATCTAACAAGAGTTCATGTGAGAAAAAAAAAACAACACTGAGGACTCAGCAAATAGCAAGCCCGATGAAAAGGCAACATGAATGAAAAACAAAATAAAAAATGCCAACAGATTCAATCTTAGGCTACACTAATAGAGGAAGAGTTTCTAGAATGACTCGCTATCAAATCACATCTAGGGCACTGTGTTTAAAATTAGAAGCCTCTTTCAGGAAGGACTCTGATAAACTGAATTACCCAGAGGATATTGACCAGGACAGGGAATGGAATGCTGAACATGGCTCAGGAAGATTGGCTGAAGAAAATGAACACACAAAGCATGAAGAAAATTCAAGGGCAATGTGCTATCTGCCTTCTAAGGATTTCCTGGATTTATGATAACATTTAGAGTTGGAAGAATACCTCCAGAAACAAGAAGGATTTGGCTGTTTGGTCCAAGAGACTCCATTATAGAGTATAAAATAGGTGGAAATCCCTGCTGAAGAAAACAATTGACCTTCACATTTTAGCCAAATCTGTCATTACATTTTTATTAATGTACCAAAAGACTTCTGGGAAGGAAGCTAGATGGCAGCGTGGATAGAGTGTTGGAGTCAGGAAGACTTGAGTTCAAATCCTGTCTCAGACATTAGCTATGTGACACTGGGCAAGTCACTTAACCCTGTTTGCCTCAGTTTGCTCATCTATGAAATTAACTGGAGAAGGAAATGGTAAACTACTTCAATATCTCTGCCAAGAAAAGCCCAAATGGGGTCACAAAGAGTAGTATACACCTAATCAACACTTCTGCTTGGAAAGAGAAATAAATATCAAAAAAATGAATAAGAGTTCTTCCTGCTAGTCAGTCAGAAAAATCCTTCCTTTCAGGCAATTTCCAACTCACATATTATATTAATCTTGAATGAAAGGATGAAGAAATACCTGAAGTTCCACAAAAAGTGAAAATACATAAGCTTAAATCTGAAAATGCAGTTTTTCCCCTTGTTTTCCCTTTTTTCTGAATCTTTGTTCCTCCATATTAATTTTTTCTTAGTTTGTCTAACACTAAAAAGTAGGCCTTCAATCCATTCAATTGGTATAACACTGATCCTAGAAATTAAAGGATTGTCATGTTTATTATATTGGCATGACCCCATCAAAACTTATGGCTTCTTGACTCCAAGATCACTGTTCTATATACCATTCTATAGTTCTCTGTAGAAGTGAACTTGAAAAGAATGGGAAAAGACAGCATAACTAAATCATTTTAATTCACTTTGGGATTGGCTACAATCATCCACAGGAAGCCATAGTTCCAAAATTTTTTCCCAAACAGCCTACCATATTTTCTCATTTGCGTTAGAAGTTCTATCGCCTTTCCTAGAAATTAGGGAGGAAATCAGGAAGGCCATTTCCCAAAGAGATTAGAATTCAAGACACTTAGTTGATTTTGCTTTTTTTGTTGTTTTTACAGGTTGCTGACAAGACTATATTAAAACCAAACGTGAGTATTATTTTCTCTAACATCACTAAACTTTTTGACTCCAAAAGCAAATATTATGTTGGAGAGCAACAAATATTTCATGGCTATTTCATTTCTACTGATACAACCAAATTAGTTGCATTTATTTAGTATCATTAGTTAGAAAGTTGGGTCAAAATAAAATCAGGCTTTTCTGGGTAGCCACAGCTGGGTACATGGAAAACTGCCTGGAGGGATTTTTATTTCCCAGGATAACACAGTAAGTCAAAGATTTAAAGAGATCCTAGACCTCTATCCCTATGATTAGATTAACTGAACTGTTATCTACTCTTTTTTATGGCTACTGGGTAACAATACTGAATAAATCCCCATCAGGTACAATATCTATGTTGTCTGACGAGTGTATTGTTCATAACTGTTAAGATGATATTGACATATAATTGCCTTTTCAAAAATCCTGACTTCACTGTAGAGAACCCCTCCATTGTTTTATGAATGAAAAAAATTTACTTATTATAGCCTTAGAGTTGTCTAAAAGGTTTATCAATTTGCCCAGGGTCATACAACCAGTAGGCAAACAGAGATAGGGCTTAAACCCAGGTCTTCCTGACTCCAATTCTGAACTACTATTCCATTCTTTCACTTTCCATTTACCCTTAGAAAAGTGAAAGGTAACTTTGTATGGAAGCATAATATCTTCATCTATTTCAATACAGTCCAAGAATGTAATAGTAAATAAAAAATGACACCTCATGTTCTCCTAGCTGGTAAGCAGTTCACTAGAACTTACTTAGGCACCTTCAAAATTGTACATCAACTCAAATTAACCACCAGGACATGATTTATAGAATTGAAAGTTCTAGGACTATTCATGCAAGAAGAAAATCAAGTCCAAAGTCAATGTTTGGTTCATCTAAGGGGATATTTGTTAATGAAATTCCAAACTTTCTAAGGCCTTCTAAACTTGGCTTAGGTCTTATGAGTCGAATAATTAATAATACTACAAAACTAATAAATATAAAACTAATAATTAATAATTATAAGAGATTTCCATGAATTTCCTTTAGTTAAACCTTAAGTGAGAAGTTAATTATAAAAATATTTATTTTATTTGGCACTTAAATGGAGAGCAAAAAGTAAAATTAATTTTTAAAAAAGTTAATTGCCCCTTTATCTTGTCCCTGAATCTTCTACAAGTCATCTTTATACTTACTAATGGCTTATAAGGGAATTTTATATCTAATACTGGTCTCTGGTACATTCAATGGGATGCTGATAAATATTTAACAGCTAGCTCCCTGGAGGTGGGGGAGGGAATTTATACACATGACACACTTTTCACTTTTAAATTTAATCTGAATAAATGAGAGAGAGAGATGATAATGGAAGATTAAAATGAATCATTTTAATTACCTTAATTTTAAAAGCTTTTTCACAAACAAAATCAATGTAGCAAAAATTAGAAGGAAAGCAGGAAATAGTGGGGGAGAGATTCACAGCAAGTTTCTCTGATAGAGACCTCATTTCTCAAATATATGGGAAACTAAGTCAAATTTATAAAAATCAGAGCCATTTCCAAATTGAAAAATGATCAAAGGATATGAACAAGCAGGTTTTTTTAAATTAATTTTTTCATTACATTGTAGTTCCAACCTGTCTCCCTTCCTCTCTCCCCACATCACACTAGAGGAGACCACCATCTCACACACACAAACGCACACACATATATATAATATGTAAAACCATACTATGAATATTTATATTTATCAGTTCTTTCTCTGGAGCTGAATATATCTTTCATAGATCCTTTGTAGTTGATCTGAGTATTCACAATACTCAGAATGACTTAGTTGCTCACAGTTATTGTTTAAACAATACTGCTGGTACTGTATACAACATTCTCTTAGTTCTGCTCATTTCACTCATTATTTCATGCAAATCTTTCCATATTTTTCTAAATTCAACCTGCTCATCATTTCTTACAGCACAGCAATTACAATCACATGCCACAACTTGTTTAACTACTACCCATTTGATGGGGATCCCCTCAATTTCCCATTCTTTGCTACCACAAAGAGAGCCACTATAAATATTTTAGAACATCAGGTTCTTTTTTTTTTCCCTGATCACCTTGGGAAACAGACCCAATTGTAGAATTGCTGAACCAAAGGGTATACACAGTTTTATAACTCTTTGGCATAGGTCCAAATTGTTCTCCAGAATGGTTGGTCTAGCTCACAACTCCACCAACAATGCATTAGAATCCCAATTTTTGAACATCCCCTCCAACATTTTTCATTTCTCCTTTCTATCATTTTAGCCAATCCGATAGGTGTAAAATGATATCTCAAAGCTGTTTTAAATTTCATTTTCCTAATCAATAAAAATTTAGAGCATTTTTTCATATAAGTATATATAGCTTTGA
This sequence comes from Petaurus breviceps papuanus, assembly GCF_028583685.1. NCBI lineage: Eukaryota > Metazoa > Chordata > Mammalia > Diprotodontia > Petauridae > Petaurus > Petaurus breviceps. The sequence goes on along the minus strand of NW_027187361.1, from coordinate 14,094,993 downwards.
TTTCTTCATCAAAAAGCTGCCTGTTTATATCTTTTGACCATTTATCAATTGGGAATGACTAATATTCTTATAAATTTGACAAACCTCTATATATTTGAAATATGAGACCTTTATCTGAGAAACTATCAATAAAATTTTTCCCAGTTTTTATTTTTTTTTCCCAGAGTGTATTCACCTTTCTATTTCTTAACCAGTACCAGATAGTTTTGATAATTACCACCTTATAATACACTTTAAATTCTGGTACAGCTAAGCCTCTTTCCTTTACATGTTTTTCATTAATTCCTTTGATATTCTTGACCTTTTGTTCTTATTCTTCTAGCTCAATAAAATATTTTCTTGGTAATTTAATTTGAGATGGCATTGAATAAGTAGCTTAGTTTAGGCAGAATTGTCATTTTTATTATATTGACTCTGACTACCCATGAACAATTAATATTTTTCCAATTATTTAAATCTGACTAGGAAAAGTGTTTTAAAATTGAAGTGAAATAAAGTGAAGTGACTTGTCTAAAGTCAAACATAAGTAGTAAGTAGGAACAGAATTTGAACTCGGGACTTCTGACACAATGCATTTTCCATCATACCATGTTTTAGAATTGTATGCTATTCTTTTAAGTACTAACTTCTTGAATGTAACTCTGTCAATTTAACCACATTCTTCTTGTGCCACAGGCTTTTTTTTCTTGTAAATATACCTCTTTTTTTGATATAATCTTTGGTTTAAGCCACTGATTAGTTCATTGTTTTTCCTTCTTTGCTGTTATTTCTTCCATCCTCAAAGAACTGGGAACGCTACCTGTGATTGCTTCTGTCCTTTATAATGGGAATTAATGAAATTCCTGGATTTGTCTTAGCAAGTATACTCCTAGGTATTTTATGCTGCCTATAGTATTTTAAATGACATATCTCTTAATATCTCTTCTTTTTTTCATCTTAAATAGTATTTTTTCCAATTATATGTAAAGATCATTTTCAACATTCATTTTTATAACATTTTAAGCTTCAAATTTTTTCTCCCTTCCTTCCCTTCCCCCTAACCAAGACAGCAAGCAATCTGATATGTTATACATGTGCAATCATGTAAACATTTCCATATTATTAATGTGAAAGAAAAAAGTGAAAAGAGTAAGCTTTGATCTGCATTCAGATTCCATAGTTCTTTCCTTAGATATGGATAGCATTTTCATCATGTATCTTTTGGAAATTTCTTAGATCATTGTATTGCTGAAAAATTGCTATATCTTACTATCTCTTCTTGCAAGGTTTTATTGGTGATATATAAAAAGGCTTAAGATTTATGTGGCTTTATTTAAAATCCTGCTACTTTGTTAAAAGTATTAATTGTTGGGGTGGCCAGGTGGCTCAGCGAGTAAGAGCACCGGCTCCAGTGTCGGGATGACCTGGATCAAATCCAGGCTCAGATACTCAGCACCACACCCAGAAATAACTGGCTGTGTAACCTTGAGCAAGTTACTTAACCCTGATTGCTTTAAAAAAAAAAAGTATTAATTATTTCAGCTGTCTTTTTAGTTGAATCTCTAGGACTTTCCAAGTATATCATCATATCATCTGCAAAAAGAGATAGTTTTATTACCTCATTGCCTATTCTCATTCCTTCAATTTCTTTTTCTTCTCTCCTTGCTATTAACATTTCTAATACTGGGGCAGCTAGGTGGTAGAGTGAATAGAGGACTTGAGTTCAAATCTGACCTCAGACACTTGACACATTTACTAGTTGTGTGACCTTGGGGCAAGTCACTTAACCCCAATTGCCCTGCCTTCCACCCTCCAAAAAACAAAAACAAAAAACATTTCTAATACAGTATTGAATAATATTGGTGATGATGGGTATCCTTGTTTTACTGCTGATCTTATTGGGAAGGCTTTTAGCTTATCCCCATTACAAATAATGCTTGCTGATGGTTTTAGATAGATACTTCTGAAGAGGCAATGTACAGAAGAAGAAATCAAAGCTATTAACAGTCACATAACAATGCTCTAAATTACTATTTACTAGAGAAATAAAAATTTGTCAAATTTATAAGAATATTAGTCATTCCCAGTTGATAAATGATCAAAAGATATAAACAGGCAGCTTTTTGATGAAGAAATCAAAGCTATATATACTTAGATGAAAAAATGCTCTACATTTTTATTGATTAGGAAAATGAAATTTAAAACACCTTTGAGATATCATTTTACACCAATCAGATTGGCTAAAATGATAGAAAGGAAAGCCAACAAATTAGAGCTGGCTCCAGAATACCCCTGAACCATATACTCCTCCTAGAATCCCAGAGCTCTTTATATATCTACTTCTAGCATCTAGAACACATATGTATTGTTGTCAATACATGAGTATGGGAGCAGATATTTTACATATGGGAGCAGATATTTTAAAAATTACTTTGTTTTCAAGGACCCTATAAGAGAAAGAAAATTGGACTTTGGAATTACAGATGGAAAATATACTGTGAAAATAAGAACAAGAAATTTATTTAATAAAATTTGGAGTGAATGGAGTGAGCCCCAAGAATTTGGTAAGTGCTACTTTCTAATTTGAATACACATGTTGGGGAGGGTAAATTAGATTGGAATATCTCCCAGAGAACTGGCTATGGCCACTTTGGCTCCATGGGAAGGGACATATGAAGCATGCGTCACTCCACTATGAAGCCAAAGGTTTCAAGACAAGCTCCATGGAAAGTGTATTAATCTAAGTCCTCATACAGTGTTGGAGAAGCATCAGGGTTTTTGGATAAAGTGCTGGCCTTAGGGTCAGGAATACCTGGGGTCAAATCCCACTTTCTACACTTACTAGCTTTGTGATCACAGGCAAGTCAATCTCTCTGAGCCTCAGACAAGTCTATAAGATGATAAATTACAGATGTGATCTTCTTCAAAATTTTAGAGCTTAAAGCAACTTTAGAAAGGACTCTACAAGTATGATAATCAAGGAAACTACTAACTAGACATTGGATGTCACTTAGTTTGGAAAACATAAATATAATTCCTGGTGTTCTATACTGAAAAATAAAATAAAAAATACCAAGATGAAAACCCCAGATCTAAGGAAAGAAAAAGTTCTGAGGGCCAAATATATTTTTTTCAAAAATGATAATAGATCTACCAAGTTTTTAGAGAATAGTAATCCAGAGTGGAAGCCCCCTCTAGTACAAGCACCTTATTTTTATAGTTGACAAAACTGAGGTCTAGAAGTGGAGTGGCTTGCCTAAAGTGAAACCTAAGTAGTAAGTAGGATCCAAATTTGAACTCGGGACTTTTGACTCTAAATATAATGCGTTTCCCATTGCACCATGTTTCAAAATTGTCTACCATTCTTCTAAACATTAACTTCTTGACTGTAACTCTGTCAACAACCACATTCTTCTTGTGCAACAGGCTTTTTTTCTTGTAAACATGCCTCCCCTTTGATATAATCTTTGGATTAAGCCATTGAATGCTTCACTGTTTTCCTTCTTTGTTTTGTTCTTATTTCTCTCACCCTCAAAGAAGTGGGAACTCTACCTGTGACTGCTTCTGTTCCTTTCTAATGGGGATCCCGTGCATGCACAGAGTGCCTCAGATAGCATCTCTCTGTGGAAGATGCTAGGAAAGAAGTGGCATTTCTCTTCATGGAGGAAACTATGGAGGGAGTAGCCTTTCTCCACATGAAGGACATTAGAGAGCTGCTTCCAGGAGAATGATGAGGATGGGGGATAGAAGTGCCTCTGAGAGACAGATTGTGGAGCATTCATGGATATTGTACAACCGATTCAGGTCAGCTAGCCACATGTTGAAGAAGAGATGCTGATTGGGTGCAGGGCATTCAAAAAGACCTATCAGCTTCAGCTGTGGGAAAGTTCTAGACAGGATGAGTCTCTTAAGGTAGTAGACTAAAATCTTTCGGCCTTCTTTTTCTTTTTTTGCTGCCATATCACATTGTTATCTCAAATGTCAGTGAATCTGTTATTCCATGATATGGATGTTCCCTCAAAGGACACAGATCATTACTCATCTACCCATCTTGCTCATCCCATTCAGCTCTTATCCATATCTTCCCAAGAGCTAACCTGAGAGACTCTACCCAGTGTGTGTGGGGGGGGGGGGGAGGGCCTCTTTGCTTTGTCTTGACATCTGGTAGAGCCTAATGGTTTATTCACCAGTTAGTTCTTGCTATATTGACCAGCCCATCTTCTTTTTTGATTATACATTTTTTTTAACAGCCTTTACTCTGGTTCTCCATGATAGTCCCTTTCATCATGAATTGCAGCCTACCCATATCCACTGTCCACCTACCTGTACATTGCCTTCTGAACATAACTCAGCTTTAATTTTTTAGTGACTAGTGTTCCATAGCACCCAGTCGACCAACCAGATCAATAGAATATTGGTATTGTAAACATGGGCTTCATTTCTAGGGAAAGTCAGGGTCATTAAATGAGTTTTGTCATTTCCCATAAGTAATTCAATTTGCTCCTGACCTTATTCTTCAGGAATCAAGTGCTTAGCATAAGTATTTGCCAAAAGACTATCATTAAAAACATTATAGCTTATGCACCGACATACTCTGTGTGTGCGTGTTGATGTGTGTGCATGCGTGTGTGTGTGTAATCTTTCATCCTTTTCAGTCAGATCATGATGAAGGATCCCAACTTCCTGCAGAAGGGTCTTACCATTTCAACAGGAGTTTTCCTAGGAGACTCTTATGGCAACACTATGTGCCAGTTTCTTCATCTGTAAAATGAGGAGAGCTAAAACTCTTAAGAAATTCAAAGACATCTTTATACTGTATTATTATGTATGTTCTTCAAAAAGCTGGAACAATTTACTTTTTGTCCTGTGCAGTTTTCATCCACGATTTCTTGAAATATATCACCAAAAAAAAAAAAACTTAAAAAAAAAGAAATATATCTCTGAAAGAAGATATATTGTAGGGGCAGTTAGGTAGCATGGTTGATAGATCACTGACCTTGTAATCAGGAGGCTCCTAGTTCAAATCCAGCCTCAGATACCAACTAACAGTGTGATCCTAAGCAAATCACTTACCCCAAGTTGCCTAAAATAGATAGATATCTAGAGTGATAGATAGACAGATAAAGTTCATTTTGTTACAAACTGAGCTATCCTTTAAATCCAAATCACTCTGGCTTTCACTGAAAGGGGAATAATAGCCCCCAGTCCAAGCCTCTGTGGCTCATAGTTAAGATTTTGGTGATTTAAGATGAGTGTAAATAGCAATAATTTTCTTTTCTAGAAACTTTGAAGTCTTACCCTCCCAGACTGATATTTTTGTGATGGTAAATTGAGCCATCTTTGGTCTCAATGCATTGAATGGGAGTTACCTCAGACTAAGCAGACCTGGGAAAAGAAAGGCCAAGATCACTCACTGTCTCTGGGGCCACCCCCAGTCATCTTGACTTTTGTCTTGCAACTGAACTTCAATGACTCTGGATGAAAGAGTGAGGGCGCTCGTGCTACTCTGCCTCACTTCAATTCATGAGCAAGTCAAGACATCACCTTCATGATGTCGTTGGTCCTCTTCAATAACAAATGATGAAGAACAGCTCTCACTCTCAGTGACTTCATCAGCTCCTGGTGGCTTCATCTATCATGTCTCTAAAAACGGCTCCCAATTCTAGATGTACAGATCTCCTGTCTCTCCTGAGCCGCATCTACACATCCCCAACTGCCTGCGGGATGTCTCTTCCTGATATGTGACAGAAATCTCAAACTCAGCATATTTACAAGAGAACTCAAATCCCACCCCTCTTCCTCCCTTTCCCTGCCTCTGTCCAGGGCAACACCACACTGCCATCCAGCGAGGTGCACCACCTCAGAGCCATCTCTCCTTCCCTTCTTGATATTCAATCAGTTGCCAAAGCATGTTCCAATACCCCTTGCCTCCATACTCTGCTCTCTACTCATAGCTCAGGCCCTGACCAAATCTCACCTGGAGTATTACAATAACCTCCAAATCGGTCTTTTTGCCACTAATTTCTCCTCTTTCCAGTTCATCTTCTATATAACTACCAGTCAAATTTCCTAACACGCAGAATTGCCCAGGCCAAGCGTCACTGGACTCTACCTTGCCAGCAGCATAAAATACTGCCCTCTGGCACTTAAAACCCTTCATAATCTGGTTCCACCTTGTCTTTGCAGTTATTTCACCTTACTCACCCTCACATATTCCATGGTTCAGGCCAACTCCTCTGCTTGCTGTTCAGCAGGCTTTTGCGTAGGATGTCCCCCTCCTTGCTTGAAATGATTTCCCTTCTCATTCTTAGCATTCCTAGATATGTTTGAACCTCAGCCCGATTCCTACCTCCTAATCAGGGCCTTTCCTTTTCCTCCCATTTGTTGGTGTTCTCTGGCCACCCCTAACCTGAATTACTTTGTATTTATTTGTGTGTATGTGTATTGCATTTCCCTAGAAAACTGTAAGTTCATTGAGGGAAGAAATTGTTTTCATTTCTTTTGTAGTCCTTAGTATCTGTTGGGCAGAGGGGATTAGTGGATAGAATGGACTCAGAACCAGGAAGATATGGATTCATGTCCCACCTCTGATACCCACTGGTTATGGATAGGAAAGGATTAACTGTTCAGTGTTCTAGATAACTCTAAGGCTCTGAGTTGTAGAGAAGGTGCTGATCTGTGTTGGTAGGAATTTCCTCATCCAGAGAATTCCCTATGCCAATGAAATCATATAGGTCCAGGAACAATCCCTATCCCCACTGCCTTAGTACAATGCCTGGTACATATTAGGCATTTAATGAATGCCTGTTGAATTGAACTTGTCAATCCTGATAACAAATGACCACAGAGTCATAGCAGCTCTGCAATTGCTATTAACTCTTAAAAAAAAAAAGGTCACATAGGTTACTAAAAACCACAGTTAACTCTTTTAAAAAAATGAAGTAAAATAAGACAAATAAAATGTAAAAGCTTACAGTAGTTATAAGCAAAAGACTTTCTTTATTCCATTGAAGGAGGGAAATGAGACACATGTGCCAGGGCCCCCTCTAAAAGGAGACCTACTTTAGTGTGGGCAAATCTCAATACTTAAACCAGTATAGCCTTGACAGTGAGGGGTAATAGTAACATTGTGACAAGTTGAATTCATAGCAGGACTTCCTGACTGGAACACAGGTACTGCAGGTGCTTATCCAAGTTCTGGGACCACTTGGTGCTGGTGAGAAACAATTCTGGAATTTTGTTGTGTCTGAGTTCATCCAGAGGATGAGTGAAAAGGATTGTCGTTATGTCAGGCTTGGAGTACTTGCTTGCTGGACCTGCTTGCTCTGGAAAACAGGGTGTCTCCTAATAGCAAAAAGAGAGGGCAGGTGTTGGCATGGGGATCCTGATAAACTGAATTGGCATGGCAAAGCAAGGGCGTATACATGGGCATTTGTTAACAAAAATGTGATTGTGGTAAAGGTTTTCAATTTATATGTAGATTTTTGGACAGATCTGGTTATAGAGAGGAAGATAATTTCTTTTCTTGCGTTTCCCAGTGTATTGCATCAATTTCACAAGTAGATCATTTATAGAAACCCCACTATACAACGTTTTAAAGATGGGCATGCATTTGATATAAAAGGACCACTAAGCAGAATTAGAAAGACAGTGATTTATTCTTTTTTTTTTTTTGCTTTTTTTTTTTGGAGGGCAATTGGGGTTAAATGACTTGCACAAGGTCACATGGCTATTTTCTGTGTTAAGTGTCTGAGGCCGAATCCGAACTTAGGTCCTCCTAACTCCAGGGCCGGTGCTCCATTCACTGCACCACCTAGCCGCCCCAGTGATCTATTCTTAGTAAATAGATGTAAGCTAATTCAGTAAACCCCTATGCTTTTAGAGGTTTTTGTCTTCATATTTCCAGCATCTAAACTAGGGAGTTGCATGTAGTAAATGCTTAATAAATGTTTGTTGAATTGAACTGAATTATCTTTACATTGGCTCATAAAACCTGTAAAGACAAAAAAGAGAAAAGGGATAAGAATATTTACAAAGGCAGGGTTCAAAAAAGCAAATGAATGGAGCAGATAAAACTCACAAGCGCTGGGAGAAGATAAAGAAATTTGATAATCATACAGTTTGTATTCTTTCATCCACTAATTCATTCAACAAACTTTTATTGAGGACTTGTTATTCACCGAACATTGTGCTAAGTTGTAGGAGAAACCTAAACTTTAGTTAAGATGTGATCACTGCTGTCAAGTAGCTTAGAAAAGGACACAAAGAATATTAAGTACAGTGTAGAATAGAATGTCAAAAATTCATTAGGGGAAAAAAAGTGCCTTAGAAAGGCAGAAAAACAAAGTGCAGGACAAAGGTTTTATTGACAGAGGATCAGTGAAAGTTTAATGAAGGAAACAGGATTTGAGTTGGACAGAAATCCAACATTGGAAAGGAATAAAGAAAGACATTCCAAATATAGGGAAGTGCATAAACAAAGACCTCTAACTGCGAGGATGTGGTGACTGTTAGTGTGCTTCAGGAGAATTCTAGGCAGAATGTGACATTCATACTCATTATGTTAGCTTCCACATTTGTGATCAGTATGGTGATAAATTGATATTAGTATTTAAGCATTTGAGCATACACAAATTCTCTCAAAGGAACTAGTCTAATTTGTAAAATAAACACACTAGGGGGTGGCTGGGTGGTGCAGTGAATAGAGTACCAGCCCTGGTGTCTGGAGGACCTGAGTTCAAATCCAGCCTCAGACACGTAACACCAAAAAACTAGCCATGTGACCTTGGGCAAGTCACTTAACCCCAATTGCCCTCCAAAAAAAGGGGCAAAATAAATAAATAAAATAAACACACTGGGAAACTGACTATCCAATCACAGTCTAATACAAATGGGGGAAAGAGCTAATCTTTTTTTTTCCAAGAAGCATAGTCCCAGGTGGAGATTTCTCCAATGTACCTCTGAAAATACATAAGGGAAAAAATCTATTTCAAACAAACCTCCTCTGGTCTACTCCCCACTCACACACTTTGTAGGTTGGTTCTCTAGGTTCAAAGCAGCTAAATGATCCTCTAACTCATGGGCCTGTTGTGTCAAAGGCAGGATGTGAATCCAGGTCCTCTGATTCCAAACACAGCACACTTGCCACTGTACCTCCCTGACTCCCCCAAAGGACTCTGGTTTTATTGGAGATGGAAGTAGCAATATGAACCAATGTGGTACCAGTTTGTGAAGGGCTTTGAATGTCACACAAAGTAATTTCAACTTTACCTAGGGGACACTACAATGTCTATGAAGATTTTGGGCATATGAGTAACATGAAAAGATCTATGCTTTGTATATCTGAGTTGTTTTGATGCTAAAGAGTATTCTTATTGATTTAAGATGAAAATTTTCTATGAGCTTGCTTCCATATGACTGAAATTAATTGAAATGGAATTTGGAAAACTTATACAACTAAGTTTTAAAAACAAAGCAAAAAAAATGTGTATGTGTGTGTGTGGGGGGGGGTGGTATCTATGCATTAAAAAGCTTATTCTAGCAGCAGTTTGAAAGACAAATTGCAGGCATGAATAGAGGTAGAAAGAGAGGAAGATTTTGGCTTGATATGCAGAAAATGTCCCTAGCAATTATAACCACCTCAAAATGAATTCAGCTGCTTTAGGAGGTAATGGATTCCTTTAAATAGTAGTTAAGGCTGGAACAGCAAAAGAAAATTAAGCAGCCTTCTAACTTGGGTCTGCCTCATTCTAAAATATACTCAGTAGAACATTTGTCATCTATGTTATCCTAAAAATTGTTTTTGTTTATGACTTGACAGGTTTATTTGACTCCTTTTTAGATTTATATATTTCCTATATGCTTTTTTTTAATGTTTAATATTAGGGAGGCTAGCCAGTTAACATGTTAATATTTGGGGAGTAAGTTGTTCTCATTCGAAGTGACCAGCATGGGACTATGGAATTTTCATGATTTTAAGTACTTCAGATATAATATTATTTCAAAAAGCCAAGTTCAGCTTCCAAGTCCAACCAAAGAAAACAGTCTATCTATTGACCTTTTGAGGTGGGAGTGGGAAAAAGGAAAAGGAATAATTGGTTCTAGCCACAGAGGTAATTAATTTGGGTGCTTTTAGATTGTGGCCATCAAGCATTCATAGTTGTAGTAAAAACAGATGTACCATAGTCAAGCATGTGTATCTATGTAATACATAGTCTGAACATGTGCCCCTTTATGACTGTGGATGGCAAAAGTGTTTCTCAGGGGGCGGCTACGTGGTGCAGTGAGTAGAGTGCCAGCCCTGGAGTCAGGAAGACCTGAGTTCGGATTAACACACACACACACACACACAAAACCTAGCCATGTGACCTTGGGCAAGTCACTTAACCCCAATTGCCCTCCAAAAAGCAAACAAAAAAAAGTGTTTCTCAAAACAAAGTTTTAACTCTGTCCCTTTACTCCAGAGGAAGGAAGAAGTGTTTTGCATTCCATTACTTGTGAAGTTATCTTATATTCACTTACATTATTTTTGCTACACTCATTTGACTCATATTTAAATAGTTCAAGCTATGACTATTGAGTCACTATATATCAAACACAACAGTAAAAAATAACAAAGGAGTATTTCACTTTTTCTAGTTTTTTTAACTTTTGTGATTTAAAAAAAAATTTACTTAACAAATATGTGTTCAAAAATAATTAATAGGGAAATACAGTTATCCCTTCCACAAGGGTTAAGGGTATGGCAACCCCATGATCTGGAAAATCTGAGTAAAATTTTTTGGGCTCTCCTTTTGTACCAAAGAAGAAGTTTGAATTTTTTTTCTTTTTCTTTTATGAGGTGTTGCTATTATACAAAACTATACATATGGTTTATATACATTTCTGAGTTTCTAAACATTTTCTGCATTGTCTACTCTTCATGTGTCATCTGAGGTTTCTACAAAACTCCCCCCAAATCCCCAAATTTGATTTCTTATTCTGACTCGTGATATACCAAAATTGGGATGGGGAGAATTGAGATACAGAAGGTATAACTGTGATTTGAGATGCTGGTTAGCTTTGTTGAATGCCCTATGGAAAGGATGGCCATGGAGACTGTGTCATTGGGAGCAGTTGGGATTCTGAGAGCCAAAAAAAGGGAAGCAATGGGGAAAAATGTTTTAAGATGAAAGTAAATTGGTTGTCTATGGAGCAGACATTCCAGAGAAAATAGTGGAAAGGATGGGTAGCCTTGGAACAGAGGAAGGGGTTCAGTAGATGAGAATAGAAACAGGGCATTGAGTGGTGGCAAATGGAGAATGGATTTTGTATTATGTCAGCCAAGGGATTCAGGATCACTGGGATGAGGAGAATATGATCTGTGGGGAGTTTACTAATCACTAAGGAATGAGTATGGGTTAGACTAGATGGACCTCCTAACTCTGAGATGGTGTGAAACAAGGTGTAGTAGAATGAGAGGTGCATTGGGACCTAAGAGACCTGGGCTCAAATCTTAGCTCTGTCACTTGCTAGCTGACTTTGACTAAGTGTCTGATTGTTAGTTTCTTCATAAAGAATAAGGGATTGGATTAGATTTCCAAAGTCCCAATAGTTAATGACTGTAAGCTTCCCTATCCCATGAAAATTAACAGAGGATGTATCACCAGTTGGGTGAGGTGACATCTGAAACACCAGGCAGGCAATTTCTATGACACAAAACCACCAGACATGTTGCAGGAGGCATAGGCTATTGGTGTTCCTTGCTCAAGCCAGAAAACTGAACAAACTGCAAGTGACTTCACAGGAAACAAGAGAGATTGGCATCTATGATAATCTAATAATCTTATTCTATCAGGTCATGAAGTCCGTAAAGATATTTCTCTGCCAGTATTAATGCTGTCACTTTTTGGAATAGTCTTCATTGTCCTGCTCATTATAGGATATCTTTGTAAAAGGTAAAATAAGTCACTCTTTTATTGGTCTTATAGATTGAATGTTATCATTAGCAATAGTATTTATTTTGTATATATTTATGTATATGCTTTCTCCCCTGATAGAATCTAAGTTCTTTGAGGGCAGAGACTATTTCATTTTCATCATCGTATCCCTAACGCCTAGCACACAGTAGGCAATTAATAACATTTGTTGATTAAGTGATTTAAAAATAGCAGGCACGTAGCATATCATTTTATAGGTATAATCCTGGTTCCCCTCAGTGGTGGACCCCTTGAGAGCTAAGCCAGGTTCAAGGCGCATTTTGGCGAGCATCTACGTAAAACTTGTATTTTATTTTACCAGAGAAGTCATTACTTCAATGTAAGATCCGTTTAAACAATTTAAACACCATAGCAGAATAAATAACAAGAAAATCCTTCTTGCCCTCCCCCCTCCACAAACAAGGGTATATTTTCCTTACAGAATGTTCTACCAAAGCAGAAAAGAGTCCTAAGTCCACATCTTTACTGTAACCCACGGCTGCTTCCAATGTTACTCCTGCAGTTTTCTTTAAAGAGACCAATCCTGTGACTTTATCAAATTTCCTGTTGTCATGCTGGGTTTCTGTCTTCCCAGCCATCTGCTGGTCCTTCATGGTCAAAGGTGCTTTCGGCTGCCACCTGTTGGCCTTCTGCTGAATTGCCGTGGCTTTTTATGGTCCTTTGATGACAGCTTTGGTTTTTAACACATCACCTCAGGGCTATCACTCTTTTGTGACTGAAACCCCAAAGCCACAGTTAGCCCACCAGGCAGAAGCCCTTAGGCTTCAGTTAAACCTATCTTTTGAACTGCTTTGATTCTATCAGAACTGTCATTCTTTGAGTTCAGTCCTTTATTTGAGCAGGAGCAATTCTTTCTATACTTTCATTTCCATAGTCCATGCACATCACCACCTTAGCAGCTTTGAGTAGCAAGCCTGCAGAGGCCCAGCAGAATTAACATTTGATTGTCCTACATTACTGCCAGTAGCGGAATTACTTCTCTTCCCATTCTGGATAGTAACATGTGAATATTTGTAAGTCTAACCTTTTTGTCAGCCTGCCTGCCTAAAACAAAAACAAAACTGTACAACTAAAGCAGATTAGTTTTTCATTGAAGAGTTTTAAACATTCCCTTTCGTTTCTTACTGTCACAGGAAGTAAGGCAACAAGTATTTATTAAATCTTTACTATGTGTCGGGCATTGGGCTAAGTATTGAGGATACGAATATAAGCAAAGAGAAATACAAAGACAATCCCTGTCCTCAAGAAGAAGGGCAAAGGGGTTAGAAGGGAGTAACTGGGGCAAAGTCTGGAGAGTCAGAAGCACAGCCTGCAGGGGAATGAAACAAGGATGGCCTGATTCCCTCCCCAAAATGAAGACCCCGAAAGGAGATCACCCATGGCAGAAGGGAGCCATGGGTGCCACAGCTTGGTGTAGTGAAAAAAACATTAGTTTTGGGGTTGTTGGATCAATCCTGCTTCAGCTGCTTACTAGCCCTGTGACCTTGGGCAAGTCCCGTAACCTCCCTGAGATTCAGTTTCCTCCTTTATAAATTAAGTCACTAGTTATTTATTTGTTTTCTCCCCCTTTAGAATGTGAGCTCTTTGAGAGAGGGACTGTTTTTGTCTTTCTTTGTAAGTCCAGGTTTAAAAAGGCTCCTGGCACATAGTAAGCTCTTAATAAATCCTCATTGACTGACTGAAAGGATTGAACTGGATGGTATCTGAGATTCCTACTAACTCTAAATCTATGCTCCTATTGTGCTGACGGGACTACATATTTCTTTTTTTTTTTTTTTTTTTGGAGGGCAATAGGGGTTAAGTAACTTGCTCAAGGTTACACGGCCAGTTATTTCTGGGTGTGGTGCTGAGTATCTGAGCCCGGATTTGATCCAGGTCATCCCGACACTGGAGTGCCCTTACTCGCTGAGCCACCTGGCCGCCCCTAGTAAGCTCTTAATAAATCCTCAATGACTGACTGAAAGGATTGAACTGGATGGTATCTGAGATTCCTACTAACTCTAAATCTATGCTCCTATTGTGCTGACGGGACTACATATTTCTTTCTTTTTTTTTTTGGAGGGCAATTGGGGTTAAGTAACTTGCCCAAGGTTACACTGCTAGTTTTTTTGTGTGGGTGCTAAGTGTCTGAGGCAGGAACCGAACTCAGGTCCTCCTGACTGGGTACCAGTGCTTAACTTACTGCACCACCTAGCCACCCCCTAAGGGGACTACATATTTCTTAAGAGCAAAGAAACAAAATTCTAAAGCAGAAAGTTGGTAGAATAGGTTAGCAATGAGCCCTGTGACACATTTGAGTGCTTCACATGGCAACTAGGGCACATTCCAGAGCCCCCTAGACTAATTCCTACTCCCCAGTTATTAGTTAGCTCCTGGCCCCTTCTCCTAGAGCCCCTAAGTTTTACATACAGTCTGTCCTAAATATCTTAGTTCAGTTTTAAGTTATTAAATCTTAATATTCAAATAGCATTCGATATTCCAACCAAATTGGACTACTTGTGATTCCCCAACATAACGGTCCATATCCTGTTACCATGACCCTAAATAGAATATTCTGCCATATACCTAGAATGTATTTCTTCCTTACTGCCACTTTATAGAATCCCCTACTTCTTTCAGACTTTCCTTTAGTACCTTTTTTTTTTAAAGCAATTGGGGTTAAGTAACTTGCTCAAGCATACACAGCCAGTTATTTTTGTGTGGGTGCTAAGTATCTGAGGCCAGTACCAATCCTGGGTCTCCCGAGTCTGCGGCTGGGCTCTTACTCACTGCACCACCTGGCCACCCCTTAGTACCTGTTCTTACAAGAAGCCTATCCTATTTCCCCCATCTTGCTAATACATGTCCTTCCACCCACCTCACAATTGCTTTTTCTTTACTTTGTGTATATTTTTTCATTCACATCTCTGTTCCTATTTTTCCTCTAATAGAATGTAAGCTCCTTGAAAGAAGGGATTATTTCCCTTATTTTGTCATTGCATCCATTGCCTAGCAAAATGTCTGGAAAATATATACAGCAAGCATTTAATGAATACATGTTGAATGACAGAATGAATTAAAGTGAACCACTTACACACCTGCAGAAGCTGTAGTTCAAATTCTCAGCCATACAGAAGCCC
This sequence comes from Petaurus breviceps papuanus, assembly GCF_028583685.1. Lineage (NCBI taxonomy): Eukaryota > Metazoa > Chordata > Mammalia > Diprotodontia > Petauridae > Petaurus > Petaurus breviceps. The sequence continues at coordinate 14,079,917 of NW_027187361.1, read as the reverse complement.
AAGGAAGAATAATTCTGCTCTGAGCCTTGAGAGTTCCCTCTACTAAGTCCAAAGTTACTGTTCAGTCATTTTTCAGTTGTGTTCAACTCTTCATGACTACACTTGGGTTTTTTTTTTTTTTGACAAAGATGCTGGAATGTTTTGTCATTTCCTTCTCAAAGTCATTTTACAGATGAAGAAATTGAGGAAACAGGATTAAATCACTTGTCCAGAGTCACATAGCTAGTGAGTGTCTGAAGCCAAATATCATCTCAGGAGGATGAGTCTTCCTCACTCCAGGCCTAGTATCACCTGACTGCTCTGAGCCTTGCAAGTTTCCTCTACTAGTCCAGAGCAGACAATGACATTTGCATTGACCCCCTCCCCTCATTAGAAGTGACCTTGATTCCATCCTTTTTTCCCATGTTACTGTGGAACTATAGGAAATAAATTCCAACTTTGAGAATGCTGGTTTGCTGACTCGTAAAGAGACAAGTTATGTGATAATCTAATTAAATCCTTTTGTCTGATTTATTATTATATTTACCAAATTAATTTCTGAATTGTAGAGTTCAGTCTCTAGTCATCCAAATCTAATTTTTAAAAATAGCTGAGAAATACATACTCATCAGCACTAATAGCACCCATAGATTCTCCGAAATCAATATGTTATCACTATGCCTTGGTATAGGCTGTCCTCCACGAGCTCCCTCTTCTGTCTCCTCCTTTTAGAATTCTTTTTTTTTTTTTTCTCAAGACTTAGCTCTGGGGGCAGCTAAGTGGTGCAATGAATAGAGCACCAGCCCTGGAGTCAGGAGGACCTAAGTTCAAATCTATCCTCAGACACTTAACACACACACCAAAAAACTAGCTATGTGACCTTGAGCAAGTCACTTAAACCCAATGGCCCTTAAAAAAAAAATAGGCAAAAAAAAAAAGACTTAGCTCTGGCATCACTTCCTATCTGCAAAGCTTTTACAGACACCATGTCTCTCCCCACATGTTTTATTCTCTTCCACCAAAATGATCTTGTATTTACTATGCATGTAAAGTGTTTCCACAACTCTATGGAATTTAGTGTTTGATTTTTTTTTCTGTCTTTTTAAAGCTTAGGAACTAGCCTAAGACTTTGCACACAGTAGGTCCTTAACAAATGTTGAGTGAAATTAAAAGAGAGAAATAGAAACAGATCAAAGGTTTTCACACACACACACACACACACACAAAGTTCAACCTATTCCACCCATTTTTTCCATCCAAATAAGGAAAGGGGGCTATTAATAGCTTCTTTTAATTACTTTTAGATGTACTCATGGAAACAAGGTATCTAATACTTCTACATCTCACATGGATCAATTTGAAAAAACTAGAAGGTCCTCAATGAATCCAGTTAAGTGACATATATCACAAGACATCAGCAAGAAAATCCTAATCAATAATCAAAGAGTGACATAAGAATCCAAACTTGCCCTTTTATAGCACTGTAAGAAATAGAATAATTCAGGCTAATGTCTATATGTAACAGGGATCCCTGCCATATTTGAAAAGATACCTGCTGAGGACAGACTGAAAAAACCTTCCCATTAGGAGAATAAGTGGACAATTCTTCAAGAGAGGGAAGATCTATTTAGAACTCAAACTCAGAAGTCTGTACATTATCCCTAGGGAGCTGGTACTCTCTAAGGAGTAAAACTGACCTCTCTTCTCCTCATACACACCACACACCATCTCCTCTCTGGTCTTTGCATTGGTTATTCCTATATGCCTGAAATTCACACTCAACTAATCTCCACTTGTAGAATTCCTCTCTTCCTTCAAAAGGAAGATAAAACCTTTCCTGAACCCCTATACAACTAGTGCCTTTCCAAATTATCTTATATTCAGCTGTTTTGCATTTATTTCTATTTAGTTTGTATATACTTAAACAACACATCCCCAAAGTCTAGATGAAGGTTTAATCTTTTTTTTTTTAAGCAAACGGGGTTAAGTAACTTGCTCAAGATTACAGGGCCAATTATTTCTGGGTGTGGCACTGAGTATCTGAGCCTGGATTCAATCCCAGGTCTCCGGACTCTGAGGCTGGTGCTCCACCTGGACACCCTGAAGGTTTAATCTTTGAGGATACATAGCATATCCCTTTTTGTCTCTCCCCTCATTAGAGTATAAGCTCATTGCAAGAAGGATTGTTTCATTCTTTGTCTTTGCATCTCCAGAGGGTAAAACAGTGTCTGGCACATAGTAGGTAATTAATAAATGCTTGTTGATTGATGTATAATAGGGTTTAAAATGAACATATTAATTATTGGGAGGATGGACAAAGCTCTGCTTTGCTACAAATGGTAAAAATAGCTGTGGTCTGAGGACACTGAGGTGGAAAACAGGCACACTTAAAAGAAGGAGCAGGTTTTTAATCAGATATTAGCCCAAGTTCACGGTCGTCCTTTCTCTAATGGCCTGTCCCACCTGTCAATGCATGTTATTTTGTGCTCATTTCATGTGATTGTTATCCACAGTTTTACATTTAATTATCTTTTCCAAGGTATTATGTGATTCAAAAAATATTCCCTCCTGTTCCCCATATTAAAGATCAAGTTAGTGACAGTTTTCAAAAATACGTCCAGGTAAGTTGTATTACTAAAATCTTACAGTACTTGTTTTAGAGGATGTGAGACAAGAGAGAGACAGAGAGACACAGAGAGAGGGAGAGAGAGACAGAGAGACAGAGTCAGTGACAATTAGTCTAAATTCTCCACATTTCTCAAACTTGAGATTATGGGTTCCCAGGAGATAGTGGAAAACAGAAGAGTAGAAATTCTGAAAGCTATTTGGTTTTGCTTAGCTATACATGTACAACCTATATTGAATTGCTTGTCTTCCCAGTAAGGGTGGGTGACAAGGGAGGAAGGGAAAGAATCTGGAATTCAAAGTTTTAAAATCAAATGTTTAAATATGTATATACATTTAAACATTTGATTTTATATATAAGAATATATACTATTATTACTGTTACTTTACACGCAACTGGGAAGTAAGATCTACAGGCACTGGGGCATAGAGATCCACTGTACCCTACTGGAAAGTTGGAGGGGGGATGGAGGAAGATATGGGAGAGAGCAGATTGGGTGAGTGGATATTCAGTGGGATTGCTATTTTGGGGTGGTAGTAGGGGGAAAATGGGGAGAAAATTTGTAACTCAAAATCTTGTGGAAATGAATGATGTAAACTAAAAAATAAAAAAGAGAGAGAGAGAGGAAAAAAAAAGAGAGCCATTTGGTGATAGTTTGACTTTGAAGAAGTCTCTTCTTCTCCTGCTAAGGCCTTCACCACAATTCTTAACATAATTTTTTTTCTTTAAATTATCTCATTTCATAATTTCTTACCTCCTATTCCTATTAGCTTGTATTTTCCTCAACAAAAATGAGCATACTAGGCATGTGATCTTGGACAAGTCATTACATTTCTTTGGGCCTCAGTTTCTTCATCTACAAATTAAGATAACTTTAGCTATCTTAAGTAACTTATGAATTCTTAACTAACTTATTAACTTTTACCAATGAACTAGCTGCTTCTATCTTTCTATTTCCTGATCTTACATATATTTTTCCACGTCTGTCTTATGCTTTTATAGAAAGAAGAAATAATATGAATTTAATAGATAAATTAATTTATGAAGTTGATTGATACACAGAAGAATTTAATCAAATAACCTTTTTGTCTTTTCCTTTCTTTAGGTGGTCTGGGAAGAAAATAAAATATGTCCAGAGCAATGTAAAATTGAAGAGATACAGGTCATAGAAAAACAATCAAACTGCCCATAAAGCTAAACAATGTATTTCAGTGAATAATGTTCTTAGAAATTTCTTTTCCGATCTTTTTTCTTATTTCATTTTTTTTTCTCTTCCAAATAATGTTATAGTAACACACAAGGAGGAACATGCTGGCAAATGTTTAACAGCTGCCCTTTGGGGGAAAATCATGTAATCAAGACATACTTTTAAGTTAAATCTGCATTATTAACGTTTTCTGCATCACTTTCTAAATTCTAGACAACCAATAAAACAATAAATCAGCCCTAACTGGTAATGTTTACTCATTTCTAAATTTTAAATGCTTAAAGAGAAATTTTAGCAATCGGCACTCATGAGCCTCTCTGAGCTCACAACAGCACACCTTTGGATATGTACACTTACCTGGGGTTTGATTAAACAGTAAGAGAATCTGGTGGCACATGCCCTTGTTAGCTAAATTAATTATATTTCTTTTTTTTTTTTTTAATTCCCCAAAGAGGAAACTATTTCCAGGTAGACAGCAGAACACAAAAAGAGAATTGTATAAAAACTGTGAATCTTAATTTTATATTGCTTGCTTTACCAAACAAAAGGATATGTAACTTTCAAAATGTCCCTGCTTGTCTGTGATTCCCTCTATACTCTTATGTGCTTTTGTTTTGGGGCTTCGGTGCATTTAAAAATGCTTCAATGGCCCTCTTTTTTTCATTGTTATTGCTAATTCTCCCTTTCCTCTCTACCCCCACCCCTACTCCCATTAAAAGTTCAGAGAAAGGAAAAAAAACAACCCTTGTAATACATAAGCATAGTCAAGGAAAATGAATTCACCCAGTGGCCATATTAAAAAATGTATGTCTTCTATATCTTGAGTATTTTATTTAATCAGCATAAATGAGATTTCATCGGAAGATGTAGAAAGACATAGGAGATACATAGGAAATCTCATTAATTAATTAAATTAACCTCATTAATATGGAAAATAATCCCCAATAGCTAATGAAAGCTTTTATTCCATATGAAATTGTCATGGCTAAAATTCATGCTAATTAAATAAAATTTTGTTGAAAATTTCATTCATTTCTTGAAAATATGCATAGTTAAATGAGATTTCCTATGTGTCCAAACTTTAGGGACACCCTATAGACCTGATTATTGCTTTCCCCTTAAATTCTAGGGCTTTGCTTTTTTTTTTTTTTCCTTCCCTCTCCTTTTTTATTCCCCCTTCAGGATCAAGGATATTTGCATCTCTTCCCTACCCAGTATTATCTTCCCTCTTAACACCCCCCCCACCCTCCTCACCAGGCTTGTTTACCTCCCCTGTGATTTATTTTCACCCCAGACAGTGTGAGTACTTGTGTCTCACCCCTCTTTGTTTAAGATAAGAGTTCATCTGATGCGCCCCTCCTCCACCCTTTCTTCATGTTTGTGTAGCCTTTTCACACACCCCAGTAAAGGAGACTAAGGCGCATTCCCACTAGAAGAAAAAGGAGTGTTTAGACAAGAAGAGGGTAATTCAGAGTGTCAAAGGTTACAGAGATTAAGATAAATGAGGAGTGAGAAAGGGCCTTTAGATCCGGCAATTAAGAGATCATTAGTAACTTTCCAGAGAACTGTTTCAGTGGAATGAGGAGGTGGCTAGCCCAAGTAGTTCAAAACAAAGGTAAAGGAAATGAAGTGGAGACACAATTGTAAATGGCCTTCTCAAGGAGTTCAGCCAGAGAAAGTGAGGAAAGATATCTAATCTATGTATCATCTAGCTATCTAATCTATCTAATATGTATATGTGTGTGTGTGTATAATATGATATGTACTTTATATATCTACATCTATATAGAGTGGGAGGGGCTCAGCAGGAACCTCGCTCTGGCAAAACACGATATAACTTTCTAATCAAGTTACTATTAAACTCACAACAACACCTTTTTCAAACTGTCAGGAAGTGAGTATTTATTGAAATGCCCATGGCCTCATATACTAAGCCCCTGTATGTAACAAGTCTGGAAATTACTGAATTCTTCCTGAACTCGTATGGGCTTAGCCAGAAGGCCCTCTCTGGTGAGAAACAGACCTGGCCATACTTCCTGATAAGATGTCAGAATGATCCTGGACATCTGGGTCTCACAATAAATCAGGGCAAGGACTATACAACTGTCCAGACCAAGGCCTGGCTACAACAGATGTGCTTACCTACCATTGTCAGACTAACTCTACTTCCCACAAGACTAACTTTGTTTCCCACACCTATTTTTGGTGGTTTTTGACTTTAAATATTCCCCCTTTCCCTATGGTTGGGGCAGCTCTCCTAGGGTTCCTTGGGAGACTGTTGCTGGCCAGCTTAATAAACTGATGCTCAGTTAATTGACTAAGCTTGGGTTCTTTATCTCTACGTGTCCGTTACACCGGCCATTACATTTATTGAGCATTGGGGAGATGTGGGTGTGTTCGTAGTCAGAAAGAAAAAAAAAACAGTAGACAGGGAGAGATTAAAGATAAGTGAGAGAGTGGGGGGAGACAGAGGAGGTCATCTGCCTGAGAAGTCAGGATGGAATCAGACCACTTGTTCATGGAGAAGGGTTTGCCCTAGCAAGAAGGGCCACCTCTTCATTGGAGACAAGGGTAAATGAAGAGTGGTTGAAGACATCTGAGTGATGTCAGATGAGAAATTTTTTGTGAATGGTCTCAATTTTTTTCAGTGAAATATGAGACAAAGTTCTCAGTTGGGAGGGTGGAGGGATACAGAGTCATGGGAGCCTTAAGGAAGAATGAAAAAAATCTGAAAAAGGTGCTATGGTGAATTTAATAGTTATTTGATTAGAGAGTTATAGTGTTTTGCTACAATGAGGATCCTGTTGAGGTTACTTAATATGAATTTATAATCACCAGTCTACATTTGAAGTGACCCTGGTTTCATGATTTTCTCCAGCTTCATTCAGCAGCATGTAAGGGAGAAGACAGTGGATGGTGAGAGTAATCCAGTTCTGAGCCTTGGCAGAGCAAGATCCATGATAGGATAAGGCAACAAGAAATAGTGTACAGCTGAACTGGTTCTCTAAGAGATCAAGATGGGGAAGAGAGGAGAGGGCAGCTTGTCCAGGGAAGATGACCTAGGAAAGAACTAATAGGTCAGAGAATTACAAATAATAAAATAAATAAGTAAAATAAGAATGAGGATAGAGTGGCATTTGGGATTGCAAGGCAGAGAGTGAGATGGAATGACAGATTATGAAGAGGCAAATTAACTTCAGAACTCATTAACAAAGAGGAGATACATTTGTGGGTAATAAAATGGAGAGTAAGACAATTACTTCTGTGCAGCTGAGATTGGGAGATGGGGGGAGAATGTAATTGGAAATGAGAAGTTGCGGAACTGTTTGGGAGGGTATCAACATGTATGTTGAAATCTTCTGTTGTGAGGGCAGGAGTTGGAGAGGAGAGAGACTGTGACTCCTTGAGGAAGGAAAGGAAGTGTCCTGGAAGTTGGTAGATAATAGCTACCAGAATTCTGATCAGGTAGGACATATGGTTTAGAACCTCAAAGGAGAGGTTACACTGAGTGATGGTGGTAGAGACCCTACTAGTGGCAATAAAGAACACAAAGTATTCCAACTCCCCTCACCACCACCACTCAAGGACATTTTTTTCTTTTTGGAGGGGGAAGGTAGGGCAATTGGGGTTAAGTGACTTGCCCAAGGTCACAAGGCTAGTTTTTGTGTGTGTTAAGTTTCTGAGGTTGGATTTGAACTCAGGTCCTCCTGACTCCAGGACTATTCACTGCACCACCTGGCCGCCCTACCACCACCACTCTTGAAGTACTAGTAGATATGAAAGTGAAACCAGTGCTGGAAATTGTTTCTGGGGAAGCTGCGTCATAAGAAGGGGGCAGGTTCTTAAGTGCAAGAAATGGAAGGGACAAAAAAGGAAAAGGAAGGCTCATGATGGAAACCAAGTTTTGTGGGGGTTTTGAAATTATTTTGACTGTGGAGCAGGCAATAATTGTCAAATTGTCTTTCCTTGGCCAATTACATTTTCTTTTCTTCTAAGCTCTAGATTTTGCTCTAACATTTGTCCTGTCTTGTGGAGTCATTGATTTCTACTTGGCCTGACTTAAGTTTTCAGGAAGTTTATTTCTTTTTCCCCCTTTTTTTGGAGGGGGGAAGGTAGGGCAGTTGGGGTTAAGTGACTTGCCCAAGTTCACATGGCTAGTTTTTTGTGTTGTGTCTGAGGTCGGATTTGAACTCAGGTCCTCCTGACTCCAGGGCCAGTGCTCTATTCACTGTGCCTCCTAGACACCCCTGGAAGTTTATTTCTAAGGTTTGCCATTTTCTCTTCTAAGGAATTTATTCTTTCAAGTCTTTTCTCCTGAGCTTTTCTTTCCTTTTATTTTTAATCTCTTATTTTATTTCTGTTAAGCATTAATGTAGTCTTTATAGAAAATCCCCTTTTCCCCATTTGTTACAGAATTATTCACTTGCTCTTTGGGGGCGCATCTCTAGATCTACACTAATTTTTGACACTGGTCAGTTTTTTCTTTTACTTGTTTCTCCAGTCAGGATCCATGCCCTGCTGGGCTTTTGGGTGGAGTGGTTATCTTACTCTGGGCCCTCTGGGTTTCCATATTCCCCTTTATCTCCCAGGGTTAGTACCCACTGGATCTTGGAGCCTCAGAGCAGTGATCCTCAAAGTCCTCTATGGCCTCTCAGGACAGAGCACTGGAGGCCTCAGAACCCCGAGAAGCAGGCCATCCTGGTGGGAGCATTGCTGTCTCTGGTTGCTGCTGCTCCCCAGGTCTTCCAAGGTGGCCACTTTGGGGCTTTCTGCCCACTCTGAGGTGGAGGATGTGTCTGCTCTTGCTGCTTTTTCAGAGCATTGTAGTTCCATGTCTCTGGCTCTCCATTGGCCCTGCCGAAAGGTTAGACTTGCTATCTCTGGTTCAGCTGGCAGTCCCTTTTCTAATTGCCTTGGGGCTTCTGACTTTTTGTATAGTTCTAGGGTGGAAGAACTATAAAAAAGAACTATATTTGTGGCTTCTCGTTGGATTTCTGAATTGAACTAGTGCAAATTTCAGATTTTTCCTGAAATAGGTATATGGGAGCTAGGTGGTCTGTTATATTTAAATAGAGCACTGACTCTGGAGTCAGGAGGACGAGTTCAAATTCGAACTCAGATGTTCAGCACAAAAAACTAGTCATGTGACCTCGGGCAAGTCACTTAACCCCAATTGCCCTCCAAAAAGCAAAAAAAAAATAAAAAAAAACCTTCCCAAGAGAGCTACCAGGAGAAGTGCTATGAATATCTTGGTGTTTCTAGGAACCTCCTGTCTTTTATTTCCCTAAGGTCTTTTTTTTTTCACATTAAGCCAAACCTTCCCTGCTTCTTTTTTCCTTTTTAAAACTTGATTGCAAAGTTTACATGTATTTCTACTGAGATCATCTTTGTTTGATGACCTCCCTGTTAATATCAAGTGAAACATTAAGCACCATGAACACTATTCAAAGATAGCCACTCTCCTGAAGAACCCAGAGCCCAAATCAAAGAGGGATTTCCATATACTTGGTGAGATTCTTGTTTTCAGATAATAGCTAACAGTATTAATAATAATCATAATACAGCCCCAAAAGGTTCACAAAATGCTTTACACATTGCCTCTTATTCTCTTACATTAACTATGGTAAGCACTTGGGACAACTCTAAGAACTGGATCATTAGTAGATACTGCTTAGAAAAGCACTGTAGATGGCCAGTGTACTATGCTCAGTACTGAAGAGGAAAGGGCTGGATTACCTTTGAGAACAGTGCAGTTTTTTAATAACCTTAAGTTTCTTCCTGAAGCAAAAACCTCACCTCTTTAATATTAATAATAATTTAACATTAATATGGAGTAGTAACTGACATCAAGAAGCCAGGTTCACATCACTATTGGTGGAACCACAAATTGGTCCAAGTGTTCTGGATGTCATTTGAAATCATGCAAGAAAAGTGACTACATATTATCACTGAACATATCCCTGAAGAAGTCAGAAAGAGACCTGTGGCCTCACCAATTCCAGAATTCCTTACGACAGTATAGACTGCATCCTGTACATACCTGCCAACTTCTCTAACACTTGCCAAGGTGTTGGAAGCCTTCGCAGTTTTCCACATTAGTCCTTGTTCTTTCCACATATTAACCTATCTTCTCTAGGATACAATTCTTTTGATGTCAAATTGACAAAGTTTTATCAATTTTATTGGGGTTTTTTTTTTTCATAAAAATCAGCTTGGTTTTTATTAGTTCAATAGTTTTTGTTTTCAGTTTTATCGATTTCTTCTTTCTAGCTTTTTCAGCTACACGCCCGATTTATTGATCTCCATTTTATTCATGTATGCACTCAGATAGAAAACTTCCCCTAAGAAGGATACAATTCTATGATATCCTTTATTCCTATTATTCTTTGGAGACTGTTGGCTGCTGTTGCAGCCACCTTATACTTAAGCGCCCTCCCACTGTCCTCATACTTATTTTTAATTCTCCGGGGGCAATTGTATCCAATGAAATGTTACAACTGAACAAAAACAAAATCTTAATACAACTGTAAGCACTTAATAAATGCTTGTTGACTAATACAGACTCTTACATCTTACCAGTTCTGTGAGTACAGGCAAGTCATTTAACCCCTTCCATTTCTACCCACATCTGTAAAATGGAGATAATATCCTGGTCCATTTGTGAAATTCAAATTAGATAATTATAAAACTTTTAATTACTAATAATCATCTAACTGACCTCAAATTAAATTAATATTGGCCTATGAAGAGTCTAGTCTGTCAGCTGCCTTTCCTTTTAACACTGGCCACTATTTTTTTTACACCTCCTTAAACTCTCCCTCCCTCACATCCACCTCCCTTAACCTGTCCTTTTAATCAAGGTCATACAATACAAAATATACTATCCTCTTCTGTTCACTCTGTTAACCTTTTTCCATGACTGTGGCACCGGGCTAAATCTTCCTCTTAACCAGATGTTATCCTTAAGGGTTCAATAGACATTTTCATGGTCTTGTTTCTACTCAGTCCCACCTTTACTTCAGCCACCAGCTATCCTATCATTAACAGTCCTACCTGCAAAAATCCTTAACTCTGAAACTGCCCGATTACAATCCCTAGTCTTTCCATCAGTCCCTCTTTTCCTCTCCCAGTTCAAAGCTCTCACCATGATCTTTGGACCCAACCTTCCTCTATTCCTATCCTAGCAACTTCACTTTTCCTCTCAATCCTGATGCCATCTACTGCTAAGCACTCTGGTGTCCTTTTATCACTACTGGTAATCCTCGACTAAATTAGCTGTTTATTGTCACACTACACCCAGCTCTGCACTTCTCATCACTTCAACATGACCTGTTTTTCTCCCTGATACAAAGTGTAAGATGCTGCTTCTGGCTGATGATCCCTCCCTCTTATTAACCCTTTCTTATCCTCTTCCGTCTCCTGTGACCTTCCTTTACTCTCCTTTTTATCTCATTTTCAAAATCTTTATCCACTGGCTCTTCCTTGATGCTTACAAACATGCCCAGACCTCTGTCCTTTAAAAACCACTCAATCTGACCACTCCCTCCAACTGTTTTGTCTTGCCTTTCACTGCAGAAATCCTAGAAAACCACCTTCACCTGTTTCCATTTCCTTGCCCTCAACCTTAGACCTACATCAGATGAACAGTTTAAAAGGCCTTTTCAAGCCTTCAATCTTAACCTTTGCCATGTGACACTGTTGAAGACCCCCTTCAGGGTACTATTCTACCTGGGTTTTTGGAACACTACTCTCTTGACTGCTAAATGCTGTCTGACAAAACCTCGGTCTTCTTTGCAGGATCAAGTCTCACCCCCAGCTTCTTCTGTGGGTTTATCATTTGCAGAAGACTTCCAAATCTACATATATAGCCCCCATCTCCACTGAGATGTTTCAAAAGCAACATATCTTAAAATCATCCTTTTTTTTTCCTTTTCAAGTCCTAATTCTATTTGTCAAGCACAGCATGTTCCAGTCAGGTTACCATCCCCTACTCCCAAATTCAGTTACCTAGTCTTATTAACTTCAGCCTGTACTACTCCAACTTAACCTAATGAATATATTTCATATGGGGGAGTATGATATATTTTAACCCTTTGCCACTAAAACGTTCTCCAGCTGTCACTGGATCCAGCCCAGCGGCACCTCTCCCCCAATTAAGTTCGTATTTTAGTACAGCATTAGTGCTGTCTCTGCCTAGGAGACCCTTTGTACCTGATGGGTGTTTTAATAGCCAATTGATGCCAATTCCAACTGAGGCTTCATTGTTGCACAATAATCCATCTTTTTCACTAACATTTTTTACTATGGTAATTCCAAATTTCATCACTGAAGTTCCACCCCCCACCTCATCTTAATTCTACAAAATTAAGGTCATCTGTCAAAAGCTTCCCTATTTTTCTCTAAACTTCCTCTCTGGTTTCTCTTGCCCTTCAGTCTAAGGTGGCTGCCCTGGCTCCTGGCTTTGCTCCATAATCATGCTATTTCATGTGGTTAAGGCCATGGATTCTGTCCTCACTCCCCCACCCCCAAAACTTAGAAAGTACACTACCCAAACCCTCTCCATTCCTTAACAGGAGGTACATACCAGACACCTTCCAATTTGGCTTTTATCTAAGTTTAAGGATTTTAAAAATGATCAAAATGTACATTTTTTGTGCTCGCATATTACAAGGCACTTAACTGTCCTTTCTCAGCAGTATTTGATGTGTCATCATTCCCCTTCCACCACCTAAATGCAGCATCTCTGCACCAATAGGGCTGTATCACTACTACTGTTCAAAATTTGTTTCCACAAATGTAATTGCAAAGTAATTTGTAAATTCACAATTTCTAATCAAATCCCCCCCCCTTCACACTCAATCCCAGGTCCCAATGTAATTCACCTAAATTCTCTCCTCTTCACCACCTTTAGGGATCTCCCAATTTTTTTTTTTAAAACACTGACAGTTTCCCAAGAGTCTTCTTTATGTCCTAGCCCCTATGCAGACAAGATACCTAATATACATTCAGTACTTACATTGTGTACTTGGTAAGATTACTAAAAACAGTAATGTTTGTTAACTGGTTGACAAATTTGTGCATTTCCAAATGATCACAGCCATTCAGTCCCATGCCATTTTCTGACACTATTAGCTACTAAATTATTTTCTGTATATAGGTCCATTGCAAAAATATAACTGTTAAATAATGCCCAATGCATATCAAAGGTTATAATTGTGCATTCATAGTAGTATTGAGACCTTGTGTATGGTTAAATGCACTGGACTTGAGCCCAGGTTCAGATTCTGCTGTTTATTTGCTGAGTAACTGATTAAACATGTTACCTTTCTGGCCTTTGGTATGTCTCATCTATATAAGATGCTGGCTGAATTGTAGCATAAAAGATCTGTGTAACTCAAATGTGGGAGGTAGAAAGAGCTAAAACTTCTTCTATGAAACTATTCAATTCAGTACCTATTTTGTATTACCATGATTAATAAAAAACATCCAGTACCTTTACTGTGTTCAAAACCCCAAAACCTCACCACAACCAAACCATGTTGCAAAGTCCAGTTATTACATCACAAGTCTTAGTCTTCTGTGTATTTATTGTTTTTACAGCAGAATGCCCAACACAGATCATCATAACTGCCAAAGTCAGCTGTGCAAAATAGTATATATAGTGCTTAAGTACAAATGGGACACATGATTTTTTAAAATAAATACTTAAACACAAATTTATGGTCCTACAAAAGAGCATTTAAACTAGATGGTCTAAGTTGATCTGCCTCCTTGGACCCACAGTAACTGTTATTTTCCCAAAAAACCAATAGAATCAATATACTGAATCATCATCAGTTCCACTGTGTGAATAATGGATCACAATAAATGAGTCCCTTTTTCTAAGAGCTTTTCCTGGCTCCCCTACAAACATGATCTGGTCTGGATAAAAAGACAACAGGAATTTCTTGAAGGTCAATGGTCCAAAATGCTAAGTATGGTTAAGTATTCTACATGATCTATATTCACTGGTTCCTTTTTTAATTAGAATGTACTTAGATTACTTTCTTCAATTCATCATACAGGACAAGCACGAAAGCTCCACCCATGCCTCTAAGAACATTGGACCAGGCACCCTTGAAGAAAGCTTTGCCACCCTCATCTTTAGCAATCTTCTTCCAGCAGTCAATTGTCCCAGTGTACATGATATCGGCTGTCAAGAAGAAAGGAGCAAAAGAAATTCCAGTCAGAATTCAAGATTTACCATGGGTCACGTACAATATATACACCAGTGTTTTACCTAGACTAGCAAAGGGCAATAAAATAAGAGTAAAATCAATGTTGTTAGAATGGGAGATTAAAAAAAATTCAAGCAATGGTTTACTGTCACCACAGCCCCACCTGTCAGAACTCAGGAAACACACAAGTTAAGGGTACAAAGAACACAAGACAGCTGGAACTAGGGACCTGAGGGTCTGAAACTAAGAAGTGGCAGGAGTGGAAGACATCTCAGGAGAAGATATAAAAGCACTGCCAATAAACACATGCACTTAGTGGAAGAAAAGCAACGTTTCTGCAACTGGGAAAGTGTACTTAAAACAACCATTCTGTTGCCTAAGATTTTCTTCACCATTTTCAGCAGAGCCAAAACAAAATGGAATTCACAGATGACAAAAGCATAGTTAAATGCAAAAAGCTATTTTATGATAAATGCATACCACATTTGTCCCTCACTCATACCAAAAACATTTTTAAAGTTTAGTGACTATTATTTAAGTGGGAGAAACATACCTCCTTTGCGACCAGACTGCATCATCATTCGCCGCCTTACTGTATCAAAGGGATAGGAGACCACACCTGCTACAGCAGTCACTGATTGTGCAATCATCCAGCTTATCACAATGTGAGTGTTCTTCGGATCTGGGAGCATACCTGGAAAAGAATCACGTGTTAAATTCAAACCTCTGATCCTACCCATAAAAGTCAAGCTAATCTAACAGGAAAAAAATCATTAGTTTCACTCTTAATCATATCTTAAAAACCTTAAGTATAAAAGTATAACATGTCAGCATCATTGCAAATTTTTTTTGCAGGAGTTCGAGCTCGATCACACACAGGCACACAATTACACTAAAATTAAAATTTTTCTGGAAGCCATAAAATTGTTTTAGCAAAGGCCATTAATGGCAAGAAAGCACTGACTGCAATCCTTTCATGTTTACTAGGAGCCAATTTGTCTATCAAACCAGATTGCAGAAGGGGTTCAAGTAAGTTACCCTAGAACTGGGAGAAACAGGTAATACCAAAAAAAAAAAAAAGACCCACCCCACAAAGTAGTTATAATCATATTTAATTATCTAACAATAAAAAAGGAAAGTTACAAACGTATTTCTTCTAAGGTGATAGCAACATTTTAAAAGAACTCTTACCTTTTGCTGTATCATAGATTCCAAAGTAAGCTGCTCTATAGATAATGATACCCTGCACCGAGACATTGAAACCTTGATACAAGCCCCGAATTCCATCAGACTTGGTGATTTTCACAAGGCAGTCTCCCAGGCCTTTGAATTCTCTCTCAGTGCCGGATTTTCCAACATCAGCTGCCAGGCGGGTTCTCGCAAAATCCAAGGGGTAGACAAAGCAGAGCGAAGTGGCTCCGGCTGCACCACCAGAGGCAAGATTGCCAGCAAAATACCTCCAAAACTGCGTGTGCTTGTCCACTCCTCCCAGGAACACCTGCTTATACTTATCCTTAAAGGCGAAGTTAAGGGCCTGGGTGGGGAAGTATCTGATGACATTGGCTAAGTTACCCCGCCAGAAGGAAAGCACCCCTTGTTCCTTTGGAATTCGGACTATACAATCCACGATGCCTTTGTACTGCTTATCTGCAGCAATCTGTTTGCTGGCATGCTGCACCTGAAACCAAAAGGCACAGAACAAATTGTCAGGATGAAAGCCCCCCTCCCCCAACAGGCAATAACCTTCATGTGCACCTAGCACTGGGCACGAAAATGTACGGGAGTGTGGCTAGGAGCTTCAAGGGGCGGGCGGCTGTCTGTAAGCCCTCAAGATCGGCCAGGCCAGCCCGGGCTGCCTCCAGCTAAGAGGCAGGAAGGGGCCTTGGAGGTCATCTCGGCCAAAAAGCGGGGCTCCCGGTGTAACCTACAACACACGTGCTTAACCAACCCTGGCCCTGCCTGCCTCGCCGGGCGCCGGTGAGCCCAGCTCCGATCGGACACACCGCGCTCCATAAGACGCCCCCAACGCCCAAGCAGCCCGCGCCGGGAGGCAGCAGACGTGGGCAGACACCGAGGAGGCCCGTGTCCTCGGGGGGGGGGGGGGTCACCATGACAACTGCAGACGCCCCCCCCATCTCCTGCCGCATTCGGCCTCCTCGCGACAGCTCAGCTCCTGCCGCAGCGGAGCCGGCAGCACGTGACCCGCTGACGTCAGCCCTCCCGCCCTGCCTCATTCTTCCTCTCCCTTAAAAGGGCAGCAGGGGTGAAGATGCCGGGGCGGGGCGCGGGGGGAGCGCGAGCTCACACACACTTCCGGGAGGTTCGCGCCAATCCCCAAGGGCCCGCGGGACCGGAGGGAGGGCCGAAGACCCACGTGTCACTGAAGCCTGGCCGTCCCCCCCCCTTCCCGACACCCAACCGGGGGCTACTTCCTCCCCGTCACCTTCCCGTCCCTCCTACGCGACCTACCCGGTCAAGGACGGGAGGGAGGACGCGGGAGCGCGCGCTCGTGCTTCCTCCCGGTAACGAGATTAGGAAGAACCGACTCCACGGCCCCTCTCAGGGCGTTGTCTTCCCCCTCCCCCGCCCCACGGACGACACAGCGGGCGGCCGGGCCTGCGGCCCGCGCGCGCCAAGTCCCCGGATCCTGGGGCCTACGTCTCCCCCTCAGACACGCTTCTCCGCCTGGTGCAGCCCCACCCCGGGCCCCGCAGCTGGGCTCTGCCGCTCCACTCTTCGCGCCCCAGGCACGCACCTGCAGTAGCAGCTTAACTCTCTCGATGGGGGCCACGGCGGTCTTGGAGATGGCGGCGGCGATGCCACCGGCCAGGAAGTCCTTGGCGAAGGAGATGGCCTGTTCCGTCATGGTCACAGAGGGGGAAGGTGCTGGAGGCGGAGGAGGAAAGCCGCGGAGAGAGGGCCCAAAGCTGGGGAACTCGCTGCTGCCTGCACAGCCCCTGGCTACAGCTCGGACCGAAAGGACGCGGCGCCCCCCGCGCAGGCGCTAAAGCCTCGGCGCCCCGCCCCTGCGGCCTCCTCCGGACGCTCCCATTGGCCGGCGCGGGGCGGGGGGCGGGGCGGGGGCGGGGCTGTCCCCGAGCTCGGGCCTCCCCTCCAGACTCGCGCCCTGCGCCTGGCGTGTGTCTCTGGGAGAACAAAAGCCCGCGGCCTAGCGGCCCGGGACGGGTGTCCGTGACCTGCGGGGGGCCGGGGTGCAGAGTCGGGGCGGGGACCCGGAGCGGCTTGGCCGTCCCCCTGAAGGACCTGGCGGCCCGGGCGCCTGGGTCCGCACAGCCGCCGGGGTGGCCGCCCCGGAGGATCCCTTTTTTCTGTTAATGAATCTTTCTGGTCTCTGCGAGCGTCCCTCTTCTCCCCCAGGAAGTTAAAATAAAACGGGGAAGCCGATGGGCACCTCCCCAATAACCGCGTCAGAGCCCCGCCCGTGGAGGCAGCTGGGTGTGCGTGACCTTGGGCGGCCCGCTCCGGGTCCCGCCGCCTCTGACTCCTTGGGCCTCCGAGAGGGGCTTCGATCGCGGGGCCCGCCCCGGCTCCTCTCTGCAGCCGTCAGCTGTCAAGCTTAGTAACTAATAAGCTTTCTAAAGTACAGTGCGGAGAGTGTAGAGAGAGGCCCCGGATTCCAATCCCGCTGCCCTCATGACCTTGAGCAAGTCACGATCTCTGCGGTTCAGTCACCCCTTTTACCGATCGAAGGTGCTGGCCAAGGCCAAATGCTCAGTTATGGCGGAGCCGGTTTTCCCTGAGTCCTGCGTCATCCGGTCCAAGTTAGCTGCTGATGAGCGGCAGCCCCTGTTGACAGTTACTTTAGGATGTCCAGGGACCCTGGGCTTCAATTTCCCGGTCCCTAGAATAGGCATAATTATAGTTGTATCATTTATCACCATAGGGGGGCTGTGTGGATCAAGGTCACAAAAGCAAATACCAGCGCTAAAAGGAAGCTTTAGAAGTCATGCAGTCAGCCCAACCCTCTTTTATAGGGAAGAGAACAGGCCTGGAGATGTGATGTGGCTTGTGAGATGATCTTTTATGACTGGAAAGCGGTGTGTGGCCACGAATTACCGTGTTGCTCGGTGCCACAATAACTAGTTCTGACGAAGGAAGGAAAAAGATGGGCGAGTAACCTGAAAAAGTTTAGACTAAATTCTAGCCGTAGAACTGGGCCTAGAAAGGTATGATTAGGATAGACCCAGAAAAGACTGGAAGCTACACATTGTCACAGCAGGAAGTTGACATAGGCCTGTGTAAATTAGTTAATTGAAAGAAATGCTGAATTTCAGTTAGAGGTTAATGAAACTAAAGATACCACTTTCTACCCTATGAAAGTTCACAGCCCCCATGCAATCTATCCTCAGGGATCTGTGGATACCTAGTTATGATCCTCCTGGTCTACACATGGCAAGTTTAACAACACCTGGGCCCTCTTCCAAGTTACCAGCACACCTGAGAAACACTACGGTCACATACGCTTTTCCCTTAAGTCTCAAGTTCATTGGTGACGGTTTCCAGGGGGAAAGGGGGATAAGAATGGAGATAGGGTGACAACAGCTATTTCTAAATATAGATTGTTCAAAAGTTGTAAATTTATCTGTAGCTCAGAGGTCATTTGTCTTACATTTTGTTTCCACAGTTCCAAAGTGCCAAAGTCCATCTCCACCTTCAGTCCCTCTTCCCCCTCCCATCAGTTTTTTCCTGGAAAAAAGAAGTTGTCTCTGTGTTGAGTCCCTGAATGACATGTAGTAGTGGAGCGGGTTCATTTGAAGATAGGGCACTGAAAAATATGTCTTTTATTTCCAGTTTTATGTAGAAGTTTGTAGAGGGAACAAGTTACTAATGCCCCAGAGTATCTACCTCCCAGGTCATTTTTAGGAAAGCATTTTATAAGCTTCAAAGCACTATATAAATGTTTACTCACACTTATACTCCGAAATGCCCTGATTGTCCCCTCCCCTCCCCCAAGCAACGTTGTGAGATTGGCAGTGCCCATAATTTTACAACCACTTTGCAAATAAGGAAACTGAGGCTCAGAAAGTAACTCACAAAAGGTCACACAGCTGGCTAGTGAGCAGCTAGGCCTTCTAACTCCAAGATCCTGGGTTCTTTCTGACTCACCTGACTGCCTTACTAAAATATATCCTTGCATTTTTACTAAATAAATAACATTATTATATATTTATACTATCATGATATTATATGCAATATTATTATAAATGATAGGAAGAGGCAAAATAGTATTTATTATACAATGTTATATACATAACAGAGATACAATATATAATATATAATGTACAAAATATATGTTATATCGCCTCAACTGGACCCTCATTTTCTGCTAAGCAATCCTACCATAACAGGTAACCTCATTTTTTCTCTTCTTAATCACTTACAATCTGACTTCTGACCTTATCATTCCAATGAAAATACTCTTTCCAAAGTTACTAATGATCTCTTAATTGCCTTTCCTCAGTCATCATGCTCCTTGACCTCTCTTTGTCCTTTGACACTGCAGATCACTCTCCCTTCCCTGACACTCTCTTCTCCCTAGGTTTTCCAGACACCACTCTTTTTCAGCTGCATAACTCTGCTTTGCTGGATCTTCCTCAAGATCACACCCTCTAACTGCAACTTGTCCCTTAGGGCTCTGTCCTTTTCTCCTTCTGTACTACAATATTTAGCAATCTCATCAATTGCCATGAATTTAATGACTATTTCTATGCAAATGATTTTCAAATCTACTTATCTGGCCCCTAATCTCTTTGCTGATTTCCAATCTTCCACCTCCAACTATACTTCAGATATTATTCCCTGTAGTATGTCCAGTAGACATCTTTAACTCAATCATTTCCCAAATTCACTTATCTTTTGCCCTAAATCCAACCCCACCTTCTACCTTCTCTATTACAGTGCAAGGCAACACCATCCTTCCAGTCCCTCAGTCTCCAACCTAGGAGAAATCCTCAATCCCTCCATATACAATGTGTTACCAATGCTTACTGAATTCATCTTTGTAACATCAACTAAATATGCCCCTTTCTCTCTTCTGACACAGCCAGCACTCTGAGTGCAAGGCCTCATCACCTCAAGCCTTGATTATTCCAATAGCCTGATGGTGGGTCTGCCTGGCTCAAGTTTCTCCCCACTCTAATCTATTCTCCATTGGGCAACTAAAGTGATTTTCCTAAAAACACAAATCAGATCTTGTCACAAACCCCCACCCACTAAACTTCCTTGGTTTCCTATTGTCTCCAAGAACAAATGCAAATATTCTGTTTGGCATTCAATTCATAACCTAGTTCCTCCCGGCCTTTCCAGTTTTCTCACACCCTACACCTCCCTGAAATCTAGTCTGATCCCGTGACACTGAACTTCGGGCTATTCCACCTCTTGGCTCCAGGCATTTTCTGGCTGTCCCTAATGCCCGGAACTCTTCCCCCTCCACTCTTCGGACTACTCCGCGACTTCTCCTTTAGGTTTACTTCTTTTCCTAACCCCTCTTAAGCCTGTGCCTTTCCCTCTTAACTATTTCCTACTTGTTCTGTACATGGCTTGTTTGTGTAAATTTGGTTGCTTGTGGTCTTTCCCCATAGATGGCAAATTCCTTGAGGGCAGTTGTCTTTTGTCTTTTTTCTTTAAAAAAAAAAAATCCCCAGGTTTTAGCACAATACCTGGCACACAGTAGGTGTTTTTAAATGTTTATCAATTGATTGATTGGCATAGTTTCTTTAGATGTAGTATGGT
This sequence comes from Petaurus breviceps papuanus, assembly GCF_028583685.1. Lineage (NCBI taxonomy): Eukaryota > Metazoa > Chordata > Mammalia > Diprotodontia > Petauridae > Petaurus > Petaurus breviceps. Next base: position 14,059,135 of record NW_027187361.1, on the reverse strand, counting down.
GAAACAGAAATATTGGATTTGGGTTTCCTTACTCTGCTACTTACTAACCTGTCTGACCACAGGAAATGTATTTAATCTAGTAACCAATTAATAATGAGATTAACTAATAATATAGTATAATGGATAGAACTCTGGACTGGAAATCTGAAAGACCAGCCTTCAAGTCCTGCTTCAGGCAAAATAGTTGTTTGACCTTGGGAGGATTGACTTGATTTTTCTGTGCTTTGGGAAACTCCCTTAAAACTACACTATGCAAGCCTAGTTGTAGATTTGTGTTGGTGGAAACCTGGAATTCTAGGAATTTAAGTCTTTCAATGAAATTATTTCACTTTAAAATTTATGAAACATTTTACTTATGTTATCTCATTTGAGCCCCCCCCCCATTGAAACCCACACAACAGCCCCCCCCCAAATACCTGAGGCATTTTTATCACCTTTTTAAAAATGAGGAAACAGTAAAAGTGGCTTGTCCCTCATCACAAAGCTAGTAAGAGATTGGAACCTACAGTAAGGTTTTTTTTTTCTTTTGTCTCCAATTTCAGCACTTAACCACACCTAGTTTCTTAGGGCTACAGTTTACTCATTTAAAATGGGGGTGGAAATTGAATTTAAACTAGACGGCCTTCCAGGTTCTCTAAATCTATGACCATGAGTAAGTCTTAGGATTGTGGAAAAGAACTACTGGTTTGAGCATCTCAATTTATTGATAAAGAAAGTTGAGTTCCAAAGAGGTCAAATGACTTGCCCAAGGTCACACAGAAAAATAGATAGGATTGTAACCCAAGTTCTCAGACTCCAAAGATAGCTTTCTTTCCAGCTTACTATAAAGTGGTCAAATGTTTGTTAGGCATTTCATCTTTTTGTATTTTCTTCGTTGCCAGACACCATTTTCTCTTTAACTGTGAACATCTACCTATGAGTGTTTGAAGAAAATTTCCAATTAAGTTTAGCTAAATAAGAATCAAATCTAGGCAGGATTCTATAGTCCACAAACATGCCACAGACTGTTCCTTTAAAAAAAGAGGAGGAGGAGGAGGAGAAGGAGGTGAAGAAGAATCTTGTATAGAGCTATTTACCTACTTGGCATGCTAGGTGAAGAGAAAAGAATCTTCATTTCACTCACTTTGTTAATTGTGAACTTCTTATGGGGGAGGACAGGCTACTAACAAATGAAGATAAGCTTGTAAACATGTTCACAAGGCTCCTTTATATAGAAGGTATTACTCATCTTTACAAAGCTAAAATGGATTGGGAGGGATCTACTGGCAATCTTTTTTTTTTTTAAATAAAGGGTACAAAGGCACCAATTGCCCCATTTGTTCCAGAACCATTACCCCTCAACCTCACTGATGCCCTTTGCTGTAAGAGCCCTTCACTGCTATTACTGTGCCCCAACATAGCAACTATCGCTATAAGCTTCTTCTTATGCTGCCAAAACAGCTATCCAGACAATAGCACAGATGAATTAGGAGATGGGCTTAGAACTGAGGAGGAAGATTGGACTGCATTTCAGAAATGGTAATCTCAGTGTTTCCAAAGTGCTTATTGCTGCAGAAATCCATTTATTCAACTAATGATGTCATATTGATGTGAATCATGGAACATCATGATTCTAGAAAAAAAAAAGAAATTATACATAATCAGAGGGCAGTGGAAAGATGCACGGACAACATGAAGTGAGAGTATCAAGACATGAAGTAGGCCATTAGTACGCCTGAGATACTAAAAGAACAAGATGACTTCCAGAATATTGGGCAGATAGATCCTCTGTGGAGAACCTGTGGAAATGCAGGGACAAATGTATATATATATATACAGAGAATATAAAGCATGCAGCAATTGTAAGTTGAGTCAGTGTATATTTGTGGTAAGATCATGAATTAATCAAAATTCCAAAGTCAAAACCAAAACTCTGCAATGTGAGTTACAGAATTACATCCTCCCAGAACTAGAAGGGACTTCAGAGGTCATCAAGGCTAACCTACATCCAAACAGGATTCTTATCTTATAGCCCTGACAAGTGACCACCTGGCCTTCATTTGAAGACACCCCGCTGCCCCCCTTCTCTCCCCCCAATGATGTTACTTCCCAAGGCAGCCCATTCCACCTTTGGAAAAGTGACATCTAGCTTTCACATCACTCGGCACTGGAAGAAAATTCATGATATTTAGCATATACTAGATGAAGAAGTTATCATTGTACACAGGAGACAGAAAAGTGGGTCAGCAATTTTATCCATTTATTTCTTGGCTTAAGCATCCTAATTTGAAAGATATAGTACTGTGTGTGGTTTTTGTTCATGGGAGGTGAAAGGGGTAATAGGAGAGGAACAGAGAAAATAGTCAGACTTGCTTTTATGCTGAGAAACCTCATTCACTCTCTAGAAAAAATCTAGCTCCAATGAGTTTGCCACATTTCCAAACAAAATTATTTAACTCGTTCATTTCTATGGGATAGTGGCCATTGGGACTCACTAGCAGATGAAAGTACTAAAAGAAGTCATTGAAATAACTAATCTTGGCTCTAGGGAAGAGATAAAGAAGCACACCTCCTTTCTGGGAGTGGAGAGGGTGGGCCTACTAGTGACTGGATGTCCTTTGCTATGTTGTGTGCAATGTCACACTCAGTTTACTGGGTTTGTAGGGAGAGGATTTGTTTTTTGCTGGTTTTTGTTATGAGGAAAGTGAAGGTAAAAGGGGCTTCATATACACAAATGTCTATAATATAAAAATACAAGGCATTGATAAAACTTATTTATTTATTTTTTGGAGGGGGGAAGGCAGGGTAATTGGGGTTAAGTGCTTGTCCAAGGTCACGTGGCTAATAAGTGTTAAGTGTCTGAAGTAGGATTTGAACTCAGCTTTGAATTCACTGTGCTACCTAGCCTCCCCTTAAAACATTTAAAAAAAAATTTGAATTTTTTTCTCTTTTCTACATCATCAAAATTTTTCCTCTCCCAGAGAGTTATCCCATATAACAATCTTTTAAAAGAAAAAATTAGAGAAAAAAAGAAAAGAAAATCGACAAAATCAATAAATATATATAAAAAATATGAAAATATATGCCATGTTCCGCAGCTGCAGATCTCCTGCCTTTGCAGTGGATTATCCCATTTTTCTTCTTTGGTGGCCATGTTTGTTCTTTGTAATTTTTCAACATTCTTTTGATTTTTTTTGTGCTTGTTCTTCCCATTTGCATTGTTGTCATTGTGTATATTGCTTTCTTGCCTTTGCTCACTTTAGTCTGCATCAGATCATGCATTCCATGTTTCTCTTATCATTTCTTATAGCACAGTAATATTCCATTATATTCATGTACTACAGTTTAACCATTTCTCCGTTAATGGGCATCTGCTTTGTTTTCAGTTCTTTGCTCCCACTAAAAGTGCTGCAATAATTACTTTGGTGTATATGGTAACTTTTTTTTTCATGTTCTTTTCAATGATCTCCTTGGGCCTAGTAATGGAATTTCTGGGTGAAAGGATGTGGACATTTTTGTCATTTTATTCCAAATTGCTTTCCAAAATGGTATTCACAGCTCTACCAACAATGTACCTACTTTCCCATAATTAAAAATTTCTGGATGTGAGGTGAAAAGTTTGGATTGTAAAAAATAAAAATTGAAGTGAGGACTAATCTCGGTCCACACATCTTTTTTCTTACATTTTCCAAGAATTATCTTATGTCTTAGCCTCTCTGAGCCAGTTTCCTAACCTATAAAATGGGGGTCCTACCTATATTCACCATACTACTAGGTTACTGTTCAGAAAGGATTTTGTAATCTCTAAGCATTATATAAATGTGAGTTGTTATTAGTGATGATTAAATGTGACCCAAACTAAAATTTTAAACTGTGCATTCTCTTAAAAACTGCTACCTCAAGACAGAGAGCTTTCTTCTTTCTGTTTAATTTTATTGTTAAAAGCACCAAGGAAATACTTAAAAGAAAAAAAATCCCTAAAACCAGACAATTAAGAGGCACAAGCACAGCTTGAGTTAATGCCAATGACAAGAGATCTATTGATGTGGGTTCTCCTTCAGATAGTGAAGATCACAACCCTTTTATCCTTCCTTATCCTCGACCATTCTAGTCCATTCCTACCCAAATTCTTCTGGGAAGAACTACCTCCTAGGGGAAGGACTAGCTCTAGGTATTTTAACATGACAAAGACAACTACACTTTCCAGCCTTTTTCTTGTCCAAGCACACATTTCCTGAGTGTTATCTTCTCCGTCTGAGACCTCTCACTTACCCCCAGGAGCTTGCAAAACTTCCAAGTGAGCTTGAGCAGATTCAGATGCAATCAGGAAATGTTTAGCAAAATAAAATATAATACAACATAATATTAATTTATTATTTTCTAAGTCAATATGAGGTCTGCTGGGATCCATCTTAATTTGAGTTTGATACTACTGCTCTTATATTACTTGCATTTAAATTATCACTGGTTAGACAGTGCAATCTGTTGGCTCCTATCATGCATCTCTCCATTGCCTTTTGTTTATAATATCAATATTCTTCCAGCGGTTTTGAGTCATGGAACTCTATAGTTTCTGAAGAAACAAAACTGACATATACTATATATATATCCCTATGCTGATTTCTAAAAAAACTGTTCTCTTTTCTTCATACCAATAACCCTATTGAGGGAGTGGCCTATCTAGCTGGAGAATCTCCATAAATGGTTTGTCCAAGGTCATAAAACTAGTAATAAGGCAGGGACACTGGAATCTAGACCACTTCCTCGTAGTAAAGTACGCTTTGTGCCACACCTATTTTATTTTCCTCTTAAAAAAATACAGAAAGAATGCTTTGGAATAGTAAGGTATAGTGGAAATGAGAAGACCTGGGCTTAAATGCTGACATGAATACTGTAGGACTCTTGTGACCTTGGGCAACTAATACTTGCCCTACTAACCTCACAGGGTTGCTGTGAGGTGAGACTGATATAAACTATAAAGTGCTGTTTTATATAATTTAATTATTAACTTTTTACGTTTTAAAACATCGTGCCAAAAGGGGGAAGTTTCACATATCATTTAACATTAATGTCCCTTGGGTTGTTGGGTTTTAGTTTTGTTGTGTGTTTGTGTGTGTGTGTGTGTGTGTGTGTATGTGTGAGATCATGATTGCATTGTTATAAGGTACTCTCAATGATGAGGCAATTTCTACCAAAAAATCGATGAATCAACAAGTATTTATTAAACAGCTACTATATGTGGGGCACTGTGCTGGACAGTAGGTGGTTCAAATTGCAATAAATGAAACAATTTCTACTAGAAAGTAGCTTACATTTTAAGGGGGAACCCAAGGGCATGTATAAATACATATAAAATAAATATAAGGAGAATGAATACAAATAAATGCAGAGTGGTTGAAAACAAGGTTGTTTGGGAAGATGAGCACTATTAAATGAGATCAGAAAAGGCATCCCATAGGAGGTGATGCTTAAGCTTAGCTTTGGAGGAAGAGAGGGATTTTCTATAAGGCAGAGCTGAGGAGAAAATACACTCAAAGCATGAGGAACAGCCAGTTAAGTACAAAGGTAGAGAAATGGGAGACAAGGGCACCTTTTGGGAGGAGCACAGAGAACGCCAATTTGCCAGAATGGAAAGTGTTGGACACGAGTAACATAGAATGAAACTGGAGAGGTAAGTTGGGGACAGGTAGTGAAAGACTTTAGAAGCTAACTTTGATCCTAGAGGCAATAGGGAACCATTGAAATGTATGGAGTATGGAGTTACTTGGCCTTAAAATGAGGGCCTAGTGACAATAATACCAAATTCAAATAGAAAGGCATCCCTGCAGGTTAAATATTGACTTAGAAAACCACAAATAAGGGGGCAGCTAGGTGGCATAGCGAATAGAATACTGGTCCCGGGGTCAGGAGGACCTGAGTTCATATCCAGCCTCAGACATTTAACACAAAAACTAGCTTTGGGCAAGTCACTTAACCTCAATTGCCCTCCAAAAAGCAAAAAGACCCACAAATGAACATTATTATGTTGTATCATATTTTTATTTATTTTGTTAAACATCTCCCAATTACATTTTTTTTAAAAAAAGCAATTGGGGTTAAGTACCTTGCTCAAGGTTACACGGCCAGGTGTTTCTGGGTGGGTGCTATGTGTCTGAGCCTGGGATTCGATCTCCAGGTCATCCCAACACTGGAGCCAGTGCTCTTACTTGCTGTGCTACCTGGCCGCCCCACCCAATTACATTTTAATCTAGTTCAGACTGCATTTGGGAGTTTTACCTGTCCCTTGCTGCCTACCTGTGGTATTTGATACCTCTGAAGCATAAAATGTAGCCATCTGAATCCCTCTCTGTTGACCAGAGCCAACAAAATAGAAGAAAGTCTTCGTTTCTCTAGACATAAGATGGGGGTAGAAGGAAGATGGAATATTTGAAATATATGATGTTTTAATTATCTTTGTTACTACTCAAGGTAGACCTGAATTTCTGTTTATAAGCCAGTTTTAATCCAAAGACCTCCATGCATTAATGATGCCTAGTGGGAAATCTTGTCTCCATTAGATACTTGGGAAAAAGGCCAAAGCACAGATAAAAGTTTAGAATTTGGCTTCCATCTTCACCACTCCACTGAACCTGCTCTCTGAAGTCACTGACTTCACTGTCAGATCCAATGGCCCTTTTCCAGTTGTCTTTGAACGGTGCAGCATATTCAGTTGTTGACCAATGTCTCCTCCTAAAATCTTTCCCTGCCCTTGGATTCCATGACATTGCACCTTTGTGGTTCTTCCTCTACATGTTCCTTTGCTAAAACTTCCTTATCCCATTTGCTACATGTGGGTATCCTCCAGCTCTGTCCTTTGCTGTTTTCTCTATATTCTTTCCCTGGGCAACCTTATGGCTTCAGTTATTACCTCTATGTAATTAAGTGGGAAATCTTTCTCTCTAGCACTTCTTTCCCCACTCCGACATTTCTAATTCCCTGCAGGATGTCCTTTCCTCACTTCCCTATTTGTGTGGATGCATCATCACTACTCCAGCATAAAAATAGCAGCAACAATAATAATAATTACACAAGAGTGCCTTGAGGACAGCGGAGTAGTGAGGTATAGTAGAAAGGACCCCTATCTTGGAGTCAGAAGACACAGGTTCAAGTTCAGTTACTAATAATATACTAACCTGACTTTGGGCTAGTCATTTAGCCTGAGTTTCACTTTACCGGTCTATAAAATGGAAATAATACCTGCCCTCCTGACCAGACACAAAACCTTAGAGTTATCGTTGACTTTTCATTATCCCCTATACTCTGTTAATTTAATCTCTGAAATTTCTCATACGTCTACCTTCCATTTCCATGGCTAACATCATGATTCATGCCCTTGCTACCTCTTACCTGGGCTACCATAACAGTTTGTGTCCCACTTCTCCCATTCCGAAACTGCACCTTCATACTAATGTCACAGAAACTCCTCATGCCCAGGGCTGACCAGATACTTCTCTGCTCCAAACCCTTCAGTGGCTCCCTTTTAATTACTAAGTAAAAGAGAAGTTCCTGCACCTGAAATAGATTCTGATTCCAACTTCCCTGTATAATAGTATCTTCCAGTCAAACTGCAATACTATTTCCCTATCTTTTAGTACCCTTTCCTGCCTCCATGCCTTCATGTATTACATAGATCAGTTTTCACCCAGTAAAATCTTTGCTTTTCTTAGAGACCCCACTTAGAAAAGCCTTCTGCCAGGTAAACCTCTGATGTCTCCAGCTATAAAGGATCACTCTCTTCTTTCATGCCACTATTTGTCCCCTTCCCATGCACTTACCATATTACAGCTTGTCCTAGTTAATTGTGGATCTGTCTTACCCTCTGTACCAGATCATAAGCTCCTCAAGGACAGGAAATGTGACATCTTGGTTCATCTTTGCATCTCCAGTGCCTAGGATAGTCTATGGCACATGGTAGGCTTTCTACATTTGTTGAGTGAAACATGAAGTGACCAGTTTGAGATGACAGTGGCATACTTCTAGGGCTGTATCCCAAAGAGATCATACGAATAGGAGGATCCACGTGCACAAAAATATTTATAGCAGCTCTTTCTGTGGTGACAAAAGAATTGGAAATCGAGGGGGTGCCTTTCATTTGGGGAATGGCTGAACAAGTTGTGGTAGATGAATGTGATGGAGTAGTCTTGTGCTGTAAGAAATGAGCAGGCAGATTTTAGAAAAACCTGGAAAGACCCATATGAACTGATGCCAAGTGTGGGGAGCAGAACCAGGAGAACATTGTGCACAATAATTTTAATACTGGTCGGTCGATGGCAGACTTTGATAGACTTGGCTCTTCTCAACAACGCAAGGTTCTCAGGCAACTCCAAAAGGCTAAGGATGGAAAATGCTGTCCACATCTAGAGAAAGAATGAGTCTGAATGCAGACTGAAGCAGACTATTTGCGGTCTCTGCTCTGTTTTGTTTCTTCTTTCTCATGGTTCATTCCACTGATTATAATTCTTCTTTACAACATGACCAATATGAAAATGTTCAATATGAAAATGTGTATGTAGAGCCTATATCACATTGCATGCCCTCTTGGGGAGGGGAGAAGGGAAGGAGGGGGAGAAAATTTTAACTTAAAAACTTGTTGGAACTGAATGTTGTACATTAAAAATAAATTAATTAATTAAAAAAAAAGATGAGTGACATTAAGACAGAGGACTCTTTAGGCAGGACACTGTGTGAGAAGTTCTAGCAAACAATGTAAGCAATAAACTCCTAGCCATCACCCACACATAACTTGTTCTAAAGTCTAAGCTAAGCAAGGAAAAGCAGATCTGAGGGTGGAGATTATGGCTAACTGTTTTCAGCTCCACTGAATATTTAACTGATAAGGAAATGTTACCAGTCTGTTATTTAATGCTCAGCACTAAGCAGGTCTCTGAGCAACTGCTTTGCCACAAGAATTGTCAGTTAAGATCTCCGAATTCCTTTATTTTGTTGTTATTAATATAAACGGAGGGATAAGAATATTATTATTCAGGGGCGGCCAGGTGGCTCAGCGAGTAAGAGCACCAGCTCCAGTGTCGGGATGACCTGGATCAAATCCGGGCTCAGATACTCAGTACCACACCCAGAAATAACTGGCCGTGTAACCTTGAGCAAGTTACTTAACCCCGATTGCTTTAAAAAAAAAAAAAGAATATTATTATTCATAGTGGCATCATGCTTTTCATCAGATACTTACCTTTCTTTATCACATCTTTGCCCTTCAAAACCATCACTACTTAAATGTTGGCTTTCTGAGTGGGACTCTAATCCTTACTGGTAGGGGGAAAGTTCAAATTAACTTTAAAATACTGTCCATCTGTTTAGATTTATAGCAACAGAGGAAAATTATGGAGTATTATTTTATAGTAGTTGTTGATATTTTAATGTGCTGTAATTTTAGCAGTGGGAGCTTTGGAAATTGCTATGGCCCAAAATTTCATTACTCTGAAGTCAATCTGGTGCCATACCTCTCTGAACTTAGCTGGAAGGATCATTTGACAACAAACCTACATGTCAATACCAGACTCTTTCTCAAAAGAAGTTTTAGAGCTGATTAAAATGTGAAGCTCCAGATTATAATGGCTGAGATGATGTCATATTTTAAAAGGATCCTTCTTTGACCGTCATAAGCACAGCTTAAAAAGACAACATGGATAGTGGAAAAAGAACCATATACGGAATAATGAAAAGACCTCGGTTCAAATCTTGTCTGTGACACATACTGTGATACTGAGTAAGTCACAACCTTTCAGTTGCCCAGCGATTTCTAAGGCTGTAAGTTACCAACTGGTTGTCAACCTGAATAAGTGGAGGAAGTATCTGTGCCAGGAGATCCTCTACACCAGGGGTGGGGATCTAAACTTTACAGAACAAATCCCCTTAATAAAAGGATTTGTTCTGTAAAATTTGGAAAAGTCAAACTTGGAGAGTCAAAAGGCCACAGGTTCCCCATCCCTGCTCTACACCAGTGAAATCACAGGTCCAGGACTGAGGCTCAGGATGGCAACAAGGATGGAAATATGTGGATCAGACATTCATTTTAGGGAACTGATGAGGTCACCCAGAAAGAGAAGAGGAGGGGGCTCAGTCCTGAGGTAACAGGAGGTAGGACTTGAATGATGGTCTTGCAAATGGACTAATGCTGTTATCCTGATAGGTAGGAATAGAATCACAACAGAACAATGTTGCAAAAACTCTGGGAAGGGAGAGTATTTCAAAGGGAATAATCAGTAGTGTCAAACGCTGTAGACAGGTTAAGATTAGAGGTGAGAAGAGGCTACTGGATTTAGCAATAAATAGATCATTGGTGATTTCCAGGAAAACACAGCATGTTCCAAAAGTCTTAGCGCAATTTTAGGCTACTAAAGCCTTCAGTGCACTGAATATATAATTGTTGTTTGCATTTGTTAGCTAGAATTAAGTGAGCAGAACCCGTGTAAATGGCTAGAACATTGTAAAGGAAAACAATTGTGAAAGATTTAAGAATTATGATCAATGCGACTCCAGAAGACTGACGATAAATCATGCTGCTCATTTTTTTTTTTTTGCTTTTTGGAGAGGGGACAGTAGGGCAATTGGGGTTAAGTGACTTGCCCAAGGTCACATGGCTAGTTTTTGTGTTAAGTGTCTGAGGCTAGATTTGAACTGAGGTCCTCCTGACTCCAGGGCCGGTGCTCTACTCACTGTGCCACCTAGCCGCCCCACTGCTCACTTCTTAGGAGAGATTTGATAGACTAGAAGTAAAGAATGACACTTATAGACATGATCAATGTAGAAATTTTTTTGTTTGTTATAAAAGATGTTTTTTGTTGGGTGGGGTGGGAGTATTTAAGAGAGCGAATGGGGGAAGAATAGTAATAGTGATACCACAAAAAAAGGGAGGAAGAAAGAAAATAGCATCAATTAATCATTTAAATATATGCAAAAGAAAGAGCAATGAGGTCATCGTGCTGTGGACACAGCACCCGACCTGGAGCCAGGAGGACCTAAGTTCAAATCAGGCCTCAGACACTTACTAGCTGTGTGACCCTGGGCAAATCACTTACACTCAATTGCTTCTCCCTTATAAAAAAAAAATGCAGAAGACAGCAGAAGGAAGGTCAGAATTGTTATGGACTAGCAGGGAAATATTGGAATTAGTATGTGAAATTTTGAAATATATTTTAAAAAAAACAAAGAAAGAAGCACACAAAGGACTGTTCAACTCTTAAGTACAAGAGAGGTAGATAGTCTACATTTGAAAGTCATTTAAAAAGGAAAAATTGGAGCAGAAATAGATGTCAAAATGTATCCAAGACAAAGTTTCAAAGCAGGTTAACATAAAAGCATAAAAAGAAAACATAGGTAATTAAAATGCTATGGAGATAAGGTAACTAAGTTATAACAATCAATAGGTTCCCATTTTCTCATTATTCTTCCTAGTTCACAACATCTCCTATGGTATAAATGCTTAACGCAACTATTTGTGCATTTTAAAGACTCTTAAATATTCACTGAATTGCTCACTGTTACAACATACTTTAAGATCAGTGATATGGAAGGATTCATTATTAGTTTGTATTTATTGGAAGACGGGAAATGTTTTATACATCATAGACACATGTTTTCAAAAACCAAATGGGTCTGTGCTACTTTTATAAGCCTTTAAGTGGAAATGATATTAATTGAATAAAATTCCATCAAAGATTTATTTTCAAAATTTATAAATCTACTTGTATAGGTTTAGTAGAAGTATCAAATACAGTCAGAGTAGTATGATTTTTTCCTTAACACTTGGTGCATAAAATTGTATCTAACAAATTTCCTGTTTGAACAATCTCTACATTTCTGAAGCCATGTTATTCAAATAAACATCTGTATTCATAGTTACTCCTCTCCTTTCCCTTTGTCTGCACAAGGATGCTCGACTGCAGCCACGCACTTCTATTTTTTTTCTTGTCATCTACGACCATTTCAGTCAGTAAGAGACCATATCCTGATGTTGAAAATGCAAGCCAAACATTGAGAATCCGAAATCATTTTAGGAATTGAGAGGAGTCTACCATGGCAAGGTGTTGCCATGGCAATTAGTCAGATACATAGCGTCAAGAAGAAACTAAAGGCTATAGAAATGGTTGAGTCAGAGTATGGTTCATAGAACAGGATTGTAAAAAAAGTGACGTGCAAAGGAGGAAGACTGAAATAGAGATACCCAGAAAGACCTGAACTCCCATTAGAGTGAAACTTCTGAGAGGTGGCACAGCACAACTGAGATAGAATGGTGGACTTAAGAGTCAAGAAGCCCCAAGGTCAACTTCTGCTTCTGACATTTTACTGTGTAATCCCGAGCAAGTCATTTATCTTCTCTGAGGTTTCATGCCCTCCTCCTCCTCTGCAAAAAGAGGGGATTGGACCTGACGGTCCAAAGATCAGCTATCTATCATAGCTATGGCCAACTATGATCCTATGATTCAATGGTGGATGGCAAATGGTAACACAAAAAGACACAAAACTATGCATGCATGAATGGCTATGAAAGCTTTTATTGAAACAAAGGCAATTTTACTTTCTTCTTCCTTCCACTCACCAGCCTTTGGCTGGAATTCAGGATTAATAGTCATGGATACACTCGATTCAAAATCTAACTCTACTGTTAACCTCCTAGGCTCACTTTGCCTATCAGAAGAGAAGCAGGTGAGATGAAGTCAGAGCCATGGTGCAGTAGTGCTATGAAAATGGTTTGACTTCAAGAACCAAAAATTCTTGAAACTGAGGGCATATCTGTTTTAAGTTTCAAAATGGCATTTCAGTCAAATGGAAAAACAGGAACTTGCAGTGATATTGAAAACAACTTCTGAAAAATCAGACAAAGTTTGCCTATGATTTCATATTCCATAAACTTGTAAAGAGGTAACAGAATTACTTGACCAGCCAAAAATAAAAAAAAAAAACTGGGCTAAAACTTCATGAATACACATAAAACATTTAACAAACAGAAACACAAGAAAAAAATCTAGGCCTTCAACAAAACTGGTCATAAACGTGCCTGGGAATGCACCTACAGAACAGAACACTTCTTCATTTATACAATGTGATCTGGGATGCAGTCCTGCAGTCTCAGAGATGAGTCCAGGGCCTGTTTTGAATGCCAAGAGATGATAAGGAGTTTAACCCTTCGCATCTATTCCATGGATTCAGTTGGTATGTGTGAGAATGTCTGTTTGCATACCCAGAGATGAGTCACGATGGCCACCCACAAAGTAGAACCACAGTGTTTGAAAGGTTTAGGTCCAGGAAGAGCCTGAGAAGGGCTATAAAAAGGTCCAGGTGATGCCATCCAAACTTTCCCCTAGATGATGAAGCTTTATTTATGGCGCCAATGTTATGAAAATAGTTGAACTTCAAATTCCCAAACTGCTTAATTCACTGTGTTTTTTTTTAAATCCCAAAATAGCATCCAAAAAGTTTCCCGTTATCTTAGTTTGTACTTGGGTAAATCCATATTTTTCCAACAACTGTTTGTATTCTGAGCTACTCCGCTGCTTGCCTTCCGTCATACTAAGAGACTGAAGCACAGCTCTTGGAGGGTCTATCTTCTCTTCGCCAAGTACAATTTCAGCTACTAGCAAGGCACAGCCTGTATTTTCAAAATAAATCAAAACACAGTTCATTAAATTGACAGGTTTCTTGACACATATGTAGTTGACTGCTTCTTGGAAAAAAAAATCAAACCAAAAAACCAAGGCTATGCTAGAAGAGAGTTCAGAATATTAAATGAGTGGGCTAAATTACAGTCTCTAAAACCCTCCACTAAAAAGGTAAGTGTTGATAGCACACATTTTATCTATTCACAGGGCAGCAAAAGAACAGGAAGACAGACAATTATTAGAAAGACAAGATAACATGAAATCCCTTGCAAGTATTTTCCATGCCTGTATTGTTTCTTTACTTACACAGATTCTTAAAGTATTAATGTCTTATTTAAGTTGTAAGAAAATCTACAGATCTAGCTGTATACAAATCTGATAGATTCACAGGAGAGCAGTGGATGATTATTAGAAAGACCACATATCTTGGAGCAAGCTGTTAGATGTGGTGCAGGGGACAGAATGCAGGGCTAGAAGTGAGGAAGACCTAAGTTTAGATCTGCCCTCTGAACCTGGACAAATCACTTAACCGCTCTCAGCCTCAGTTTCCTCATCTGTAAAATGGGTGTTTACATAGAATCAACACCTATCCCCGAGTCACTGAGAAGATCAAATGAGATAACAAGTAAAGCACTTTCCAAACCTTAAGCTCTCTAAGTATTAGACATTATTATTATCTAGTATATGTGTATAGTAATTATGTATCTAGTATCAGAAAATATTAACGTGCCATTTAAACGAAAGATAAATCCAGGCATAAACTCCTAGTCCTTTTTATTTATTAGCAAATGGTCTGGTTAGGGAATGAGCAATTTCTAAAAAGCCATTATATAGTAATACATTATTGTAATGGGTTATAACATACTATATCATTAATATGTAATATATATACTATATTATAATGTACCATACTTTATTATGTAAGATATATTTATACCATATGTATTATATATAATTATAGGTCATACAATGATATATAACACCCATCTGATACAATATATCATTACAATATATTCTAATATATATTATCAGCATGCCATTAATTCTAAAGGTTTAAATGCACATGCAAAATAAACCAAATTATATTTGCCATGAATAATGGGAAATATTTTACATTACAAAACTACAGAAGTAACTTCCCTTGATGGCATAAATGAGATCCAACACATCTGCTTGGTCATAAACAGACAGAATACAAAAAGCAGAAATCTGACATTTACTTTAAAATCATTTAAAATAATGTCATAAATGCCCTCTACACGCTGTGCAATCAAAGGATTCAGCACCCACAGAAAGCTCAATGGCTAGTACTCTGGCGCAGAGAGAGGGTGGAGGGACTTGTACCATCTGAAGAACAGCTCTAGCGAAGCCCCCTGACAGCTTTGGAAACTGAAAGTCTTTACCTGGTTTGCAAAGATCTGAAATTTTACTTAATAACGCATCAATCTTGTCATCTGGCCAGTCATGCAGAACTCTTGAAAGGATGTAAAGATCAGCCTCAGGAATGTTATCTTTGAAAAAGTCACCTAGTTACACAAAACAAAATGAAGAAAGGTTTAGGAAAGAAAGGCATCTCAAACACTCTTTAAAAAAAAACATTTATTTATTTTTAGTTTATAATATTCAATTCCACAAGTTTTTGAGTTCCACATTTTCTCCCCCTCCTCCTCATGGTGACACGCAGTGGTCAAACATTCTTTTTTTTTTTTTTTAAAGTAATTGGGGTTAAGTAACTTGCTCAAGGTTACACGGCCAGGTGTTTCTGGGTGGGTGCTAAGTGTCTGAGCCGGGGATTGGATCTCCAGGTTGTCCCAACACTGGAGCCAGTGCTCTTACTCGCTGTGCTACCTGGCTGCCCCCCAAACATTCTTAATGAAAAGGCTTATGAGATCATTTGCCCACAATGCAGAGATGGATAGGGGCTGGACCCACTATTTTATTGTCACTATTTAAATTTCCTTTACCAATGCAGGTCAGCACCATCTCTGAAACTTACTGTCTCAGAAAGTTGTCTAGAGTAGAGGTGTCAAACATGCCCAGTCCGCATGCAGCCAGAAACAAAGCAGAGCGTGGCTGGAACCAGATTAAAATGTAATTGGGAAATATATATATATATATTTTTTTTTAAATTGGGAAATATTTAACAAAATTAAAAAAAAAATAGAATAAAATATGGATAATGTTAGCATGTGGTTTTCTAAGTCAATATGTGACTACAGGCATCCCTGTGTATGGTTTAACATTGCTAGTCTAGATCACTGAGAAGAGTGACTTGTCCAGGGTCACATAAATAATGTGGTACTTATTACTGGGCAGTTTTTCCTTCTTCCCACTTCCTCTCCCCTACCATGGGGAAAAAAAGAAAACGGGAGGCCTTGTAGACAAAAAAGCAAAGTCGAGTTACACAAGTTCCTAGACTGTCCATGTCCAAAATGTGTGTCCCCCCTCAGGAAGTCAGTAGCGTTCTTCATTCCTCATCCTCTGGAATCATGATGGAACCCCGGGCTTCAAGGCCAGTTCTCTATCCTACAAGACCACAGAGCCTCACACAAAGAAGTAAAAGGGGCTAAGTCGGGGAGGCAGAGTAGGGATAGTTAGCAACGGGATGCAGGTTCTACCCAAGAGAAACAGAAGAGACTCTAAGCTGTTTGTAAAGGTCATATTTATTAAAAAATAACCAACTTCCCCCCAAATTCGGCTATCATCATGTTCTAATCATCACCAGAAAGAAGGCACAGACAATGAGAAGGGAAAGCTATTTTTGTTTTCAATTTCAAATCAATCTAGGTCTAAGTCCATATCTCTGCTGAATCAAGAGAGATATTGAGGATAAACCTTCCGTTTCCTTCTGCAATCCCTATCTGAACTGCGCTAGGGCTACAATAATAAAAAGTTCATAGCTGAAGCTTTCTTATCTTGGACACCTGGATTCTAGGGCTTCATGGACTCAATCTAGAGGACAGATGAATCCCAGCAGTAAAGAATGCGTATGAAGAGGTCTTACATTATTCCAGTCTTCATTTTGGTCCATAGCTTGAAGCATGATGAGACAGTGGGACCTTTTTTTTTTTTTGCTTTTTGGAGAGCAGTTGGGGTTAAGTGACTTGCCCAAGGTCACATGGCTAGTTTTTGTGTTAAGTGTCTGAGGCCGGATTTGAACTCAGGTCCTCCTGACTCCAGGGCCAGTGCTCTATTCACTGAACCACCTAGCTACCCCAAAATGCCATTTCAATTCCATGATTTTCTCTATTTTTTTTTTTTTGCTTTTTGGAGGGCAATTGGGGTTAAGTGACTTGCCCAAGGTCACACAGCTAGTTTTTGTGTTAAGTGTCTGAGACCGGATTTGAACTTAGGATCTCCTGACTCTACTCACTGTGCCACCTAGCTGCCCCCTGGGGCCATTTTTTTTAAATGACCTGTTATGTTTAATTAATGTTTAAATGACATGTTAAAGCAACCTTTTTAATTATGACATGATGCTCAAAAAGCTTTAAGATTGAAAAGATTTTTTTTTAATGACTGGAAAACTTTAAAAAATTTAAAAACTAAAAATATTCTCAAATTTCCCTTGTAACCGAAACCAGTTTTTAATTTAATATTGCTTTGAAGTTCTAACCAAGATCTGACCCTCTCATCCTGTCCTACATAGTGGCAAAGCACTATTTGCCTACGTGATAATGTAACAGGTCTTGGATTATGGCTCTAGAGTCTGAAGGGACCTTAGAGGTCATTTTGTTCATGCCCCCTTACTTTACAAATAAAGAAATAGAGGCATGTAGAGGTTAAGTAACTTGCTCAAGGTCACACAGTTATAATAAATGGCATAGCCAGCATTTGAACTCAGATCCTGTTCACTGTACCCCCCTGTCTCTCTGCCTTCTTTTCCCCTTACAATTAAAATTACCTGATGTGAAAGTTATTCGACTGGTGTCTTGTCCAGTAGGTTGAAAACAAGAAACATTTTCAATGACATTAGGAAGGTCAAATACAGTCACTTTTAGATTTGGGTATTCTTGTATTAGCACTTGGGCCAAAGCTCCAGTACAGCCTGTGGACAGAACAGAAAAGAATTCTGAACCAAAAATACTTTCCTGGCATTTGTAAAAAGCTTGAAGCACAGCCAAGTTTGCCTTAGGCGACATGGAAGATACAAACTGAAAGATGAGTGTAAAAGAATTCTCTCTAATTACACACTTGAACATTGCAAAGGCCTGTTATTTTGTAAGTGTGGGTAAACCCTCTACCTACTCAGGCTGCAACCATTCTATAACTTAGCAGATAGGCTTTACGAGTCTGGAGCTAAAAAAATTTACCACTTTTGTGACCAGTCTGACAAGCAGCCTCTCTATAAGCTTAGCAAAGTTTGTCTTCAGAAGACAGACACACAGTAGAGACCACCATTCAAAGCATTTCCAGGTTAGTGTGCTTTAACACTAAAAATACGAATAACACCACTGAAGAATGATGTCATGCAAGAGAATGCTTCTGCAGTGCTTTTTCTATTCGCACTGTCAGTGACACAGGGGAGAAGGGAATCAACCACAGAGATTCCTACCGATCAGGGGTGACTCCTGACTCAATACATACACATACACACACTAGGCATCTGCCACAAGAACAGTTTCAGGCACAAAGAATCCACATAAAGGGTTCTTACATTATTACAGTCCTCAATTTGATCCTTAGCTTGAAAGAAATACTGACGAGATGATGGAACCATTTTATTTTAATAACTTAAGATAGGTTAAATCAACCTTTTTTTGCCCTCTAAACATCACAAGGCGGATATCATTATTATGTTAACAAGTACTAACATTATTAAGACAACCATAAGAGCCCTCACCAAGAGGCAGTAACTATTTTTTTCTTGTAGGTGAGTTAGCAATTGATCAGATACAAACTACCATACATGAAGGGAAGATCCTAATTTGGAAATAAAATGGAGGAAACGGTGTGAAGACTTCTCAGTTCTAGTTCCTGCCCATTTTATATCTTTAATGATAATAAAAGCATAGTCCACTGGAGTGGGAAGGACCCTTGGAGATGATCTAAACCACGGGTTCTTAACCTTTTTTTGTAGCATGGAATCCTTGGACAATCTGGTGAAGCCTATGGATTCCTTCTCAAAAGAATTAATTTTTAATGTATAAGATAAATACATTTTAACAAAAAGAATCACAAAGTTATTTTGTACAAATATATTTAAATACAGTTATCAAAATACTTTTTAAAAAAGTTAGACTCAAAGTTAAGAATCTAGTGCAACTCTCATTTTAGAGATAGGAGAAGTAAAGAGATTTGTCAGATGTTCCAAAGTTAGGTAGGGGCGTGATGATGGCTCAGATTATAAAATTGGGATATCACACTAATTTCTAGGAGATAAAACCCATTTGTCCTTGAAGGGTCTTCATATAGCTGTGTAACAAGAAAACCCACGAATCTGCATCCTATTTCTGTATCTGTGAGGTTCAATTAAAAAATATTTATTTTAAACTCAAATAAAAAAATGACAGAAAAAAAAGAGAACGGGTACAATTTTACATTTTTTTTCATGAGTTTCTTTGAAATTCTTGACTTTTTGTTCTTCCAAATGAATTATTATTTTTTCTAACTTGCTAAAATCATTTTTTAGTAATTTAGTGGGGATGACATTGAATTAAATAAAATTGTTCCTTTTACTATATTGGCTTTGCCCACCCATGAAAAATTAGTATTTTTTCAATTATTTAAATCTGACTTTATATAGATTAGGTGTGACTCCTGACTAAATACATACATATATAAATCATTTAATTTACACACACATATATAAATTATATAAATTTATTTATAGTGTTTTATATTTTATGTTCACGTGGTTCGTAGGTCTGTTTCGGCAGGTCTACTCTCAGGTATTTTATACTGTCTACGATTATTTTAAATGTGGTATTGCTTGCTATCTCTTTTTGCAGGGTTTTGGTGGTGATATATAAAAATGCTGATGATTTATGTGGTTTCATTTTTACATTCTACTACTCTGCTAAATTTTTTAATTGATTCAACTAAATCTTTAGAATTTTCCAAGTTTATCAGTATGTTATCTGCAAAAAGAGATAGTTTATTAATAACCTCATCTCACATTCGGATTTTCTTTTTTCCCCTGCTGGCATTTTAAAAACAATACTAAATAATATTGATGACACATAGTATAGTTTCACTGTTTATCTCTTTTAACTAAATCTATTTTAGCTTTAACTTTGACGTCATGATCACTACTCCTGCATTTTTTACTATCACCTGAAGCATAATAAATTCTATTCTAGCCCTTTATTTTAACTCTGTGTGTATCTCTCATTTTTAATCCATTCTGCCATTTGTTTCTATTTTATGGATAAATTTATCCTATTCACATTCAAAGTTGTAATTATTAGTCCTAATTACTAATTTTAGTCCTTAATCTACTCACCCCTCTAAATCCCCTCTTTTCTTCTCCCCCCCACTTTAATCTATCCACCTAAGAGTCCTTCCCTTTTCTTCTCCCCCACCCTCCACCTTAAACTACCCACCCCTCTAAGAGTGCCTTCCTAATTCTCTTCCCCCCATCCTCCACCTTAATCTACCCACCCTTCTAAAAGTCTCTCCTTTATCCAATCTTCTTGCCCTCTTATTTCTTTAATCTACATTTTTGTGATAAGAAACTAAGTCTAAAGAGAAGGAAAAGTATAAGCATTTACCTAGTGCCTACTATGTGCAGGATACTGAGCTTTGTTTCGTTTTTAAGCAAACATCTCATTTGTTTCTCTTGATAACACTAAAGCAGGTGCTATTATCATCCCCATCTTACTGATAGGGAAACTGAGGCAAACAAACTTGTCCAGAGCCACATAGTAAATAACTGAGCTTAGATTTTAAACAGATCTTTCTGACTTTAGGCATGGTGCTCAATTCACTGCATTACCACCTGCCTCTCTAAGTCAAGTGACTTGATATAAGTTATGCGACTTGCTGAGGGTCCACACAGATATTTCTTGTCTGAGAGCTGAGCAGGAAAACACATAAGCTTCCTACATATTCCTTAAAGAACTTAAAATTTCTTTTGCTCTTTCTTTGCACACCAAGCAGTTTTCAACTTGGGAGAACAATTAAATCAATCCACTAGAGAAGCCTACCCTGTTCAGATAAGCAGTGTGGTTTTCAGGCCAATTATATCCCCTACAGCAATACATTTGGTGTTGGAGTTTATATCATTCTCTTGTGAGTCTGGCTAATGTTTTCTGTCCTTCCCCTTCCCACTGCTTATC
>NW_027187361.1:13970324-14038118 GCF_028583685.1 Petaurus breviceps papuanus | reverse complement strand
CCAGTTCAGCAACCCTAGTGAAACGGGTAAAATTGTCAACAGATGTTCCAAGGTCAGTCGCACCAGACTTGGGAATGGAGTGATCCCATCAAAGTGCCTATAGAGGAAGGAAGATTAGAGTTGTAAGAGCTCTCAGCAACCGTCTCATTCAATTCAGACCCAGACAGGAATCCACTTCTACGTCACATCTGACAAGCCGTCATCTAGCTTTTGAAGACTCTTACACCTTCTAGATGCCTTTTAACCCAGATCTGATGAGAGTAAGGTTCCAGCACAACCAGTCCTCCACCCCCACCTGCTTCCTTGGTATCAGCTCCTCCTTTTACCTCACTGTATCAAATAATTCCTCTTTTTTACCTTTTCCTACCCAATTTTATTTTTTAGAATCACCCCATCATTCTCAGCTCAGCCCCAATCTTTCTTTCAAACCACTCAAGTAAACTGACAACAGTCTTAAGAAGACTGATAACATTTTCACATATAAGAAATAAACAGTTTTAGGGACGGCCAGGTGGCTCAGCGAGTAAGAGCACCAGCCCCAGTGTCGGGATGACCTGGGGATCAAATCTGGGCTCAGATACTCAGCACCACATCCAGAAATAACTGGCCGTGTAACCTTGAGCAAGTTACTTAACCCTGATTGCTTTAAAAAAAAAAAAAAAGAAATAAACAGTTTGACCTTGTTGAGTGCCTTATAATTGATCTTTTTTTTTTCTTTTTTTGGAGGGAAACGCAGGGCATTTGGGGTTAAGTGACTTGCCCAAGGTCATATGGCTAGTAAGTGTTGTGTCTGAGGTTGGATTTGAACTCAGGTCCTCCAGACTCTAAGGCTGGCGCTCTATTCACGCATCACCTAGCCACCCCACCTTATAATTGATCTTTAATGCTTACCATATATTTCTCCTGGATCTTATACATTTTCCACTGAGTTTCTGATCTTTCAGTCTGTTAAACTCCTTTCAGTTTGTTCAATGTCCATTTTTTTTGTTGTTGTTCAATATGATACTCAACTTTTCTGGGTAACTTGTTTTTGGTTGCAACCTTTTGCTCTTTGAAATAAAAGACCTATGGTCTTTTAATGTAGAAGCTTCTAGGTCTTATGTAATCCTGATTTATTTAAATTTTTTTCTTGTTGCTTATATTTTCTCCTTAACCCTGGGAGTTTTGAAATGTGGCTATGATATTCCTGTAAGTTTTCATCTGAGGATCTCTTTCAGGTGTTGACTGGTAGGTTTATTTTCTATTTCTATTTTATCTTCTTCTAGAACTTTACAGCAATTTCCCTTAATTTCTTTCTTTCTTTTTTGCTTTTTGGAGGGGGGAATGCAGGGCAGTTGGGGTTAAGTGACTTGCCCAAGGTCACACGGCTAGCAAGTCTTAAGCGTCTGAGGTCAAATTTGAATTCAGGTCATCCTGACTCCAGGTCTGGTGCTCTATTCACTGTGCCACCTAGCCACCCCAAGATTGTTTTTTTTAAACCATAACTTTCAGGTGGTCCAACAATTCTTATATTATCTCTCTTTGATCTGTTCTTCAAATCAGTTGTTTTTCTAATTGAGATGTTTCACATCCTTTTGTATTTTTCATTCTCTTGATTTTATTACTTCTTGTTTCTTATAATATTATTAGCTCAATTCTAGTTTTCAAAGAGTTGTTTTCTTGAATTTTTGGATCTCTTTTTCCATTTGACTTTCTTTTGATAATTTTCCTGATCTTCTTGGATTGCTTTTAATTTTTTTTTAAATCTCTCTTATTTGATTTTTTTTTTTAATCCTTTTTAAGTTCTTCCAAGAACTCTTTTTGGGCTTGTGGCCATTTGATGTTTCTCTTTGAGGCAGGAGTGGCTACTTTTATTTCACTATCTTCCTCTGAGTATGAACCCAGAGCTTCTCTATCACCATAGCAACTGTCTATGGTTGGGTTCTTCTTTGTTTACTCATTTTTATTTATTTATATTGTTTATCATTAAATTATTTATTTATTATTTTATTTTATTTTTAGCAGCTTGTTTTAATAATCAAGTTCTAGTTCCAAGGTATGGGTAATGGTGCCGCCCCAACTTGAGGGACCCAATCTCAGGCACTCCTCTCCACTCCTAAACCATGACTAGGCCCCTCGTCCCAACATCCCTCTGGAGATTGCAAACTTCAGTCCTCCCTTCTGGCAAGTGCCCACAGCCCTCTACCAGGGCACTCAAGCTGAGGAACTCCTCTGGGCAGCACAGATAGGCCTGGTGTCCCAAGACAGAATAGAGTCCTTGAATCTTCCCTTGCTCAGCTGTCCAACCCCTACAATGTCCTAAGGTGAAAGTTCCATAGGCCCAGGATGCAGCAGAGCCAGCTGCCACTACAGCTGGTTTGCTGATTTGGTAGAGTCGGCCTCAAGATGTTTGCATTTCGGGGTGGTTAGGTGGTGCTGTGAATAGAGCACCCGCCCTGGAGTTAGGAGGAACTGAGTTCAAATCTGGCCTCAGACAGTTAATACTTACTAGCCATGTGACCTTGGGCAAGTCACTTAACCCCAATTGCCCTCCAAAAAGCCAAAAAAAAAAAAAAAGATGGTTTCATTTCCCTCAGGCCAAACCTCAGCCCCTTTCCTGAAGTCCTCTCAAACATTCTTTTTTTTCTTGCCAGGGGGAAGGCAAGGCAATTGGGGTTAAGTGACTTGCCCAAGGTCACACAGCTAGTTTTTGTGTTAAGTATCTGAGGCCAAATTTGAACTCAGGTCCTCTTGACTTCAGAGCTGGCGCCCTATTCACTACGACACCTAGCTGCCCTCAAACAGTCTTAAAAGAACAACTGTTTTACCCTGATTTATTTTTTACTTCTTTGCCATACATTCTGAGGCAATAATTCTGTCTTGTTTGTGGAGGAAATTTGGAGAGCCTGAAATTTTCTGACCTACTCCACCATCTTCTCAGAATCCTCCCCCCAGTACAATTTTAACAATTAATTTCAAAATTTTTTTTTTAGTTTTCACTTTAAATAACAATCTTCTCACTCTCACCTCATACACACACAATAGAAGTCTTCGTTATAAGAAAAAAGAATGAATAAGACCAGTCAGCACACTGACCACAAGTGACAAAGGATGCCTCACTGCCTCACTTCTCTAGGAAGAGGATGATGATGGGGACGGCTAACACTCATGTAGCCCGTCCTATATTCCAGGCAGTGCTAAGCTCACAATTATCATCTTATCTGATTCTCATAATAACCCTGGAGAACGGGTGTTACTATTATCTACATTTTATAGATAAGGAAACTGAGGTAAATGGGGCTAAGTGCCTTGCCCGGAGTCACACACCTATTAAGTATCTGAGGCCAAATTTGAATTCAGGAGGACCTGAGTTCAAATTCGAACTCAGACATTTAACACTTACTAGCAGTGTGACCTTGGGCAAGTCACTTAACCCCAAATGTCCTGCCCTCTGGCCAGCAAAAAACAAACAAAAAACCAAAAAGTAAGGTATCACATATGTTAAAATATTCACAGTAGAACTCTTTATGGCAGTAAAAATGGAAAGATGGAAAAATGGAAAAATCAACTAGGAGAGGGCTGAAAAAAGCTGGACTATGTGTAATGGATTATTGCACCATAAAAAACAATGAATATGAAGAACTCAAAGAAGCATGAGATAATTTGTAAAAAATGATGCCAAGTTGTAATGGGAATGTAAATGTTTAAGATCTTCCCTGCCCCTAGGCTAAAGTGCACCTGGAGCCTGGGGTGGGAGGCTTGGTTTTTAGTAGATACTTCTTTTTTTTGGTTTTGTTTTGCTTTTTGGAGGGCAACTGGGGTTAAGTGACTTGCCCAAGGTCACATGGCTAGTTTTTGTGTTAAGTGTCTGAGGCTGGATTTGTACTAAGGTCCTCCTGACTCCAGGGCCAGTGCTCTATTCACTGCGCCACCTAGCCACCCCACAGTAGATACTTCTTGATTGGCTAGTGAGTCAATAAGGTTGTTACATTCTCTGAGCCAGGAGAAGGCTATATAAGCCCTGATGTGAAGCTTTGTTTTGGGGCTCACTTTGAGAAGTGTTCTGTGATTTGATATGGATTCTGGGAAGCCATTGTCCAGAGTCCCCCGGCTTTGAAAAACCCAGATGTTGATTTGGTATGGATGTAATGGTTGGACACTTTGGAAATCTGTCTACTTGATCTGTTTCTCTGACTTGATAATTCTGTCTGTGTATTCTCAAGTTCGGGGTGCTGACCTTTTTCCCCTGACTAGGTAAACGATACATATTTGACTGATTAAAGTAAGCTTGTTAACCCATTTTGAGTTGCTTTCCTTTATCAAAGCAGATCTAAGAACCTGTGCTGGCAGCAACCCTGGGGACGCTGGGGTGCTTGCTGCTACACAAGTACAATAACAATGTATACACTAACAACAATAATGTAAGTCCTTTGGGTTTGTTTAGGGAAGTAATTGGGGTCAAGTGACTTGCCCAGGGCCATTAAGTGTCTGAGGCCCAGTATGAACTCAGGTCCTCCTGACTCCAGACAGGCACTCTATTCACTGCACCACCTAGCTCCCCAATGATATAAATTAAAACAGCACTGAAAGGGAACACAGGATCAGAGATTTGGAGCTACAAGGGATGACCTCAGAGGTCATCAAATTCTGCTCCCTCACATTTTACAGCTGAGGATACTGGGGGCAAAGAGATTAAATGATTTTCTCAAGGTCACACAGACCGAGAGAGTCTCAACTTAAATCCGTATCCTTTAACTCCAAATCCAATGCTCTTCCTGCTCTCATATGCTACCTTTGGGTACAAGACGGATGAGCTGGAATGGGCAATTATGGTTTAGCAGAACAGCCAATGAAACATTTCTTTCCTCTTGGTAGAGCTGGGAGCCTATGGGTGAAGAATGCTGTATACACTATCAGACTCAGAGCCCCTCCCAACTGCTCACTAGATTTCTGCCATAGTCCCAATTACAACCACGTGCAATAATAATCAAAACAAGATAAAGTACTTTCCTAAGTCAAATTGTTTATCTAAAACGGAGGATCTGGTAGATCCTTCTCTGCATAAGCCACAGTAAAACATTACCTACCTCCCAAATCACAGGCCGAGCGAAATCTTGACAGATCAAAAGCTGTGGCCACATCCCTTGCGGTCAGCTTGATGATGCTATGCATGGCACTCATAAACCATAGCTTTGTCCCCATGCTGTGATAATACGAGTCCTGAAAAGAACACCGTGGCCTGAGAAAAGATACTATTCAGATGTGGGACAGCCGCATTTGCTTCTCATTCAACAGAAAGTCAAGGTCCAGGTTTAAATCCTGCGTGAAACAGATGTCTTCTCTTCATCAGTTTCACAGGTATAGCCTGAGCTGGCTGTCTACCAAATTGTGCCATTGGTCAAAAGGGAATCTTGTGACAGAGAATGAATGAAGGAGTGTAAAACCAGTCCTATAATCAGAAAAAGAAGTCAGAGGCATACAGAAGTCAGTCATATCTGATGCTTCATGACCCTATGTGGGGTTTTCTTGGCAGGGATACTGGAGCGGTTTGCGACTGCTTTCTCTAGATCGTTTTACAGATGAGGAAACTGAGGTAAACTGGGTTAAGTGACTTGCTCTGGGTCACACAGCTAGTGTCTGAGAGCAGATTTGAACTCAGAAAAGTAAGCCCACTGTACCACCCAACTGCCCAAGATATTTGTTTACCTTCAAAATAGAAAAACAGGATATGCCATTGATGTTTTATACTGTCCATAAGGTACTGGGATGCTGGCACAATGCAGCAGTATTGTTAATTTGGGCCCTTCATAAAATTGGAAGAACTCTTGATTCTTTTGATTCAGATCCTAGCACTGTCACTCATTACACGGGAGACTTTTGGCAAATCATTTCACTTTTCTGGGTTTCTCTTTTTTTTTTTCTTTTTGGAGGGCAACTGGGGTTAAGTGACTTGCCCAAAGTCACACGGCTAGTAAGTGTGTCAAATGTCTGAGGCTGGATTTGAACTCAGGTCCCCCTGACTCCAGGGCTGGTGCTCTATTCACTGCGCCACCTAACCACCCCCTCTCTTCTCTTCTATATTAGGCTTCTGTATCTCATCCAGGCCGGAAGTGCAGGGGTCTGATTCCAATGCTGATCAGCTTGGAAGCTTTAAATTGTTCTGCTTTTTCCAAACTGAGCCAGTTGCTCTTCAAGCAAATTGGTGCTTCACCTTCTTCCACTCCTGAAAATTCACCGTATTATAGCCTGACTAGTGCTCTCTGACTGGCTTTGGCACCACTGCGATTTAAACTTGTAAGCTCCAGTGATCCGCCAGCCCAAGCCTCCACAGTGGCCGGGATTACAAGATTTATGCTCATTCATTCACTCCTAAGTGGTTCCCTTTTTTTTTTTTTTTTTAGTGGTTCCCTTTTTGACCAGTGGCACATCTGGAGGAAAGCTGACTCAGTCTCAGGTGTCGCCACCATGACTGGCTTTCACTTTCCTCACCTAGAAAATGATGGAGCCACTGCCACTTGGGCTCCGAAATCCCTTAAGGCTCACATTCTACAATCCTGTTCTTCTAGAGAAACAAGAAGGCAGTCACTGCCAGTATCTGCCTACAGACTAATGATTCACTTCTGTACATTAGCAATTCCCACTTGCCTGACTCCTCCTCTTGGCTCTGTCCATGTTGTTAAGGCCTAGGGGAAAGAACAAATCAGAAGGGATCCTCCCAAGTGTATAAAGTTCAATAATGGGACTTTGCTTTTCACACTGGATACATGAAGGCACTGGCCTTTAATAGGAGGAATAAGGTGGGGCCAAAGTAAGGAGCCGGTTCTTCCTCTGTCCAGTTTACAAGCTAAGCCTATAGGACACCAAACTTCAGAAAGGACATTATTTCTGTATTCCATAATCCACAGGTTAAGCTGTAGACTCAAGGTAAAGCTCTACAGTTTAATTTGGCTATTACTCAATGACTCGCTTAATGACAGGTAATTCCTGGTTCCAGGGGCAAAGTACAAATTTATTTTATCACAGAAGCTTTTCCTCTAGATACACAGAAGAATAGGAATAATCCTACTAGAAAGAGAACTTAGTCCTATGGATCATTTTTTTTTTGAGGCAATTAAGGTTAAGTGGCTTGCCCAAGGTCACATAGCTAGTAAGTGTCTGAGGCCAGATTTAATCTCCAATCCTCCTGACTCCAGGGCAGGTGCTCTATCCATTGTGCCACTTAGCTGGCCCACTATGACTCATTTTTTATAACCAGCGATGTTCCATGGATCACCTGCTTACAGTCTTTTCCCCTCCTTTCTATTATTCACGTTGCTTATTATTAGCACCTTTCCTATAGTACAAGAACGAAAAGAAAAAGCTGGTTAAAATTCACAGCAAGCATTCTCTTACTTGTTTTCAGAGGAGAAAAGGTTTTCGGAGGGTGTTAGCTTCAAAATTATTCATCAAAGTGAAGGTTTGTCGTTATTGATGGATTTGTCATCAAAGTCACACTTGGCCTTGGTAGAAATGACAGTCAAGAGGTAGCAAATGTCCCATGAGAATGTGCACTCCCTGAGGCCAGGGACTTGTTTTCACCTTCCTCTGTATTATTCCCAGAGCTTAAGTACAGTGCCTAGCACAAAGTAACTTCTTAAGAAATATGCCACGAAAAGTTTATCATTTTAGGCTCTACTGCCCCTAGAGAGGGCTCATCATTTTTAATCTCATTAACTTCCCCTCAAGATTATGGATATGAGACCATCTGAACTGCTGATTGATTATCCCCACCAAGAGGGTATCAGCTCCTTGAGGATACAGACTGTTTCTGGGTCTTTATATCCTTAGCATCTGGCACAATGCCTCATACTTACCAGGTGCTTAATAAACGTGCTTAAATTAATACTTTTTTCAATCCTACTAGAGACCCCTTAGCAACCTTAAGGAACAGATGATTGGTTCTAATTCCATGCCTTTGGGTCTTTTTCAATCACCAGTCTCTTAGTAAAAAGTATATAAAACTTGAGATTGGCCACTCTGACATACATTACCTGAAATAAATCCTGAGCTTTCTTCCCAAAAGCTCGATGGTTCTGATTTGTCCCCTCTTTGACAGCAGATTCCAGGTGTGTGAACAGTGGCCAAACATGATCATTAGCATGCATGATATAGCCATGCAGAGAATATTCACTGTCAGACACCAAATACTTATCAGCCAGTTCTGCGTTCCTGTAACCTGAAAAATAATGTAACTGATTTTGTCATTCCTAAACTTGATGCAAACTTTTCAATGAAAAGAGATTTTTATTTAGCACTACTTGAAACATTAAAATATAACACAGATTATTAATTCTGATTACTGCCAATGGTGATATCTAGTCACGCATCTTGAATTCAATAAAGACAACAAAATTTTTTTTCTGTCTTTGTAACTGTTACCTTGATGTCTTTAAGGTGATATTTGCCTATTTCCCCCAACTGTTACAAATAGTCTTTCAGATATTTTTCCTATCTGGCCCCTTGTAACATATTTCACTTAATATGCCTGAAACAATTTTTAGACACCCCTGAAATGCCCATGTGTTTTTGTCCTCACCCATACTGGATCCATGCCCTTAAGGAAAAATATCATGGGAAGGTCTATATAGGTAGATAAAATCTTTGACCTTTTAATCTCCTTCCCAGATTCTGAAGCAGGCTCTCATAGACTTCCTGCTGCAAAGATTTCCAGGACCACACTCTAATAGCTCAAGTTACCTTGGCTGGTTTTCTTTAATAATTGAAGCGCTGTGCAGGAATCAAGTAATCTCTCAGTCCCACATACAGATGCACTTATGTGGTCAGCAACATCTTTGGCCTTGAGAGGGGCTTTGCCTTTGAGCAGATCAAACACCTTTAGCTTACAGGCCACAAACATTGCCTGCACGTTAAAAAGACAAAAGGACAGGTCTTTAACAAGATATAGAGAGGACTTATTTAAAGCAAGGGTTCTAAGATTACATTCTTATCTCAATATAGCCGTTTTCTCTGATAGGCCTACGTGTTTTATTTTAAGCATTTAAAAACACTATTCTGAGAAGTGGTCCATTCTAGGTTTCACCAGGTTGTCAAAGGGTCCCTGACACAAAAAAAGTAAAGAAATCCTGGTCTAAATGATACTCAAAGTTCTTTCAAGGTTTCATGCCTATTAAAAAATACAAATAAAACCAAAATTTAAGTGACTTATTCTAGTGTTAGGGAAAGGGCTGTTTGTTTCTTTGGTAGAATAAAGCAATATAAAATCAAGGTTAGGTCCCATCTAACTAAACTTTTCTGCAGCAGATAATACTGAAACGAGGAGGTTTTACTAAAGTAGTGAAGATTATCAATGATTATGGAATATCAAAACTACTCCCACAGGGTGAGGTCCAGTTGTCAGATTCAGTGATCTATCTGGTGGCAAAAATTAAAAAAAATCAGGACACTACTGGTTTCCCAGCCTCTTTCACTAGACACAAACCCACTTAATTAAATGATGCTGGATTCCTTTGAATGTAATCCAGTGAAGGGCCAAATAACTCCTATTTATCTTTAATAATTTCTAATCAAGGTAGCAAGATTAGGCCTGCTCTGTGATTACCTAGAATACTTTAGCAGATATAAAAAATAATTACTGACTTAATAATGTCTCATACAAGTCAAATACAACTGTATCCCTTTAAAACACTGTGTTAGAAGGACAGGATTAACGCTTTCTATATTAATTTAACAAGGGCATTTCTGGCAAATACTTACGCTTTGTTTGGTGGGGAAGGAAGTGGGAGGATCTCATTTCATCTTGCACTGGTATGTTATAAAAGGGCTTTACTGAATTCAGTTCTACAAATGACATCTTTCTATGTAAAATTCAGCAATCTGATTCCTCCTTCCATCCCTGAATACAAACCTTCCCATTTGAATAAGACTGCTATGAGAGTTTTAATAATAACCAGCCACTAAACAGAACCGATCTGAAGCAAAAGGGTTCTATGAAGAAAATGGGAAGGAATCGGAGGCCAAAATATTACCCTGAGCAGTGACAGACCACCTCATTAAGACTTGAAAAGAATCTGAGTCGTTCGTAGTCATTTTACAAAACTGTTCTAGCTTTTCCTTGGAGGTTATTTCATTACTTGGCTTAGATTTAATTCATGGACATGGTGGCCAATGGGTGGGGAGTAGGAAGTAATGGCATTAGCTGGTTATTTGGGGACAGGATTGGGTACTGAGGAAGATACGGATATATGAAGCCTTCCTAGATGGATTTTTTTACTAAATGGGAATTCTATCAGCCAAGAGACAGAGATGTGGTGGATGGAGTTACGTAACAGAATTGTGGGCATTCAGAAGGCAATGCTGCTTGAACCAGTGCTAAAGTGAAGATACTCGCTCACTCAACTCAATACTATGAAATGGGGAGTTTTGGGGACTTAACAATGTTAATGCTCTATGGCAGAACTGCACAGCCAGAAGCAGGTAAGGGCCCAAATTAAAATAGCCTAAACTTCTTCGGGCTGCAATGCAGATAGGTTTTTAGAGGCTGACTTTTCAAGTAAAGGTATAATTAATGATTAAACTACTTTGCAAATAAACCATATTTTTAAAAAAGGGAAATATCAATTAATTATACTTATGACTTAAGATTTTTATTTATCACGAAATTGCTCCTCTCAGATTAGTAACAGACTGATGATGTTTGGTTGCCATGGTCACATGACAAACAAGAGAGGATGTGCATTGATTGGCAACCCACCCACCAAGTTACATGATGTGCGCAACAATGACTATTAGAAGGCAGGTTAATCGGGCACAAACAAAATACTCATCCCATCTTTACTTTCTTTTACATCCTCTACATTTTCCTTGGGCCACCCAAAGTTCTTTGGTAGGACACAAGCGGCCTGCAGGCTGTATGCTATGCAGTCCTGCTCTGTGGTAATATTTCTTAAGCAGGGTTCATGATTTTGTTTTTAAACTATTCCAATAATTGTGTTTCAATATAATTAGTTCCTTTTATACTCCTATATATTTTATTTTGTATATCTGAAACCTTCTGGAGACTACAGGCTTTATCAGACCACTAAAAAGGGTTAAGAACCCCTGCTTTAGGGAACGCTTACAGAAGCTGGATCACAGTGGGGGGTGTCCAAAGAGAAGCTCTAAGGAACGAGGGAGGTATTACCAAACAGAACTGCGTGCCTGATCTCAGCTTCTTTTGTAGCAACAGCACCAGAGCTGGGGAAAGTTCTATGGAGCAAGGTTTCAATAAGCAGAGGACACCTACTGTGACCCAAGCATCCCTCCAGGCAATGTGGTGAAGCCCACATATCTCCACATCAGTACAGGTTCAAGCAGCCTGTCTCCTGGATGCCCACAATTCTATTACAGAACTCCATCCACCTCACGCTTCCTAGCTAACAGAATTACCATTTAGTAATGTAGTTCATCTAGAAAGGCTTCATACGGTCACTTCTCTCCCCGGCACCCAATCCTGTCCCAAAATAACCAGCTAGTGCCATGCTTTCCTCCTCTCCACTGACCTGCCACCAACTCTCTCTACCGGTTTGTCTTCTTTCGTGCACATTCCCTTCCTCCCACAATGAATTGCTGTAGGCACAACTCTTTGGTAATCAAACAATTGAGACATGAAGAACTCAATCCAATTCGCATTTGAAAAAAAAAAAAGTTTGAGAGCAAAAAAGCAAGCAAACAAAAATCCTGATCAGAAATTTACTGTGATATTATTTTGAGTAGAGTTATACACATTACGACTCACTCATCAGGAGGCAGCTTGTAAATCTGCCTGGATCACCCTAGAGCTGGCTCCTGCCTTCTCTTCCGTCTATAGTGTTAAAAATCAAATTGTCGTTTTCCTTTCATAAACCTTTGGAAAGATTTTAAATCTTCCATTTTAAAAAGCCTGGTTTGAGCTTTTCTTTGGAAGTGTTTGCTCTTCCCTTCACTCCCATGTGTCACCTTTTTTTGAAGAGCTTAATTAAGGGGAAGAGATTGGCAAACGCGGAGTGCCTGCTTTGGTAAACAGAAATCTGAGGAAATGGGAGGCAATGGGCTAAGAAAAGAGGTGAGGCACATGTTAGACAAGTTCATCTGTATGGGGACAGCTTCGGATTTCTACTCTGAAAGCCTGAGGTTTAGGTAATTTTAAATGAATCTAAATTAAGTCTGCATGTTTATTTTTGAGGGTTTCTCCCCCCTGGTTCACCTCAGAGGCATCAGCACAAGCTTCAAGAATAAAGCTAATTTAACTTGTCTTCCCCTCCCCCCAAATAATGGGCATTTACATTTATGTGTAAACTGCCTTCTCTTTCTCAACCACATTGTTTAGTTTACAAATTGCCAAAAGGTGACAAAGTTGTACCTCTTAGCACCTTCTCTAACCAAACCGTGAATGTAGTGTGAGGAAAGTTGTTTGTTTTTTTTAAATTGTGCTTATTTGTTGTTATTTTTGCTTTTGCTTTTAACCTTGACGTTACAGCTAAGAGTTATTTAAAGCAAGGACTGAGGGCTTTGAGATGCTTTCCCCAAATAAGACCTCATTTATATGTACAAAGATAACCACTCAGCTTGAAAATTGCTTTTCACCTACTGAGGGGAATTTTCTCTTTCCACTTTGGCAAAGTCTTTAATTAGAAGGAGAAAAAAAAATCATGTCACTAAATACCTTTGAAGCTTTAAAGCCATCCAAAAGTTCTACAAGTGTAGATGGAAATTTAGTTGGGTTTTCCACGTCCCCACTGCACTTCACCACAGACTGTCCCATCACGTGTTGGCCTATTTCTTTACTTCCTAGGCTCCCGGTAGCTCCAGAAGAGGAAGCACTGTCACGTTCTGGCTTGGTGGTTGTATTTCGTTGAGTAGAATTTGAACTGCCATATTCTTCATCACTTAGAACTTCAAAGGTTTCTATTGAAGGGATTGAGTCATGCTTTTCATGATGTATTGCATCTTTAGGGGGTGGATAATACAATTCCACCAATTTTTTGCAAAAGTGGTTCAGTGGGAACCCTACCACATTCAAAAAGTCTCCGTGAACATACTCAACTAACATGCCCCCAAGGGCCTGGATGCCGTAGCCTCCAGCTTTGTCCCTGGGAGAAGAAGAGAAAGGCAGAGAAGAGAAATTACAACCCTGGAGGCCAAGAAACTAAAGCCAATTCTAGAATTTAGGTTCATGCCAAGCAGATGAGAAATATGAGGGTAAGCCAGTTATCTCCACTGAGAGGATGGTTTCATATATACAAATATGCATGGATTTGCATAAATATTTTAATTTACAAATACGTGTCTTTGTACAAATATGTATAATATAAAAAATACAAATATGAAGGAGCTGAAGATTTAGCTCATATTGACATTAATTCCAAAGGTAATATAAGCCTGACTGATGATAATCTAAAATTTGCTGGTTGTGAGATGAAGGTATCTTTGAAAATTATTACAATGTGATAGAAAACAGCTTATCTTTTATATATCAATATAAAAGAAATACTCTAACATACTTTTTTTTTCTTTTGGAGGGGGACAGGCGAGGCAATTGGGGTTAAGTGACTTGCCCAAGGTCACAGCTAGTGTGTCAAGTGTTTGAGGCTGGATTTGAACTCAGGTCCTCCTGACTCCAGGGCTGGTGCTCTACAACCTAGCTGCCCCTCTAACATACTCTTACAGGTAATTACACGTCTAGTTCATGTGTAATTCTATTTTTAATGAGTTTCCTTATTAGAATCAATGCTATCTCACTGTCAACGTCAGAAATAGGTCTTTGAATCCTCTTTCCTGAACAAGATGACAATCGATAAAGGTCTATCAGTTGCACTGTTATGACTAACACCTATTTTTTCTTTAAACTATTTTTTGTTAATCTGAATTTGACAAGTTTGAACAAACATGTACATTTCCACATCCAAAGAACAGAAAAATATGCATGTGTACTCTATTACATATAGCCTGCATTTTTTAGGGTAAATAATAATTTTATTTATTTATTTAATAATAGTAAATAATAATACTTTTAAAGTAATAATATATTCAATATATTAGCTTTAAAGCTGCCCTGCTTGTCTGTAGCACTTATTATATGAAGGCAGTTAAGCTCTCTATAGAGAAGTAACATGGCATCAGGGACAGAAGCCTGTATGTGAAGTAAAAAACATCTGGACTCAAGTTCTGCCTTAAACATATATTCTGTTATCACATTTCTTGCCCTCTCAGTGGGTGGAGGAGGGGTGGATGGGTGGGAAAGAATTTGGAACTGAAAATATAAAGTTTAAAAATGATAATAAAATTAAATGAATGGAGCTGTGTTAATTCTGAACGGGAAGGGGCATATTGGTTTTTACGAAACACTTACATCGGTTCTCCACTATGAATGTATTCCCATACAAGTTCCTCCGACAGGTCAGAAAACTTAACTTTGGTTTCCTCATAGAATTCAAAGACTTCTGTTTCCAGCTGCTTATCTGAAACAAACAAAAATTCTACCATAAGCCAAGGCTTCTATCCTTGATGAAAAGAATCAAGGGCAAAGACAATTTTTAAAGATTAAATTTAACAGTTAAAAATCCACAACATTTTACTTCTCTCAAATCCTTTTAAGCTCTAGTTGCATTAGTTTTCTCATCAGCAAAACAGGGATAATAATTCTTATATTATCTGTCTTGCTGCTCTGGGGTTTAAAAAGAAAATTTTAAAATGCCTGTGATGGGGGAGGCCAGGTAGCAGAGGGAGTAAGAGCACCGGCTCCAGTGTCGGGATGACCTGGGATCGAATCCGGGCTCAGACACTCAGCACCCACCCAGAAACACCTGGCCGTGTGACCTTGAGCAAGTTACTTAACCCCAATTGCTTAGAGGCAGCCAGGTAGCTCAGTGAGTGTTGGGATGACCTGGGATCGAATCCGGGCTCAGACTCTTAGCACCCACCCAGAAACACCTGGCTGTGTGACCTTGAGCAAGTTATTTAACCTAGTTGCTTAGAGGCGGCCAGGTGGCTCAGTGAGTATTGGGATGACCTGGGATCAAATCCGGCCTCTGATACTCAGCACCACACCCAGAAATAACTGGCCGTGTAACCTTGAGCAAGTTACTTAACCCTGATTGCTTAAAATAAAAAATGCTTGTGACAGCTAAATTTATTTCACTGGTGTTTGGCATCCTGATGGTCTCATTGTAGCTAAGTACCACTAGACACTTTATATACAACAACAAACATAAATGGAATTTTAAGCTGGGAAGGAATAAACCACTATAGAAACACAACCCTTAAATGTTCACACTTACCCTTCCCCTCCTAATCTCTGGTCTACACAGAAAATGGAGCACTGATCATACTAGACTATCGTGCCCAGGGAACCCACCACCAACCACATTCTCTTTGTTGTCATTTGGTCAATAGAACAGCTAAGCCTCTGCATTAAGTCTCTAAGGGGAGGAAGTACTTTAGGGCAGGGCGGGGCGGGTAGAAGGTACCATTAGGTTAGTATTTTGAGATTTATGAGATATTTTATGAATTCTGAGGAACAAGTCCTATCACTATGACTCAAGGAATTTCTCGGGCCCTCCTTCATGTCTAATAATTAAATTTTTTAAAAGAAATTACTGATATCTTTGTGTTTTTCTCTCACTTTCACTTTCCAGTCCTCACCTTTCCCACCCAATGAGTCATCCCTTACAGCAAAAGATAAAAAAAATGAAAAAAAAAAATCTCTCAGTTCAGTTGGATGGAGTGCTCCATCTCCAAGGGAGGGAGGTACCTTCTCCTCTTTCTCTCATGTCACTAAGCTTGGTCAGCGTCATTACACAGAGTTCAGTTTCAATTTCTGCATTTATATTCACAATTAAAAAACAAATTTATTCCCAGACTTTAAAAAAAACCACTTTCACATCACTAATCCCTCAATTTAAAAAAAGGCAAATAAAGCTGGGTCTCTGGAAACACTGCATAATCATATAATCTTCCTTGGGTCCATCTTCTATAGCAAGACCTTCTGACTCCACATGCACGCATACATAAAGTGTCCGTATGCTTGCATACATATATGCACATGAGTGCACATGCAATACACACGGCATACACAGAACAAAAGCACCGTGCCAGTGTATGCGCACACCTGTAACATACGTGTATGCATGTGTATATACACAGAACTCCGTATGTCTATATGCATATCTACATTTATATATACACCCTCCAAGGTGCCCCCACATGCCTTCAGGCATTTAGTGGGTGATTTAGGGAGGTAACCTATCAAGAACTGATACCCAGTGGCGCTTCAGAGAAGTGGGACTGCATTTTTTATGGGGGTAGAGGTGAAGGCCTGAAGAGATTTTATTAGTATAAGGAACCTCCCCCCCACAACGTAAACTCTTCCTGCTAATGTAGACTGATAGACCACTCTGCACCACACAGGCTTAGAGAGTTGTCTGCGACAAAGACAGGTGACTTGACTTTCCCAGGGTCACACAGCCAGTGTATGTAACCAAGTCCTCCTGGCTCTGAGGCCACTTGTCTGCTGCCTTTCACAGTACGTGGAGTATTACTTAGGACCAAATGCTTTACCTGTCTCATACTGTGTCACCGTATATAAGGGCAAAAAAACCAAAAACCATTCCCTAGACAAGTAATAGTAAGAAAATGATTTGGTTGGTAAAGGCATGAATTTAGATTCACTTTCTAATTATTTGAGATCCTTCAGACACAGTCAAGTCACCTAACCACAGGAGATAACATGTGCCAAGGAAATCCTTGCTGTAATCCTGATTCATTTCTGCCAATAATGAAAATAATAGCTGGTTTATAAATATCAACGACCTTATCCCCCACTTCTTTTTTAAAAAATCTTAACATTTTTATTTAAAGTTTTGAGTTCTGAATTCTAATCCTTCCTCCCTCCCCTCCTCGAGAACTTATGCAATCAGACACGGGTTATACATATGTGATTGTACAAGATGTTTCCATATTGGTCATTTTGCACAAGACAATAAAAGGAAGAAAATCTAAGAAATTGAAAAAATAGCATCTTCAGTCAGTATTCAGTCCACATCAGTTCTTTGTGTGCAGGGGGACAGTCTGCTTCACCGTCAGTCCCCTGGGATCATCCTGGGTCACAGCCAAGTCATTCACAGTTCTTCACTGAACAATACCCAACTTCTCTTTAAAGATCATGGGTGAGAGAGAACTACTAAGAGAAATGAGGGGAAAGAACAGAGAAGACACAGACGAGAAGGTCAGGTATAAAACTAATGTTGATTTATGGTGTCCTTTAAAAAATGGAAGTTATGCCTAAGATATTTGTGACTAGACACAGAATCCTCTTTTTCTGTTCTTCTGTGTATATTTTGTTGTCATTCTGTCCTTTCACTTGCGACACTACTTGGGGTTTCCTTTTTTTTGGAGGGCAATTGGGGTTAAGTGACTTGCCTAAGGTCACACGGCTAGTTTTTGTGTTAAGTGTCTGAGGCCGGATTTGAACTCAGGTCCAGTGCTATATTCACTGCCCCACCTAGCCACCCCTTGGGGTTTTCTTGATAGAGATACTAGAGTGGTTTGGCATTTCCTTCTCCAGCTCATTTTACAGATGAGGAAACCGAGGCAAACAGGGTTAGGTGACTTGTCTGGGGTCACATGGCTAGGAAGTTTCTGTGGCCAGATTTAATTTAGGAAGATTAGTCTTCCTATCCAGTTCACCAGCCACCTGCCCTCAGTGTATAGAGAAATGCTCATATTTGATGTTTAAGTACAGAACAATAAAAATATTTTTTAAAAAATCATTCGCAAAGCCAAGTATTTTTAAATGACCTCCAGGTAACGTGTGGTGTTTGAAGGCAGAGTCAGATGACCTGGATCCAGACTCAGGCTGTGATACTTTGCTAGTTGTGCAATAAGTTTAGGCAAGTCAGAAACACATTAACCTTAGTGAGGCCATCACCCATCATTTATTAAGTGCTTACCATGTGCTAAGCTCTCTAAGGCCTGGGAATAAAAAAAGGGCAAAAACACAGTTCCTGCCTTCAAGAAACTCCCATTCTAACGAAGGAGCCAACGTGCAAAAAACTATGTCCAGCCAAGATACCCAGAGTGTACATGGGAGGGAATCTCAGCGGGAAGGACTGCTGCAGAAGGTGGCTGGAGGGTCAGGGAAGCCAGAAAGCGGAGCATTCCGGGACCGGGAGACAAGCAGAAGAAAGGCTGGGAGGAGGCAGATGGAGTGTCAGAGCGGATCTGAGATCTATGGAAGGAGTGAGTATAAGGAGACGAGAAAGCGGGGAAGGGCCAGGCCTGAAAAGTCAGAGGATTTATACACATCTGATCCTGAAGGAAAAGCGGAGCCAATGGAGTTTCTTGACCAGGGTGTGCCACAGACCTATACTTTGGGAAAATCACTTTGGTAATTAAGTGTAGGAAAGAATGAAACAGGGAGAGACTTAAGGCAGGGAGACCAATCAGAAGGCTCTTGAAACAGTTCACGAGAGGAGGCTCAGGAGAGATGTTGTGAACACAGAATTGACATGAACTAGAAACGGACTGGATAGGTATGGGTTACGTACAAGAAAGGGTGACACCAAGGTTGCAAGCATGACTGCTCAGGAGGATGGCGGTGCCCTATAATGGGAACGGGAATGTGAAGATCTTCCCTGAACCTTAGCAGGCCGAATGTAATCACATGGAGCCTGTGTAGGACGAGTTTGCTGACTGGGTGAAGCAGGAAAAGAGAGAAGTTAGTGAGGAGGGAGAGAGAGGGCGCAGCTAGGACTGTGTTTGTTTGTGGGAAGGCTCTGGGATGGTGTTGCTTCCTGCAGTGACAGGGTGTATTAACTTCTCGTTGTCATGATGGATTTAGTTTTCTGGGTGTTGGGATTTGGCTTTTGACTTTCTGGTGTCTGAATAAATGTTTTGCTTCTGTTTTCTATATGGAGAGTCTGTTAAATTTTGCTATTCAGAACAATCATAGCTGCTGTTGGTGCTGTGAATATAGCCTTGGTGATACATGATCTTAACAGCAATTATGTTGTTCAGTAATGTCTGACGCTTCATAACCCCACTGGGGTTTTTCTTGGCAAAGATCCTAAAGTGGTTTACCATTTCCTTCTCAAAAGAGGAGAAAAAGTCACTAGATTTGTCAGTGGAGATTAATGGTAACTTTGGAGAGGCTGCATCGGTAAACCAGGGACTTCTCTTCTTGCTTTACAGATGAGGAAACTGAGGCAAAGCAGGGTTAACTGCCTTGTCCAGCGTCAGATGGCTACAAAGTGTCTGAGGCCAGATCTGAACTCAGGAAGATGAGTTTTCCTGACTTCAGGCCCAGCACACTAACCACTGTTCTGCCTAGCTGCTCCCTTCACAGGAACAAGGAAACAGAATAGAGGACAGGGGTTTGGAAGGGGGAAAGGAAGATAATAAACTCTGTTCTGGACACAGTGAAGTGTGGGATTCTATGAGATCCAGTTTGAGAAGTCCAAGAGGCAGACAGCGATATGAGGCATAGAAGTTAGGGCTCAATAAACAGAAGCGGGAAGCATCTTCATTAAAATGATCATCGAAACCTTAGAGCTGATGAGATCGCCGAGACAATAAAGAAAGGGAAAGAGGAGACAGAGGAGCAGCCAAACATACACGGCAGCGAGGTGGCAGATAGAGAATAAGCCCCAAGTTCAAATCCAGCCTCAGACACTTACTAGCTGTGTGACTCTGAGTAAGTCACTTCTCTTTGCCTCAATTTCCTCATCTGTAAAGTGGGGACAATGATAACACCTGCCTCCCCAGGTTGTGGAGAGGATGAAATGAGATGCTTATAAAGTCCCAGTTAAATGCCAGCGATTATAATGTGGAGTAGCCAGGAGAAGCGTGTGATCGATAGTGTCAAAGGCTCAAAAAGGATGAAGCCTGAGAAAAAGTCTCTAGATTTGTCAGTAGATTAATGGTAACTTTGAAGAGACTGCATCGGTAAACCAGGGACAACATTGCCAGCAGAGCCTCCTTCACAGGGCCTTAAGGACAAAACAATTGTTAACTGGCAAAGAGACAACGTGGCTTAGTGGAGAGAGCGCTGAGATCGGAGTTAGGGACACATGGTTTCAAATCCTCGTGAGCCAGGAGATCCTGTGTAAGTCACTTGGTTTCCTCAGCTACAGTGAAGGGGTGCATGTGATGGCCTCTAACGCCCCTGCCTTTCCTAAGTCCATTATCCTGTGATCTACGGTTCTATGAAATAAAAGTGAAATATTACCTTTACTGCTGCAGTGAACGATTGCTACTCCAGTAAACACACTGTGTACTTTTCCATTTAACCTACAAGATAAATATGGTGTCACACGTTTCTTATTTTTCACACCAAAGCCCTTAAAACAATCAGTTTCTTCTCTAGCTGAAGAACAGCCAAGAAAAACCATATTTCTAAATGCGTTTACCCCTACAACTACCTTTCACAAAGAAAAATGTGGGATTTTTTCTCCTCCATCATTCTAGTCACTTTTCCTTAAGACATAAATCAATTTGTAAAGCAATTAGTGAATGTTAATGGACTATGCAACATTAACTCTTCAGTTCTAAAATTCATAACATCTCTTGGTTGAAGCCTCCTTACAGAAGGTGGACAAACAAGAGAAAGAAAACCTTCAAAAATGGCAGCAGAGATGTGGCCACACCATGCTACAGGAAACTAAGGGTTAGGGGTTTAAGGAGTCTCACACCCTAAGTGATATTTAAGGACAGGTTGTAGCATATGAACAGGAAAGTTTGGGACTCTCTAACAATCTATTGCTTTTCTCAAAAGGCTATCCATTCCATTCCATATCCATATCCATATCTAAGAGTTCTTGACTCTTCTTAAGAAAGTATTAAAACCCAACACATACTGTAACATAAAACGCCTCATTGTTGTGGGAAGGGCCTCTGCATACTGACCGGGTCAGTCCGGCTACACCTACAGGACTCTATTCAGTTCTGGGCGACACATTTTTGGAAGGCCATTCACAGGCTGAAGAGTATAAGCAAGTACCAGAGCACTCTCAGCAGAACGGTGAAGCATCTCAATCAAGTCACTGCTAGATGAAGTCTAGCTGAAGCAAATGGGATAATGTAACCTGGAGGAGGGAAGCCCGGGGAAGACCACAACAGCTTCAAGTATCTAAGAGTCATCATTGAAAGAGGGATTCCATGAACAGGATGGTTTCAGAAAAACCTGGAAAGACTTTACGATGAACTGATGCAAAATGAAGTAAGTACAACCAGGAGAACATTGTACACAGTCATTTTGTACAATATTGTAGGAGGGTCAACTGTGAATGACTTAGCTAGTCTCAGCAATACAATGATCCAAGACAATTCCAAAAGACTCATGAGGAAAAATGCTATCCACCTCCAGTGGAAGAACTGATGATGGAGTCTGAATGAAGACTGAAGCATACTACTTTTTTTCCACTTTTTTTTTTGGAGGGGGGAAGGCTGAGCAATTGGGGTTAAGTGACTTGCCCAAGGTCACATGGCTAGTAAGTGTTAAGTGTCTGCGGCTAGATTTGAATTCAGGTCCTCCTGACTCCAGGACTGGTGCTCTATTCCCTGCACCTAGCCGCCCCTACTCTCCACTTTTTTTAATGTGGTTTTTTTTGTGTGTTTTGTTTCACAACATGATTAATAATGGAAATGGTTTGCATGACTCTACACGCATAACCTATATAAAATTATTTAACATAACAGGGAGAGAATTTAGAAGTCCAATTTTTAAAAAACAAAGGATGAAAATTGTTTTTATATGTAATGGGGGAAAATATTAGGAAAAAAAGACAGAAAAGAGAGATGATTTACTGTGTTCTGCTTGGCCCCAGAGGGCTAAGCCAGGATCAAAGGGTGGAAGGGACCAGAGGCAAATTTAAGGTTTATATAAAGAAAAACTTCTCATCAGAACTATCCAAAGTGAAATGAACTGCTTCCTGAAATAATGGATTCCCTTTCATCGAACTTCTCTTAAAAACTAAATGACTACTTGTCGGGTATGATGTAGTAAGGTTTCCTTTTGGGTCTAAATTGAACAAGATGGTTGCTGAGGTCTCTTGCAACTCTAAGCTTCCCTGACTCTATAGGAAGTAGTACTTTGATGAGAT
The DNA here is from genome assembly GCF_028583685.1 of Petaurus breviceps papuanus. Lineage (NCBI taxonomy): Eukaryota > Metazoa > Chordata > Mammalia > Diprotodontia > Petauridae > Petaurus > Petaurus breviceps. The sequence continues at coordinate 14,016,027 of NW_027187361.1, read as the reverse complement.
CACTACATTCCAAAGTCTGGTGTTGACTGTGGAACATCTGTTGATAATTTTACCTGTTCTGCTAGGGCTGCTGAAACTGGGGGGGCGGGGGGGGGAGGGGAAGAGGAGGACACAAATCAGTCAAACTCACACACAAAAAATGACATAAACTCCCATACCAAATTTATTGCAAAAGGGGACATAATTGGCCTGAAAACCAGACTGCTTATCTGAGCAAGGAAGCCTTCTCTAGCAGACTGATTTAATTGCTCTCCCAAGCTGAAGGCTGATTGATGTGCAAAGAATTAGAGAAAAGGAAATTTTAGGTTCTTTAAGGGACATGTTGCAACCTATGAACTGTCCCCTATTCAGCTCTTAGACCCTCAGCAAGTCACTTAACTTACAGAGGCAGGTGGTGGTGCAGGAGATTGAGCACCAGGCCCAGAGTCAAGACTGAGTTCCATTGGTTAGATTTCTTTACAACATGACCAATATGAAAATGTTAAATATGAATGTATGTGTAGAGCTTAATCAGATTGCATGCTGTCTTGGGGAGGAGGGCACGGAAGGAAGGGGAGAAAATTTAAACCTCAAAAGCTTGTGGAACTGAATGCTGCAAACTAAAAATAAATAAATAAATTTAAAAAAAAAGAAAGAAAGAAGACTGAGTTCCTATCTGACCTCAGACATTTATTAGTTATGTGGTTCTGGGCATAGTACCTAGCATACAGTAAGCACTACATAAGTGCTTGTTCCTTTCCTAACTTCAATTTTCTGAGCCTTAGTTTCACCATCTCTAAAACGGGGATTAAAACAGCACCTATATCACAGGGTTGTTGTGAATTAGCTAACATATGCAAAATGCTTTACAAAACATAAATTACTATATAAAACATATACACATACATATGTGTGCACATGTGTGTATACATATGTATATACACACATAAGCTACTGTTATTATCACTTATTCCAGGGATATTTCTATCTAAGAATTCATATCAACTGTCTAGAATGTGAATATTCTCTTTTTTTTGTTTGTTTTTGGAGGGCAATTGGGGTTAAGTGACTTGCCCAAGGTCACACGGCTAGTTTTTTGGTGTTAAGTGTCTGAGGCTGGATTTGAACTCAGGTCCTCCTGACTCCTGAGCCGGAGCTCTATTCACTGTGCCACCTAGCTGCCCCTACTATGTTTTATTTAAGTAGAGATAACCATTGTAGTATGTATCTGAGGCCCACCTCAGATAATGCTTCTAAAGCACCTTGCACACTTGAGATAGAGATATGGATGCCAGCTCTTACCACTATAAATTAGGGGATATGTTAATTAATCAGTTAATCAGATAATTAATTAATCTGGCAGCCTGACAAATTGTCCTATTTCATTCCAGGACAATCTCTAAATTCAGAACCAGCAGCCATTGCTTGGAATTTGAGCATTCTCTTTCTTAAACAACATTAGAAAGGCGATGACAAGCTCTAGCCTCCCCTTTCAATTTTATCTATTACTGATAAAACTCTTCTTTCATTTGTTTTATTCGTGTCCCACTTTCTGTTTTCAGTTTTAGGTCATGTATTTTCTGATGACTGCTTCCTGTGCTACTACCATAAGTGACAGGTTGTTTCTTGTTTTCTGCCCTTAACTCCAGATTAGGGAGGCACAGCCTATTCTGAAGCCTGAGGATGTGTATCTACAGATTAAGCTACAAACCACTGAAAACAACAACAAAAAAATACAATTGAGTATCAAAAAATCCAAAGTTCAGGTTTTCCCAGGGGCTAAAATTTTTTTTAAGCTGAATATCTGTGAGGTTTTGTTAAAATTACTGCAAAGTTAAGTTTAGCATCTTACAATTAAGATGCAATATAGAGAAGTCTCATATGTAGCAAGAAACTACTCTAAAATTGCTCCCCCAGAACCAGGAGAATATTGTACACAATTATAGACCCGTCATATCTGTGATGACTGACTGACTGGGCTCCCCTCAGCAATGCAAGATTACAAGACAATTCCAAAGGACTCATAATGGAAAAGGCTGTCCGCATCCAGACACAGAATGGAGTCTGAGTGCAGACTGAAGCAAACTACTCTTGTCTTGTTTCTTCTTTCCCGTTATTCATTTCATTGGTTATAATCCTCCTTGACAACTTGACTAATGTTAAATGTGAAGGTATATGTAGAACCCATATAGGATTGCATGCTGCCATGGCGAGAGGGGAGCAAATCTGGAACTCAAGAACTTGTGGAACTGAATGTTGTAAACTAATAGTAAATAAATTCAAAAAAAATCAAAACAAACAAAAACTTCTCCCCTCCACTGACCTTGACAGCATGTTATAGGCATCTTGCTTATCAACTGGCTTCCCCAGGATCAGTCCATCCACTGTCTGAAACAAGACACAAGGTGAGGAGGCAGGGATGAGAGAAGAAAAGCACTTATTCTCACACCTAGCAACCGGAATGTGAAGAAGCCGCGCTATTCAGTTTGTATCCAACAGAGGCGACCCTTCCACTGATGGATGCCTCATTGTGGTCTGGAGGGGACCCAGGGCTCTCCAGGGCACTGCCAGTGCAGACCAAGCTCTGACAGCTTCTAAAGCTCGGAGGAAAGGACCACGGGCAGGTCACAGGCCTGCTGCCCCGGGGGAAGCTTTGCTCTGCCTGGATAGGCACATTGACTAGTCAGCTTCAGTGTGGTATACTTTCCAGCCACAGCAGCTCTCAAAGATTATCTAGCAAGCCATGGATGTAATCTTCTAGGCCGTACAGTGAAGTGCTAAATTAGAAGTCAGATACACTTGATTGGCTACTTATTAGCCGTGTGATCCTGGGCGAGTCACTTGACCACTAACTGCCTTAGTTTTCCCCCAACTGCATAATGGGGATCATGGTGGCACCTACCTCCCCATCTTGTCATAAGAATAAAATGAAGTCATATTTATTATGACTTCATTTTATCTTTGTATCGCTAGCACCAAGCACAGAGACGACACTTAATCAAATGCTTATTCCCTGATTTTTGGGTTGAGATCTACATTGGTAGAGAGAGGACTCTTTACAGAACTAACAGAATAACAACGATGATGATGAGATGATTAATATCGAGCTTACTATGTGCGAGGCACTGGGCTTACACACTGGAGAAGGGGGAGAAAATGACTGAAGTGTTCTGACTAGGTCTGCTACAAATTTACATTACACAACCTCAACTGGGTTCTCACTGCTGCCAGGCAATCCTACATACCTCCTTTATCAGCTTACTATCCCACTCTGCACAGCAGCTCTCCTAAACCTTTTCATCCCTCCTCAAACCTGCTCTGGCCTCTTCCTTCCCCTACTCTCAGACGAGACCCTCATCTCATAATTTCACAGAAAAAATGAGGCCATTCATCACAGACTCCCTCTTCCTCATCTCCTATCACTTAGGTGCCTTCTGTCACTCTCTCCTCCCACAGCCCTGTCTCACATGATGAAGTGGCCCTAGTCCTTACTAAGGCTAATTCCTCTAATCGTTCCAGTGATCCCATTCTAGCCCGTCCCCTACTCTCACTTCCCTCCCTCCCTCCCTCCTTCCTTCCTTCCTCCCTCTTTCCTTCTTCCTTCCTTCCTCCCTCTTTCCTTCTTTCTTCCTCCCTTCCTTCCTCCCTCCCTCTTTCTTTCCTTCTTCCTTCCTTCCTTCCTCTTTCAAGCAATTGGGGTTAAGTAACTTGCTCAAGGTTACACAGCCAGCTTTTTTGTGTGGGTATTAAGTATCTGAGGCTGGAACCGATCTCGGGTCCTCCTGACTCCAGGGCTGGCACTCTTACTGTGCCACCTAGCTGCCCGTCTCACTTTCAGTCTCTCCCTGTTTAGTGGTGCAGTTCCTATTGCCTACAAACACGCCATGTCCTCCCTATCCTGGAAAAACCCTCATTTGATCCCTCCATCCCTGCTAACTATTCTCCTATTCCTCTTCTGCCCTTTGTAATTAACCTCTTCGGTAAGGGGTTTCCACTTTCTCCTGTGGATTTGAACTCAAATCTTCCTGACTCTAGGCCCAGTGCTCTATCCACTGTGTCACTGAACTGGCCCAGGAGAGAGCCTTTTCTCAAGCTAAAAAAAAATAATAATTACTAAATGATTGTCATTGGCTCCATTTTTTCAAATAAAGAAACTGAGGTTCAGGACATCCATAATTCCATACAAGCTTTGATATGCAATTCGTCCAATTTGAGATAAGGGGAGGAAACTGTGGAGCACGCAGGCATCATGCCTTCCCTGGCATACAAGCTAGTTTGGGGATTTAGGTCAGGGCTAGGGTTAGCTGGAAGGGAGCCCAGCCAGAGTCAAATTCCAGGGCCGCTGTACAGCCAGACACATGGCTATAACAAAAGCCAGGTAGTTTTTTTTTTTCAGGGGCAGTTTACAAGCATGATCTTCTGCAAATAACCCAAAGGCAACTATATCATTTTATTTTTCTCTAGAATCACAGAAACAAAGCTGAAAAGGCATTAGAAAGAATAATGGACTTAGAAAACAGGAGGCCAGAGTTCAAATTCCAGTAGCTAAGCTTAGTTGTGATCTTGAATAATTAGCTATATCTCTCAGCCTCAGTTTCTTGAGCCATAAAATGGGATTAACAATATTATACTGAAGATCTCCTGGGTTCTGTGAGAGACAGCATGAGGTATTAAAAAAGAACTTGATCTCAGAATCAGAAAGGTCTGGGTTTTAATCTTCTCAGTGCCCCAGGTAATGTTCTTAATTATAAACTGCAGAGAAGGTGTTGACCTTCTTTGGCAGCAGGAGCTTCCTCCAAGGAAAGTCCCTGTACTAGATATAGTGGGAGCCTGGGCAGGCTTGTGGTTGTTGAAGTCCCTATGCAGGCTCTACCCACTCGGAGATGATTCAAACACCTGGTGGTTTGAATTATTGTTGTCAGTCACATCCAACTCTTTGTGACCCCATTTCAGGTTCTCTTAGCAAAGATGCTGGGGTGGTTTGCCAGTTCATTTCACAGATGAGGAAACTGAGGCAGAGAGGGTTATGTGACTTGCCCAGGGTCACAAAGCTAGGAAGTGTCTGAGGCCAGATTTGAAATCAGGAAGATGAGTCTTCGAGACTTCAGGCCTGGCACTCTATGCACTATGGTGCCACCTAGCTGACCTTTTGGCTTGAATTCTGAGCCTGTATTCAGAAAAGAGAAATCTTTTCCTGAGCCCCAGCTGCCTAGAGGCTGCTTCCCTCAGTTCCTGATGCAGTGAGTGCAGACTGGGAGCTGTACTTGATATTCCTGTATTATGGGTTTAAAAATTCAATTATCCAAGTTTTTTAAACTAGATTTTCTACTTCCCAAGTGCCTACTGAATTTTTTTAAAAAGGGAAAAAAACCCTAGTACTTGCTAGCCACTTAGCCCACAATGCCAATGACGTCACAAGGACAGTATAGATTAACAAAAACAAATAAATAAACACAACCGCATCATTCACTTCATAGGGGAGTTGTGCTACACAGGGGAGTAAGTATGGTCAAATGATGAAGGTTCACCTGGTAACAAGACCTATGCTCCTGTCTGCTCTGGAGCTCTTAAGGACATTTTGGTGCAGTAAATACAGTACCAGGCCTGGAGTCAGGAAGACTCATTTTTCTGAGTTCAAATTTGGCCTCAGACACTTCCCAGCTGTGTGACCCTGGGCAAGTCACTTCACCCTGTTTGCCTCAGTTTTCTCATTTGTAAAGAGTTGGAGAAGGAAATGACAAATCACTCCAGTATCTCTACCAACAAAACCCCAAATGGAGTCACAAATAGTCAGGCACAACTGAAAAAGGACTGAACAACTCTACGAATTTTATTCACACAGTATCCCTGACTGTAAAAGATGTTTCATGAATATACAGACAACAAAATAAGAACCAAGTTAGTGTTATCTCATCAGCAGACATCAGATTGCTAGCAAACTGAAAGGCTACCATTTTTATATTACAATACTGTTCACACCGAGCACCTCAATTTCCTTATCTACAAACTAGACACATTACACCAACATTGATTAAATTGACAGGCCTATCGAAGTCTTCGTTGGGAAATAGCCCTCAAAGCACTAATGAGAGCAGGGGTTCTTAACCTGGGGTCCCCTGATTCTTCCCCTACCAAGAGTTCCACAGAAAAATTTCAGACTCTACGAACTTGGATTATTTCCATATATTTATAATTATATAAATTTAATTCGTGATTTTAAAATATTATTATAAGAAAGGGTCCATGGGCTTCCCAGACTGCCAAAGGTGTCCATTGAACAAAACAACTCTTGGAGAATTTTGTTGGGGGGTGGACCTGTCTTTGGGATAGGTCCAGACTTGTGATTTCACTGATGAAGAAACTTCCCCTACCAAACCTCAATGACATCTTCCCTGGTAATTCACAGCCTCGAGGAGTTGCACAGACTGAGAACTGAGAAGTTGAGGGAAGTATTCAGAGTCAGATGGCCAGAATGTCAGTGGCAGGAATTAAGGCTGGTCTCCTGGACTCTCTGTTATGGGAATGAAAATTTAAGATCTTCCCTGCCCCTAGGCCCTTTGACAGGCTTAAATGCAGCTGGAGTCTGTTGCTGGAGGCTTGTTTTTTCAGGAGATACTTTGTGATTGGGCAATGGGTCTGGAAGGTTGTTACATTCTCTGAGCCAGGAGAAGGCTATATATACCCTTCTAGGGTATATATGTGAGGTTTTGCTTTGGGGCTCACTTTGAGAAATGTTGTGTGATTTGACCAGACGAGACTCTGGGCAGCCATTGAGAGCCCCCGGCTTTGAAAACCCAGATGCTGATGCTTCCCTCTCTGGTAACTGACTAGGTATGGAGGTAATGGTCAGACAGTTGGAGGCCTGTCTGCTTGAAATGTTTCTATGTCTTCTTGTAACCTCTGTATACTCTGAAGTTCGGGGTGCTGACTTTTTCCCCTGAACTAGGTAAATGACATATGTTTGATTGATTAAAGCAAGACTGTTAACCCATTTTGAGTTGCTTTCCTTTAGAAAAGTGGATCTAAGAACCTGTGTTGGCAGCCACCCTGGGGATGCTGGGGTGCTTGCTGCCCTACTCTCAAAGCATCTCTCTAGATACTATACCACACTCCTCTATACAGAGGAGAATATGTTCCGAATCTTATTAACACATGAGAAAATGATCTCCCTGTGTGTTAAGCAGAAAGAGTCCTGGTTCTAGAGTCAGAGAAACTGGGTTCAAACACAACCTTTGATGCTTATTTGTGTGACCTCGGCCAACCAAAGTAACTTCCTGGGCCTGTTTCCTCATCTATAAAATTAGAAGACTAAACGAGATGGGCTCCTAAAGTCCCTTCTGCTTATGTACATATTATATATTCTATGATATACATACGTATCATATATACTATATTATAATATTGGTTGGTTGTTGTCTTCTGTTCTTGAAGCGGACCAAAATGACATCGCTATATGACAGTCAAGTTTCAGCGTGTCTGACTGGCTGATCAGATCAGTATCAGCTCATAATGTTCTACCACAGGTCGGACACTAAGAGTCTGTGTGAACATTTGGGGTGGATTCTTTAAATTTGCGCATCTTGCTTTTTTTTCCAAGTTATTTCATTTTTGCATTGTTCACAGAGCACAGCACCTTCTCTGCTATGGGCACATTATGCTGGGCAGTCCTGTGCCAGTGTCTCCCATGCCACAAATCAATTCCAAAGTTCTTAAGAAAGTCCTTGAGAGTATCCTAGTATCGCGCCTTCTGACCACCATGTGAACACTTGCCCTGTGTGAGTTCTCCATAAAATAGTCTTTTTAGGCAACCGTTCATTTTGCACTTGAACAATGTGGCCAGCCCATCAGAGTTGTACTCTCTGAAGCAGAGTTTGAATACTTGGCAGTTTAGTTCGAGTAAAGACCTCAGAGTCTGGTACCTTACCCTGCCAGGTGATCTTCAGAATCTTCCTAAGATAATCCAAATGGAAGGAATTCAGTTTCCTGGTATGGCACTGGTAGGCTGTTCCAAGTTTCACAGGCATACAACTGAACTGAATTGCTTCCATTATACATATACATGTTATATGTAATATATTATATTCTATGTATATATATATCTGAAAATATATGTATACATATACATATATATGTATATTTTTGTTGTTGTTGAATCATTCCAGTCCTGTCTGAAATAGTTCTGTCCTCTCTGTGACCCCATTTGGGGGTTTCTTGGCAAAGAAACTGGAATGGTTCACCATTTCCTTCTCCAGCTCATTTTACAGATGAAGAAACTGAGGCAAACAGGATTAAGTGACTTGCCCAAGGTCACACAGCTAAGAAGTGTCTGAGGCCAGATTTAAACTCACTAAGATGAGTTTTCCTGGCTCCTATCCTTGCCTTCTATATATTCTGCCATCTAGTTGTCTTATATATTCTGAACTTAATAATACAAATAAAATGGGTACCTCTATATACATTGTATAACAGAAGAAGAGAATTGTACTGACCTCTGAGGTCCTTTCTAGCTCTGTGATTTTATGATCTAGTGTAAGGATCCCAGAATGCCTCTGTCGAATACCTAGGATCCCTTTCCCCAACAGCACTGGAAGGGTTGTCTTGGTGTTATAAACCTATACTTTTGTATTTTTCTCTTTTAATGTTTGAACTCCTTTCAAGTTCTTATTTTAAATGAGCATATTTTCCTCACTGCGATAGTTGGGAAGCAATTCCCTAAAATGAAAAGACTAACTGCTTATTCCCAACACAAAGAGAAAGCATTTAGTAGGATACATGTAAAACGCTAACACTAGGTTAATGGGAAATAATTGCAAAAATCAAAGTAAAGGTGAATGGTAAGGAAAGGAAACCATCTAAACTTACCACAATAGTGTCTGCTCCTATAACAATGTCTGGAGGTCTTAAGTCTTTCTGTAAAAATTAAAATGCTTTTTGAAATAAATATTTTTTAAAAGTTTCTAACACCCCACCCCCTCAAAATGGACTGTCTCAATGAATTTAGAAAGCATAAAGTCATCACTAATACAAAGTTAATGCTGCAATTTGGAAATCAGTTGGAAAGAAATGGTTAGTTAAAATTTTTTTTAAAAAGCATATTATTAAGAATTAATAATAATATAACAAAAACTAATTAATCATATTAATAAGAACATGTTCCGACATATACCATAGCCTTTTAATGAGAGCAACCATTAGCAATATAGCCTACATTAAATAGGCAGTTAGTGAGTAGAGTATGGGGTCTGTAAGCAAGAAGCCCTGAGTTCAAATACTGTCTCAGACATTTACTAGCTGAGCGACCCTGGACAAGTCACTTAATGATAATAATATCTTTTATAAATAACATTTCTATAGTACTTTCTGTGTACCAGACACTTTATAGTTATTATCTCATTTGATTTTCACACCAACTCTGAGAAATAGGTGCTATTATTTTCCCATTTTAGAGATGAGGAAACTGAGATGGACAGAAGTTAAGTGACTTGCCCCAGGTCACACTGCTAGTAAGTGTCTGAGACTAGATATAAACTAATAATAGCAATAGCTAACATTTATATAGCACTTACTATGTGCTAGGAACTAAGTACTTTACAATTGTTATTTCATTTGAGGTAGATGCTATTATCCCCATTTTACAGAGAAGGCAACTGGAACAAATGACTTGCCCAGGGTCACAAGGCTCTGTGTGAGGCCAGATTCAAATTCAGGTCTTCCTGACTCCAGGTCTATCACTCTATCCACTGTACCATCTACCCACCAATATTTAACCTCTCTCTGCTTCAGTTTCCTCATCTGTAAAATAAGGATAATAACAGCACCTGCCTCAGAGTTGTGGGGATAAAACGAGATGTTTATAAAATACTTTTAAACCTTAAAAGGGGGCACATGATTTCCACCAGATCAAAAGTGGACACAAGGGAAGAGAATCGTGAAGCAAAAATTTTCAGCACCAGAGGAAAATGAAAGCCCTTCCTGTTGGGCCTCATTCTTTTAAAGTCTTCCCTTCTCTCAAAAGTTCTTCCAACAGAGATGAAGAACCTTTGGTTAAAGTCGATCAGACTGAAGCACCTGCCCTCCCACCCCAGCATCCTATGAAGCAATTTTCCTTGAGTCCTAGCCTCTGAAGGCACGATAACATCACATGAACAACTGTGATGAGAAGTAAACCAATTTATTCTTTAGCATTAAAATTGTGGGGTTCCTACCACTTTATCCCAACAAGGGAACATCTAATGAATAAACTGGAAAAGAAAAAAGGTAAATGAAAACATGACTTTTGGAGGGTAGGAAGAGGAAAGGACCCAGAACAATTAAATAAATACTATTCAGTAAGTAACCTGAAAGAAAAAGCCCTGATGTCTTAAAGGACAAGATAAAACGTTCCCCCTTCTAGCTAGCATTTATATAATGCTTTAAAGTTTACAAAGTATTTTCCAAACATCCCCACAACTCTGTGATATAGGTAGGTGCTGTCATATTACATTTCTTAAGGAGGACAGTTTTATCAGTGATGGCAATTAAAGCCAAGATGGGAAGGAGGGCATACAGGCACTAAGAAACATGTCTGCATTGGCATGGGGATTAGCCAGCAAAGCTGATTAGGTCTTTTACATTTTTAATTCTTACAGCACACTCATTCCGAATATCACCCCATATCCATGAAAAGTGACCTAACTAAATATATTTCCAAAAGAGTGCAATTTTTACTCAACTGACATAACATCGTGCAATCCAATGAAAGGTCAAATAATAATTTAGCAGCATGAAACTGTCCAGAATCCTGTGCATTGAGCTCTGCAGCCAAGTGGTGCAGGGTGTCGAGTAGCAGGCCTAGAGTTAGGAAGACCTGAGTTCAAATCCAGCCTCAGATATTTCCTAGCTGTGTAAGCAAGTTAATTAACTCTGCTTGGCTCAGTTTCCTTTTCTGAAAAATTAGCAGGAGAAGGAAATGCAAATCACTCCAGTATCTTTACCAAGAAAATCCCAAAAGGGGTGACAAAGGATTGGACACAACTGAAAACGATTGAAATGATAAAATAATGCAAAGAAAACCCCCACACCCCCAAAAACTTACCACATTCATCCTGTTAGCCACTTCAAGGGCCTTTTGTTTTGCTGTTTCCATGGCATACTCATAAGGCACTGCAAATGAAGTCTTGTCTAGAGTCTCTTTAAATCTGGATGGCACTACCTCAAATCGCAGGCCCTAGGATACAAAGACAGCAAAGCTTACTTCCTTATGAGTAGGAAAAGTTTCATTCAAAATACTGATATCCCCAGTACCCAACAATATACTTGTTGATAGGCAGGCAGTGGATGGAGAGATGGATCTAGAAAACCTTTGTTGGATTAACCACCACCTGCCTCAGTTTCCTCATCTGTAAAATGGGGATAATAATAACACCTAGCTCCCAATTGGGATGGTAAAATAAGACTTTTGTAAAGTGCTTTGCAAACATTGAAATGCTATATAATTGGCAGCTATTACTGGGGACTGACTGTCAACCATTATAAGGTCGTCCCTCTAGAGCAGGGCTGGGAAACCATGGCCTTCTGGATCCTAAGTATAGCCTTCTGACCTAATCCAAATTTTAGATCCTTAAGTGAGGTCTTTATAGAACATAGCTCTGTAAAATTTGGATTTGGTCAAAAGGCCACACTCAAGGATCTAGAAGGCCACATGTGGCCTCCAGGCCGAAGGTTCCCCATCTCTGCTCTAGAGGCAGAAAGGAGCTCAGTGAACTTCAGACTGGACCACCGACTCTACTGATGGGCATTTGAGCTCCTATGGAAGGGCCACAGCAAGTTGCGGTTGGCAAACCACTTTTCTCACAATTCAGTGAGGGCGGTAATATTATTATCCATTTTATTGTCCATATTATTTTATTCTCCATTAATATTATTAATATTAAGCGTTATTATGCATTTTCTAAAGATGATTAGGCCAGCTCTGAGAAGCTGCCTGTGGTCACGCTGCTAGGGAATAGCAGAGAGGTCTAAATCCAACAGTCCTTCTGGTGCATCATCTTCTCTCTCTTAACAGGTTGCATTAAAGCCCGTTTTAAGAAGGAACCTTCTATTTTAGCATTCAATGCAAACACCTGGAAGAGATGCCTGGAGGATGCCAGGATGCTTAAACAGAAGCTATTCCTCCCCAAAAGTGCTTTTTTGTGGAACAACAACAAAAACCAAACCCAAAAACATAGGAGCAATTAGGTGAAGGACCTGGGTTCAAATCCAGTCTCAGACATTTATTAGCTGTGTGAACCTGTGCAAGTCACTTAATTTAAAAGTTTGCCTCAGTTTCTTATCTGTAAAATGGGGACACACTTGTAATGGGAATGTAATTTTTAAGATCTTCCCTTCCCCTAGGCTAAAGTGCACCTGGAGCCTGGGGTGGGAGGCTTGTTTTTCAGTAGATACTTCTTGATTGGCCAGTGGGTTCAAAAGGTTGTTACATTCTCTGAGCCAGGAGAAGGTTATATAAGCCCTGATTTGAGGCTTTGCTTTGGGGCTCACTTTGAGAAGTGTTCTGTGATTTGATCAGATAAAACTCTGGGAAGCCATTGTTGAGAGTCCCCCAGCTTTGAAAAACCCAGATGTTGCTTTGGTATGGATGTAACGGTTGGACAGTTTGTAAACTGTCTACTTGATCTGTTTCTGTCTTGATAATTCTGTCTGTATAATCTGAAGTTCGGGGTGCTGACCTCTTTCCCCTGAACTAGGTAAACGATACATATTTGACTGATTAAAGTAAGCTTGTTAACCCATTTTGAGTTGCTTTCCTTTATCAAAGCAGATCCAAGAACCTGTGTTGCAGCAAACCCTGAGGGCGCTTGGGGTGCTTGCTGCTACAACACTGAAGAAGGAAATGGCAAACCACTCCAGTATCTTTGCCAAGAAAACCCAAAATGGAGTCGTGAAGAGTCAGAAACGACTGAAAAAAGACTGAACAACAGCTTTCAGGATTCAAGAGTGCCTGCCCACTAAACACAATTTAGCAGATTCTTGCAACATTTTTAAAGTTAGCCATTAAACAGGATTCCTCTCCGGTGGATCTTAAAGTTATTATCCCTATGAATGGGTAATTTCCATTCTCTACTTTCCGGACTTATCTTGATTTTTTTCCCCCAAGGGGCCCAGACTGAAAAATTCTTCACAAAACCCCCAAAACAAACCCCTTACCCCCCCAAAAAACCAAACCCAAAACAAAACACCAAACACATTTGGTCACACAGGAGTCTTGTCTTAACATCTATGCACACTCACCTGAAAACCTTTCCTGAGCCCTTGATGGATAGTAAAAGAGCAGAGTTTGGGAATACAGAATTGTCCCTAGCAGCGTCTCTAGGCTTTACATGTTAAAAATGCCATTGCTCAGCAGGCCACAGGATACATTTAGCCCATGATAAACCTGGTAATACACTAAATATATTTTTGTTGTCATTGTTCAGTCACGTTCGACTCTTTGTGATCCCATTTGGGGTCTTCTTGGCAAAGACACTGGAATGGTTTGACAAGTCCTTCTGCAGCTCATTTTATAGATAAGAAGACGGAGGCAAACAGGGTTGTGACCTGCCCAGAGTCACACATCTACTAAGTGTGAAGACAGATTTGAACTCAGAGAGTCTTCCTGGCCCCAAGCCCATGGCTCTATCCACTGTACCACTTAGCTGCCTACACTGAATATATACTACACACATATTCACCACCTTTCACTCACTTGACACTTAAAAGTTATCTAATACCCCACTAATCAGTTTAGAACAGGGGCTCTTAATTGAAGCTTCTTGAACTTAATTTTTAAAAAACATTTGTACTTCAATATAGTTTTCTTTGTGACCCTAGGTATCTTATTCATTTAAAAACATTCTGAGATAAAGTCTATAGGCTTCACCAGTTTGCCAAAGATGTCCATACTATACATAAACAGTTAAAGACTCCCCAGTTCAGAAGGTCCTTTCGGACAGGGACTGTCTTGTATTTTTTATACATGATACGAAACCTTCCACACAACAGTTGCTTAAGACATGCTTGTGAATTGTGATAGATAAGGGATGTGTGATCCAGCTGAAGAGATCTGGGGATGCTGAGACCCTGAAAAGGCCACGGTGGTGTTGCCTGGAAGGAATTCACACACACTGCCAAAAGAAGCAAGGGTTCTTAGGGAACCTGTGAGAGGGTGAGGATAGTGCTGGGCTGAGATGGAAAAGGGCCAAGGGAAAGGAATGCCAAGGATTCTAGTTAGGTAATCCAGGGTGTCTTTTGGGAGCAGGTGCCTATGAGCTATGGGTGGGAAAACGCCGGGAGTCAGCAGGGATAACTTTGTGGATACCGCACAGAGGGAGCTGTCAGAGGCCTAGGCCTGGACCTGGGGATCCCGCTCCAGAGAGAGTCCTTGGGCCAGGCAGCCCTGTGTCTGTCCTGATGAGAGAACATGTTCTGCAACAAGAGAATATTTTCTCACAGGGCAGGGGCATACTGGGAAACTGGGAGGCTTCCAGAGACATGATCTTGGGGATGGACCCCAGCACCCATCCCATTTATATTATAAAGGCTCGGTTTTTCCACAGAAGTTTTTTCCTTTCTATCCAGCCTTTTAAAATTAAACACTTTGAAATCTCTTACCCTATTCTGGGGCTAAAAAGTAACTTAAAAGTCAACACAACTCAATTAAAATGTAAAAAACACCTATTGCGCCCGCTGAACCCTGTGCTATCACAGGCCATGGGAGATATAGAATTAAAGCACAAACACAGATAACTATAAGGCACTGCATTAGAGAAATGCAAAACTAAGCGCTGCTTGAGTAGCAAGGGTCACTGCTGGCAGGATAACCGGAATCACACAGGTAATGGGGAAGGGAGGTCATTCTGCCATTGCACTGAGCCAAGGCGCTCTTTTGGGGGAGAGCGGAAGAGAAAGGGGGGGGGGGCTGAACAGTCTAGTCTGGCTGCAGCAGCCTGCAAGGGGATTACTATGCAGCAAGGCCTCACATAGCGGGGGGCACTGACACCCAGGCAATGGTCTCTGAACTTGACTCAGACAGCCACGGAAGGTTTTTGAGCACAATAGTGACGCGTCCAGATTTATAACTGGCCACCAGTGCTGGAGGAGGCCCCCGGGAAGAGGAACAGCGACCGTCAGGAGAGAAGACACGTTTTTAGCCAACAGTCTGAAGGCTCTTCCACAGGTCTGGGGGCCTGGAGCAGGGGGGGGGGGGGGTTTAGAAAATTAGCAGAAAAACCCGATGCGCCTGCCCTCAATCCTCTTGCAGCTGATGGAATACGGGGGCGCTGAAGTCGGGGAGCCCACGCTCAAGGCCTGCATAAGCCTCGTCGGTCCCATGGGGCTAAGGGCACCGGCCTTCCCGTGCATCCCATATTATTGCTGCTAATTGCGCTGAGTAAAATCAGACGTTTGTGAAAAATCTTCCCAGAATTCTGAGCTCTATACAAATGCTTGTTGTCTGTCATCACTAGCCCGCAGCACCGACTTCTCGTACAGCCACACCACCAAAAGGGGGTGTCTTCCCTCTGAAGCGGGAGGGGGTGCGGGGCGGGGCCCTGATCGCGACCCCCCCGGCCATGCCGCCCCGCCCCCCACAGCAGGGGGCTTCCAGGGTGTGGGCCCCTCCCCCCTCCGGCAGGCCCAGGAGGTATCAGCTTCCCCAGGGGCGGCCCCCCCAGCCCCCCCCTTCCCACGCAGGGTCCTCCGCACCCGCGGGGCGCGCGCGCACTCACGGCGCAGTTCAGGATCTCCTGTCTCCGGGGGGAGGCACTGGCCAGCACCACGCGCTTGCTGACCAGCTTCCTGATCACCGGGCACAGCACCATGGCGGGCGCGGGTGCGGCGGCGGCGGCAGCACGGCCAGCTCTGCCCGGGAGGAAGAGGAGCGGGAGGCTGGCAGAAAGCCCGGCTTATAAGCGTCGGGAGCGGGCTCCGCCCCCGCCCTCCCCGCGGATTCCGAGGCCGCGGCTGCTCAGTAGCTGCGGGGAGGGAGGAGAGGCGAGGGGTGGGGGAGGGGGAGCGGGAGGGGGGAGGAAGAGGAGGGAGGAGAGGCGAGGGGAGGGGGGGGGGGGGGGGGGGGGGGGGGGGGGGGGGGGGGGGGGGGGGGAGGAGGAGGGAGGAGGGGCGATGGGGGGAGCTAGGGCGCGGTGGATGGAGTGCCCGCCTGCAGGCCCCAAGACTCCTGGTGTTGAGTTCGGATATGGCCCAGCCGAGTGGCCTTGCACAAGTCCCTTAACCCAGCTTTCCTCAGTTCCTCTTCTGTAAAATGGTCTTTGACGAACGGCTCCTGTACCTTTGCCTGGAAGAGTCGGACATTTTTTTTTCTATTTTATTTTAGGCTCCAACGCCAGAACACAGATACAGAATAGAGAAAATAAATAAAAGCACATCATAAACCTAAATATCGGAATGTAAATACAACGTTAGAAAGGAAAAAGGCACGTCGTGCGTGTAGCAGAACGTGAGAGAGGATTCAGAATATGTGACAATAAGTGTTCATTTCGAGAAAACCCGCCCGGCCCACAGCGATACCCGGCTTCGCTTCCGCGGGGCTTTGCTCTGTTCTGGCTGGGCACTGGTTAATTTCGTCCTTTTGCCCCGCCCCCAGCCCCGCCCCGCCCACGATCAAGTTTAGATCTGTTTCTTTGTAACACAGATAGATACATACACACGCACCTACACAGACACAGACTTTCCCAAACCCCTTCTGCTCCCGATCTTTGTTTTCATGTATGTGCAGATCTCTCGTTTCCTGTCCCTCCTGCCGCCTTAACTTAACTTGTACCCCACTACCCTGCCCTCCTATGACTTGCCTGCCCCCCTCCCAGAATCCCTCCCCTCTCATTCCCAGAGATCTACACACCCTTCTATACCCCTGTCTTACCTATTCTCTCACCCTCCTCTCCAAAGTTTCCTCCCCTTGTCCTCTCACCCTCCCGATTTATTTTATCTCTTCTGAATCTAGAAGACTTTTATACTCTTCTCAATACATATGCGTTGTTCCCTCTTTAACCCATTCCGGATGAAAGTAGGTTACCAGAAAGAACTACCAGCCCTTCTCCCCCACCTAGTTCCTCTGTTCAGTTCTTCCTCTTGCACCTCATATGTATAAAATAACTACTCTTTTAAGCTGACCCTAAAGGGTTTTGCTTTAAAATTGATATCATACTCAGGCTTACTCCAATGTTTCTTATGAACGACCCAGTTATTGGTAAGACTCTTAGATATACATTTTGCATTTTACATATGTAAAAAGTAAACATTCTGTCCTTATGTATCCCTTATAATCAGTGTTTGTTAGGTGCCTTATATTTCTCTTGGTTCTATGGTGAATCTTCTATTAAGTTCAGGATCTTTTTTCAACAAAGTCTTGAAGTCTGAGAGTTTATCAAATGTCCATTTTTTTTCATTCAAGATAATACTTAGCAGGTTATGATATTTTTGGCCAGAGCCCCTGTTCTTTTCCTCTTCCATATTTTGCGTTCCAACACCTACAGACTCTGCTGTTAGGTCTTGTGTACTTCTAATTCTGACACCATCATATTTAAGTTTTTTTTTTTTTAAAGCAACTGGGGTTATTAAGTAACTTGCCCAACGTTACACAGCCAGTTTGTGGGGGGGGGGGGGGGGGGGGTGGGGGTTAAGTGTCTGAGGGCAGAACAGAACCCCGGGTCCTCCCAACTCCAGGGACGGTGCTCTACTCACTACGCCACTTAGCTGCCCCAAATTTTTTTAGTCTTGATGCTTTAATATTTTTTCCTTGAGCTGGGGGTTTCAGAATTTGACTATGATATGCCTATGAGTTTTCCTCATAGGATCTAGACATTTTTACTATAACTATGGAACCCTGGGCACGTTACATAGTCTTTCCACCTCATTTCTAAAATGGGAATAATAAGGGAAACTGCCTTCCTGTGTGGTTGGAAGTATATTTATTGATTTGATTTTTGCTCTTTTTTTTTGGAGGGTGATTGGGGTTAAGGGACTTGCTCAAGGTCACACAGCTAGTTTTTGTGTTAAGTGTCTGAGGCCGGATTTGAACTCAGGTCCTCCAGTGCTGTATTCACTGTGCCACCTAGCCGCCCCCTGGAAGTATATTTATTTGTAAACTTTAAAGTGTTGTATTATTGTTATTGGAAAGCTGTCAGGCTTTGGTTGGGCCTTTCCTCTGTTAACAAAGTTTATTCAACACTAGTTAGAGAAGAGTCCTTGGAGAGATAGAAAGTTTAGATAAGACACTGTAGTTTATTAAAATAATAGGGTTAGAAATGGAAAGGTCTCAAGAGATCATCTAATACAGTTCTCTCTTCCCATTTTGTAGATGAGGAAACTGAGGCCCTGACTGGTTAAGTGGCTTGACCAAGGTCACACAGCACACATGGAATTTGAACCTGATCCTCCGACTCCAAATCCATTTATTTCTCTACTGTATAGTGTTACTACTACTAATAACTAACGTTTATATAGCTCAGGTAACTTGCCCAAGGTCACAGAGGTAATAAGTATCTGAGGCCAAATCTGAAATCAGGTCTTCCTGACTGCAGGTCCAGCACTCTGTCCATGGCAAATACAGGCCTACCTTTCACATAAATTTAATAGTCTTAGAGAGTTGCTTAGAGTAGAATTGTCAAATACTGCAACTGCCTAACCAGATTCAAATGTAATTGAGAAATATTTAACAAAATAAATAAAAACAAAATAAAACAATATTATCTTTTTAAAAACTAAGACAATATTTGAACAGAAATCCTTAAGTATGGATTAGTGGCCTTGTTTCTATTTGAGTTGGACACCATTGGCTTAAAGCACTGAAAAGTTAAATGACATATCCAAGGTCATACAGCCAGTGTGTGTCAGAGGTAGGATGTGAGCCTAGGTCTTTGAGAACTTGAAGTCATATTTTAACAATAGATGGTACAGTGGGGTTAAGTGCTGGGCCTGGAGTCAGGAAGACCTGAGTTCAAATGCAGACTTAGACACTAGCTGTGTGACCCTGGTCGAGTCATTTGGCCTGTCTCATTGTCTTCATCTATAAAGTGGGAATAATAATAGTACCAGCACATCATAATTGTTGAGAATCTAATGAAATAATGATTGTGAACTGCTTGGCATAGTTGCTAGCATATAGTAAGCAATCTATGTGTGTGTATGTACATATATTCATATATATTTTATATATGTGTGTGTGTGTGTGTGTGTGTGTGTGTTAGCTCTTATTAAGGGAGTTTCCTCATCTAGGAATGTCCTGTGACAAATCACAGGCCCAGTCCCTATGCCCTGCTAGTCCATTATGCTCATATGCCTTAACTTGTTCACTCCTTCCTTTCCCGTTTTGTGAACATCCTCTCCTTCCCTTTAAAATAAAATGTTATTATAAATTATAACTTGAAGGAACCTACGGACATAATCCTGTTCAAAGCCTTATTTTGCAGATGAGGAAACTGAAGCCCTGAAGGTAAAGTGATTTCGTTCATGGACACACGGAAAGTAAATGGCAGGAAAGTGAGTGAAATGCTTTTACTAACTAGGGTTATCAAAGACTTTGGAGAATCAGTCACATTCGAGCAGTACTTTAAGATATGGGTAGAAATTTAGCAAGGAGAGAGAGAAGGAAGAAAGTCTAGGGATATTGGAAGTACTATGAGTAGAGGTACAGAATGGGGGATGGCATGGAAGGGAATCAGATACACTAAGGCTGAAGAGATAAGTTGGCATCAGAATTTGGAGGACCTCAGATAAAGGAATTTGAACTTTACTTATCATCTGGAAGGAGACATTGAAGGTCTTTCCATTAAATAAACGTTGTAAGTGCTTGTTAGGTGCTTGTTAGACACTACTAAGCCTTCGAATACAAATATGAAAAAGAAAGATGGCCTTTCCCCTCAGGCAGCTTACAATCTAATGGAAACTGCAAAGAGGGTACCAGAAGGCATGATGTTCCATGGAGTTGAAACCAAGCAGAGCTGATGGAAAACAGAGAGTTACTTGAAAAGTTCTGCAAGTTCGGAGGCCTCTATAAAGGTAAGCTTTGGGAGAAGTTTATTGCTCGACCCCGCAGCCCTGAAGGAGTGGAGAAGGTATTGAGCATTGGTCTTCCTGGTGATGGGATTTCAAGTGATCAGCCTATCCTGGGGAAGGCACCATGTTCTTTGATAAGAGGGGGAACATGACCAAGTCCATGCATAAAGTAGATTGAGTATGGCAGCAGAGGATAAAATATTTTTCCAAGGGAGGTAGGAAGACCTTTCAGAAGGATATTGCAAAAATATAGGCAGGTGGTAAATAATGCCCATTCTAGTCATGTGACAATGGGACTATAAAGGATGGGGACAAATAGAAAATGCTACCATTTTGTAGTCCTCTAACCTGTCCCTTGTAACACTGCTAGACAGATTTTCTGTAGACAAGATCTGATCAAATTGATGGGGTGCTCGGGCCCCAGTCCTAAGATTGTGTCTTTGGAAGCCTCCCAGTTTCTCAGTAGGCACCTGTCCTACGAGAAAATTTTTTCTTTTTGCAGAACACATTCTCTTATAAGAACAGACAGGGGTGTCTGGCCTAAGGATTTTTGTCCCTGGCTAGTCCAAGGACTCTCCCTCACACCAGATCCCCAAAGTCCATGCTTCTGACAACTCCCTCAATATCTGATAGACTGCCTACACTTTCCCACCCATAGCTCCCAAATGGACTGCTTCCATTACCTAATTGGCCTCCCTAGCATTCTTTTCCCCTGCCTTCTTTCCATATAAGCCCCAGCACCATTCTAACTCTCTCACAGCATCCATAAGGACCCTTACCCACTTTTGCTAAAGCATTTGCAATAAACTTTTTGCCACTTGACTAAGGGAAGGCTTGAGTGTGTGAATTCATTCAAAGCAACTCTGCCTTGGCATTCTCAGGGTCCCAGCATGTCCAAACCTCTTCAAAATTACTCTCATGTACAAAAAATTTTCATTGAATTCCTAGAAGGGGATTACTGGAGCCAGCTAGAATAGCTGCTGGGATCCTGTTATTTTTTCAGTGAGAACATTCATGCTTCAGAAATCATCAAACTCTACAGATCGTGGCTTGATTTGTTAGTTTGTTGTCTAGATTTAAAAAAGTGATGGAGACAGTATCAGTGATGCTGATTAAATTTTCAAGTGGATCTTGCATTTTTGGACTGATTTTCCAGTTATTTATTTGACTTGCCCTTGGAAATCAAAACAAATCAAGTCATGAACAGTTATTAAAAACTGATTATGTGCCATGACTTATGCTAAATACCTTTCTGGGAAGACAAATAGTGCAGAAACACAGTGCCAGCTTGCAAGGACTTTACATTCTAATCAAGACAACATACAAAAGGAAGTTATCGAGGTGTGAGGGATGGGGATAAGAAAGGAGAAAGAGACAGAGAGAAGAAAAAACGGACAGAGTACTTGGGGTAGAGATGTGATAGAAAAAGTCTGGAGAGTCAGTGATGGGGCCTGGAGAGTAGTGAATATATGGCTGACTGAGTGGTTTTGGTTTTGTTTTTTTTCCCTTAAAATAAAGGTTCTGAGAAAAGTCAGCCAATGAGAGAAAGGGGCCTAGTATATGCCTAGTGTGAGAAGTACAGGAGTGAAATGAACTTCCAAGGACTACTAGAGAGCACTGCACTTACAGTTAGGAAGACGCAAGCTCAAATCCAGCTTTAGATTCTTAAGAGCTGTGTGACCCTGAGCAAGTCACTTAACCTGTTTCCTTACCTTTTAAATGGGAGTTAAATAACACTACCTCTTAGTGTTGTGAGAATCAAACGATATATTTGTAAAGTATCTAGCACATAGTAGGCACTTTACAAAAGTTTATTATTATTATTATTCTGTGGCACAGCATAGAAAGTATGGAGCATCAGGGGTAGAACCAAAATTTCTGGAATTCTGGAATGCTAAAACAGTTTTCGGGGGAGAAATCATATCCCATCATTACCAGGGGCTTCTAGTGGCAAGTTACAGAACCACAGAATAAGAAAGTTGGAGAGATCTCAGAGGTATCTAGTCTGCTTCACACCTGACAGTCTTCTCTATATCATTCCCAATAAGTGGTCATCTCAGCTTCTCTTAGAGACCACAGGTGAGAGTGAAGGAACCCCCCCCTTTACTCCCCCCTCCCCGCCCCCAGGCATTCCCTTCCACTTTGGGGTCATTCTCATTGTTGGAAACTATGTTTTTACTTTGAGCCTAAATCTGCCTCTCAAATAACTTCCACCCCCTGTTGCTTGTTCTGTTCTCTAGGTCCAGCAAAATAAATTTAATCCCTTTTCAAAATGGCAGCTCCTTAAATATTTGAAGGCGACTATAGTATCTCTCCTGGTTTCAAATAAATTTAGGTAGGATACAGGGATTATCATAACTTCCCAAGCTAAAAGTTTCCTTTAACCAGTCTTTATATATGGTTTGATTTTGAAACTCTTATCCCTACCCTGCACTGGATCTTTTCCTCTTTGTCCATATCTCCCTCCCCCACCCCTTTTTTGTAGATCCAGAACTGAAGATCACATCTCAGATGTTGGTTTGATCATGTCAGAATATAGTGAGATCATCATATCATTCCTTCTGGATAATTTGCTTCTCTTTTATGCAACTTAAGACTGCATTAACTTAAAATTTTATTTAATTTTTTTGGTCATATTTTAAGTTCCAAATTCTTTCCTCATTCTCTCCCTCTTTCTCTCGTCACCCCACACGAGAGGTGCCTTAACCTTTTTTTTAACTTTTTAATAAAATAAGAGCTATGATTAATAGTGAGCACTTACCCTCACAACAGCCCTAGAAGGTAGATGCTTTATTATTATCCCCATTTTGCAGAGGAGAACAGAGGCAGACAGTAATTAAGTGACATGCCCAGGATAACATGGACAGTAAGTGTCTGAAGCGGGATTTGAACTTGAGTCCACCTGACTCCTGGCCTAGGGCTCTGCCACCTGGCTACAACACTACATTGGTGAGCCTTCAGTCCACTAAAACTTCAGATCTTTTTCACATGAACTGTTGTCTAGAAATGCCTCCACCATCTTGTATTTGTGAAGTTGATTTTTTTTTTAACCCAGGTGTTGTATCACTACATTTGGCCCAATGTTCTAGCCAGTCAGGATCTTTATAAATCCTGATACTGATTATTTCCTCTTGATCCTGTTTATACATATTTGTTTGCAAGTTGTTTCCTCCATTAGATGGTGAACTCGTCAGAGGTTAAGGATTGTTTTTTTTTCTTTCTTTGAATCCCCACTGCTTAGCAAAGTACCTGACACAGAGTAGTTGCTTAATAAAAGCTTATTGGCTACTTTCTCTGATAAATATATAGAGAACTGAGTCAAAATTATAAGAATACAATTCACTTCCCAATTGATAAATGATCAAAGGAAATGAATGGGCAATTTTCAAACAAAGAAATTAAAGCTATTAAAGCCGTATGAAAAAATGCTCTAAATCACTATTGATTAGAGAAATGCAAATTAAAACAACTCTGAGGTACCACCTCATACTTGTCAGATTGGCTAATATGATGGAAAAAGAAAATGACAAATGTTGGAGGGGATATGGGAAAATTGGGACACTAATACATTGGGTTTTGTTCCTTTTTTTTTTTTGTCTTTTTGGAGAGGAGATGGCAGGGCAATTGGGGTTAAGGTCACACAGCTAGTAAGTGTTAAGTGTCTGAGGGCAGATTTGAACTCAGGTGCTCCTGACTCCAGGGCCGGTGCTCTATTCACTGTGCCACCAAGTTGCCCCCCTAATGCATTGTTGGTGGAGTTGTGAACTGATCCAATCATTTTGGAGAACAATTTGGAACCATACCCAAAGGGATATAAAACTGTGCATACCCCCTTTGACCCATCAATAGCAGTATTAGGTCTATATTCCCAAGAGATAAAATCCAAAAAGGAAAAAGACCTATATGTGCAAAAATATTTTTAGCAACTCTTTTTGTGGTGGCAAAATTGGAAATTGAGGAGATGTCCATCAATTGGGAAATGGCCAAACAAGTTGTGCCATATGATTGTGATGTAATAGTATTGTGCTATAAAAAATGACAAGCAGGATGATTTCAGAAAAACCTGGAAAGACTTACATGAACTGATGCAAAGTGAAGTGAACAGAACCAGAAAAACATTGTACAAAATAACAGCAACACTGTGTGAAGATCAACTGTGAATGACTTAGCTATTCTCAGCAATACAATGATCTAAGACAATTTTGAAGGACTTAAATGATGAAAAACACTATTTACTTCCAGAGAAAGAAGATGGAATCCGAATGCAGATTGAAGAATACTTTTTTTTTTTTACTTTATTTTTCTTGGGTTTTGTTTCTTGGCCTATTTTTTTCCTTTTTTCTAATGACTAATATGAAAATATATATGACAACATGACTAATATGGAAATACATTTTTCATGACTGCATTTGTATAACCAATGTAAAATTGCTTGCCTCTTTGATGAGGGAGGAAGAAAAGGGAAAGAGAATTTCAAACTCAAAATTTAAAAAAAAAAATGAATGTTAAAAGCTTTTCTACATGTAAATGCAAATAAAACAAAATACTTGAGAAAAAAAGGGCTATGGCTCATTGTTCTTTTAAGGCACTCCACAGTTTAAACTAAACTGACTTTCTTGCTGCTCCTCAAAAACAATACCCCATCTCCCTTCTCTATACCTTTGTATCGACTTTCTGGAATACATTCCCTCCCTGACTCTTGAAATGCTTGACTTTCTTCAAGACCCAACTCAAGTAACACCTTTTACAGTAGGCCATTCCTGGTCTCCCCTACATGTTCCCCAGCATGGTATCATGCATATCATTTGTGTATGTATGTATGTATATATATATATATATATATATATATATATATATATATATATATATACACATATATATTTTTTTAAGCAAGTAACTTTTTAAAAGTTAAGTAACTTGCTCAAGGTTACACTGCCAGTTATTTCTGGGTGTGGTGCTGAGTATCTGAGCCCAGATTTGATCCAGGTCATCCTGACACTGGAGCCGGTGCTCTTACTAGCTGAGCCACCTGGCTGCCCCTAAGCAATCGGGGTTAAGTAACTTGCTCAAGGTTACACAGCCAGGTGTTTCTGGGTGGGTACTAAGTGTCTGAGCCCGGGATTCGATCTCCAGGTCATTTTGACACTGGAGCCGGTGCTCTTACTCACTGAGCCACCTGGCTGCCCCCATTTGTATATATTTTGCAAAGGTCTGTATATGGGTTTGCAGTCTCTCTCATTAGAATATTAGCTCCTTGAGGACAGGAACAATTTTGTATTTGGCTTTGTCTCTTTAGCACTGCGCACAGTGCTTAGCACATAGCAGGTACTTAATAAATCCTTCTATTGATTGATTTATTCAGCCAATTCTGAATCTACCTAAGTGTGCAATTATTTTATTCATCACTTTCAATCTTGTCCACAAATATAACATGAAAGAAGGTTTTTTTGTTTTTTGTTTTTTTAGTACTTAACTGATATTTGGGTAAACTACATCTTAACCCTGATTTAGTAATCCTACGAAAAAAGGAAATTAGTTATACTAGGTGGTTGTAGTCTGTTTTTTGATGAAAACGTATTGGTTCTTTGTAGTTTTTGCTTTCTTTCCTAGATTTTCGCAAAACATCTGTTTTTCTGGGAATCAAATTTGAGATTATAGGCTGAGAGCACCACTCTGCTTTCTTCCCTTTTTTGTTTTTTGTAAATTATGATATTTATTATTTTCTAGTCTTGTAGCTCTGTACCTTCTGCTAGATTTTTTTTTTTTTTGGAGGGGGGAAGGCAAGACAATTGGAGTTAAGTACCTTGCCCAAGGTCACACAGCTAGTAAGTGTTAAGCATCTGAAGGTTGATTTGAACTCAGGTCCTCCTGATTCCAGGACTGGTGCTCTATTCACTGTGCAACCTAACTGCCCCACTGCTAGATTTCTTAGAGATCTTTGACAGTGGCCAAGTAATCAAGTGTAATAGTTTTGTTTTGTTTTTTAAGTTACCTGAAATGAAATTCATGACCTCTTCAAGGACAATGAACTGGTCTCTTCCTATCTCTCTACTTATCTTGAGATCAGTTGTCTAGTAGATATTTTTGTTCTCTACTTTCCAGTCCAAAGATCATTCTTCTTTCCAGAAAAGCAAAATTAGATTGAGTAACTCTCTTTCTGTCATCTTCTGTCATCATCTCATCTACCCTGAACAACAGTTCTATAAATTCTTTGATTTTCTTTTCATTTGTTGTCCTTAGCCTTCCTTCCCAGGTTTAGCTCTTACAAGATAATGCTGTTTTTTTCTCTTCTTTCTTTGATTCCATCTTCTGGGTATTTCTTTTGAAAATATATGTTGGTCAATGAGTTCTCTGTGTATTCATATTGGTGATAGTTTCCTATTTTCTTCTTAGTTGGAATAATGTCTCTTTATGTCTCTAGAATTTAAAACTTAATAGCTTCCCAATCCTCAAGAGCCGATTTTTCTTATAGAATTTTAGGATGTAATATTCTACTGATGTTTCCCCT
The DNA here is from genome assembly GCF_028583685.1 of Petaurus breviceps papuanus. NCBI lineage: Eukaryota > Metazoa > Chordata > Mammalia > Diprotodontia > Petauridae > Petaurus > Petaurus breviceps. The sequence continues at coordinate 13,989,512 of NW_027187361.1, read as the reverse complement.
AAACCCTTTGGAATCAACCTCACAAATCTAGAGTGCAAGTCAGATTGTGTCTAGTTTTCTTCTCTTTGTAAGAAGTAATCCTGAGGTAAAGCCTCAAAGAACATGTTCTCTGCTTTCTGTATCTTGTGTATTTAATGTACACAAGATACATTTTTTTGGTTTCTTTTTTTTTTCTTTTTGGAGGGCAATTGGGGTTAAGTGACTTGCCCAAGGTCACACAGCTAGTTTTTTTTTTTTTTTGTGCTAAGTGTCTGAGGCCGGATTTGAACTCAGGTCCTCCTGACTGCAGAGCCGGTGCTCTATTCACTGCACCACTTAGCCGCCCCTTTTTTTGGTTTGTTAAAAAAAAAAAATTTTAAGCCAGTTCCAGTTAGTTTTGATGATTATTGCTTTGTAGTATAGTTTGATATCTGGTTCCATGAGCCTCTCTTTTGCTGTATCCCTTGCTCTGCTTTAAAATATATATATATATACATTCCCCTTGAAATTCTTAACCTTTTGTTTCTTATTTTTTCTAGCTCTATAACTACTAGGTATTATGATTAATTTGGCTGTGAATTTATAAATTAATTTAATAGTATTGTCACTTCTGTTATACTATGTATATGTATGTGTATGTGTATATATATGTATATGTATGTCAAGTTCTGTCTTCTCACTTGAGCTCCAATTTTCCATCATCAATTTCCTCTTCTACATTTGGATATCCCAGAGGCAACATGTCCAAAACAGAAGTCATTATCTTTCTCTCCAAACCCTAGCCTCTTTTGAACTTTCCATTTCTAATTTTTAATTTAATTGATTTTTTAAATTGATGAAATCTATTTTGTCTGCTTTCTATGTCTCTCCTCTGTTAGAAAACAAAAGAAAAGGAAAAAAAAACTCAAACTATTTAAACAAATTTTCGTAGTAGAGAAAAACTTAATTTCTGTATTGTCCATGTCAAAAAAATACATGTCTCAAATTCACCCTGAGTCCACCACTTGTGTGTCAGGAGGGGGGTAGTATGCTTCATGAGGGATCTTTTGGGGTCTTGGTTGGTCACTACAATGCAGGAGAAAGCACAGAAGATATTCAGAACATTCCAGTGGAAAACATTGGTGTGGTGAGTGAGAAAACAAAGGTTTGAGCTTCTGAGCATATTGATTTATTAAGCAATACATGCCAATTGCATAACAAATCAGAATCAGACCTCCTCAGTTTTGGCACTGGACTCTGAATAGAGGAGGAGACAGCTTTTTATGCATTAAAAACAAAAAATCAAATGAGACTGATTAATTGGAAGAAAATTAACGAGAAAAAAAGATTAGGCAATCTGATTTCTAATTGGAGGAAAGATTAGGGACTTTCCAAGTTGTTAGTGAAGAGGGCCAATTCCCTGCAATCAGAAAAAGAGGTGTCCCCCCCTCCCAATTGATCTGTATTCAATCAAATGAACATGGAGACAATAACTGATCAGAAAGGGGCCCGTTTTCAGATGGGACATATGGGCTGCTTGAGATGTATAGTTTTGAGAAAACTCCTTGCATCAGTCTTCAGATCTGGCCAGATTTCTGGTCAGCATAACCTAGGTCCTTAGCTAAAGGTCTCTAAGCAACAGGTAGAAGTTGTCCAGCTTCCCAGTCATACAAACAGTCTTCTCACAATTCCCACAAATGAATAAAGTTTTCTTACAAGGAAGAAATTGGACTAGACCCATAATTGAATAGAAAAAGAAATGAGTTAGCTCCAGAATTGAGTCACAAGATGGAGTCAGTGTGGTTTTCTCAATTACCACTACCACTTGCTGTCTAATTCCCTCATTGGGGAGAACATGGAAAAGGGCCACATAAGACTTCCAGGCACAGATGAACTGTGCTTTGCATCATTGTTGAGAACTCCCAGATTAATTAAACCACAGATTCATTTGACTGTGTATAATAGAAATTTTATTTTGCTGTCCATTGACAAGTATAAGTATTCAAATATATTATTTAGAGCATAAGGGGAAAAAACAGGAAAAAATAAGCATTTAAGTGAAAACGAATTCACTAAGACTTCCAATGGCATTGCAAATGATTATACACTTGTCTTTTTTTAAAAAAAGTCTTTGTCTTTTATTTTTTTACATCATCATACTTTTACCCAGTATCTTTCTTTTGCTCTCTCCCAGAGAGCTGTCCCACATAACAAATAGATTGTTTTTTAAGATGACAAAGAAAGAGGAAAAAAAGAATCAGTACAACTGTTCAATACATTGAAAGAGTCCAAATGTATGTGCTATGTGCAACAGCTTTGGACCTTCCGCCTCCATGAAGACATAGGGGTGTTTTCTCATAGGTTTTTTTCAACCATGCTTGTTCTTGATGATTTTGCAATATTGACTTTTGATATTTTGAGGTGTGGCTGTTCTTCTCCTTTACGTTGTAGAAGTCATTGTGTGTTTTGTTTTCTTTTTCCTTTTTTTCAAATGCTTTATTAACTTCTGATTGACATCATAAATTTCTGCCAGATTTTGAGTTACAAATTTTCTCCTCGATTTTCCCCTACACAGTTTTTCAGTAGGGCATGGTGGATCTCTTATTTTCTTTCCCAATTACATGTAAGATAGTATTAATAATAGTATATATATGATTTTAAACATTTCATTTTAAATCTTTGAATTCCAGATTCATTCCCTTCCTCCCTTGTCACCCACCCTTACTGGGAAGAGAAGCAGTTCAGTATAGGTTGTACATGTGTAGCTAATGCAAAACATTAACAGAGAAGATATATTGTAAAAGATTGACTATATTTCCCTCCCTCCTATCCCACCTCCCACTTGTTCTATTCTCTACTTTGATCCTGTCCCTTTTCAAAAGTGGATGCTTCCAACTTCCCTACCACCCAGCCTGCCCTCCCTTCCATCATCCCCCCTCTCATCCCCTTCCCTCCTACTCTCCTGTAGGGTGAGATACCCTATTTAGTGTGTATTTCATTCCCTCCCCAAGCCAAATTCAGTGAGAATAAGGTTGACCCATACCCTTTTGCCTTCTTATTCTTCCCCTCCATTGGAACCCTTTTCCCTTGCCTCTTCTATATGAGATAGTTTACCCCATTCTGTATCTCTCCATCTCCTCTCATTATATTCCTCTCTCACTTCTTAATTTCCCCTTTTAAGTATCATCCCTTCCTATTAAATTGGTCCTGTGACTTCTATCTATGTATACTTGTAGGCATATATACACACATTCACATATGTATTGATACACCCGTATACCCTCCAATATAGACATATATATGTATATGTATATATATATATATATATACACACACACATATATATTTCCATTCCCTTCAACTATTTTCATACTAAGAAAGATTTCATCAGTTACAATTATCATTTTTCCATGTAAGAATGTTAATAGTTCAACTTTCATCAGTGGCTTATGATTTCTTTTCCCTGTTTACCTTCTCATGCTTCTCTTGCTTCTTGTATCTGAATGTCAAATTTTCTATTCAACTCTGGTTTTTTCAGCAAGAATGCTTGAAAGTCCTCCATTCCACTTAATGACCATATTTTCCCCTGAAAGATGATACTCTTTTACTGGGTAGGTGACTCTTGGTTTTAATCCCAGCTCCTTTGACCTCCGGAATATTCTATTGATCCCTCAGGGTAGAAGCTGCCAGATCCTGTATTATCCTGATTGTGTTTCCACAATATTCAAGTTGTTTCTTCCTGGCTGCTCATAATATTCTCTCCTTAATCTGGCAATTCTGGAACTTGGCTATAATATTCTTAAGAGTTTTCTTTTTGGGATCTTTTTCAGGAGGTGATTGGTAGATTCTTTCAACCTCTATTTTGCTCTCTGGTTCTAAAACATCAGGGCAGTTTTCTTTGAGAACTTCTTGGAGGATGATTTCTAGGTGCTTACTTCGATCATGGCTTTCAGGTAGATGAATAATTTTTAAATTATCTCTCCTGGATCTATTTTCCAGGTCAGTGGTTTTTCCCATGAGATATTTCACATTGCCTTCTATTCTTTCATTTGTTTGGATCTGTTTAACAACATCTTGATTTCTCTTAAAGTCACTAGCTTCCCTTTGCTCCAATCTAAATCCTGGGGAAAGATTCTCCTTGGTGAGCTTTTGAGAGTCTTTTTCCATCTGGCAAATTTGGCTTTTCAAGGCCTTCCTCTCCTCATTGCCTTTTTGAGCCTCTTTTGCCAATTGAGTCAGTCTGTTTTTTAAGGTGTGATTTTCCTCAGTCAGGCTGTTGACTCTCATTTCATAATTTTCTTGCATTGTTCTCATTTCTCTTCCCAATTTTTCCTCCACTTCTCTTATTTGTTTCTTAAGGTCCTCTATGGCCTGTAACCAGCTCATATTTTCCTTTGAAGCTTTTGGTGCAGGAGTTCTGACTTCACTATCTTCCTCCTGTTCCATGCTTTCCTCCTTTTTGTCCCCCAAATATGAGTCTAATGTTGGAGTCTTCTGTTTCTTTTGTTTCCTTTGTCTGGTCATGTCACCCCTCAGTCACTTGCCCCCTGAGCTTTTTGCCACAGTAGGACTATGCCACCAGACAGGGGAGCTTTTGTCCCAAATGCTGGGGTTTTCTCAGCTGCCAGAGATATTAGATGGGTGCCTTCTCTGAGGCCTCCATACGCTCTGGCAAGCTGGACACACACCCCAGGATCTCCACCCTAGACTGCAATCCAGATCCAAGCAGGTTAAAGCAAGAGCAATTACCCCTCAGATTGGTCACTTGGTCCCCCTACACTCTGCAGGCCAGGAGCTGAAGCTGCTGCTTGGTGCTGGCTGTGCTTAATTACTATCCCTGCTTATTCGCTAAGATTTTTCAGATATACTATCATATCATCAGCAAATAGGGCTATTTTTATCTTCTCTTTACCTATGCTATAGCTATTGCTATTGCTAGCTTTTCTAGAACTGTATTAAACAATAGTGGGGGAAATGGGTGTCCTTGTTTTCCTCTCATATATATTGTATACATATGTGTCTTTAATTTTCATTATTTTTCCAGTGATTAACAATACCTCAAAAGCTGAGTATATTGATTTAAAAGTAATAGTACCAGAGAGAGGCAGGCTGGGAGGCCGGGCTGCCGTGGCTTGCAGAGGGGCTCCCAAGAGCAGAGGTAGGCTGGGCCTCTGAGGCCTGATCAACATGGCGGCAAATCATCCCACCAACCACAAGGGCCATTACCAGGCCTATCAACGCAGGGACGGGACTGGACGGAGCAAGGTAAGAATCAAAGGCAGGGCAGGGGCAACAAACACTCCTGGGACTACCACTCCACAGCCCAGAAATTTAAGAAGCCCCTATCTGGACCTCCATGGACCAGGATGGCAGAGTGAACTCCAGCTGCTCCAACCCCCCCCCCCCCAATATAGTAATCATCGCCCCAGGGCAAAACCCTAAACAGTAAAGGCTTGGGAACCCTAGAGGAAGGGCGTGGCTAGGGCCCTGCCTCAAAATGGTTAGAAATCGGACTACAAAGACAAAGACTCTGGAGTCCTACTACCGTGTTTCCCTGATAATAAGACCTATCCCGAAAATAAGCCCTCCCCTTACTGTGTAAGATTCCTCTAAAATAAGCCCTCCCCCAAAAATAAGCCCTATTGAGATTGCTACTCTGGTGAAGGTGATCCCCTGCGCTACACGCGACATTACGGTACCCTCTGTATGCACCGTCCCCCTCCGCCCCCCGGTGAAATGCACGCTGTGCTCCAAGCTGCATACAATCAGAGCTGCAGCAGTGAGTGTGTCATCCTGTTCTTCCCCAGTGATTTGCTTGCTGGCGCCATTGAGAGCAGTGCCGCGGAGGAGAGCTGAGGCAGGACAACATAAGCCCTCCCCTGAAAATAAGCCCTCTGGTGTTTTTCTTTCCAGAAAAATTAATAAGACAGTGTCTTATTATTGGGGAAACACGGTATCCTCAGAGGGAGGACCCAAATTCAGAGGGAGATAGTATTGACTCCACACACACAGCTGAAGGATCAACAGGAAACTGGTCTCAAGCACAGAAAGCTCTCCTACGTGAGCTCAAAAGGAACTTTGAAAGACAAATGAGAGAGATAGAAGACAAAATGAATAATTCTTTTAAAATCAAAATTGCAAAATTAGAAAAACATTTCAATGAAGAAAACAGCTCCTTAAAAAGAAAAAATGTGTGATATGGAAAAGGAACTCCAAAAACTAATTCAGGAAAATAATTCGGTAAAAACTAGAATCAACCAATTTAAGCAAATAACTCTATGATGAACCAAGAATTAGTCAAACAAAACATCAAGAATGAAAAATTTTAAAAAGAGGTAAAATATCTCAATGGAAAAAATAACTGACCTAGAAAACAGATCCAGGAGAGACAATATGAGAATTATAGGCCTACCAGAAAATCATGATGAAAAAATAAGCCTGGACAACATTCTCCAAGAGCTCATCAAGGAAAACTGCCCTGAGATACTAGAACCTGAGGGTAAAACAGAAATCAAGAGAATCCATCGGATACCTCCTGAAAGAGATCCCAAACTGAAAAGTCCTTGAAATGTTGTGGCCAAAATAAAAAACTACCAGCTAAAAGAGAAAATACTTCAAATGGCCAGAAAGAAACAATTCAAATATCAAGGAACCACAGTGAGGACCACAAAGGATCTGGAAGCTTCTACACTGAAAGATCAGAGGGAGTGGAATACAATTTTTCACAAGGCAAAAGAGATTGGGTTACAACCAAGGATCCCCTACCCAGTGAATACGAACATATTCTTCCAGGCAAGGAGATGGTCATTCTATGATATAAACAGATTTCCAGACCTTCCTGATGAAAAAGCCTGAGCTCAATGGAAAATTCAGCCTCTAATTATGAGACACAAGAGAGACATAGAAAAGTAAATAAGGAAAACACAGACACACACACTTATTTAATAAAAGCAAACTGTTTATAGACAAATAGAGGGTATGAGTATAAATTACACAAAATGACAATAAAAAACCTTATTAAGGGCTACAAAGGGACTGCAATGGAAGAAGAGGAATGAAGTGGAAAAGGGTAAATTATGCCACACAAAGAGGCATAAAAACAATATAGCAGAGGGAAAGAAGGGAGGGAGAGGAGTATTATATGAGTTTTTCCCTCATTGGTTCTGGTGCAAGGAGGGAATAACACAACCAGTTAAGCATAGGACTCTATGGAGAAGAGAATCAAAACGTATCATAATAGAGGGAAAGAGGGGAGGGAGAGGAGCTTTGCATGAGATTTATTCCTGTCACTCTTGGTGTGAAGAAGAAATAACATACTACATTAAGTATAAAAATATCCTAAAGGCAGTAGGAGGGGGAAAGGGCTATGAAAGGAGGGGGTGGTTAGAAGGGAGGGAAGAAGTAAGGGGGAAGGGGACGAAAAGGGAGGGGAGCTGATAAGAAGGGAATACTGAAGGAGGCAGTGGTCAAAAAGAAAACTATTAAGGAGGGGAAGGGAGAAGGGGAGAAAAAATATAAGCATAAACAGGGGAGGGAATAGTATGGAGGGAAAGAAACAGATAAAAATCATAACTGTGAATGTGAATGGAATGAACTCTCCCATAAAATGGAGGCAGATAGCAGAATGGATTAAAAACCATAATCCTACAATATGCTGTTTACAAGAAACACATCTGAAATAGAGGGATACACACAGGGTAAAGGTAAAAGGCTGGAGCAAAATATATCATGCCTCAGCTAAAGTAAAAAAAAGCAGGGGTAGCAATCCTCATCTCAGATAAAGCAAAAGCAAAAAGTGATCTGATTAAAAGAGATAAGGAAGGAAACTATATCCTGCTAAAAGGCACCATCGAGAATGAAGCAATATCATTACTTCACATATATGCACCAAATGGTACAGCATCCAAATTCCTAGAAGAGAAGGTAAAGGAATTAGAGGAAGAAATGGATAGCAAAACTGTACTAGTGGGGAACTTTAATCTCCCCCTCTCTGAACTTGATAAATCCAACCTCAAAATAAACAAGAAAGAAGTTAAGGAGGTGAACAGAATTTTAGAGAGGGTAGGTATAAAAGATCTCTGGAGAAAATTGAATGGGGATAAAAAGGAATATACCTTCTTCTCAGCAGTACACGGCACATACACAAACATCAACCATGTACTAGGACATAAAAACCTTACTATTCAGTGCAGAAAGGCAGAAATATTTAATGCATCATTCTCAGATCATGATGCAATAAAAATCTGAGTTCTTTTGATGCTTTATTAACTTCTGATTTACATCATTCGTTTCCACCAGATTTTGAGTTACAAATTTTCTCCCCGTTTCCCCCCGACCCATCCCCCCAAAACAGCAGTCCCACACGATATCCCCACCTCCAATCTGCTCTCTCCCATATTTTCTCCCATACCCGTTTCAACTTTTCCAGTGGATCTCTATGCCTCAGTGCCTGTATATATATATTTTTTCCTTAATAACATGTAAGATGGTATTAATAATAGTATACACAGACACACACACACACACACATATATATATATATTTGAATATTTGATTTTAAAACTTTCAATTCCAGATTTATTCCCTTCCCCCCCTGCCACCCACCCCCACTGGGGAGACAAGCAGTTCAGTATAGGTTGTACATGTGCAGCTAATGCAAAATAATAACATAGTAGATGTATTGTAAAAGACTGACTATATTTCCCTCCCTCCTATCCCACCTCCCACTTGTTCTATTCTCTACTTTGATCCTGTCCCTTTTCAAAAGTGGGTGCTTCCAACTTCCCTCCCCCCAGCCTGCCCTCCCTTCCATCATCCCCCCTCACATCCCCTTCCCCCCCTATTCTCCTGGAGGGTGAGATCCCCTATTTAGTGTGTATTTCCCTCCCTCCTCAAGCCAGATTCAATAGGAATAAGGTTGACCCATTCCCTTTTGCCTTCCTATTCTTCCCCTCCATTGTAACCATTTTCCCTTGCCTTTTCTGTATGAGATAGTTTGCCCTACTCTGTCTCTCCCCATCTCCTCTCATTATATTCCTCTCACCTCTTAATTTCACCTTTTAAGTATCATCCCTTCCTGTTAAATTGGTCCCGTGCCCTCTATCTATGTATACCTGTAAACGTATATACACACATTTACATATGTATTCATATGTCCGCATACCCTCATATAAAGACATATATATATATATATATATATATATACATATATATATTTCTAATCCCTTCAACTACTGAGAAGAGTTTCATAAGTTACAATTATTGTTTTTCCATGTAGGAATGTTAATAGTTCAACTTTGGCCAGGTGGCTCAGCAAGCAAGAGCACTGACCCCAGTGCCGGGACGACCCGGATCACATCCGGGCCCAGACACCCAGCACCACACCCAGAAACAACAACTGGCCGTGCAACCCCGAGCAAGCCACTCAACCCCGATTGCTTTAAAAAAAAAAATAGTTCAACTTTGATAAGTTCCTTATGATTTCTTTTCCCTGTTTACCTTCTCATGCTTCTCTTGCTTCTTGTATCTGAATGTCAAATTTTCTATTCAACTCTGGTTTTTTCAGCAAGAATGCTTGAAAGTCCTCTATTCCACTGAATGACTATATTTTCCCCTGAAACATGATACTCAGTTTTGCTGGGTAGGTGACTCTTGGTTTTAATCCCATCTCCCTTGACCTCTGGAATATCACATTCCAGGCCCTTCGATCCCTCAGTGTAGAAGCTGCCAGATCCTGGGTTATCCTGATTGTGTTTCCACAATATTCAAATTGTTTCTTCCTGGCTGCTCATAATATTCTCTCCTTAATCTGGGAATTCTGGAACCTGGCTATAATATTCCTAGGAGTTTTCTTTTTGGGATCTTTTTCAGGAGGTGATCGGTGGATTCTTTCAACCTCTATTTTGCCCTCTCGTTCTAAAACATCAGGGCAGTTTTCTTTGAGAACTTCCTGGAGGATGCTTTCCAGGCTCTTACTTTGGTCATGGCTCTCAGGCAGTCCAATGATTTTTAAATTATTTCTCCTGGATCTATTTTCCAGGTCAGTGGTTTTTCCCATGAGATATTTCACATTGCCTTCTATTCTTTCATTTGTTTGGATCTGTTTAACAGCATCTTGATTTCTCATAAAGTCATTAGCTTCCATTTGCTCCAATCTAATTCTGAAGCAATGATTCTCCTCAGTGAGCTTTTGAGATTCTTTTTCCATCTGGCAAATTCGACTTTTTAAGGCATTCTTCTCCTCATTGCCTTTTTGAGCCAGTCTGTTTTTTAAGGTATTATTTTCTTCAGTCAGGCTGTTGACTCTCATTTCATAATTTTCTTGCATTGTTCTCATTTCTCTTCCCAATTTTTCCTCCACTTCTCTTATCTGCTTCTTAAGGTCCTTTATGGCCTGTAACCAGCTTGTATTTTCCTTTGAAGCTTTTGGTGCAGGAATTCTGACTTCACTGATTTCCTCCTGTTCCATGCCTTGCTCCTTCTTATCCCCAAAATAGGAGTGTAATGTTGGAATCTTCTGTCTGCTTTGTTTCCTTTGCCTGCTCATTTTGCCGCTCAATGATTTGACTTTTGGGCTTTTTGCCACAGTAGGACTCTGCCACCAGACAGGGGAGTTTTCGTCCCAAACGCTGGGGTTTTCTCAGCTGCCGGAGGTATTAGATGGGTGCCCTCTCTGAGGTTTCCACACGCTCTGGCAAGCTGGACACACACTCCCAGACCTCCACCCTAGACTGCAATCCAGATCCAAGCAGGTTAAAGCAAGAGCGATTACCCCTCAGACTGGTGCTTGGTCCCCCTACACTCTGCAGGCCAGGAGCTGAAGCTGCCATGTGGCACTGGTAGTCTCAGTGGTTTCTCGCCCCAGGGGTAAAAGCCACGCACTCCCACTTACTGGGTCCCAAAGTCCAGACTGCACTGGCCTCTCACCTTGTCCTTCGCATCTATGTATTGATAAATCTGGAAACGGCCGCAGCTGCTGCTAATCTGGAGTCCCTCTGGCTGGCGGCTGGTCAGGCCCGCCCTGGAGCTAAAGCCTCGGAGTGATGCTGGGCTCAGCTACCAGAGCGCTGCGCTGGCCGATTCCTGCCGGCCTGCCGGGCTGTCCTCAGTGGGAGGTTAGCTTCTCTGTGTCATTTTGTGGGTTCTAAAGCTCCAAAGTTTGTTGAGAGTCCCCTTTTTACATGGATTGGGGAGGGTGGAAGCCAGAGCGTGGGAGTGTCGTGCTTCTACTCCGCCATCTTGGCTCCACCCCCCAGCTTCTCTGCAATAAAAATCATATGCAATAAAGGGCAATGGAAAGACAGACTAAAATCTAATTTGAAACTAAACAATTTAATCCTAAAGAATGAGTGGGTCAAACAAGAAATCATAGAAACAATCAGTAACTTCATTCAAGAGATTGACAATAATGAGGTGACATACCAAAATTTGTGGGATGCAGCAAAGGTAGTTCTTAGGGGAAGTTTTCTTTTTTTTAAGGGAAGTTTTATATCCCCCAGTGCATACTTGAATAAATTAGAGAAAAGGGAGTTCAATAAATTGGGCATGCAATTGAAAAAGCTAGAAAAAGAACAAATTGAAAATCCCCAATTAAATAGTAAATTAGTAATACTGAAAACCAAAGGAGAGATTAATAAATTTGAAATTAAGAAAACTATTGAATTAATAAATAAAACTAAAAGCTGGTTTTAGGAAAAAACAATAAAACTTATAGAACCTTAGTCAATATTGATTAAAAAAAAGAGGAAAACCAAATTATGAGTATCAAAAATGAAAAGGCTGAATCTGCCACCAATGAAGAGGAAACTAAACCAATAATTAGGAATTATTTTGCCCAATTGTATACACATAAATTTGACAATCTTAGTGAAAATGGATGAACATTTACAAAAACATAAGTTGCCCAGATTAACTGAAGAAGAAATACATTACTTAAATAACTCCATCTCAGAAAAAGAAATTGAACAAGTCATCAGTGAACTCCCTAGGAAAAAATCTCCAGGGCCAGATGGATTTATCAGTGAATTCTATCAAATATTTAAAGAACAATTGATTCCAATACTCTACAAACTATTTGGGAAAATTAGTGAAGGAGTCCTACCAAATTCTTTTTATGACACAAATATGGTACTGATATCTAAATCAGGAAGAGATAAAACAGAGAAAGAAAATTATAGACCAATTTCCCTCATGAATATAGATGCAAAAATTTTAAATAACATATTAGCAAAAAGTCTACAGCAACTTATGACAAGAATAATACACTTTGATCAGGTAGGATTTATTCCAAGGAATGCAAGGATGGTTTAATATTAGGAAAACCATCAGTATAATTGATCCAACAATAAAACTAGCAAAAATCACATGATTATCTCAATAGATGCAGAAAAGGCTTTTGACACAATACAACATCCATTCCTATTAAAAGCCCTAGAAAGTATAGGAATTAATGGAGCCTTCCTTAAAATAATAGGTAGCATCTATTTAAAGCCATCAGCAAGTATTACATGTAATAGGGAGAAGCTAGAATCATTTCCAATAAGATCAGGGTTGAAACAAGGATGTCCACTATCACCCCTCTTATTCAATCTGGTACTACCTGCGTTTCCCCGATAATAAGACCTATCCCGAAAATAAGCCCTCCCCTTACTGTGTAAGATTCCTCTAAAATAAGCCCTCCCCCGAAAATAAGCCCTATTGAGATTGCTACTGTAGTGAAGGTGATCCCCTGCGCTACACGCTACATTACGGTACCCTCTGTATGCACCGCCCCCCCCCCGGGTGAAACGCACTCTGCGCTCCGAGCTGCATCCAATCAGAGCTGCAGCAGTGAGCGTGTCATCCTGTTCTTTATTGAATTCATTATTGAATAAAGGTACTTTTTTTGTTCACATTTACCTGTTTATTAAAATTGCTGTCAATGTTCATTAAAATAAGTCCTCCCCTGAAAATAAGCCCTCTGGTGTTTTTCTGTCCAAAAAAATAATAAGACAGTGTCTTATTATCAGGGAAACACGGTAGAAATGTTAGCAGTAGCAATTAGAGAGGAAAAAGGAATCAAAGAAATCCAATTAGGCAAAGAAGAGACCAAGCTATCACTCTTTGCAGATGATATGATGATATACTTAGAGAATCCTAGAGAATCAAGTAAAAAACTACTTGAGACAATAAATAAATTTGGCACAGTTGCAGGATATAAAGTAAACCCACATAAATCCTCGGAATTCCTATATACTTGTAATGAAATCCAACAGCAAGAGATAGAGAAATCCCATTTAAAGTTACTGTAGACATTATAAAATATTTGGGGAACTACCTGCCAAAATAAACCCAGGACCTATAAGACCACAACTGCAAAACACTTTTCACACAAATAAAGTCAGATCTAACTAATTGGAAAGAGAGCAATTGCTCATGGCTGGGTTGAGCTAATATAATAAAAATGGCAATTTTACCTAAATTAAATTACATATTTAGTGCCATACTAATCAATTTACCAAAAACTACTTTATAGAGCTTGAAAAAATAGTAACAAAATTCATTTGGAAGAACAAAAGGTTCAGAATATCAAGGGAATTAATGAAAAGAAATGCTAGGGAAAGTGGACTAGCTATACCAGATTTTAATCTGTACTATAAAGCAGCAGTCATCAAAACTACTTGGTACTGGCTGAGGAATAGAGTAGTGCATCAAAGGAACAGATTGAGTACACGAGACTCAGTAGTCAATGACTATAGTAATCTACTGTTTGATAAACCCAAAGACCCCAGTTTTTGGGATAAGAACTCACTATTTGACAAAAACTGCTGGGAAAACTGGGACATAGTATGGCAGAAACTGAGCATAGACCATTATCTAACACCATATACCAAAACCAAGTCTAAATGGGTGCATGATCTAGGTATAAAGACGGATACTGTAAGCAATTTGGGAGAGCAAGGAATAGTTTACCTGTCAGATTTATGGAGAGGGGAAGACTTTATGACCAAACAAGAATTAGAGAGCATTATAAAATGCAAAATGGATAATTCTGATTGTATTAAATTGAAAAGCTTCTGTACAAACAAAACCAATGTAACCAGAATTAGGAGGGAAGTGGAAAATTGGGAAAGAATTTTTACAATCTATGTCTCTGAGAAAGGACGCATTTCTTGTGTTTTTATTATTATTGCCTTTTGGAGGGCAATTGGGGTTAAGTAACTTACCCAAGGTTTCCCGGCTAGGTTTTGTGTGTGTGTGTGTGTGTGTGTGTGTGTGCTAAGTACCTGAGGCCAAATCCTGACTCCGGGGCCGGCACTTTACTCACTGTGCCACCTAGCTGCCCCTAAAGGATGCATTTCTAAAATATACAGAGAAGTGAGTCAAATCTATAAGAACATAAGTCATTCCCCAATTGATAAATGGTCATAGGATATGAACAGGCAGTTTTCAGAGGAAGAAATTTAAGATATCTATAAGCATATGAAAAAATGATCTAAATTGCTATTGATTAGAGAAATGCATATTAAAACAACTCTGAGGTTCCACATCTCACTGGCCAGATTGGTTAAGATGACAAAACAGGAAAATGACAAATGCTGGAGAGGATGTAGAAAAGTTGGAACACTAATGCATTGTTGGTGGAGTTGTGAACTGGTCTATAAGAAATGAGGAGCAGATGGACTTCATATTTACTTGGCAAGGTTTATACAAACTGATGATGAGTGAGAAGAGTAGAGCCAGGAGAAATTTGTACACAATTACAGACACAACATATGTGTGACAACCAACTTTGATAGACTGGACTCTTCTCAGCAATTCAGGGTTATGAGTCAACCCCAAAAGTCTCATGATGGAGAGAGATGTCTACATCCAGAGAAAGAACTGAGCTTGAATCCAGATTGAAGTAAACTACCTGCTCTTTTTCTTTTTCTTGTTTAGTTTTGTTTCCTCTTTCCTGTTGTTCATTCCATCTGATACAATCCTTCTTTATAACTTGACTAATATCTAATGTGAAAGTATTTGCAGATACTATACTTGATTGTATGCAGCTATGGGGGGAGGGGAGAGGGAGAGAAAATTTAAAACTCAAGGAATTGTTAAAATAAATTTATTTTCTGTAATTGTTTTTAACTCCACTGTTATTCTTTTGATTTTGCTGTTTTTAAATTGTTGTCTTTGATTTAGCCATCTTTAATCTCTTCAGTTAAGTGTTTCCTTGTTTGAGATCTTCATCTTTATTATTTCTAATACTACAATAATATTTCATTATATTCATGTACCACAATCTGCTCAGCCTCTCCCTAAATGATGAACATCTAATTTATTAGGTCCCAAGTTTTGACTACTTATTTCAAACTGGAATATTTTTCTTCCATGAATAAGCTCAATAGGTTTTAGTCCAGTAAGGACACTGTTGTGTCAAAGGACATGTGCATTTCTGCAGTTTTTATTGTTTAATTCTATACTGCTTTCCAAAAAAGCTAAACTAATTGACAACACCAACAATGTTAGAGCATGTTTGTTTTACCATACCTGTGCCAGCAATGAATTTCATCCCTTTTTCTTTTTTTTAAATTTTATTTACAATTTTTCCCCAGTTACATGTAAAAATAATTTTAACATTCATTTTTAAAACTTTGAATTCCAAATTCTCTTCCCTCCTCCCTCCCCCTGCCCTGCTTTGAGAAGGCAAACAATTTATTTATAGGTTATACATGTGTAGTCATGGAAAACATATCCTTAATAGACATGTTGTGAAAAAAAACATAGACAAGAAAAAAACCTCAAGAAATAAAGAAAGTATGCTTCAATCAATATTCAGATACCATCATTTCTTTCTCTGGGGACAGATAGTATTTTTCATCATAAACCCTTCAGATTTGTCTGGGATTATTTTATTGCTGACAATAGCTAAATCGTTCACAGTTGATCATCTTATAATACTGCTATTACTTTGTACACAGTACATTTCACTTTGCATCAGCCCATGCAAATATTTCCAGATTTTTCTGAGGGCATCCTGCCCATTATTTCTTATAGTTCAATAGTATTCCATCATAATCATATGCCACAGCTTGTTCAGTCATTCTCCAATTGATGGGCATCTCTCAACTTCTAATTCTTTACCCCCAGAAAAGAGCTGTTATAAATATTTTTGTACATTTTCTTTTGTTATCTCTTTTGGGATACAGACCTAGTAGTGGTATTGCTAGATCAAAGGATATGCATGGTTTCATATCCCTTTGGACATAGTTCCAAATTGCTCTACAGAAGGGTTGAATCAGTTCACCACTCCTCTAACAATGCCTTAAAGTCTCATTTTTCCCACATCCCCTCCAACAATTGTCATTTACATTTTCTGTCTTCTTAGCCAATCTAATAGGTATGAGGCAGTATCTCAGAATTGTTTTAATTTGCATTTCTCCAGTCAATAGTGAGTTATATGGCTAGAGCTAGCTTTGATTACTTCATTTGAAAACTGATCATATATTTTGATCATTTATCAATTGGGGAATGGCTCTTATTTTTGTAAATTTGATTCAGTCCTCTATGTGTTTGAGAACTGAGGGCTTTGTCAGAGAAACTTGATTGAAAAGTTTTTCCAGTTACTATTGCTAATTGTATTTCCCTCCATCCTATTCCCTCTGTTTATTTTATTCTCTCTTTTCTTTCACCCTGTCCCTTTTCAAAAGTGTTTTGTTCCTGATTACCCCCTCCTCCAGTCTCCCTCCCTTCTATCACCTCTCTCCCTTCTCTTATTCCCTTCCCCTTCTATTTTCCTGTAGAGTAAGTAAGATAGAGTTCTATACCCAATTGAATGTATATATTATTCTCTCTGTGAACCAATTCTGATAAGAGTAAGGTTCACTCACTCCCCCTCAGCTCCCCCCACTTCCAATCTACTGTAAAAGCCTTTTCTTTCCTCTTTTATGTGAGATAATTTACCCCATGTGAGAAAATACCCTGCCTGTGGCTCCACTTAAAAAATTTTTTTTTGTTTATTTTTAGTTTACAACATTCATTTCCCAAAGATTTTTAGTTATAAATTTTCTCCCTGTCTTTCCCCTACCCACCACCCCAAAATAGCAACCCCACTGAATATCCCTGTAGCAGCAAGCACCCCAAGCATCCTCAGGGTTTGCTGCCAACACAGGTTCTTGGATCTGCTTTGTTAAAGGAAAGCAACTCAAAATGGGTTAACAAGCTTACTTTAATCAGTCAAACATATATAGTTTACCTCATTCAGGGGAAAAAGGTCAGCACCCTGAACTTCAAAGTATACAGACAGAATTATCAAGACAGAAACGGATCAAGTAGACAGCTTTCCAAACTGTCCAACCATTACATCCATACCAAATCAACATCTGGGTTTCAACATCTGGGTTTTTCAAAGCTGGGGGGCTCTGGACAACGGCTTCCCAAAATCCAGATCAAATCACAGAACACTTCTCAAAGGGAGCCCCAAAACAAAGCTACACATCAGGGCTTATATAGCCTTCTCCTGGCTCGGAGAATGTAACAACCTTCTGGATCCACTGGCCAATCAAGAAGTATCTACTGAAAAACAAGCCTCCAACCCTAGGTTCCAAGTGCACTTTAGCCTAGGGGCAGGGAAGGTCTTTAAATTTGCATTTCTATTACAATACCCTCCCCCAATCTGCTCTCTCCTAAATCCTCCCCCATCTTCCTCAGACTTTCCAATAGGGTAAGATGGATCTCCATACCCCAGTGCCTGTATATCTTATTTCCCAGTTGCATGTAATAATAATAATGATGATGATGATTTTAAAAAACATTTGATTTTAAAACTTTGAATTCCAGATTCTTTCCCTTCTTTCCTCATCACCCACCCTTACTGGGAAGATAAGCAATTCAGTATAAGTTGTACATGTGTAGTTATGCAAAACATTTCCATAGTGGATATATTGTGAAAGACTGACTATATTTCCCTCCATCCTATGCCACCCCCCACTTGTTCCATTTTCTCCTTTGACCCTGTCCCTTTTCAAAAGTCTGTGCTTCTAGGGGTGGCTAGGTGGCACAGTGAATAGAGTACTGGCCCTGGAGTCAGGAGGACTTGAGTTCAAATCCGGTCTCAGACACTTAATACACATACACAAAAAACTAGCCTTGTGACCTTGGGCAAAAGTCACTTACCCTCAAAGGCCTCCAAAAAGCAAAACAAAATAAAAAAAGTGTGTGCTTCTAACTACCCTCCACCCCAATCTGTCCTCCCATCTATCATCCCCCTTCTTATCTCCTTCTCCCCTACTTTCCTGTAGGATAAGATACCCAATTTAGTGTATATGTCATGCCCTCCCTAAGCCAAATTCAATGAGAGTAAGGTTGACCCATTCCCTTTTGCCTTCCTGTTCTTCCCCTCCATTGTAACAGTTTTCCTTTACTGTGGCTCCACCTTACTTGAATTATTTCTTTCTGCCTGCTTGCAATATTTTCTTCCTGACTTGGAATTTGGCTATAATATTCTTGGAAATTTTCATTTTGGGATCTCTTTCACGAGGTGATTGGAGGATTTTTTCAATTTCTATTTTACCTTCTGGTTGTAGAATATCAGGGCAGGTTTACTTGATAATTTATCAAAAGATGATGTCTAGGCTCTTTTTTTTTATCCTGGCTTTCAGGTGGTCCAATAATTTTTTAATGATCTCTCCTGAATCTCTTTTTTAAGTCAGTTGTTTTTCCAATGATATATTTCACATTCTCTTCTGTTTTTTTTTCATTATTTTGGTTTTGTTTTATTGTTTTTTGATTTCTCATAAAGTCATTGAGCTTCCATTTGCTTCATTCTGCTTTTTAAGGAATTATTTTCTTTAGTAAGCTTTTGTACCCTTTTTTTTTTTCCATTTGGCCAATTCTGCTTTAAAAGCATTCTTCTCCTCATTGGGCTTTTTGAATCTCTTTTGCCATTTGGCCTAGTCTGTTTTTTAAGGTGTTATTTTCTTCAGTGTATCTTTGCATCTCCTTTACTAAGCTGTTGACATGTTTTTCATTATTTTCTTGCATCAATCTCATTTATCCTCCAAATTTTTCCTCTACCTCTCTTCCTTGATTTTCAAAATCCTTTCTGATTGGGGCAGCCAGGTGGCTCAGTGAGTAAGAGCACCAGCCCCAGTGTCGGGATGACCTGGGGATCAAATTTGGGCTCAGACACTTAGCACCACACCCAGAAATAACTGGCCGTGTAACCTTGAGCAAGTTACTTAACCCCGATTGCTTTAAAAAAAAAAA
>NW_027187361.1:13942470-13969924 GCF_028583685.1 Petaurus breviceps papuanus | reverse complement strand
AAAAAAAAAAATCCTTTCTGAGCTCTTCTATGACCTAAGACCAATTCATGTTTTTCTTGGAGGCTTTGGATGTAGGAACTTTGACTTTGCTGTTTTCTTCTGAGTGCGTGTTTTGATCTTCCTCGAAGCCATAGTACTTTCTATTGTCAGAGTTTTTTTTCCTGTTGTTTCCTCATTTCCCTAATGTATTATCTGACCCTTAACTTTTTGTTAAAGTAGGGTTCTGCTTCTAGGATGGAGGGCACACTGTCCCAAGCTTCAAAGGTTTTATACAATTATTTTCAGAGATACTTCCAGCGACCTGCAAATTTTCAGTTTTTCCAAGGTGTTATAACCTAAAGAGAGGTGTTTACTACTCTCCTGGCCTCTTCTCTGGTCTGTGAAGAGCCACAAGCACTCTTTTCAGCCCTGGAACTGTGAGTGGGCCCTCCCTCTACTGCTGCTGCAAGCTCTGCTGTGCTAGCACTCCTTCTCTCCCTGGGACTGCTACTTAAGCCTGGAACCTGGTCCAAGTATGGGCAAAGCCTTGGCATTTGTAAGTAGAATGTAAATTTTAAAGATCTTCCCTGCCCCTAGGCTAAAGTCCACGTGGAGCCTGGGGTGGGAGGCTTGTTTTTCAGTAGATACTTTTTGATTGGCCAGTGGGTCCAAAAGGTTGTTACATTCTCTGAGCCAGGAGAAGGCTATATAAGTCCTGATGTGTAGCTTTGTTTTGGGACTCACTTTGAGAAGTGTTCTGTGATTTGATCTGAATTCTGGGAAGCCGTTGTTGAGAGTCCCCCGGCTTTGAAAAACCCAGATGTGGAAACCCAGATGTTGACTAGGTATGGATGTAATGGCTGGACAGTTTGGAAAGCTGTCTACTTGATCTGTTTCTGTCTTGATAATTCTGCCTGTATGCTTTGAGGTTCGGGGTGCTGACCTTTTTCCCCTGAACAAGGTAAACGATATATGTCTGACTGATTAAAGTAAGCTTGTTAACCCATTTTGAGTTGCTTTCCTTTAACAAAGCAGATCCAAGAACCTGTATGGGCAGCAAACCCTGAGGACGTTCTTGGGGTGCTTGCTGCTACAGCATCCTGCCTTAGTGCTGGCAAAAAGACCCTTGTAATCTCCTTCTGACCAGTTGTTTGACCATTTTAGGGTCTATGGACCGAGAGCTCTGGAAGCAGCTGCTGTTGTTGCAGTTACTGCTGCCTCTGTCACTGCAGATTCAATGGCTCCCAAGGTCGGCTCCTGGTTTGCTAGGACCCAGGCTTTGCTGGCTTGGTCCATGCTGGACTGTGCTTGACTCTCACCCAGGTGTGCCAGACCTTCCTTGCAGACCTTCCAAGTTGTCTTGGGCTAGAAATTTATTTCACTCTGTCCTTTGGTGGATTCTACTGATCTAGAATTTGTTTAGACTAATTTTTTTTAAAGGTATTTGGAGGCAGTTTGAAGAAAATCTTGGATGAATTCCTGCCTTTACGCTGCCATCTAGGCTTTGTCTCCTCCCCAACCAAAAATTTCATCCTCTTTTGTTAATTTGATGGGGGGACAGGTGGTATCTCAAAGTTGTTGTGGTTTGCATTCCAGTTATTATTAGAGATTTTGAACATTTTTTCATATGATTGTTCATATCCTTTTGCCCTCATAGCAAGAAATGCCTAATATGTTTTGATCATCTATCAATTCTTTTTTTTTTAAGCAATTGGGGTTAAGTAACTTGCTCAAGGTTACATGGCCAGGTGTTTCTGGGTGGGTGCTAAGTTTCTGAGCCTGGATTTTATCCCCAGGTCATCCCGACACTGGAGCTGTTGCTCTTACTTGCTGTGCTACCTGGCCTCCCCTCATCTATCAATTCTTATTCTGATAAATGTGTATAAATTATAAATTTATATATATTTATCCTTATACATTTTGGATGTAATGCAAGTGATTAAAATAAGAAAACAGAATTGAAAATTTTCTTTGCCAAAAGAAAAAAAAATAAAACTATCTTTAGGAATATCAGAAGCTATATTTGAGGACTATTTAAAATTAACTCAATCCACCTTTAGAAGGTAATTGAGTCATCACATATATTGATTACAGTAAAGTTCAAAGCACTTTGCTCATGATAAAATAGTTTCCTCAGTTGAATATACTGACCAAAGATCAGGGTTGTACAAGGTCAGTTGTGAAATCATTGATTTTTCTCCAAATATTCCTTTCATGTAGAAAATGAAGGATGACCAAAATAAAAAAGAATTGAAATGAAGAAACTTCTTTCCTATGATATTTATTTCTATCTCTATCTATCTATCTATCTATCTATCTATCTATCTATCTATCTATCTATCTATCTATCTATCTATCTATCTATCTATCATCTATCTATCTATCTATCATCTATCCATCTATGTATCCATGGTTCCATCTACAAGAATGAAAAATAAGAGAAATTCCTTAGTTCAAGAGCTACTCAGGGGAGTAGCTAGGTGCTTCAGTGGATAGAGCAATGGCCCTGGAGTCAGGAGTACCTGAGTTCAAATCTGGCCTCAGACACTTGACACTTACTAGCTGTGTAAGTCACTTAACTGGGATTACCTTGCCAACAGCTAGTTAGGGGATCCATAATTCTCCATGGGTCACCTGGATAGATTTCAGGGAGTCTATTAACATGGATGGGAAAACATTTACATCTTTATTTTCACTAATCTCTAATTGAAATTTAGTGTTTATTTCAGTTACGAATGTGGACCAGAGGTGTCAAACACATCACCAGTTGTCACCACTCTTCTTTTTTTTAAGCTATTGGGGTTCAGTAACTTGCTCGAGGTTACACAGCCAGTTATTTCTGGGTGTGGTGCTAAGTATCCGAGCCCAGATTCTATCCCAGGTCTCCCACGCTCTTACTGCACCTCCTGGAAGCCCCTAAGCAATTGGGGTTAAGTAAGGTTACACAGTCAGGTGTTAGTTGTCACCACTCTTTAGTGTGATTGAACCAGATTAAAATGTGATTGGGAAATATTTAATAAAATAAATAGAAATGCAACTGAACATAGATAATTTCAATGTATGACTTTCTAATTAAATATGTGATCAGCAGGGATCCTAAGGTACAGTTTGGGGGCCCTCATTTCTATTTGAGTTTGATACCATGGATAGATAACCAATTACTCTGACAAGGGGGCCATAGACTTTAGCAGACTACCAAAGGTGTCCATGAAACAAAAAAGGTTAAGAATCTCTGAGCAAGATGATGATATGAAAAAGCTTTACAGAATCACAGAATTTTCAAGCTGAGACTTAGAGATGTTTCCTTCCTTCCTTCCTTCCATTTCCTTCCTTTCTCTTCCTTCCTTTCTCTTCCTTCCTTCCTTCCTTCCTTTCTTTCTTTCTTTCTTTCTTTCTTTCTTTCTTTCTTTCTTTCTTTCTTTCTTTCTTTCTTTCTTTCTTTCTTTCTTTCTTTCTTTCTTTCTTTCTTTCTTTCTCTCTTCCTTTTATTAATTTATTAAGACATATTCCATAAGATTTCTTCAATTAGAAATTCTTTGAAACACAACCATCATTTTTTTTCCAAACAGAGAATAGAATCATAAGATTTTCACATTATATGAATCACTCCACAAATTATTTAAGTTTTAAAATGTACATTGAGTCTGCCTGTAACCTTGTCATTCTTGGCCATGTTCATCTGGATGGATGCATCGTCCTTGGCGCCAATGATCCTCTTGCTCCCAGAGCATATCCCTTGCACCTACGGATCCACAAACTCGCTGGCGTCATTCTGCATGTCTGAAACTGAGGGATGGAGTGCAAATGCTAAAGGGACATTAAGAGAAAAAGGACGTGGCACTTCCCCAAGCATGGTTCGAGATATATTTTCAATCAAGTTCTATGTGACACGAACGAAATCAATGAATAAGATAAACTATCAAAAGGGAGAAAAAAGTTTCATCAAATATTTCTGTTAAACTTTCGATATCTAAGAATTTTCTATCAAGAGGAGAAAAAGAACACTCTCATTCAGCCACATAGAAGAAATTAATTCATAAATCTTTCCAACAGGTGAGTAGTTGAAGCATATGACCAAATAGTTTTCTGAAGAACTCCAAACTTTTGACAATGGAAAAATACTCCAAGTTACCAATAAGAAAAATACGAATTTGGGTGGCTAGATGGCACAGTGAATAGAGCACTGGCCCTGGAGTCAGGAGGACCTGAGTTCAAATTCGGCCTCAGATACTTAACACAAAAACTAGCCATGTGACCTTGGGCAAGTCACTTAACCCCAATTGCCCTACCTTCCCCCCTACAAAAAGCAAAAAAAAAAAAATACAAATTTTAAAAATGTTGAGTTTTCATTTCATGTCTGTGAAATTGGTAAAGATGATAAAAGATGGAAATAAATGTTATATAGATTAATATGGAGTTTTGAGCTTCTTTATCTATTCTGGAAAACAATTTGATATTATGGAAGAAAAGTTACTAAACTTGTCACATTATTTGACTAGTGATCCCACTTCAAGGCACATACCCCAAGAAGACCAAAAATAGAAAGAAAGGGGGCAGCTAAGTGGCACAGTGAGTAGAGTGCTGGCCCTGGAGTCAGGAGGACCTGAGTTCGGATCTGGCTTCGGACACTTAACACACACAAATAAAAAACCTAGCCATGTGACCTTGGGCAAGTTACTTAAACCCAATTGCCCTCCAAAAAGCAAAAAAAACAAAAACAAAAACAGAATGAAAGGTATATGCTGAAATATTAATAGCAGCATTTCTATGATTGTAAAAAGAAACAAAAACAAAAAATGGATACAAAGCGGTAGCCTGTTGATTAGGAAAATGATTGAACAAATTGTGGTGTACAAATTAAATGGAATATTATTGCATCAGGGAATTCAAAGAAATATAGGAAGACTTATATAAACTGATGCAGGATGATGAAAGCAGAACCAGAATAACATACATGATTACTACAGGAATGTAAAAGCACAAGTAGCAGTAAAGGGCAGCTGGACTTTGATTAATTTCAATGACTGAACTTGGTTTTAGAGAACAGATGATGAAACTCCTTTCTTGTGATTTGGGAGAGAAGTATGGGTGGAATTATGAAAGCAGAATATCAATGTCACACACGGTTGTTTTGCCAGTTGGTTCCACTTGCTTGTTTTTCTTTGTTACAGGAAAGGGTTTGATGTGGATGAGACAATTGGCATATTAAATGACTGTGATGTAAAAATGAAAGTAATAATAATGCTTTTCTTTCTTTGTGTGTGACTGGGTCTTCCTATTTTTCATTGACTGGAAGTGCAGCAGCTACTCACCAGTCCAGTCCTGCTATTGATCGGTATGTAAATTTGATCTACTCTGCTTTTGACCTGGTGAATTCTTCCATTCTTGGGTCTCTCATTCTCAGGGCTTACATTATTGGTGCCACACTTAGTGTGGACACCCTATTGACTTAGCTTGCTATAGCCCATAGTCACCCAACTCAAGAGATCTGCCAGTCTCAAGTTTGTCTCATAGCATGTATTACAAGCATGTTCTATTATGCCCAGTTGTATTCTTTTTTTTACTAAGTAGAATGTACCCAGTGTTGTAGTGGGCATTGTAGAGGAAACAGAAGAAGTATGATATATCATACTGTGAAGGTGAAATGTGAAATAACAGAGGAAAGAAAGATTTGAACTTCTGAGGATATTATTTTATTAAGAAAAGCACACCAAGTTGTATGACAAATCAGGATTAGGCCTCTTTAGTTTAGCACTGGACCCCAAATACAGGGGGAGACAGATTTTTATGCGTTAAAAGAAAACAATTGAAAGATTAGGTAATCTGATTTCTAATTGGAAGAAGGATTAAGGACTTTCCAAGATGGGATGGAGAGAGTGAACAGGTGCAGTTCCCTGAAATCGGAAAAGTGAAGTCCCATTCCCCACCGTCTGTATTCTATTAAAAGAACATGGAGGGGGCAGCTAGGTGGCGCAGTGGATAGAGCACTGGCCCTGGAGTCAGGAGGACCTGAGTTCAAATCTGGCCTCAGACACTTACCACTTACTAGCGGTGTGACCTTGGGCAAGTCACTTAACCCCAATTGCCCCTCCCCTCAAAAAAAGAACATGGAAACAATAACTCATTAGCCAGAGCAGGGCCAATTTTCAGATAAGACAATATGGGTTGTTCGAGATGTATAATGGTGAGAAAACTCCTTGCACCAACTTCAAATCTGATCAGGTTTCTGTCCAGCATAACCAAGGTCCTTACTTAAGGGTCTCTAAGCAACAAACAGAGGTCATTCAGCTTTCCAGCCACTCAGACCTAGGTTCAAAGAATGCAATAAAATTTTCTTCTGATTCTCATAATTGAATAAAGATTTTTTCACAAGACAGAAATTGAACTAGACCCATAATTGAATAGATTGAGAACTGAGTTAGCTCCAGAACTGAGTCACAAGATGGAGTCAGTGTGGTTCTTAACAGATCATCTCCAATCAATGCTGAAGCCATTGACCCTTTGCTTCAGGTTGAAGTCAAGTCCTCTCTAGACAAATAGCCACCTAAAGAAGAGGTTTTGAATGTCATTAGGCTCTTCTCCTGGGGCAAAGCATCTGTTTCTGATTGTATTCCAGCTGAGATTTACCAGGTGGGGAGGGGGTCCAATTCTTATACAAAAGCTGACTGAAATTTTCTGGATTATATGTCAAGAGGAGGTTCTCTCCCAGGAGTTCAAGGATGTCTCCATTGTCCATCTCTACATAGGCAAAGGAAATAGGTTGTCCCGTAACAATCACAGGGGTCTCTCTTACTCATTGTTGGCAAGATTCTTTCCAGAGGCTTCCTTAGTAGGTTGATCCTTCACCCGGAAGATAGTTATCTACTTGAGAACTGATGTAGCTTCAGAAAGGACCAGGAATGGTCACTATGATTTTTTCTGCCTGACAACTCCAGGAGAAATGCCAGGAGCTGAACAGAGGTCAGTATACAATGTTCATTTATCTGACCAAGGTCTTTGATATAGTCAGTCATGAGGACTTAAGGAAAAATATATCAAAATTTATTTGCCTGGAGAAGTTCATCAGCATTGTAGGTCAATTTCATGATGGCACGTTTGCCCAGGTTCTAGATAATGGACAATACTCTTGGGCTTTCCCACTCACCAGTGGAGTGAAACAAGGCTGTGTGCTTGCTGTCATGCTTTTCAGCATGATGTTTTCAGTCATGTTATCAAATGCCTTCAAAGAGCATGAAGACACCAGCAAAGTCAGCTACCATATGTATTCAACTTGAAAAACTACAAGCCAAGACAAAAGTGGAGGGAGTGTTGGTGTGTGATTTGTTTTTTGGTAACAGATGATTGTATACCTAATGGAACCTCTGAAGTTGAGATTCAACAGATTGATTCTCTGCTGCTTGTAATAATTTTTGCCAAGAAAACACAGGTGCTCTGCCAGTCACCACCACAACATCCATACACAGAACCATTGGTTAAAGCTAATGGAGGAGTTTTGAATGCTGTGGACAAGTTAATTTACTTTGGTGGTATACTTTAAAGGTATGTACACATTGATAATGAGGTTGACACATGCATTCCCAGAGTTAGCTCAGTGTTTGGGAGGCTCTGAAGGAAAGTGTGGGAGAGCAGAGGTATTAGTCTGACTACCAAACTGAAGGTCTACAGAGCCATTGTGCTGACTTCATTGCTGTATCCTTGTGAATCCCGGACAGTCTACCAGTGCCATGTCCAGAAACAGAATTATTTCCCTTCCAATTGTCTTAGGAAGATTCTGAAGATCACTTGGCAGGTATCAAACACTGAGGTCCTTTCTCAAAATAAACTGCCAAGCATTCAAACTCTACCGCAGACACTGCAACTCTAACAGTCTGGTGACATGGTTTGAATGCAAAATGAGTGCTTGCCTAAAAGACTATTTTATGGAGAACTCAAACAAGGCAAGTACTCACATGGAGATCAGAAGAAGCAATACAAGGACACTCTCAAGGTCTCTCTGCAGACTTTTAGAATTGATTGCATTACATGGGAGACACCGGCACAGGACTGCCCATCATGGTGTGCCCGCATCAAAAAAAGTGCTGTGTTCTGTGAGCAAAGTGGAATTGTAGTAGCTCAAAAGGAACGTGCATAAACTTAGAGAATGCACCCCAAATGTTCACATGGACTATTTCTGTCAGACCTGTGGTAGAGCCTTCAGAGCTCACATTAGTCTCATCAGACACAGTTGGACACACTCTAATTTGGCTCTAATATTGTGTTCTATTCCCTATACCCTTTAGCTGACTTGAATATCCAGCTGGAAAAGGGGCCGTTCCTTGAGAACCCTGACTCAATCTCTAATCATTATTAATCAGTTCATTATGATTCCATAGGAGTAGTGATTATAAGTTCTGTGTATTTGGCCCCAGACCTATGAGCTACAGATTGTAAATTCACTTACTTAATCATAAGAAGTTAACCAAAGGCTCTCCACCCTTGTTTTTCCTTGTTGTGGTGATCAAACTAACTGTGGTAGAGATGAGTCAACTGCACAGAAAATCCCTTAAATTTATTTCTGTACCTCTGGACCATTCTCTCTTGTCCAACATGAACAGGTGTCCATTTTATGACCACCTAGTCAGTGGGGATATTACTTGCTTTGCCCAACCTATAACCCTGCTGATATGTTGTTTGCTTATTTTAACCTATGCATCATATGTGAACCCATGGAATTATTCTGTATTTGGTATAACTCTTCTTGAATGTTTAGATATCTAACCCTATAAAAATAGGGCCCTGGAAGGACGGGCATCTCAGATGGTGAGGAAGATCTGAGGGCCGCTTCATTAGAGAGGACAAGACTGTTTAAAAAAGTGCTATTGGCTCAGAGCTTTGCTTCATTCTCTTATTGTAGGTTGGATAATTTTTTATTACCATATTATTGGCAGGCAACCTGATATGGGATAGTGATACACCCTAACCTCTTTTGGCCGGCCCCTGTAATGCCATGCATGAGCAGCTTTCCAGAAGAATGCCACTGTGAACAGTTTTTAAGGTTTTGATTACGCAGTATAGTGATCACTCTATTTATTCCATAACAAATCAAAGCAAAACTTTCATAAAAAATCAAGGTACAGCATTCACAATATTACAACTTATCACAGAAAATCACAATATAATATTCACAACATAGTATCAAAGTAAAATAGTCACTCTTAAGTTAATTCAATCAGTCACTTACTCAGTAAAGTCTTACTAAGTATCATACACAAAATCCTCCACCCCTAGGTCACTAGTAAACTATAATTCCATCATTACTCAGTACCCAGGGAGAGATCTTTTCATCTTGACTTGGGGCCAGTTCTCAGATTCCCTGGATCCCCTCCCACGGTCCCAGATTCTTCCTGGATTCACCAGATTGTCACCTGGGTTCAATGGCAGACAGCTCCCAGTTCCTTGTCCAGCTCTCTGGGCAGGTCCTGCTCCACACTGAAGTTCACAGGGTCTGGTCCATGTCAGCTCCTTCACAATTTCTGCTTCAGGGAATTCAAGGCTTAATCAAGCCACAAACAAACAAAGTCTCAGCATCCCAGTCATTCTTCAGTCACCTGGGTTCTGGGCTCCTGGACTCCTGTTCAGAAGATGCTCCACCACCACAAGTTCTCAGGAAATTCTGGCTCAGTTTTCCATTCTTCTGTAGCTGCTCTGCCACCAGATGCTGGTCCCAGGAAATTCTGCCTGTGCCTCTCTGGGGCTTTTCACGCCATTAGTTTCCTGTTTCAGTCAACCCCTTCCTGTTACGTCAGCAAAAGGAGCCAGGTTCATATCTTCTGTTTCCCCAAGAGAGGCTTGATCAGTTACTAAGTGCTAAGTACCTGCTACCTTTGCCAAGACAAAGGGATCTTCAAATTCAAATTACATTATCATTATGCCCTGCAAGTGACCCCCAAAAAGGAAGTGCACATGGGGTTGAATTTTCAATGACCGTTCCCCCACAGACTCCGCTGACTCTGGGAGGATGAACTCTCCTGCACTCAAATTCTCTGAACTGAGGTAAATCTCTTCAAATTGGTGAGTTGGTCTTGATTTACTGTAAATTTATTTATTTTTTTAAAAGACGGGTCCTGATTAGGCTAAGAGGGACCGTTTGAATTTGTGACTAATCTGTCTAAGTTTATGAGTGCTGGCATACCAAATTCTATTTTTTTTATAAAAAAATATAGCCATAATTTTAACTTTTTAAACATAGATTATTGTTTGTTTTCCCTGTTTTTCTTACTTTCATTTTGTTAATACTAGAGAGATTCAGAAGTGAAAATGTTAGTTCCTCATTTTCTTTTTCTTTTTTTTTTTTTTAAGCAATTGGGGTTAAGTAACTTGCTCAAGGTTACATGGCCAGTTATTTCTGGGTGTTGTGCTAAGTATCAGAGCTCGGATTTGATCCCAGGTCATCCCGACTCTGGGGCCAGTGTTCTTACTCACTGAGCCACCTGGCCACCCCTAGTTCCTCATTTTCAACCAGCTAGATAGCCACCTAGCTAATTTGAAAACTTCCTGTTGTCAGGGTTAAAATATATCTTTTGCCTTTAAATTCTTTTAACAAGGAGTAATTAAATAATTCTTTTCATTAGTAGAGAAATCTCTTAAATTGGTTGAGGGGGAGCTTTTAGGGCCTTAGGGGAGAGATTCCCCAACCTCACCAGTAAGCTGTCGAAGACTAATTCCACCCTAATTTTTTAAATTTGTAAAGTATTTTATCGTCCTATTTTTTTCAGTATGCATCCATGCAAAATGCAGAATGTTTAAAATCACAGAATCCAAGAGTTGGCAAAGAAATTCATATCATCCAGTCAAAACTACACCTCACCTCCATAGCATACCAAACAAGTTGCCATTTAGTATCAGCATAAAGTAATCCAAAGGAAGGTCATTCCACTTCCAACTACTCTCATTACTATAAGGTCTTCCTTGCCAATTCTTTTTTTTTTTTTAACATTTGTTTTTAAAACTTAGTTCCAGATTTTTTCCCTTCTTCCCTCCTCACCCACCCCCACTGGGAAGATAAGCAATTCAATATAGGTTGTACATGTGTAGTTACATGAAACATTTCCATAGTAGTTATGTTGTGAAAGATTTAACTGTATTTCCCTCCATCCTATCCCACCCCCCACTTATTCTATTTTCTCCTTTGATCCTGTCCCTTTTCAAAAGTGTTTGCTTCTAACTACCCTCTCCCCCAATCTGCCCTCCCTCCATCCTTCCTATCCCCTTCCCCCCTATTTTCCTGTAGGGTAAGATACCCAATTGAGTATGTATATTATTCCCTCCTGTAGCAGCAAGCACCCCAAGCGTCCTCAGGGTTTGCAGCTACCACAGGTTCTTGGATCTGCTTGTTAAAGGAAAGCAACTCAAAATGGGTTAACAGGCTTACTTTAATCAGTCAGACATATATCGTTTACCTTGTTCAGGAGAAAAGGTCAGCACCCTGAACCTCAAAGTATACAGGCATAATTATCAAGACAGAAACATCAAGTAGACAGATTTCCAAACTGTCCAACCATTACATCCATACCCAGTCAACATCTGGGTTTCCACATTCTGGGCCTTTCAAAGCCGGGGGACTCTCAACAATGGCTTCCCAGAATTCAGATCAAATCACAGAACACTTCTCAAAGTGAGTCCCAAAACAAAGCTACACATCAGGGCTTATATAGCCTTCTCCTGGCTCAGAGAATGTAACAACCTTATTGACCCACTGGCCAATCAAAAAGTATCTACTGAAAAACAAGCCTCCCACCCCAGGCTCCAGGTGCATGTTAGCCTAGGGGCAGGGAAGATCTTTAAATCTGCATTTCCATTACACCTCCTTAAGCCAAATTCAATGAGAGTAAGTTTGACCCATTCCTTTTCACCTTTCTGTTCTTCCCCTCTATTGAAACAGTTTTCTCTTGCCTTTTTTATGTGAGATAATTTACCTTAATCTATCTCTCCCCTTGTCCTTCTCCCAATAAATTCCTCTATCACCTTTTAATTTTATTTTTTAGATATCCCTTCATATTCAACTCTTCTTGCTCCCTCCATGAATACATGTATATACATATGCACACACACATATATATACACACATACACCCTCCTCTACATACATATGTATGCATACAAATATATATATATATATATATTTACATATACATATATATATTCCCATCAATTATCCTCATATTGAGAAAAGTCTTATGAGTTACAATTATCGTTTTTCCATGTAGGAATGTAAATAGTTCAACTTTAATAAGTTCCTTATGATTTCTTTTTCCTGTTTACTTTCTTATGCTTCTCTTGCTTCTTGTATTTGAAAGTTAAATTTTCTATTCAGCTCTGGTTTTTTCATCAAGAATGCTTGAAAATCCTTTATTTCATTGAATGACCATATTTTCCCCTGAAGCATTATACTCAGTTTTGCTGGGTAGGTGATTCTTGGTTTTAATACTAGCTCCTTTGACCTCTGGAATATCATATTCCAAGCCCTTTGATCCCTTAACGTAGAAGCTGCTAGATCTTGTGTTATCCTGATTGTCTTCCCACAATATTCAAATTGTTTCTTCCTGACAGCTTGTAATAATTTCTCCTGGACCTGGGAACTCTGGAATTTGGCTATAATATTCCTAGGAGTTTTCTTTTTGGGATCTTTTTCAAGAGGTGATTGGTGAATTCTTTCAATTTCATTTTTTGCCCTCTGGTTCTAGAATATCAGGGCAATTTTGCTTGATAATTTCTTTCTTTTTTTTATTTTGGAGGACAATTGGGGTTAAGTGACTTGCCCAAGGTCAGTTTGTGTGTGTGTGTGTGTGTGTGTGTGTGTGTGTGTGTGTGTTAAGTGTCTGAGGCCAGATTTGAACTTAGGTCCTCCTGATTCCAGGGCCAGTGCTCCGTTCACTGCACCACCTAACTGACCCTTGATAATTTCTTGAAAGATGGTGTCTAGGCTCTTTTTTTGATCATGGCTTTCAGATAGTCCAGTGATTTTTAAATTATCTCTCTTGGATCTGTTTTCCAGGTCAGTGGTTTTTCCAATGAGATATTTCACATTGCCTTCTATTTTTTCATTTTTTTGCATCTGTTTTATAGCATCTTGATTTCTCATAAAGTCATTAGCTTCCACTTGCTCTGATCTAATTTTGAAGGAAATTGAAGGAAAAAACTCTTCAGTGCATTTTTGAAATTTCTTTTCCATCCATCTGACAAATTTGGCTTTTTAAGGCATTCTTCTTCTCATTGGCTTTTTGGGCCTCTTTTGTCATTTGAGTTAGTCTATTTTTTTTTTTTTTGCTTTTTGGAGGGTAGTTGGGGTTAAGTGACTTGTCCAAGGTCACATGGCTAATTTTTGTGTTAAGTGTCTGAGGCCGGGTTTTAACTCAGGGACTCCTGATTCTGGGGCTGGTGCTCTATTCACTACGCCACCTAGCTTCCCCATTAGTCTATTTTTTAAGGTATTGTTTTCTTCAGTATTTTTTTGGGTCTCCTTTAGCCAGCTGTTGACTCACTTTTCACGGTTTTCTTGCATCATTCTCATTTCTCTTCCCAATTTTTCCTCCACTTTTCTTACTTGATTTTCAAAATCCTTCTTGAGCTCCTCCATAGCCTGTAACCAATTCATTTTTTCTTGGAAGCTTTTGATGCAAGAGTTCTGACTTTGCTGTCTTGCTCCCATTCCATGCTTTGATCCTTTTTGTCCCTAAAAAAGGAATGTATGGTCTGATTGCATTTCTTCTGCTTGCTCATCTTGCCAGTCAATTACTTGACTTTTGAGCTCTTTGTCACAGTAGAACTGTGCTTCCAGAATGGAGAGAGCTTTGTCCTAAATTGCTGGGGTTTTCACAGCTGCTGGAGCTCTTAGGAGGGTGCCTTCTTTACAGCCCCCACGTGCTCTGGCACACTGGCCACACATCCCAGGTCCACCACCCAAGACTGCAATACAGATCCAAGTAGGTTAAAGCAAAAGCGATTACCCTCTGAATGGTTTCTTGGTCCCCTTAAGATTTGCAGGGCAGGAGCTCTGGAGGCAGGAGATGCAGCCACCATGCCTCCATCCCTTCTTGCCCTGGGGGCAGGGGCTGGACTGAGCTCTTCCAACAGTGTTCTATGCTGACCTTTTACTTTGTCTTTGCCATTTTTCGGTTGAGAAGTCAGGAAACCATGACAGCTGCTGGTGATTCACTCTCCTGAACTCTGATCAATCCCACTGTTTTTTGACCTGAGAAGAAGACTTGTTTTAGTTTTACAAAGATGAGGAAAGGAAAAGGTTCATTTTGCTTTTATTTGTTTAGGACTGTCAGTTATTGACAAGAAGAGCTAAATTTTCAGGAAGCTTTAAAGAAAAGTAGTCATAAATTTTGCTGAATGTTCTCTTATAAAGGACCTTTAGGTCCTAGTTGACTGGTCTTAGGATCCTAAACATTAAGTCCAGAAATTAAGAATTGAAAAGTATTGGAGAATTTGCCAAAGCAAAGCCTTAAACATCTGAGTGTTAGTTGTAGGAAAGATGCCTATGTAGGCGAGGCTCAGGAGGGTTGGAAATTATCTCCCTCACTTTATTTTGACAGCCTGGGAAAAGGGTGGACTCTGTTCAGGGGCTGATATCCGAGGGAGGTAATCTCCAGTGCCT
Organism: Petaurus breviceps papuanus; assembly: GCF_028583685.1. NCBI lineage: Eukaryota > Metazoa > Chordata > Mammalia > Diprotodontia > Petauridae > Petaurus > Petaurus breviceps. The sequence goes on along the minus strand of NW_027187361.1, from coordinate 13,955,305 downwards.
TCAGTCGGGGAGCTTCTCAAGAAGGAAATAAGGCAGGTCCTTGGGAATCTAGTCCAATTCTCTCAAGGGAAGGTTCTCTGAGAAAGTGCCACTCCTGAGAGATGGGGTCAGGTATAAGAGGACAAATGCATTCTTATAGGATCCCCATTGAGTAGGATTTTGTCAGCCTGGGAAAAGTGTGGACTCCCTCCCTGTTGGTGGGATGACTAAAGATAAAGCTATTAAGCTGTACAAAGTTTGGTTTGAGAATACAAAGGGTTTGGGGAACTGTTATGGCCAAAGCATTGAACTTTTGATTACTTAGAAAGTTACAGAATTTAATTGAATAATCTCTCAAATCAATTTAGAATAAATGAATGATTGCTATTGGTACTTGCTTCATCACTCTCAATTTTTCTTCCTGTGATTATACTTTGGCAAAAAAGTGTAGAGGAATGGAACTCTAAACCAGCTCTTCTATTGGTTTAGGGACCTGTTCTAAATATGTAGTGCACTTTAAATGGGTGAGCCCAATTGTAAAAGTAAACTAAAGCAATTCGTGTTGTTACTAAATTATGTGTTTTATTGATACAGTTCTAAAAGCATTAACGTAATTAGGAAACAGAAGAATTATTTTAGGCTGATAGCAGGACTCTAGCTATAAGATGGTCATAAGTTCTTTTTTTTTTTAAACTATAAACTAAGAAAGCAGTTATTTATTCCATCTCTGTAATGTTATAGAATGTTATGGAACATGATGGACAATTAAGGCAAATAAGCAAACTATTCCTTTCATCCCAATTAACCATGTGGAAGTGTCGTGGTGTTCAAGAAGCCCTGTAAACAACCTTCTTCCATCAACCCACTCTGGATAGTCTATAGCTCAGCTGTGAGAGGTGCCTTTTCTAATCAGAGCATTTTTTTTCTGATAGTCACTATTATCATTCAAGAAACAGCCTGAGAATCAGGAAAATCAGATTTCTGCATATTTTAGTACCTTCATAGCTAAACTGACAAGATTTAGAGGAAACAAATAGTCATCTTAATCTGTGTGCTTAGTACAAAACTTAGGGTTTCAAAATGGTTTCTTAGGAACGTTCAAGAATTTCCTGTTTTGTTTTTACCATCTTATTAAAAGCAGGCAGTTGTCTCTTAAAGACAGATAGATCTCTTTTTGGCTAATTCCATACCTTTAACCATTATTCAGTCTCTATCCAAACAAAATAGTTGCCATTTCAATACTGGAGTCAGTCCCAGAGCATCAGAGGTGTGCTTCTAGGGGGAAAAATAACCCAAAAACCAAAACTAAACTTTATCTAATATTTAGCAGTATGGATTCAGAATTCAGGACAACCTAGCCCTCTTGACTCTTGTATCAATATTTGTAAGCAAACCATATTATAAGTGCATCCAACCACGCAACATTCTGATCATTTGAAGTATTTTCTCTTATGCTGTGTTTGATACTGCAAGGTGCCACATCAGCTGGGTGTCATCCATCACCTGAAAGCAAATAATAAAGGTTTATATGACCTTTTTGTAAATAAACTTAAGGGAACCTTTTCCCAAAAAGCTCATAAAATCAGTGGTCAGATAGTCATAAGTTCTATACTTAATAGAAGAGAAAGGTAAGATCTTGACTTCACAATCTTCTGGAAAAACACTTAGAAGTTCAGGTCTGATTTGAAGTGTCTGTTATATGTTCTCTGTGTGTCTATTTGAAACTAAGTTTAGCAATAATGGGTTCTTTATTTCAGATAGAAAGGGACCTTTTACAATTAGGAAAATCTTTAAGAGTGGGAAATATGTGTCTATTTTGTCTGTGCTCTTAGTGCTTTGTGCTAACCCACTTGCACAAAGTGGTGCTAACAAGTGTTTTATCTCTGCCTTTTCTTTCGGTGTGGTCAACCAAAAGAAATAGGCACAAAAATAAGTGAACTTTCAAAAAAGGATTAAAAGAGGACAAATCTCTCTTTTTCCTGTGTTTTCAACACTGGTCATGTTGGAGATTATGAGATGAAAGACAGATATAGAAATTAATTGAAAAATAAGATACAAAAAAAGATGGGAAGCCAAATTTATAAAAAAGGAATAATTATTTCGTTCATTTCTAAATTATAATTTGGAAGTCTTTGTAAAGTATTTTGATGAATTTATGTGGTACTAGAAAATTCTTTAGAATGAAAGAAACAACAGCAAAAACAACCATTCACAGATCAGTTATTTCATAAAAGAGACCTTTAAAATAACTGGGAATTGATTTAAAGTATGCATCTTAAGAACTATCTTAAGAGCCATGAGTTATATTCAGGAAAATTCAGTGAAACAAGAATTTGGGGAAGTGTTGAACTAAGAAAAGCTTAGGGAATAGTATAGGAGAATTTAGATTTAAAATCTTGTGAGCTTAAATAATTCCACAACTCAGAATTTAAAAAGAAACACATTTGCTATGCTTGAAGACATTTCAGTTAGTGGCTAGCAAATCTCTAAGTGTGAAGTTTTGGTGTATCCATCTGTGAAATTGATTTTAATTTTAGTGTAGAATAAAGACATACTTGAAAACTGTACTTAAAGTTGGGATGAGCTTGTTATGGGAAGGAATTTTTATTATTAGAAGACAGAATAAGGAAATTTTAGACCATCTTCAAAAAAGAGTAAGAGTGTATAGAATTGAAGTTCATTTACTTTTCTGCTTTTTACTGCTTTTAAGTAACCAACCTGAGGATTTAGGAATAGGAATCCCAGATTGAAGGTGATTCATTCCCAAAGTACTCCCCCCAAAAGACTACTTGTTTTGAAATCAGAAAGCAACTGAAGGTAGGTGAAGTTTAATGATTCTGCTGCTGTTTGTCTGTTGTTTAGGTAAATAAAAAACAGTAGAGCTTGTGTTGAAAACAATTGGTTAGTGAAAATAAGTTCAAATTGCATAATTAAGATTATGGTAAGTTAGGGGAAGATTCATTGAAGATAGAATTAAGCAAGAATATGTATTAAAAATACATATAGGAAGAAATTAAGTGCTTGCATGCCTAATAGAGTGTGCCACCAAGAAGGGCCTCCTGGGGATCTCTTAGTCTTATGAGCCTGGACACCAAGTCTGTGATTAGATCTCCAGAAACCTCTCATAAAAGCCGAAGGGGATTGAACAACATGACTCTTCAATAAAGGGACCCCCTGTTCCGCAAACCCTAAAAATAGAAGAAATAATTTAGTGTACATAAAAAGGGAAAGAGGGAAAGGGCAATGCTATTGGCAGCAGTGCCTGTGACGGGAGGAGCAAGGCACTGTCATTCTACTTGTAGAGAGTCGGGGCTAGTGGCAGAGCCCAGTGACCCTTTAACAGGAGAGAAGGCCCTTCACAGCCTTCCTGGTATTAGAGCTGGTTGTAGGCACACCAAGGCTGTTTTGAACAGCTCCCAATGATAGTGGCTTTGCATGTAAGGGTGGCCAGTCTGAAAGTCAGGAAAGACCATAAATGATCAAGGATGCTGAGATTAGAAAAGATCAAATGAAAATGAGCGTATGGTTAATAAAAGTATAAAATAAGTTTTGATAGGGAAAAGCAGAATTTGTGAATTATTTAAAAACTAAAATTAATAGACTTAACTTTGAATGATTTGAAAGGAAATAGAAAAAAATACTTCAAAAAAGTACAATCTCCATTAGATAGTTATCCAGTAGTGCAATTCCTGTCACATTTGTGTGCCATAGTTGGGTTTTGGTCACTGCCAAAATAGCTGGATGAATGCCTTTCCAGCGTATAAAAGGGAACTTTGAGAAGGAGACAGATTTCTTCTCTAAAGTCATCCTGCTCACTAAAATTTGTGACACCCTAAAATGAGGAACTAGTGCTGAGAAAGTTGTTTTTGAGTCTGTTTGCTTATGACGTGTAAAAACCTTGTGATTGTAACTAATTCTAATTGCCCAAAAGCTCTTAAAGAAATTGGGATTAACTATACATTTATAACCACTAAAGAACCAAGAAGACATTTATTAAGGGAAATAAACAAGTATAAGAAAGAAAGAATAGTATTGCATAAGGAAATTAGAAATGTTAAGGATAAGTTGAAGGGTGAAGAAAGTTGAAGTCTGTTTGCATTGACAGTGTAAATTCAGGATTTGAAAGTAAAGGTTTTGGAGTTTTGGAAAGGAGATTTCAGAGAGGGTCTTTATCCCACTGAAATAGAAAAGATGCAGGAACTCTTTTTTAAAGCGATGTCCCTTTGATAGTTTCTGTATGTCTTTCTTCCCCAATCAATGTGTCTACAAAATATGTTTCATAAAATACGTTAATTGATTGATAAAGGATTATCTCTCAGCTCTGATTTAAATAGTCATGCTAAAGGATTAGTAATTTAGAAAATTTAATGAAATTGATTTGGCTCTTTGGGTAATTTAAAGAAACAAAGAAGTAGTAATGGGTGGTTGGTAGTGTCACCATGAATTTTTTTCTTTTAATATGTCAACCAAAAAAAATGGAACTTTGTGCAAAACAAAGTTTAGTTATTTCCACTAGTCATAATAAATCAAAATGATTGAGTTGAAAAATATTGTAACGGTAGTAAATTAGAGAATCTAATCAGTCCTTGTATGTACAAAGAGAATAATAAATATTTACAGCTGTTTCCCAGGGTTGTTGGAAGAAACACATAGCTGTGAAATTGCCAGTGCTTGGCTTAAATAAAGGACAAGCATTGTAGTGTTCAGACCTTGTACAAATACAATTGAACAAAATATTATCCCATTTATAGATAGTTTTTCTAACTGGAATGGGATATTAACAAAATTGGAAAATTATGGACTAAACATTTTAAAATATTACTAAACACAGGCTTAAGCAACTTTCAAGATGTAGAAAAAACCCGGCATATGGTAGGTACTATGTAAATTACTATGATTTGCATGAAAGTTCCAGGGGTAATAAGATAAAGTACTTTCTATGAATTGATAAGTTTGAAAGGGATTAAAATAAATTATCACATGACTGATGATATTTTAAGTACATGAAGGCTAAGAGAAGCTGTTAAAGCAAGTTTCTTCCTCTTTTCAATGTTAAAACTGTTACATTATAAATATATTTATTATGTGATTATTAGAGTATTTCTTAAAAATAACTAAATAGCAACAATAATAATAACAACAATAATAGTGCTTATAAATGGCTGACTTACTGTTGGGAGAAAAGCATGGTAAAATTCTCTTAGGAGATCTTTGTCTGTGAGGCTCCTTAGGATGAGCCCTCTAACAAAAGTATTGTGAAACTGTGAAGTACTGCCCATTTGAGGAACTAGGGTCTTTCCCAACCAAAGCAGAAAACGGAAACCTTTTGAACAATAAGTGAGTGTCATTTGAGATCATCTGGAAACTCATATAATTATATCTTTTACTGCTATTATTTTGAGCCAACTATTCACTGTGTATGAATTTGTGGTGAAGTAGAAACAGCAGTACAATGCTAAACAGTCTTTTAGGTCTGAGTGACTGGGATAGCCACTCCTTTCCAGAACTTCTATCTCCAAGTATACTTTTTTAGTTCAAATCAGTGTGGCATACCAGGGATGATAGATTTACTTAAGCAAGAGGGGGCCACTCCAGATTCCATCCTAGTGGAAACCTGCATGACAGCCACTTGTCCAACTTACACGGTTTTTAATAAGCTTGCATTTCAAGTCACATCCACTAGTGGCCATTTGCTAGCTTTGAACCCCTCTTTGAGCACTTAAAGAAAAAGATTATTATTGTGCCCAACTTGACCAAAGTTGAACTATTCCCTAGTTTTAAAGCCACAGATCCTTCTCATACCATAGCTTTCAGCAAGGAAATTGATACTAATACTTCAATCTTTCGCCCACCAGTGTATGGCCTGAACCCCTAAATGGTCAGCCATTTGATAGACCCATTTTGCTAGTACTGGATCTTCAGTTGGTGTCAGAGTAGGGACAATATGTTGAGTAGCAATCTTTGTTAGTTGATCAGCATATGCATTGCACTCACATTCCGGCAAGGTGAGAGCCACATGAGCATCTACATGAAAAATTGACAAATTAATAACCGAAGAGATGTCCCATATATCTTCCCATAATTCTTTGCCCCAGACTTGTTTACTATGAGTTTCCCAATTTTGATTTTTCCATATGGGCATCCATGTAGTTAACCCATTAACCCACGAATCATTGAATATATGACATCCTCCCTGTTCTGTTTTAATGGCTTGATGTACTGCCATAAGTCCAGCATATTGACTACTTCCACTTGTCCCAGCACTTTCTTTAATCTGAGTCTCCCTGAAGGTGTGATGAACTTGGATACAATGGTTCAGGAAGATCTGTAAGGTCGGTTCTTACTTCTCTATTCTAACATCAAATCCCTTTTCACGATATATTTTGTATCGCAGTTGGAATACCATCAATTCTTCCAAAATCTACCTCTGCTCTCAATAGAGCAGTAAACAATTCTTTTCTTGTCAATCTGTTTTGACTTTGAATCTGCTGGCTATTTACTCTTCTCTCTCTCTTGAGGAAATTTATCTTTTTCCCATTCCCCTAAGTCACTTAGCTATGAAATCTTATCCAGCACCTTTGAAAGAGGGTTCCCTATTTCACTAATTAGTAGAGTCAGAAGTAGGTATTTACAAGTAGGAGGAGCCATCTTCACTATGATATTTCTATGAGAAACTGCTAAGGGGATATCATGATACAAATTTGCATCTCCAACCATGATAGTAGTCTTCATTACCTCCTCTTTTAACTTTCTCATACAATCTCTAAGAGAGTACTAAGATCTCTCTCCACTAGGCCACATAGATTCAATGCATTTTATTGCATCCATTGGCAGCTAAAGCCAACAGATCGGTCATATTATTACCTTCTAACATATGATAATCCCTAAAAGCCTGCTGTACAAAAGCAATCTGACTAACACCTATAAATTTCAAACAATCCATGCTATCTACCCATACTCCTTTGGCCCCTTCATCACTGATTCTCACCATCCAAGGCACTGACGATTCTCCCATCCTTTGAGTGAATTGGCTTAATATATCAGTAACCTCTTGCTCAGTGAAATCCTCAATTATCTCCCTGAACTCTGTTTGGCCCCCATGGTTCTCCTGCTTTCTTCTTAATGTGGGGTGAATTTCTGCCCTTGTAAAAGCCTCCTCATTTAAAATTGTTTCATTTTCCACCCATGCACTGTCCTGACAGTTGTTGTCATGGCCACCAGGCTCAGTTTGTTTTAGGGGGGCATGCACATTCCTCCTGTTAGTTTTTTGCTTTTTCTTCTGAGCCAAACCCACGACAGCAGCCTTCTCTTCCACTACCTGAGATCCTCCAGCTTGCTCTTCTGGAGAGCCCAAATGCTGTGCAACAGAAAGTTCCTCATACAAGTCAGTTCACTTCCATTCTATCTGAGTTTTCTTTTCCAACGTTTCCAAAATTTTCCCTGCTTTTACATATAAATCCAGCCTGTTCTACATATCCCTTCCAGTTCTCTCCCTGGTTTTATTGGTATTCCTTGCAAACATGTTTCTAAATCTGTATGTTCTCCCTTCTGTAGCCTCAGTTCCCAGTTTTCACAGAGTCCTATACTTTTAGCCCATTCCCTTGTTTGGGAGGAATAAGGTAAATCCTCCCATCCTAGGATATCCATTTCTTCCTCTAAAGTCCTTCTGCCTCCAAATAGAGGTCTGATATTTCACAATTCCACCCATCCTCATCTCCAAATGTAGTACCAATGCAATATTCACAGCACCAATGGTGACTGCAAATATGTTGATATGGTTCTCAAGCACAAAATATAACAGACTTCATATAGATTGTGTTTCCCCAATACTCAAATTGTGTCTTCCTGACTGCTTGGAATATTTTCTCCTTGATCTAGGAACTCTGGGATTTGACTATAATATTTCTAAGAATTTTCCTTTGGGCATCTTTTTAAAGAGGCAGTTGGTGAATTCTTTCACTTTCTTCTTTACCCTCTGTTTCTAGAATATCAGGGCAGTTTTCCTTGATAATGATGATGTCTAGGCTCTTTTTTTAATCATGGCTTTCAGACAGTCCAATATTTTATTGTATTGTGATAAATTGTAACATTGTTAATGCTATACCTTGATTTTCTGTGAATGTTTTGCTCTGATTTGTTATTGAATAGAGTGTTCACTATACTATGTAATCAGAACCTTGAAAGCTCTTCGTAGCAGCAGTTCTCTGGAAAGCTGCTTGTGTATGTCTTTACACTGCCAGAGGTGCCAGTGATTCAGTCCCCCAAATGTCTGCTCCGGCCAGGCTGGTCTGTGCCATTGTGGTCCCTGTGGGACTGCATTCTGCCCAGCCTGGTGAGATAGACCCTTCCTATTGGTTTGCCAAGCTGTCCTCAGCTGGAGACATATCAGTGTGGGTTCTGTAGATCTAAAACTTGTTTAGAATCATTTTTTACAGGTATTTGAGGTAATTGGGGATGAGCTCAAGTAAATTCCTGCTTTTACTCCACCATCTTGTCTCTGCCCCCATCCTGTTCATCAAAATTACTTGAGTTGTTTTCATAAACTCAAAAGATTTCCAGAACCTGTATGTAGGGCAAACAATGCTTCCACTCTGCTGCACTTGAACAAAATGCCCTATGGTCTTCCAATGTGTTCTTGGTTAGTGAGAGTCACCACAGATAATCACTGTTACATTTAGTATAGTATGAGTTATCATTTAATCAAATGAAACATAATCAGTATCAGTTGTGTCCAATTCCCTCTTTACGCCTTTGTGCCTCAGTGAGGGGACTGACCCCTACTGGTTTTGTGTCAATCATGAAGGACTGCCTTCCATGCATTCAGATTATAATGATCCAAAGAAAGACTGGAGTCTTTCTGTAGATTGAAATGCGGAAAGAAAAAACTGATTCCTTGGGGACCCCAATTCAAACTCTAATCAGTATTAGTCAGTTCATTATGATTCCACAGGCGCAGTGATTATAAGTTCTGGTATATTTGGCTCTGGATCTGTGAGCTACAGATTGTAAATTCACTTGTTTAATCATAGGAAATTAACCAGAGGCCCCCCGCAACTTGTTTCTCCTTGTCATAGTGACCAAGTCCAAATGTGCGCCAACTACATGGAAAGTCCTCCAAATTTATTTCTATACCTCTGGACCATTCTCTCTTGTCCAACATGAGCCGGTGTCCATCTTATGACCACCTACTTCTTGGAGACATTCCTTGCTTTGACAAACTTGTGACCCTGCTGATATACTGTTTCCTTATTTTAGCCTATGCATCACATGTCAACCAATGGAATCATTCTGTATTTGGCATAGCTATTCTTGAATGTTTGCATATAAAAACAGAGGCCTGGAAGCAGTGGGCATCTCAGATGGTGAGGAAAATCTGAGGTCCATTCCATTAGAGGGGACCAGGGACCCCTTAATAAAGTGCCATTGGCGCTCTGACTCAGTTTTCCTTATTGTAGGTTGGATAATTTTTTATCACCACAATTTGTTTAAAAGAGTTGCTCTCCATCATGGTTTGATACTTTTAAGGATTTCTCAGTAGTAATAGAGAGGTAATGTAGTTTACTTGTTTTAAATAGTCTTGAAAGATGGGTTTCAAAGTGGTATAGAAATTACGAAATATATTAAATTAAACATTTATAGGCTATTTCTCAATGGAACCTCTGCTCTTGGCTCTCTTTACTATATCCTTCAGGCTACCACTAGAATATGGAATAGCTAATATTTATAGAATGCTTCCAAGTTTTCAAAGCACTTTATTCACATTATCTCATTTGATCTTCACATCAACCATTTGAGGTTTCATCATTATCCTAATTTTACAGAGGAGGAAACTGAGGCTGAGAGAGGTTAAGTGACTTGCCCAGGGTCATACAGGTGGTAATTCTCTGAGGCAAGATTTGGACACTGGTTTTCTTGATTCCAAGTCTAGGTTTGTATGCACTACAACACTTCACTGATGCTTCAGTAAGTCAATAAAAATTTATTAGACACCTACTACATACCAGACTAAGCAATGATCATGCACACGCACACACACATACACACACACATCAGTCCCTGATCTCATGGAGCAGTCTCATGGGGGAGACCACATACAAACAATTATGTACAAACAAGCTAACTATAGGTTAAATCTATGTATAGGATCTTTCATAAAACCTTCCCAGACTAATTAGAGAAGTGATGGTTGCTTTCAACCCCTTTCTCTATAAACAAAAATATTCAGTAAATCAATCAATTGATTAACATTTAAGTGTCTACTATGTGCCAGGCACTCTGCTAAGCATTGGGGCTTCAAAAAGAAGCAAAAGACAATCCTTGTCCTCAAGGAGCTTACAATCTAATTGGAAAGACAGCATGCAGACAATTTTCTATAAAGCAAGTTACATGCAGGGTAATTAAGAAATAGTTAAAAGAGGGAAAGCGCTGAAATTAAGAAGTGTTAAGGAAGGTTTCCTAAAGAAAATGGGATTTTAGCTGGCACTTAAGGTAAGTCAGGGAGGTCAGCAGTTAAGAGGGGGAAGGAATTCTTTTCTTTAGTAATCTACTACACGCCCTTACCTTTTATTAAATTCCAGATCCATGTCCCACCCATGTAAGTATGGCATGTAAAAGCTTGCCACAAATGAAGATAGGTAATTTTTTCATCAGGGTTGCCTGAGAGCATGAAAAGGTTAAGCTACTAGTCACACAGCCAGTTTGTGTCAAAGGCAAAGCTTGAATTATATTGCTCAGACTCCAAAGTTTGTCCTTCTAGTAACTATTCCATGTTACCTCTATCTTTGATTTAAATCTACAAGGATATTTGTTACTTATTCATGCATTTATTTAGTGTGATAGTAATGGCAATTAAAGATTCCCCTGTATTGGCTTGGTTTTCAAATTGATTGTGTTAAAGCCCAGAGTTTGTTAATCCCACCTGTGGGATGGGCTTGTTGATGTGAAAAGAAAGTCCTGAACTGGGAGGAGCTGGTGACGTAGATTTGGAGAGACACTAGAGAGAGGCGGAAGCTTTTTTTGGAAGCAGCACCTCGTGGAGAGAGAGAGGCTAAAAGAATTGCTGGTGGCTGCTTTGAATTGCCCTGGACTTTTGAGACCTGCCCCCTGAGCTGCCAAGGACTGAGGAGACATGGCTGTTTTGCTGGTACTTTGTCTGTCTGTCTGTTTTGATGTTATTTTGCCAGATTTGTCCACTGGTGAAAGACTGTCCTTTTGTTGAAGAAGTCCTGGAACCTGGCTGTTCGCTAAGAAGGCCTGCGACTGTCCTGCAGACAGAGAGTGAATACTGTCCACTGGTGAGGGACAGTACTGTTGTTGCAGGGGTCTGGAGACTGTCCGGCAGACAGAGTGAATACTGTCCACTGGTGAGGGACAGTGCTGTTGTTGCAGGGGTCTGGGAGCCTTTCTGTTGGTTCAGAAGCCCTGAAGAAGGATTTTCTTGTTGTATGTTTACAGAAATCCTGGGAGAGGGCTTTGCTAATGTGTTCAGGGGTTCTAGGACTGTTCTACAGACAGAGGATAAATTCATGAAGGGACTGGCAATGTATCTTGTGGCTTTGCTAAGCCTTGTCTCCCCAGGAACTAAGATTGCTGAGAACTTGCCTCATGTCAAGATGAAGAAAAGACCTCCATTTGGGTATTAAGTGCTGTGTTTAAACTTGATGTAACTCTGGGGTAGATTCAATTGTGATCCAGGGGTGGGGAACTTTTGACCTTATTGTGCTCTGTGATTGACAAATGAAGGTACTTTACCTATGTTTGGAAACTAATCTCCATTTGAGAAGAGGGGTTTTGTGGTGGACTTAATTAAGGTATAGCCTAGGGATGGAGTAGTATTTAGAACAGGGACTTTGTAATTGATTGAATGATTGGAAGATCCTGGGGTGGGGTAGTCCTTGGAGATTATTTAATCACACTTAGTAAATGCTGTATTTTGAATGATGTCATGTTTTGATCTTCTCTGTTCTTGGTTTGTCACTGAATAAAATAGAGAGCACCTATGCTGGTATTTTGAACCTGGGAAGTTGCCTTTGCTTGGTATTATATTACAGAAAATCAATCAACAAATGTCTGTCTAGTACCTACAATGTTCCAAGCATTGTGCAGGATGCTGGGGATAAAGATAAAACAAGAAACTATCTCTGCTCTCAATGACCTTACCTTTTATCAAGGTAGAGAGAGTATATATGTATATAAGTACATACAAATCACAGAAATTTTTAGAAGAGAAAGCAGAAGAAGCTGGGGGTATGAGAAAAAACCTCTTATAGAAGGTAAATGATCCTATTAGCCTTTCATCCACTAAGTATTTGCCATAGTGGAATTTCACCTCTAATTTCTTTTACCTAACAGATTAACAAAAAATGGTTTTTAATTAAAGTTGTAACATATAGCTTTGTAATCCCCTTCAAGAGAAAATATATCCCATTTCAGAGATTGCTATAAAAAAAAGATAAAGATTTATATAAATCAGAAAAAAAATCAACATTTATTAATATTTTAGTTCACTGCCCTACAAAATTAGGGTATGTAGGGCACTGAATTTAGGACTAAGGAGATAAAAAATTATAAGGTATATTCCTTGCTTCAAGAAGTTTATACTCAAATTTAGATATGTATTACTATACTAATACTATGTTTATACAAGGTAGGATAAGCTTGGTGGCACACATGAAGTATGACAAGAGTTTAAGGGAAGAAATAATCAATGACACCTGGGGCAGCTGGAGAAGGCTTTATGATGAATATGATTCTAAAACTGGGATTTCCTTGAAGGCAAAGTAAGATTTTGATAAGTGTGTCTGTGTGTCTATGTTCATCTCTTTCTGTCTGTTTGTAGGGGAAGGGAGTAGGGGCA
>NW_027187361.1:13842224-13927470 GCF_028583685.1 Petaurus breviceps papuanus | reverse complement strand
CAGATCAAATCACAGAACACTTCTCAAAGTGAGCCCCCAAAACAAAGCTACACATCAGGGCTTATATAGCCTTCTCCTGGCTCAGAGAATGTAACAACCTTTTGGACCCACTGGCCAATCAAAAAGTATCTACTGAAAAACAAACCTCCCACCCCAGGCTCCAGGTGCACTTTAGCCTAGGGGCAGGGAAGATCTTTAAAATTTACATTCCCATTACAGTTGGTAATAGGGAGAGATAGAAAGATAAATATTATAATCCAAGGAAATTCAGAGCTCCTTGAACACAGAAGCAAAGCAATTGTGGGTGATGTCAAGGTCAAAGATATGGCTTATGTGTGACTGAGGCAGAAAGGAGGGCATTTCAGAGAACATCATCATGTATATAGAAATCTACTGGAATAAAGAAGGAAATAGGGTTGAGGATGAGTTAAGAGTAGGGAAGAAGGTTGTGAGCCTGACACTGAACTCACTGAGAAAGGATGGAGAATATACTGGGGGCAGTAACAACTGATAAGTAGGTGAATAATTAGTGAATAAAACAGGGATAGAAAACAATGTGAGGTATAAAATGGAGAATTTCGATTACATTAAATTAAATGGTTTTGTACAAGTAAAACAAATGTAGCCAAGATTAGAAGGAAAGCAGAAAATTGGGGAGAAAAGTTTTCCTTTTTAATGGGTTAAGAAACTTCACATTGAAAAAAGCAACATGATTAGGCCGTTTCCACTTGAGAACTAGGATATATGTGATTGACCTTCAAATGTTTCCATTGGGTAAAGGAATATCATCATAACTGTAATTATCTTTTTTTTTTTTGCTTTCTGAAGGGCAGTTAGGGTTAAGTGACTTGCCTAAAGTCACAGGGCTAGTAAGTGTGTCAAGTGTCTGAGGTCACGTTTGAACTCAGGTCCTTTTGACTCCAGGGCCGGTGCTCTATCCACTCTGCCACCTAGCCACCCCTAGTAGCTTCCCAGTATTTATGTCTACCTGAGGAAATGCCTGTCAGAAAGCTTATATGAAGGAATCCAGAGAAGAGAGCAATAGGATGTACAAGAATGTGACCTTATACGCTCATCTCTAATCTTTAAGCCAAGGGGACACTGTGACAAGAGAATTTCTGACCCAGGCTTCTCCCATCACTATGCTAAGAAAAATCACCACCTCTAACTTGAGCCTCCTAATGCTGTTTGCCTGCAGCAAGCGAGTCAGACACATCACTGATGGCTGCAAAATTAGCCTGGGGAGTAAACTTCAGTTCCACGTTGGCCCAGTTTATCCGCCCCTTCTGTTGTTTGCTGGCTGCCATGTAGACCCTTGTCTTCCCCTCCTCCTTCCTATCACATTCCTCTTGTAACCATCCTGCTTGTGCATCCAAGTATGAGCCTACTGAAGTGATGCTCTGGGATTACTGATTGGTGATTTCCCAGTACACCCTTGTAATGGGAATGTAAATATAAAGATCTTCCCTGCCCCTGGCCTAAAGTGCACCTGGAGCCTGGGGCGGGAGGCTTGTTTTTCAGTAGATACTTTTTGATTGGCCAGTGGGTCCAAAAGGTTATTACATTCTCTGACCCAGGAGAAGGCCATATAAGCCCTGATGTGAGGCTTTGTTTTGGAGCTCACTTTGAGAAGTGTTTTGTGATTTGATATGGATTCTGGGAAGCCGTTGTCCAGAGCCCCCTGACTTTGAAACCCAGATGTTGATTGGGTATGGATGTAATGGTTGGACAGTTTGAATCTGTCTACTCGATCTGTTTCTGTCTTGATAATTCTGTCTGTGTATTCTGAAGTTTGGGGTTCTGACCTCTTTCCCCTGAACTAGGTAAATGATACATGTTTGACTGATTAAAGTAAGCTTGTTAACCCATTTTGAGTTGCTTTCCTTTATCAAAGCAGATCTAAGAACCTGTATTGGCAGCAAACCCTGAGGACGCTTGGGGTGCTTGCTGCTACAACCCTGCACTCTGTGCACATAGTTACACATTCTCGGCTTTATTGACTCACTGACTGATCACAGTATGTAACCATTGGACTTGGATAATTTTCATCTCACTAAGGTTATTTATTGTATTAGAGATTCGTAGTATCCTAGGCCAGGAAGGAATAATAGAGATCATATAAGCCCAAAGGAGGTTAAAGCTGTTACAAGAAAGGCAGAGCTTGGGTAAGGCCTTGGTCACTCTAGACATGTAGGTCATGATGCCATTTTGTGAAAGGGCAGGATTATTTTATTCCTCTAAGGAAAAGGCAGCCATTCCTACACATCTGGACTCCTCATGCTGATAATTCACCTTAAGTATGTGATTTTTAGTGTGCTCCCAAATGATAAATTGATCCTCTTACCTTAGGGCAAGATAGTTGTCCCTGCCAGTCAATAGTACCCAGTTGTCTTTCTTGCCTCAGACGAATCCTTGTCTGTGACAAATTAGTGCCACCACAGGAAGGAGGAGGGCTCTCTAGGCTGGAATTTCTTTGGATCCAGTTTCAAGGAAAACATCCAATAATGGAGGACTGCTTTTGGACCTAGATCAACTGACCCTCCCTGGCCTTTCCTTACTTCTTTCCCAGGGTAGAATTGTACAGCCTTGAGGTTACTGCATACTCAGGGCTTTTTCAATTGGCAGGACTCTTCCCCTCTAGGATTATTCAGATAACTCCTTTCCAGAAAGGGGTTGGAAGATGAAGCCGTGGTACTATTGGGGAGCGCCTTTCTTTCTAGCTGCATGGGGGAGGTGCCAACTTGACAGTTTGTTTGCCTGCAAATCCAGAATATGTTTTTAGGAGCATTTCATTTCATGAATCATTGAAAATGTTTTAGAAGTAATTTTCCTTTAAAGGGATATTAGATATGAAATTATCTAAGTGACACTGGGCTTTTGTTTTTCCTTCTAGTGATTGTTGAATGATCATATGAACAAATTTCATTTTGATGAACATCACAAGAAACCCTGAAAATTCCAACCTTCACTGACAGCAGGAAAGTGGAATAATTTTTCTTTTGCGATCTCACCCAGAACTTAGCTTCAATTCTAGGGGATCATTTTGCCCAGGAAAAAGTAAGTTGTCGTCATGATTAACTCCGTGCCTGTGCTAAAAATAATGTTCAAAATGAAAGAGTCTAACTTGCTAAGGAGGGTTCTGCCCAAATTAAAAAAAATTAAGCATCATGTGCATTTGACTGAAAAAAAGAAAAAAAGACAACCCCTACTCCCCTCCCCACATTTCATTTTTTTCTGTATTTTATTCATTTTAATTAATCTTTGATGTATTTATTTTTACTTTTCAACATTCATTTCCAGAAGATTTTGAGTTATAAAATTTCTCCCTGTCTTTCCCCTACCCCACCCCAAGATCACGAGCCTACTGAATACCCATCCCCCAATCTGCTCTCTCTTATATCTTCCCCTATCCCCCCAGCTTTCTAGCAGGGCAAGATGGATCTCTATACCCCAGTGCTTGTATATCTTATTTCCCAACTGCATGTAAAAGAAACAATTTTTTTTTAACATTTGTTTTTAAAACTTTGAGCTCCAGATTCTTTCCCTTCCTTTCTCCTCACCCACCCCCACTGGGAAGACAAGCAATTCAACATAGGTTGTACATGTGTAGTTATGCAAAAAATTTCCATGGTAGTTATATTGTGAAAGACTAACTATATTTCTCTCCATCCTATCCTCGCCCCCTACTTATTCTGTTTTCTCCTTTGACCCTGTCCCTTTTCAAAAGTGTTTGCTTCAGGGGCAGCTAGGTGGTGAAGTGAGTAAAGCACCAGCCCTGGAGTCAGGAGGACCTGAGTTCAAATCCAGCCTCAGACACTTAACAAACACACACAAAACTAGCCATGTGACCTTGGGCAAGTCACTTAACACCAATTGCCCTCCAAAAAGCAAAAAAAAAAAGTGTTTGCTTCTAACTACCCTCTCACCCAATCTGCCCTCCCTTCTATCATCCCCCCTTTTGTCCCCTTCTCCCCTACTTTCCTGTAGGGTAAGATACTCAATTGACCCTCACCACATTTCTTGATTCACATTAGAATAGATTAATTAGAATAGATTAATATCCCTTCCCTTTACAACTGTCAATCACATGTTCCTGCACGATTTCCTCAATAAGCATTTTAATTGGAGTAGGTAAGAGGTAATAAAAGAAAAGTAGTAATTCATATGTACACCTGATTTGTATATTCCATTTTATCCCCAGATACATTCTGTGTCCCCCAAGACCGAAATGCTCATCCTGTCATTTCCATTTGTTTTCCTCACAGTGGCTGTCCAGCAGGGAGGGAGCTGGTTAACTCAAAAAACAATGTATTGTCTTTTAAACTTCCCATTGCCCCCTGAAAAGGATGCTACAATATAGTCATAACTAGTTTAGATGTAGGATAACTCGTCATAACTAGTTCAGAATGTGGAAACTTCAGTGACTCTATTGGTCACAGGTACTAAAAGGACAGCAAGATGAAGCCATAAACATCGTTCAGTGGAAATACACCAACTTTGTAGTCAGAGGAAGCTGGAAGCCCAAGAATGCTCACCTTCTCCTTGTAACTTCTCCTTGCTTCGCTCTGTCTAGGCTTGATATTCTGGCACTTAAAACAAGGTGATAATAAATGGTCACAGAAGCTAAGGCCCACAGTGTCCTGCCTGAATATCACAAATTTAACACTGACAACTGTAAGGGGAGAGGCTTGATTGCAGTGTCAATGTGTCCCTCTAAAGTCTCTCTTTACCTCTTAATCTCTTAATGATTGAAAGTCTATGCTTGGGCATTCCCTGCCATGCTGCCTGCAGTTCTTTTAATCCAAGTTTATGCCAAGGAGGCGTCACCTGTTGCCTTGTCCCTATTCAACTTGATCCAGTTTGAAAGTGAGGTCATTCCCTCTCCTTTTAATTTATACTTGTATATACAGCATAGCTCAGTATCAGATTTTTTTTTTTGCATCTGTTAATTGTTATTCGAATTCTGGATTTGCATTTTACTCACAATGAGACCTAAGACAAGTCACTTTAACTTCTCTGAGTCTCACCTTTGCCAACTGTAAACTGGCAACAATAATACCTGCCAACTTGTCTCAAAACATTTTTGCAAGCTCCAAATGAGTCACCATCACCATCTCAATCATTTATATTTTCTTTAATCCACCTCTTGCATCCAAGATAGTTTAAAGCAATCACTTTTAATTGTCCCTTTGATTTATATGTTTCACTATATTCTAAGCTTTAAGATTCCTAATACAATTTTTATCAGACCATGGTACCTTAAAAAAATTTTTACTCAGCTACTTATCCATGCTTCTTTTTTATGTATATCTAAACAATCTGTGTGTGTAATGTACATTCTGTAATCCATGAAGGTCTTTTTAGGCAGCTCTTTTTTCTTCTTCTTCCACCCATTCCCGTTTAGGTCTTAAAAATCTCATATTTAAGATAACAAAAGTAATTATTATTGTTATTATTTTTTTTGCCTTTTTTTGGAGGGCAGTTGTGGTTAAGTGACTTGCCCAAGGTCACACAGCTAGTTTTTGAGGCTGGATTTGAACTCAGGTGCTCCCGACTCCAGGGCTGGTGCTCTATTCACTGCACCACATAGCTGTGCCTGTTATTTTTATTTTTAAAGGAGGAAGGGCTCTTTTGAAGGGCTTCTTTACCATTGTAACCTTGGACGTGATTCAGACTCATAACAGTCCTTATATAACTTGCCATTAGAGGTCTGAACAGGTGGAATGTGCAAAGCAGGGAATTGGAAGGTTCTCTTTTTTCCCTCCCAACTTATCCAAATCCTGCTACTATTCATTTTGTCATAGGTTTTGCTTTTTAGAGCTAACATATTTAATAAAGTTGATTTTTGTTGGTAAAACTGGAAATAGTTATAAAATATCATGAAAAGGAATTCATTTTCATGCCTTGATGTATATGTATTTATAATCATAACTTGTTTATTTGCAGGATATACCTCACTTTGATGAAAAACTTAAATTTTCATTTAGAAGTAGGATAAACACAAAATTACTCTAGTAAATTTATAGAACAAGAGCCAAAACATTAAGAAAATATTCAAAAGAGAGGGAATGAAATAATTAGAGGGAGGATACTTTTGTGAAACATTTATAGTTAAAAAAAAAATGCTGCCAGGGCTTAAAAGCTTTTATCTTGTATCTTTCAGTATTACCGATACTATTTCTAAGATACTCCTTTAAAAATGTTCATGATTGTTGGGTTTTATTTGTTTCATACCATTACTGATTCTTGATATTCAAGCATTTTAGAAGTTAATGTATGTTTTTCTTTGTTGGCATCATTGACATTTCATTTGAAATGTACATTTCTTTAAATACTTAATTTTTAGCATAAATGCTGTGCATTTTGCTTGAGTATTTAGATTTAAAACACTTGCCTTATTTAGCCTCTTTTCCATTGCTTTGAATATATAATGTACCTTTTGTTTCTAGCATGTATATTTTTGGTATTGTATAATAAATTTATTTTAAGCTGAAAAAAAATTGTGGGAGCTAGGTGGTTCAGTGGAGAGAGCACTGACCCTGGAGTCAGGAGGACCTGAATTGAAATCTGACTTCAGACATTTGATACTTACTAGCTGTGTGACTCTGAGCAAGTCACTTAACTCCAATTGCCCTACCTTCCCCCCTCAAAAAAAAAAAGAATCTCAGATTTAGGTCAACTTCTCCTGAAAAATATTAGGATATTAGATACGATCTTTCTTTTCACTGAATCCTTTGAAATGTCCTTTCCCAGGGGGCAGAGCCAAGATGGTGGAGTAGAAGCAGGACTTCCCCGCCACTCTGGCTTCCACCTCCTCCAATACATGTAAAGAATGACTAAACAAATTTTAGAGCTACAGAACTCACAAAGTGACAGAGAGAAACAAAGGCAGGCTGACAGGAAGGCCAGCAGGAAGGGGCTATTATGCCAAGCTGGGAGCTGACCCTAGCCCTCCTTGTTAGCTGCAGTTCTGGTCCCAGGGGAGCCCCGACCAGCAGCGCCTGGAGCAGACTTCAGGAGAGTGAAGCACCAGCAGCTGTGGTGGTTTCCAGACTTCTCAGCCCATAAACAGCAAAGACAGGAACTCTGTTGGAACAGGGGTGGACAGAAGAGCATGGTCTGACCCCTGCCCCCAGAGAGAAGTGGCAGAGGTGTATTGGATGTACAGGCACCCCTTGTGTGGCTGCCCCAGGAGCCCCTGGCCTGAAGGTTGTAGGGGGACCAAGCAAACATTCAGACGGTAATCGCTCTTGCTTTAACCTGCTTGGATCTGGATCACAGTCTTAGGTGGTGGTCCTGGGGTGTGTGCCCAGGTGCCAGAGCCTGTGGGGGCTGCAGAGAGGGTGCCCCCCTAATTATTCCGGCAGCTGTGAAAACCCCATTGATTTGGGACAAAGCTCTCTCCATTCAGGAAGCAGAGTTGTGCCATGGCAAAGAGCTCAAAAGTCAAGTAATTGTCTGGCAATATGAGCAAGCAACGGAAGCACAAACAGACCATGGAATCCTTTTTGGGGGACAAAAAGGATCAAGGCCTGGAGCGGGAGGAAGACAGTGAAGTCAGAACTCCTGCATCAAAATCTCCAAGGAAGAACATGAACTGATTATAGGCCATGGAGGAGCTCAAGAAGAATTTTGAAAACCAAGTAAGAGAAGTGGAGGAAAAACTGGGAAGAGAAATGAGAATGATGCAAGAAAATCAAGAAAAGTGAGTCAACAGCCTGACTGAAGAAAATAACACCTTAAAAAGCAGACTAACTCAAATGGCAAAAGAGGCCCAAAAAACCAATGAGGAGAAGAATGCCTTAAAAAGCCCAATTTGCCAGATGGAAAATAAATTTCAAAAACTCACTGAAGAGAATAATTCCTTCAAAATTAGACTGTAGCAAATGGAAGCTAATGACTTTTTGAGAAATCAAGATACTATGAAACAGATCCAAACAAATGAAAGAATAGAAGGCAATGTGAAATATCTCACCGGAAAAACCACTGACCTGGAAAATAGATTCAGGAGAGAGAATTTAAAAATTATTGGACTACCTGAAAGCCATGATAAAAAAAAGACCCTAGACACCATCTTTCAAGAAATTATCAATCAAAATTGCACTGATATTCTAGAACCAGAGGGCAAATTAGAAACTGAGAGAATTCACCAATTGTCTCTTTAAAAAGACCCCAAAAAGAAAACTCCTAGGAGTATAACAGCCAAATTCCAGCATTCCCAGGTCAAGGAGAAAATACTGCCAGCAGTCAGGAAGAAACAATTTGACTATTGTGGAAACACAATCAGGATAACACAAGATCTAGCAGCTTCTACATTAAGGAATCAAAGGGCTTGGAATATGGTATTCCAGAGGTCAAAGGAGCTAGGATTAAAACCAAGAATCATCTACCCAGCAAAACTGAGTATAATGCTTCAGTGAAAAATATGGTTATTCAAAGAAATAGAGGGTTTTCAAGCATTCTTGATGAAAAAAACCAAACTGAACAGAAAATTTGACTTTCAAATACAAGAAGCAAGAGAAGCATAAGAAAGTAAACAGGGAAAAGAAATCATAAGGAACTTATTAAAGTTGAACTATTTACATTCCTACATGGAAAAACGATAATTGTAACTCATAAGACTTTTCTCAGTACGAGGACAGTTGAAGGGAATATATGTGTATATATATATATATATGTATGTATAGGAGGGTGTATGTGTGTATAAATACATATGTGAGTGTGGGCATATTTATGTACATGTATACATAGACAGAGGTAACAGGACGAGTTGAATATGAAGGGATGATATCTAAACAATAAAATTAAGAGGTGAAAGAGCAATATAATGAGAAGAGAAAGGGAGAGATAGAATAGGGTAAATTATTTCACATAAAAGAGGCAAGAGAAAACTGTTACAATGGAGGGGAAGGTCAGGAAGGTAAAAAGGAATGGAACAACCTTACTCTCAGTGAATTTGGCTTAAGGAGGGAACAACATACACACTCAGTTGGGTATTTTATCCTACAGAAAAATAGGGCAAAAGGGGATAAGAGGGAGTATGATAGAATGGAAGGCAGACTGGGTGAGAGGGTTAGAAGCAAGCACTTTTGAAAAGGGACAGGGTTAAAGGAGAAAATAGAGTGAGGGGCAGGATAGGATGGAGGGAAATATAGTTAGTCTTTCACAATATACCTACTATGGAAATGTTTTGTGTAACTACACATGTACAACCTATATTGAATTGCTTATCTTCTCAGTGGGGGGCAGGTGAGGAGGGAAGAAGGAAAAAAATCTGGAACTCAAAGTTTTAAAAACAAATGTGTATAATTTTTTTTTTACATGCAACTGGGAAATAAGATGTACAGGCACCAGGGTGTGGAAATCCATCTTGCCTTACTAGAAAGTTTGGGGGAGGGAATGGGGGAGGATATAAGAGAGAACAGATTGGGGAAAGGGGTATTCAGTGGGCTAGCTATTTTGGGGTGGGGAGTAGGAGAAAGATGGGGAGAAAAATTTGTAACTCAAAATCTTATGGAAATGAATGTTGAAAACTAAAAATAAATAAATAAATTGAAAACAAAAAAAGAAATGTCCTTTCCCCCTTTTTAGGGTGGACAATGGATTATAACTGACTTTGCTCCTTGTTTCTGTCATGCTTCTAAGGAATAAGTGCTTCTCAGCTTTCTGTTCTTTTCACTTTAGTAAGCAGGTCCTCCTTATTCGTAAAAATTGCATCTAAAATAGCTACTTCCCTTTTCATTTCCTTTTGAAGGGAAATCACAAATTTATCAGCTTTTCTGCTCTTAGCAAAAGGATTTATAGATAACTGAAGCTTCCTTTTACTACAGTATCAGGCTTTGAAACTAGATTTGTGACCTGCTTTTCACATTCCTTATCTAATCACTTCTTCAGTCTAGTTGTATTATAGAATATTCTTATAATAACATTATGTCTGTTTGTACCTCCATTGACTCTCCCCCACATGCTTTTTTTTTTTTTTAAAGCAATCGGGGTTAAGTAACTTGCTCAAGGTTACACGGCCAGTTATTTCTGGGTGTGGTGCTGAGTATCCAAGGCTGGGATTTGATTCAGGTCATCTCGACACTGGAGCCGGTGCTCTTACTCGCTGACCCACCTGGCCGCCCCTAAGCAATTGGGGTTAAGTGACTTGCTCAAGGTTACACGGCCAGGTGTTTCTGGGTGGGTGCTGAGTGTCTGAGCCCGGGATTCAATCTCCAGGTCTTCTCAACACTGGAGCCGGTGCTCTTACTCACTGTGCTACCTGGCCGCCCCACCCCCACATGCTTTTAATCCATGTTTCTTCCCTGGATTTCCTCACATTTGGTATATATTCTTAATGTATAATGATATTCCATCCCACTCCTTTTAACTTTTTCTTTGAATAAAACTGTTACACTCTCACAAAATCTCAGTGATGCCTTTAAGGTCAACTTTCATTGGATTATAATCTTGATTTCCCTTTTTTTGTACCTGTATATTGTGTAATTGTGCATAGCAATCGGAAGCTATGGGTTATATTACTAGATCTCTTCTTAAATGTAGTCTTCTGTGAATGACTGTTTTCTGGATTTCTTACGTTTTCCCCTTTGTTATAAGTGATACTGTCTGCGGTACCAGATTTACTAGATTTATGTGCTTAACCTACTTTTTTTAGTTTAAAAATCTCAATTATATGCTTAAGACTCTAGGCAAATGGTCTTTTACTGGCCTTTTCACTTAGAGACAAGCATGGTAGTGGATCCCTCCTACCCTGTTTAGGTTTCAACTCACATGGCTAAAGACCATCTTCTGTCTCCTCTTACTGTCTGCCTTCTCTCGCCAATCATTCACCTGAAAGGAAGGGACTTAAACCCAAAGTGTCCTATTTCCCTTTTAAACTACTCCCTCAGGGTATCAAATGACATTTGTATGTTTGATTCCTTTAGATATAGAATTAATCCTCACTTTCATGCTGATTTATTTTAAGCCATGATCAGAGTCTGCCCTTGAACACCTTTGCAGAGTAAGAGATTGCAGCTCTGAGAGCTTTGTACTTTATAGCATAGGCTACAGCCTCACATCCTGACTTGATGGTCAACAAGACCATTAAGGCTAACCTGAGCCAGAGAAGTGATTCCTCATAGACTTGGGTAATCACTTCCCTAATGTCTAAAGGGTCTTAAATGTCCATTATTATGGTAATCATATAGTATAGCTCACTAGGAGAGTATGGCAGCAGATTCCTGAGTCTAAGCATTTCCCCTGCACCAAAACTCCATGATGGGAGTGGGGAATGAGGAGGAAGTATAGGGGTCCATACCATCTAAGATCTAGGCAAGTAGGTAAAGGTGGGGAGGAGGGGTCTGTGAGGACTCTGGCCTCATTTCTCACTGGGAGAGAAAGGAAGGAGAACAGACTCCTAGCTCCGCAGTGACATCAGATTTTACATGGAATTATAGGCTCTTTTTCAGGGTTGGAGTGAACCAAACAAAGACCAGCAAAAGACCATTTGCCTGGAGTCTCAAGCATCTAATCACGGCCTTTAAACTGAAGAGGGAGATTAAGCACAATAATGCAGTAAATCTCGTACCTTAGACAGTATCACTTGTAGCAAAGGGAAAAACATGCATTCATAACTTTCCACTTTTCTCTCTTAGTTACTCTGGGCAATGTATTTGTACTGTTGGACCCTGTGCGAGTGCCATTCACCAATGGGCTCTTTGAAGCCATCCAGCAAAGAGGGATTTTTTCTGAGTCTTTCTTGAAGTCAGTGAGCTTGTTATTGTGAACTACTTCTTGGAAATATGCTATGTTCCACTCATGTGCTGAACACATTCCTGTCCTCTTACTAAATTTCTGCCTCAGAAGTTCCCTCCATCCTTCTAGTGTTGAAAGTGATCAAGGTCAAGTTTCTCTGGTTCTACTTCGGAAAATCCAGGTTCTTATATCACTAGTTCATTCCATATACTTTGGTACAAGCTTCATGAAAAGCAAAAATACTTAGATATTGAATCCTACGTGTTGCCATTATTTTGTTAGTATCTTGAAGAAACTGGAATGATTTTGTCCAATTAAAAATGATGCTCCATTGACGCATATTGGATCTGGGTGCACCAAAGCCAGCATGGCCATTATTTTGTTTATACTAGAATTATTTTCAGGAAATTTCAAAGTCACAAGGTCATAGTCAGAGCTTGTGGGGACCAGAGTGAACACTTTTTTGGTCCCACTTCTTTTTTTTTAAATTGGGCCTGTGTCCAATAGCTTCTACACCACCAAAATTGCATGAATCTATATGTGACTATCTTGACTGCAGTTGTAGCAGAAGGTGGTTCTGACTTTCTAGTGTTCTGCCAATGACAGGGTTTGTGTCCCAGTCTGTCATTACTTTGTGCCAATGTTTTTAGAAAGAGACCATTACTATATATGGTATTATACTTCAGAATTTTCGGGCTTCTTCATTAGGCTCTGCATTCTTAGGGTGATTGTGTTTTTAGTGTTGTCTTGTATTTTTAGATCATGTTCTGGGGTGTTTCTGAAACATTTGTAGATGGAACTTCAATAATAAGAATCCTTCTGACCATCATTGGGTCTATTTTCCAAGTATGGCACTGAGTCTATCAATTTTTCCAAATTGATACATAGATTCCATGTAAGGTATCAGCTTTGCAATTGTGTCCTTGTTAATTCTCTTTATCAGGCTCTTGCACATTTTATTCAACCTGATCTCACTGCACTTCCCAGGTCTCCTTTCTCCTAACAATTGCGATAGTTTTGATTTCAAATGAATGATAAACTTAGTTGATTTCTCCTCTCTGTGCTAAAATGCTGAAATATAGAATATGCTCTAATATGCTTTTCGTGTTTCTGCAAACAAGTTATGAACATGTTATATCTAGTTTATCATTCATTAAGCCCTTCCCCAAAGTCTCTAAGTATTTTTATTAATGGTCCCTCTTCTGTATCAGAAGTCTTCCAACTCCATAATGCCCCTGAAACCTATGTCATTCAATTCCATTTGGCCAATTCTACTTTTTAGGGAGTTGTTTTATTTTTCCAAGATGTTGACTCTTTTCTTCGTGATTCTCTTGCATCATTGTCATTTTTCCCTCAATTTTTCTTCTATGTCTCTTACTTGATTTTAAAACTACTTTTTCAATTCTTCCATTAGTTCTTTCTTGGCTTGAGACCAATTCCCACTCTTCTTTGGGGCTTTGACATTGTTGTCCTCTTCTGAGTTTTTGTCTGGATCTTCCCTGTGACCCTAATAACTTTCTATAGTAAGATTCTTTTTTTTCCCCTCTCATCTTTTCCAGTCTTTCCGCTTGCTGTTAAATTTGAGTTCTGTTCCTGTAATAGAAGGGATATTGTCCCAAGTTTCTTGTGCCATGGTTGTAGGCTTTAACTGTTTGCCTGGGGTGGCCTTGGTGTTACTCTGAGGCCCACGGGAGACCTTTGTGTCTCATGCTGCCCTGAAGGGGTGAAGTGAGGGGGGGGTGGCACTGTTGAAGATTGTGGGGGTTTGGCAGCTTACGTGGTGCTGTGCCAAAGCACATGGTGGGGGTTCCCTGTGCTGCTATTTGTCCATGTTCTGAGGCACCATGGTGGGGTCGCAGTGCTAGTGTCTGTCCCTTTGCCTGACTATGCTGAGGTATGTGGGGGTCCTGGCCCTGGCGTCTGCCTCTTGTGCCACACTGGGTCTTAGGAGATCCTTCTGGCTTCCTAAGGCAGGGCCTGCTGCTGACTTGCTGGAATGTTTCCTGTCCTGGACTGCTCTCCCCTCTTACCTGAGTGAAACAGACCTTTCCTGCCAAACTTCCAAGTTCCTTGATTGTTTTACCCCATTTTTTGATGGTTCTGCCTTTCCGGAATTCGTTTTGGGACACTATTTTATAGTTGTTTGGAGGTGAATATGAGATAGCTAAGGAAATTTCCTGCCTGTTCCACCATCTTGGTTCTTGGAAGTCCCAGGAGGTGACTTCCCATTTATAATATTAGGTGTTGCTTGTATCCTTCTCTGTCCCAATCAGAATGATGGGAGGGGTTGATTTTCTTACAGGTACTAATGTGTTCACCTACTGCATTGGCTTAGAGAAGGCTCTTTCTCTTCACTCTTGACATCTCTTTCAAAACTGCCCTCTGATTCTGAACATTCTGATTTCATTAAAGACATATCTCCGCAATACTGGGAACAGCTTTTTTTTTAATCTAAAGTGATCAGTCATACAAAATACCATTTGCTATATCGAGGAAGGTGTAACGGGTGAATAGGACACATTAGCTTTATGTTTTATTCCTAAAATCATCCTCAGCTCCATTTTGTAGGTCTTGTTAGCAAGATAATAGATCTCCCTTAGTTGTGCCTAGGTACTCAAGGTTTACTAATATGAAAGATCTCCCTTAATTATGCACGGGCAGTAAGATATGTAGAAATAATTTATATTTTTAAATTAAGGTGATTTATGAGACAACTTAGCTCAGACAACTTAAGGCTGAACTTCTGAACCTACAAATCTCTTAACTCAGAGACAAACAAAGGTACTTAGGTAGTAATAAAAAATACAGACCAAAATCAACTACAAATGGAATTAATTATAAAAATAGTATTAACTAAAGTATAATAAATTTGAATTTTTTAGCACTATATATAGTAAAGGCTAGCCATGATGATGATGATGATGATACACTTTTTCCACTTTGAAAGCAGATTTCATTCTCTCTAATAATTGGAGAGTAGAAATGCCTTCAAGTCCCATCATTTTTTTCTCATGCTGCTATTAAGTATCAGAGGCAGTATTAAATTCAGGCTCATCATCTCTCTTCATCCAATGTTTTTTCTAGTATACCATATTGCATAAATGACAAGTATTATTATTATTGTCCCCAAAGAGGTAGTTTTTGGGTCTAATAATTTGATTTTATTTCTTTCAGATGATTTGCCGGAAGATTAAGATGATGAATATTTTCATTTTTAGTCTTGTGGTTTCTTGTATATGTTTGATTATATCTGAGATGAGTGCAACAGGAATCTGTATCTTTTGCATAAGAGAAGAAGGCACTGTAAATTTCACGAAAGATAGTGGGAACTTTCTTCAGCTTCCAGAGATAGACTGCAAAAAGAATCCTCCATTTTTGGTTGTGATGGTGACTTCATCTCACAATCAGATTAAAGAACGGATGGCTATCCGTGAGACCTGGGGAAGAGAAAGAAATGTAAAAGGTAAACGTATAATAACATATTTTCTGCTAGGAATCTCAAATTCAAAGGATGATGACATAGTGACACAAGAAAGCCAGAAATACGGAGATATTATCCAGAAAGACTTTTTAGATGTATATTTCAATTTGACCCTTAAAACAATGATGGGGATAGAATGGATTCACCATTTTTGTCCTCATTCTGACTTTGTGATGAAGACTGATTCTGACATGTTTGTAAATGTCTACTATCTAACCGATCTCCTTATAAGGAAAAACAGAACGACTAGGTTTTTTACTGGCTTTTTAAAGATGAATGA
Organism: Petaurus breviceps papuanus; assembly: GCF_028583685.1. NCBI lineage: Eukaryota > Metazoa > Chordata > Mammalia > Diprotodontia > Petauridae > Petaurus > Petaurus breviceps. The sequence continues at coordinate 13,911,970 of NW_027187361.1, read as the reverse complement.
TTTTCCAGTTAGAAATATATTTAGTAAGTGGTATGTAAGTAAATATGAATACCCATGGAAAAAATATCCACCTTTTTGTTCTGGAACGGGTTATGTTTTTTCTAGTGACATTGCAAGTGAGATTTATAATGTTTCAGAAAAAGTCCCTTTTATTAAACTGGAGGATGTTTTTATGGGACTCTGCCTTTCAGAACTAAAAATTGATCTAGAAGAACTACATTCAGAACAGACATTTTTCCCAGAAGGACTTAGGTTTTCTACCTGTCGCTTTAAGAAAATTGTGACCTGTCATTTTGTCAAGCCAGCAAAGCTGCTGAAATATTGGAAAGCTTTGGAGAAGTCCTTAGATGAAAAATGTCCAGCTGTTTGAAATGATAATAATGATATTAGACACTCTGCAGTGACATTTTGGAAGGAAAAGCACAGTTTTGAATGGTATTGTTGAGAATTCCAACCTATCAGTATTAGGGAAGGAGAGGAGATCCATGTTCCTCAGTGTTCTGAACACAAGACAAAATTAAAAAACCCAAATTGTAATCCTGAAATGATTTATACATTCCAATTCTGAGCCCCTTCAAAATGAAAATAACCAAGTAACAGTTTATTGGCACCTATGATCATTCTCTCTATCTCCAATCTACCCTGAAATCCCTTGATGTTTATATTATATCTGATTAACAAAGACATCACCAATACAGATGTCCCCAAGTCCCTGGCTTCATTAAGACCTGGCTTGATAAACATGTAAGCCTAATGTTCTCTGCTTAGTATTCAGTACTTTATTGAGATGAATCATTATATCTCAGCTCAGCTCTAGACAACATTCGATTCTAAATTGGAGTCAGCACTTAGTTGGACCTTATATTCAAAACCCCAAATGATAAAACGCTTTGTATATAGAGCATTCAGATGTACTGCTGACTCTTATTAGAGCTTGAGTTTGTCTCTGAACAATTCTGCTATTGAAAGTCGATTCTATGTGTCATTGATTGTTCATTTAGCATAGAAGAACCACTGTTGGAAATACATGTGTTCAGGTATTCATCTCTCCCTACGTCCAGCTATGTGAACCAGCTTAATGGTGGAGCATCCCTCTAAGTAACAGTGTCTGAATCCCCATTGTTACATTCATCTGTTTGCTAAAAGCCTCCACCACCTGTCTGGGTGATGAAACTAATTTTAGTGGGTCTTGACTTGTGAATTTTAGTGAAAGTCTTGATTTGTGTTTCGGTCATTCAAGTATGGGACAGATAGTTTTTTCTACACAGTAAAAGGGATACTAAGCATATTAGTTAATTAATGCTTATATTAACAGAATGATTAGACAGAATTTAGGAATTTAACTAAAAAGTACTGATATATTCATTTGGGAGGCTAATATTATGACACCAGAATATAAAGCAATTGTGCAATAATTTCACCTTAGCTTATCCACTGCCATGAGCTACTGCTCCCCTGGGGTCACTGGAGCTCCTTTTGCAAAGCTTCTCAAGACCTTTGGGAAACTTACAAAACTCTAGTCCTGGACATAGTCATCATGGGATAGCCCTTCATCTAAGATGAGGAAGAAATAAACACAAAAGATTATGTTATCAGAAGTATTTCTTTTTGAGGGTGGAAGGCAAGGCAATTGAGGTTAAGTGACTTGCCCAAGGTCACACAGTAAGTGTTAAGTGTCTGAGGCCAAATTTGAGCTCAGGTCCTCCTGATTCCAGTGTCAGTGCTCTATTCACTGTGCCAACTAGCTGCCCTTTTTATTTGGAGGGGGGAAGGCAAGGAAATTGGGGTTAAGTGACTTGCCCAAGAGAACTGTTTCAATAGGTAAAGCTGAGGAAAGTCTATGAGGGATAACTTCCTATGAGGGACAACTTGCATAAATATATAAACATGATAAAGGAATAATTCAACTTGGCTGGAATATACCATTAAATAGATGAAATCCGAGAAGAGTTCACTTTGGACGAAGGTGGTAGAATAACTTCTTACTATGTCACAGATTTGAATATATATGATTCTATTCATTTTTGAATTGTGTCTATAATTGAGCCAGCTCTATATTTCACTGAGTGTGAAATAGGGTATGAATACACCATCAATCATCATTAGTAGAATATGCATTCTCAGTGGTAGGGATGTGTTTTCACTGATTCATCCATGTTTTTGGATGGACTTCTGCCCCCCCTCCACCATCACCCCCTCAAAGTCCCCAGAAATACTAGTTCCTGCTTCATATCTAGTCTTTTGGAGCCCTTAGAGGACACAACCACCAGCTCAGGCTTACGCTTGTCAGAGAATAGGCCCCAAACAAGACTTACCATCTCCTATTTCTTGATTAAAATGGCTATATCACCTCCTGGCTTTTCTAAGCTTTCATAGGCCCCTGGGTGACATTTCTGGCTTCTGCTTGTGCTTACCACAAGGCCGAACCTTGGGATAAAGTACCTCCCACTTGTACCTATGCTCGTAGGACACAGCAATGCTACCTACCAGGAGCATTGACCTGCCAGTCAATTAAGTTCTGTGCCTAGACCTTAAAGCATCTCCTTGAACATTCTTCTTTTTTTTTTTTTTTTGCTTTTTGGAGGCCAATTGGGGTTAAGTGACTTGCCCAAGGTCACACGGCTAGTTTTTTTGTGTGTGTGTTAAGTGTCTGAGGCTGGATTTCAACAAAGGTTCTCCTGACTCCAGGGCTGGTACTCTATTCACTATGCCACCTAGCTGCCCCTCCTTGAACATTCTTAATCACATGCCTTCATTTAGCAAATATCTCTTTACTTACTGATACTTGACCTGGACTCATTTCCCAATAGTTAGTTCCCTCCTATCCCCTCTTAGTCACCCCATTCTACTGATATTATATCCCCAAGTGCTAAAGAATAAACTTCCCTTCCTAACTCTTACTGTCTGCTTCCTCTTCCAAACCCCACTGGATATTCTGGATATTCCTGCCCCCTTTCCATAGTTTACTCTGTAACTCCATAAATGACAAACTCCCTTTCATGTTAAACATCTTTCTCTTTTACTCCCTCCATCTGCTAGCAGCCATTCAGACCTAATTTCTTCCAGATAATACTGAATCTATGGAAAGGCATTCAGTACTGGAAGTGCTTTCTCTCCCCACTGCCAATGCCTGTAAGGTTGATAGTGCTGATCACTCTTGCCTCCCAGATACTCTCTCCTCTTTTGGATCTCAAGACCATACTCCTGATTTTCCCCTTGCTGTCTGACTGTTCCTTTTGGGTTTCTTTTGCTGAATCTCCATTTGAGTCGTTCACACCATGCATATACTCTAAAGCTCTTTCCTAGGACCCCATTTCTTTTCTGTTATTTTTCACTTGATTATCTCATCAGCTTTCATAGGTTCAATTATCATCTCTATGCATGCTATTCTTAGATTGGCATATAAATTCCTAGTCTCTGTCTTTAGTTCCTGTCCCACATTTTTAGCCACCTAGTAGACTTTTCAAATTGAATGTCCCATAAACACTTCAAACTCAGCAATATGTCCAACACATAATTCGTTATCTTATGGTTATCACCCTAGTTTGGGCACTCAAAACTACTGCAATAGCCTCCTAATTTGTTTCATTACTTCAAGTCTCTCTCCACTTTAATTTATTCTCAGCCCAGATGCCAAATTGAATTTCCTAAATCATATTTTAACCCTCGGCCCCACCCCCATACCATTCAGTAAACACCAGTGGATCCTTCTTCCTTCCAGGATAAAATATTAAGTCTTCTGAACTCTAAAACTCTTCACAACCTGGCCTTTTTCTATCTTTCTAATCTTTGCACATATAACCTAATTTCATGGACTCTAAGGTTTAGCCATAATGGTTTAGTGTTGTTCCTTGCTCATTACTGTTCCCATCTCCTTACACTGACTGTCCTCCATGCCTAAAATAATCTTCCTACTTACCTCTTTCTTTAGAATCTTTGCTGTCAGGGAGGCCAGGTAGCACAGCATGTAAGAGCACCAGCTCCAGTGTCGGGATGACCTGGGGATCGAATCCTGGGCTCAGACACTTAGCACCATACCCATAAATAACTGGCTGTGTAACCTTGAGCAAGTTACTTAACCCCGATTGCGTTAAAAAAAAAATCTTTGCTGTCCTTCAAGACTCAACTTGAGTGTGATCTTTTGCAAGATCCTTTCCTACTCATGTTTAAAACCTTCCCCTCTAAGTTCACCCTTTATTTTATTATTTTTTTACGTTGTATATACTTTTTTTTGCACTTAATAGTATTTTTTCCCAATTACATGTAAAGAGTTTTCAGCATTCATTTTTGTAAGATTTTCACTTCCAAATTTTTCTCCTCCCCCACCCCGAGACAGCAAGCAATCTGATATAGGTTATACATGTGCAATCATATTAAATATATTCCCACATTAGTCACATCATGAAAGAAGAATCAGAACAAAAGGGAAAAACCATGAGAAAGAAACAAAACAAAAACAAAAACCAAAGTGAAAATAGTGTAATTTGATCTGTATCCAGACACCATTGATCTTTTTCTGGGTATGGTTAGAATTTTCCATCATAGGTCTTTTGGAAATAACTTGGATTATTGTATTGCTGAGAAGAGCTAAGTCTATCATAGTTGGTCATTGCATAATGTTGTTACTGTGTACCGTGTTCTGCTCACTTCACTCAGCATCAGTTCATGTAAGTCCAGGTTTTTCTGAAATTCACCTGCTCATCATTCTTATAGCACAATAGTATTCCATTACATTCATATACCACAACTTGTTCAGCCATTCCCCAATTGATGGGCATCCCCTCAATTTCCAATTCTTTGCCTATTTTGTGTATACTTTTAAAGGTACATGTTGTCTTCCCCATTAGAATGTAAGCTCCTTGAGGGCAGAGACTGCTTTCGCTTCTTGTTTGTAATCCCAGTGTTTAACACAGTGCCTTGTACATAGTATGTTCTTAATAAATGTTTATGGATTGATTATTTCTTCTGCTGTTTATTAGTGCTCATAAATGGGGTAGCAAACCAGAATGTGATTGCTCTGTATAGCTATTGGAGTAAAGTAGAGTAAGCTGGTCTGTAGAGATATTAAATTCAAGGCAATAACACCAGCAATGAGAAATGTGTGTATTCATTAGCCACCTGAGCTAATTCGTCACAAAGACTATGTAAGAAGAGATGCACCTCACTTTACAGAACACATATGTTCTTTAAAAGTTTTCTACAAATCAAATTACTGTTTTCTTTTGGTTTTTACATAATTGGAGGTGGAGAAAACATTTCATATTGTAATGGAAGAGATCTAGGGGATTGTAGTTTAATTCTTTATGGGGTGAGATTGAAACTCACCCAAAGTCACATTGATAGTAGGAAAGCCAGGATTAGAATACAAGTTTCCTGAATATAAATGAATAAAAACTAACCCATATAACCGATGGATAGGACATATTAAATATTGTGCCTCTAGTAGAAGGAATATTTAAAATAATATATTTAGGAGAAAAATAATCATTTTCATATATTCAAAATAAGTCACAACATATGACCACTTTAGATAATTCATAAACACATTTAAATTAAAACCCATTCTCTAATAAATGAGTGGTCAAAGCACAAAAGAAGAAATTTATTCTTTTTTATTTTTTTTTGCCAATTTATTTATTTTTAATTTTTACCATTCACTTCCATAAGTTTTAAATTTTCTCTCCCTCCCACCCCAAGATGACATGCAATCTTACCTGGGCTCTATACATACATTCCTATTAAACACATTTATTTTTGCACAGAAGAATAATAAATGAATGGGAGAAACTATGAAAAAAAAAGCAAAACAAACAAAAGAAAAAAGAAAATAGTCTGCTTTGCTCTGTACTCAGAGCGCATCGGTCTTTCTCTGGATGTGGATGGCATTTTCCTCATGAGTTCTTTGGAACTGTTTTAGGCTCTTGCTAGGTCTATCAAGATCAGTCATCGTGGCTGCTTCTATGAGCAGAGTTCTGGTTCTGCTCACTTCACTCAGCAGCACTTTATGGAGGTCTTTCCAGGATTTTCTGAAGTTCGCCTGTTGATCACTGCTTTTTCAATACTCTGGGTGCATGTGTACCGTTTACAGCATTGTTCAATAACATGAATAGCGCCATCATCACTCTTATAGTCAGTCATGCACAGTGTCCCTGCGCACAAACACCAGAATCAGAGGACACGCAGGAAATCTCCCTTCCTAGGCAGCCATTATTAACTCAGAGGGGTGTTTATATACCCGCACTGGGGACTGCTACTTCTGCTCCACGATTGTATGTTGCAGCAGTCTTCAAAGCTCCTGTTAGAAAGGCCGGGTCGGGAGCAGAGGGAGGGGGCGGGAGGGGCTCGTCCTGGCGGCTCCGGTGGTGCTGAAATCGCAGCTGCTGCGGCTACTCTGGCTACTCCCAGTGCAGCTTCTGCTTCTAACGCTAAGGCCGCTGCTTCCCGGGAGTGGGCTGGGCAGGGGGAAGAGGATCAGGGAGGAGATAAAACAGAAGACATTTATTCTTCAAAGAAGAAAAATCCGGCCTCAGACACTCGACACACTTACTAGCCGTATGACTTTGGGCAAGTCACTTAACCGCAATTGCCCTCCAAAAAAAAAAAAGAAATACAAACACTACCTGAAAAAGTTAAAATTTTTGAATAATCAGGCAAATGCAGATTAAAACAACCTTTACATATTGTCTTACGGTCAAAGTGGTTAAGAGTGGAAAAATCGTTGTTGGATGGATGACAAACATGCTGTTGGAATTTCAGTCATTCTGGAAAACATTTGGGAATTATGTAAGGAAAGCTACTAAATGGTTCAAATCTCTTGACTGGTTTTTGGGATTATATCCCAAGAAGGTTATTGATTATAAGGAAAGACATGTTAAAGAAAAAAAAAACCCAGAAAACTTTTTTTTTTAAAAACAATTGGGTTTAAGTAACTTGCTCAACGTTACACGGCCAGGTGTTTTTGGGTGGGTGCTAAGTGTCTGAGCCCGGATTCAATCCCCAGGTCATACCGACACTGGGGCTGGTGCTCTTACTTGCTGTGCTACCTGGCCCCCGAGAAAACTTCTTAATATCATTATTTGTATCTGACCCTACCTCAGAATAAAAATAGAGATGGGAAATGCTTTCCTGGGAGTCCACAGATTGCTGAGGTTATGGGGTGGGGGAATAGAGAGAAAAGGAGAAGAGGGATGATATTTGGTTCTCTAAGAATTCATAGAAGAAAGAGGAAGCTGAGACTCAGATGTGGAAGTTCGCAGAAACAAGCGGCTGGTTACTCCTACCCAGTGCATACCCACAGCAATTCCTCTTTCCCTCATTAATTTCTGTTCATTCCTTCCCCACTGCTTTAGTATTATATAAAATTTATTAGCATCTGCTGACCTTCCTTGTGTGTTGTTTGTGCTATAAAATTGGAACTTGTCTGAAGAAATGCACCATCCAGATTTATCAACCAATTCAGACTGTCATAGCTATCTACTGACACCTTCTTCTCCCTCAAATTCTTCTGCCTTTCTCCTTCAGTTTAGTGCCGATGTCAGTCTTCCTCAGTAGGTGCCTTCACTTCCTCTCTTCTCACTAACTTATAAACCATAAGCGGTCCAGTTTCAGACCTCATCATTCAACTGAAACAGCTCTTTCTAAAATTACTGCAGATCTTTTCACATAAATCTAAGGGACTTTTCTCAGTCCTCATCCTTCTTGATCTCTCTGTAGGTTCTAACACTGCTGCTTTCCACTTCCTGGAAGCTCTCTATGCTTTACATTCTCGTGACACTTTTCTCTCCTTCTTTTTGGCCAGTTTTCAGGCACTTTGGCCAAATCTTCATTTAGCTCACATTCAGTAACTGAGAGTGTTCCCCAAGGCTCTGTACTGACTCCTCTTCTCCCTCTGGACCAGGGTTTGTTGACCTGGACCTGTGGTAAACTTGGAAGATCAACATCAGAGGGTCCATGAACTTGGATGAGAAAAAAAAAAAAAACATATTTATTCTACTATAGTTACCTTCCTTTCAAATCTTAGATATTTTATTTTAGGCATTTAAAAATATTCTGAGAAGGAATCGATAGGCTACACCAACTTAAAAAGTGATTCACAATACAGAAAGAACCGTTTGATTCCAAGACCTCTAAATCCAACCCTAATATATAGAAGTGATCTTTGATCCCATGGGAGCTGATGAGATCATTTATTGTGATAGTCTAGTAGACTCTAGACTATCTAAATGATCTCATCAGCTCTGACCCAGGGCAAGAGTTCTTTTTTTTTTTTTTAATGCTTTATTAACTTCTGATTTACATCATTCATTTCCGCCAGATTTTGAGTTACAAATTTTCTTCCCATTTTTCCCCTACCCACCGCCCCAAAATAGCAGTCCCACAGGATATCCCCTCCTCCAATCTGCTCTCTCCCATATTTTCTCCCATACCCCTTTAGACTTTTCCAGTGGACCTCTATGCCTCAGTGCCTGTATATCTTATTTCCCAATTACATGTAAGATGGTATTAATAATATTATATTGTAGCAGCAAGCACCCCAGCATCCCCAGGGTGTCTGCCAACACAGGTTCTTAGATCAGCTTTGTTAAAGGAAAGCAACTCAAAATGGGTTAACAAGCTTACTTTAATCAGTCAAATATGTATCCTTTACCTAGTTCAGGGGAAAAAGGTCAGCACCCCGAACTTCAAAGTATACAGACAGAATTTTCAAGACAAAAACAGATCAAGTAGACAGATTTCCAAACTGTCCAACCATTACATCCATACCAAACAACATCTGGGTTTCAAAGCTGGGGGGCTCTGGACAACGGCTTTCCAGAGTTTCATCTGATCAAATCACAGAACAGTTCTCAAAGTGAGCTCCAAAACAAAGCTACACATCAGGGCTTATATAGCCTTCTCCTGGCTCAGAGAATGTAACAACCTTATTGACTCACTGGCCAATCAAGAAGTATCTACTGAAAAACAAGCCTCCCACCCCAGGCTCCAGGTGCACTTTAGCCTAGGGGCGGAGAAGATCTTCAAAATTTACATTCCCATTACATATACACACACACACACACACACATATATATTTGAATATTTGATTTTAAAACTTTCAGTTCCAGATCCATTCCCTTCCTTCCTTGTCACCCACCCTTACTGGGAAGAGAAGCAGTTCAGTATAGGTTGTACATATGTGGCTAATGCAAAACAATAACATAGTAGATATATTGTAAAAGTGACTATATTTCCCTCCCTCCTATCCCACCTCCCACTTGTTCTATTCTCTACTTTGATCCCATCCCTTTTCAAAAGTGGGTGCTTCCAACTTCCCTCCCCCCCAGCCTGCCCTCCTTTCCATCATCCCCCCTCTCATTCCCTTCCCCCACTACTCTCCTGGAGGGTGACATACCCTATTTAGTGTGTATTTCACTCCCTCCTCAAGCCAGATTCAATGGGAATAAGGTTGACCCATTGCCTTTTGCCTTCCTATTCTTCCCCTCCATTGTAACCCTTTTCCCTTGCCTCTTCTGTATGAGATAGCTTACCCCAGTCTGTCTCTCCCTATCTCCTCTCATTATATCCCTCTCACCTCTTAATTTCACCTTTTAAGTATCATCCCTTCCTGTTAAATTGGTCCTGTGCCCTCTATCTATGTATACCTGTAAACATATATACATACACTCACATATGTATTCATATGCCCATATACCCTCATATATAGACATATGTATATATTTCTGTTCCCTTCAACTACTGAGAAAAGTTTCATAAGTTACAATTATTGTTTTTCCATGTAGGAATGTGAATAGTTCAACTTTGATAAGTTCCTTATGATTTCCTTTCCCTGTTTACCTTCTCATGCTTCTCTTGTTTCTTGTATCTGAATGTCAAATTTTCTGTTCAACTCTGGTTTTTTCAGCAAGAATGCTTGAAAGTCCTCTATTCCACTGAATGACCTTATTTTCCCTTGAAACATGATACTCAGTTTTGCTGGGTAGGTGACTATTGGTTTTAATCCCATCCAGAATATCACATTCCAAGCCCTTTGATCCCTCAGTGTAGAAGCTGCCAGATCCTCGGTTATCCTGATTGTGTTTCCACAATATTAAAATTGTTTCTTCTTGGCTGCTTGTAAAATTCTCTCCTTAATCTGGGAATTCCGGAACCTGGCTATAATATTCCTAGGAGTTTTCTTTTTGGGATCTTTTTCAGGAGGTGATGGGTGGACTCTTTCAACCTCTATTTTGCCCTCTGGTACTAAAATATCAGGGCAATTTTCTTTGAGAACTTCCTGGAGAATGATTTCTAGGTTCTTACTTTGGTCATGGCTTTCAGGTAGTCCAATAATTTTTAAATTATCTCTCCTGGATCTATTTTCTAGGTCAGTGGTTTTTCCCATGAGATATTTCACATTGCCTTCTATTCTTTCATTTGTTTGGATCTGTTTAACAGCATCTTGATTTCTCATAAAGTCATTAGCTTCCATTTGCTCCAATCTAATTCTGAAGCAATGATTCTCCTCAGTGAGCTTTTGAGATTCTTTTTCCATCTGGCAAATTTGACTTTTCAAGGCATTCTTCTCCTCATTGACTTTTTGAGCCTCTTTTGCCAATTGAGTTAGTCTATTTTTTAAGGTATGATTTTCCTCAGTCAGGCTGTTGACTCTCATTTCATAATTTTCTTGCATTGTTCTCATTTCTCTTCCCAATTTTTCCTCTACTTCTCTTATCTGCTTCTTAAGGTCCTCTATGGCCTGTAACCAGCTTGTATTTTCCTTTGAAGCTTTTGATGCAGGAGTTCTGACTTCACTGTCTTCCTCCTGTTCCATGCTTTGCTCCTTCTTGTCCCCAAAATAGGAATGTAATGTTGGAATCTTCTGTCTGCTTTGTTTCCTCTGCCTGCTCATTTTGCCACTCAATTACTTGACTTTGGGGCTTTTTGCCACAGTAGGACTCTGCCACCAGACAGGGGAGTTTTCGTCCCAAAAGCTGGGGTTTTCTCAGCTGCTGGAGGTATTAAATGGGTCCCCTCTCTGAGGTCTCACACACTCTGGCAAGCTGCACACACACCACAGGACCTCCACCCTAGACTGCAATCCAGATCCAAGCAGGTTAAAGCAAGAGCGATTACCCCTCAGACTGGTGCTTGGTCCCCCTACACTCTGCAGGCCAGGAGCTGAAGCTGTCACGTGATGCTGGCTGGCTCTGCTGGGGTCTCAGGGGCTTCTCGCCCTGGGGATAAAAGCCACGCACTCCCACTTACTGGTCCCAAAGTCCAGAATGCACTGGCCTCTCACCTTGTCCTTCGCATCTATGTGTTGATAAATCTGGAAACAGCCACAGCTGCTGCTGATCTGGAGTCCCTCTGGCTGGTGGCTGGTCAGGCCTGCCCTGGGTCTAAAGCCTCGGCGTGGGACTGGGCTCCCAGAGTGCTGTGCTGGATTCCTGCCGGCCTGCTGGGCTGTCCTCAGTGGGAGGTAAGCTTCTCTGTGTCATTTTGTGGGTTCTGCAGCTCCAAAGCTTGTTTAGAGTCCCCTTTTTACATGGATTGGGGAGGGTGGAAGCCGGAGCCGCGGGAAGGTCGTGCTTCTACTCCGCCATCTTGGCTCCGCCCCCCAGGGCAAGAGTTCTTAACATTTTGGTGTCATGAATTCCTTTTTTAGTTCGGTAAAGCTTATGGACCCCTCTTAAAATAATGTTTTTAAATGTCCAAAATATAATATGGTAACAAAAGAAGCTAATTATTTTGAAACAAAGATGTAATTCCCCCACCCCCACTCAAGTTCATCTATATATTTAGCCCTCGTATCTATTCTGACTTCTACCAGGTTAGCCTTTTGGACATCTTGATGTGGATGATTCAGTATGTCCCAACAGAGCTCTGTATCTTTCTCCCCAAACTCTCCTCTCTTCCTGACTTTTTTTATTACTAGTCACGCAGATTCACAACCCCTGTCATCCTTGACTCTTCACTGTCCCTTACCCACCTGTCCAATCTGTTTTTTCTTTTCTACCTTTATGACATCTCTCCTCTCCACTTACATAAGCTACCACCCTGATGTATTCTATTGACATATTCTATTGTAATAGAATTTTCATTGATTTCCTTGTCTCCAGTCTTTCTATTCCATTCAAAGTGCTTTTCCTAAAGTATTGGTATGACCATGTCACCTCCCCTCCTCCCACATACACACTAAAATCCAGTGGCTCTCTGGATCAAACATAAAATCCTCTGTTTGTTATTTAAAACCTTTCCCAAGCTGGCCTCTTCCCACCTATCCAGTTTTCTTAGACTTTACTGCCCTCCATGTACTCTGTAGGTCAGAGATAGAGGTATACTTGCTGTTCTCTGACTCATCTATTGAATCTGTGCCTTTTAACTGGTCCTGTCCCATTCCTGGAATGTTTTTCCTCTTCATCTCCACTTCTTGGATTCCTTAAGGACTCAGTTCAAATCCTGCTTTTTGCAGTAAGGCTTTCCCAGTTCACAAGCCCCCTCCCCTAACCTCCCTAACTGCTAGCAGCTTGCCTCTGAGTACCTTTCACTTATTCTGTACTTATCTTGTAGGTATGTAGTTGTAGCTATTTTAATGCTATCTTCCTCAGTAGAACATGAGTTTCTTTCAAACCACAGACCATATTTTTGTCTTCTTTTGTATCTCTAGCATTTTCACTGTACCTGGTACATAGTAAGCACTTCTTAAATGTTTGTTGACTTGACTCTATTTTCTTCCATTTGACTCAGAAGGAAACCTTAGTCCCTAGTCAGTCCCTCACCTTTTAGGTAAGAAACCAAACTCTCCTGAGTGTCAGTCTTCTATGATTCTTTCACTGCTTGATTGGGGATCAGTACATTTTCAAGGTGTTCCTTTCTATACAGGGAACTACCACAATTTACCCATGTTTCCCTATGCCATAAGCCCCTTAGAGAGCCAGACAAATTTCCTTATACCAAAGGATACTTGATATTTCTCCAAATGGATTCCTGAAATTTGTAAGCACCATCCAGATGGGGTTTCTAACTCATTCCTTGATAGAAGTAACAGGTTAACTTAAAGAAAATGTGCTTGGTAAAGCCCTTAAAGAGTCATGAAGCACCTCTTGCCCAAAGAGCAGACATTTGGGGCTAATTATCTGTGATTTTTAAGCTATCAGCAAACTTTCTCCTGTAGTCCATAAAGAGCTCAGATAAGCTGTCTAGACTCATGCCATCAATAAACCAAGCACTTGAGATTTCATGAAAAGAAAAGGAAAAAAAATAACTTTTCCCAGTCATTATAATGTTTATAACTGTTTGGGGCTAATACTGAGGTTAATAATTAGGAACTAACCAATAATATTCTACTGTAAAACAAGAAACTTAACTGTTTTTTTCTTTTTAATTATTTAAAGAAGTGGACATTAAGCTCACTTTAGAGATCAACAATTTGTGGTCAGAACCCACTGACTTAACTAGAAATTTAAGAGGAAGGTGGCCTGGTGAGATACCAGGAAAAGAAAGCTCTACCACATAAAGGACCCTTTATGCCACTGGGTCTTCTTTAGTCAGGGTCAGGGAGAACTGGCTTTCCTTGTAAAAAAAAAATTACTGAGGCCTTCATGAAGTGCTCCATTTTATCCCAATAAAGGAAAAAGGGAAAATGTTTATGTGACTAAATTTTAAAAGGGTACCACAATCACAAAAACATTATTGACATCCATGCAATATTAAGTACAAAAAAAGATTAAGAGAAGTGGGAATGAGATAACCAGCAATGTACTTCTCAGAGATACTTTCCCCCCTTTAATGATGATAAATTATGCTCCACTCCACACACATAAAATAGTAATAATTGCACCTACCTTCCAGGGTTCTTGTAAGAATTAAATGCCATAAAATTTGTAAAGTGTTTAGTACAGTGCTTAGTACATAGTAGGTGCTTAATAAATCCATGTTTCCTTCCTTCCACAACGTATTCCACTACATTTTTGCATCATAATTTGTTCAGTCACTCCCCAATTAATGGCTTCTCCTTTAGTTTTCTATTTTTTTCCATTACAATGAGAGCTATTTTAAAATATTTGTGAGTCCATATGCATATATACACACTACATATAGATGCATATACAGAAGAACTTTTTCTTCACTCTGTTTGGTGCTATGAGTCTAGTAGTCAATAAACACTTATTAAGTGCCTACTGTGTGCCAGGCATTGTGCTAAGCACAGGGGATATAAAGGCAAAAGACAGTCCCTTCCAGCACGAAGTTCACAATCTAATGAGGAAGACAAGAAATCAGCTGTGTACAAGTCTGGGGCAGCTAGGTGGCGCCATAGTGCATAGAGCGCTTTCTAGAGTGACTGGATGAATGCACAGCTTTACTTGTGGAAATGAATGTTGAAAACTAAAAATAAATAAATTCCGGAAAAAAACAAACAAAAAAGCAAAGTGTATATTTACAAAGTGCTCCCACACCCTCTCCAACATTTTCATGTTTTTGTCAACTTTGTTAGTATGATGGGTACAAGGTTGCTTCAATGTGCATTTCTCTTATGAGTTATTTGGAGCATTTTTCATATGGTTATTGATAGCTTAGATTTCTTTTTTTTTTTGAGATCCAATTGCAATATCTTTTGACCATTTATCAATTAGGGAATGGCTTTTAGTCTTATGAATTTAAATCAGTTTTTTGGAAACGATCTTGGAAACAAAACTTTTATCGCTGAAACTTACTGCAAAGATTTTTCCTAGTTCATTGTTTCCCTTTTAATATTCGCTGCATTTGTGAAGGAAAAAAAAACCCTTTTAAATTTTGTGTAATCAAAATTATCGATTTTACCTTCTGTAATCCACTCAGTTCCTTGTTTGGTCACAACTCTTTCCCTATCCATCTTCCTTATCATTCTAATTTGTTCATGATAATAATCTTTTGGATTTAGGTCAGATATCTATTTAGTTTATTTTGGCACATGATATGAGTTATTGGTCTAAGTCTAATTTTAGTCAGTCTTCTGTCTAGTTTTTCTATTAGTTGTTGTCAAAGCACGTTCTTATACCAGTAGCTGGAGTCTTTGTTTCATTGAACTCTAGTCTAATACTTTTGTTTACTTCTGTATATTGTATACCCTAATCTATTCCAATAATCATCCTTTCTATTTTTTAACCAGTATGAAATTATTATTATTTTTTGTTTTGCATCTAGTACTGGTAGTTCTCTTTCTTTCCCACTTTTAAAACATTCTATCCCTTCAGACTCTTGGCTTTTTGTTACTTCAGATGACTTTTGTTAAATCCCTTCTGATTTTTATTGGCATTGCACTGTATTCAGTAAATCAATTTACATAGTATTTATAACAATTTTTATATTAGTTCATACTATTCATGAGCAATGAATATTTCTAAAAAAGAATTGTTCTTTCTATCCCATAAAGTGTTTTATGATTGGATTCATATAATTCCAAGTATATGTTGTATATTTATTCATTCATTCATTTGCTTTTTGGAGGGCAGTTGGGGTTAAGTAACTTGCCCAAGGTTACACTGCTAGTTATATGTGTGTGTGTGGGGGGGTGGGGTGGGGGGTGGGTGGGTGTTGTGTCTGAGGCCGGATCCAAACTCGGGTCTTCCTGACTCTGGGGCTGGCGCTTTCCTCACTGAGCCACCCAGCTGCCCCTGCACATTTATTTTAAATAGAAATTCTTTTCCTATCTCTTCTATCAGGTATATATTGTAAATATACTGAAATGTCAATTAATTTGTAAATTTATTTTTATGTCTTTCCACTTTCATTAAGTTATCGATTATTTTGATTAATAATTTATTAGTAGACTTTCAGGTTCTCCTATTACACCATCACATCTTCTGTAAAAAGTGATAGTTTTGTTTCCTCTTTGCCTATACTTAATTGCTTTTTCTTGTCTTTTTGCTACAGCTATTATTTCTTGCACTGTCAAACAAAAGTGGTGACAATGAACATTTTTGCTGCAGTTCCAATATTGGAAAATAGTCTATTTTATTCCTATTATATATAATGCTAGCTCTTAATTTTTAGATATATTCTATTTGTCATATGAAGAAAACATATACTTGTTCCTATTTTTCTAGTATTCTTAACAGAAATGGATGAATTTAAACTTTTTCTACATTTTTTGCTGTAATCATATTATTTTCATTGTTCTTGTTATTAATATTCTGAGTTATATTTATAATTTTTCTCACAAGAAATCACCACTGCATTTTTGTTATAGATTCAATCTGTGGATATGCAGTTATAGCCTCTGCTAATATTTTATTTTAAAATGTTGCATCAATATTCATTGGGGATATTGATTATGGTTTTCTTTCTCTGCTTTGATGCTTCCTGGATTAGATAATAAGACTATATTTAGATCACAGAAGGAATTTTCTATTTCTTATTCTGTTAATGTTATTTATATTTTTAAAATATTCATCCATTTTATTTAAATTGTTTTCTTCAGCAAAATAGTTACTAATAATATCCTTTATTTCATCTGCATTTGTTATGAATTCTTTTTAATATTTGATACTGGTATTTAGGTGGTTGCCTGTTTTCTTTTTGGGGGGGGAGGTGGTAAGGCAAGGCAATTGAACTTAGGGGATTTGCCCAAGGTCACACAGTTAGTAAGTGTCAAGTGTCTGAGTTCGTATTTGAACTAAGATTCTCTTGACTCTAGGACTGGGGCTCTATTCACTGCACCACCTAGCTGGCCCCCCCCCCCCCCCATCCTCTTTTTAAGCAAATTAGCTAGTGTTTTCTCTATTTTCAAAAAAATAACTCTGAGTTTTATTTATTAATTCTATCAGGAGTTTAGGCTTTTTCTCTTTCAATTTTGTTAGCCTCATCTTTGATTTATTCTGTTTTGGTGTTAAAAGTTTTTTTGTTGGTTTTCTATATTTTTTTAAGTTGCATACCCAATTCCTTGATCTATTATTTTCTTCTGATGTTAAAAGTGCTTAGAAACATAAATTTAGGGATATAAACACCTAAGGACTGATTTGACTATATCCCTAAAATTTTGGTATGTTGTCTCACTGTTTTTATTATCATTAATGTAGTAATCTATCATTTCTATGATTTCTTCTTCGATCCCCTAACTCTTTAGGACTAAGTGATTAGTCTCCAGTTGATTTGGCATATTTGGCCAAGGGGTCACTCACAGTTTCTAGGTGCTATAAGTTCTCTTTTTCCCTTTTGTGGAGCACTCCACTTTTTTCCTTGGTTCCCAGTGATACTGACACTGCTATCAGCTCATTCAGTGAGAGAAATGATTATTTCTTTCTTGTATTAATAACCATTTACTATTGGGGACATCCAGAATTTTTTCACTTTTGGTTTCCTCATTCAGAAATCAGCCCCCTTGTAAGTTATTCAAACAACATCTAAAGGACATTGCTGATAATGAGACTGGATTAATTTTCTCCTCTATCTTGTTCAGAACCTGCCTAAGTGGGGAAGCCCATTTTATTCTACTCAGGCTTGGATGGGAGGGGGGGGGTAGATCTTTTATCTAGATAGCCCAATGCTGGTGGTGGTCTGGGAGTAAGTGATATAATCAAAGTCATGTCCCCCAAACCCTTACCACAATAGGTCTCAGAATAATATTCATTCTTTTCATTAATTCTTAACCAAGCAGAGCTGACTGCCACCTCTTGAGAACACTCACTCCTCCAAGGTCATGTAAGTGTCAAAAAGCTGCCATAATCCCTCTTTGGTTTAAGAGAGACAGTCAAATGACCCTTTTATTAATTATCTGTTAACCATAATTAATAAAATGGTTATTAATTACCCAGAAACTATTTCTCTCAAACTTTTTGTACTTCACACAGGAATGTCATTTTGGATACCAATGGAAAAATAAGGTGGTCAAACAGTCTTCAGACCCTTTGAAGCTGGCAAGATGATTCCTTGGTTAGAATTGAGGAGTCATGGGGATTTACTTATTCCAGGTTGAATCTTCCTATGCAGATCCTTTTGGGAGATATGCTGGAAACCCACTGATTCCAATTTCTAGAAAAGCTTTCCATTCTATTGAGAGTTCTTCTTACCTAATCAAAGGTCAAATTTGGTGGGATTATTTTTGTGCCCCACCCAATTTGTATAGTTGGTTTCCTTGATCTACTTTTCTTCCTTCCTTCCTTCCTTCCTTCCTTCCTTCCTTCCTTCCTTTCTTCCTTTCTTTCTTTCTTTCTAGAATAGACAGTCTAGAAGTGCTATTTTCCTCATTTCTCTCTTTCTTGCATTATTTACCTTGAGATTCTTGTTGGCCTTTTGTTCTCCAAATGAATTTTATTATTATTTTGTAAAGGTCTCTAGAACATCCATTGTCTAATTTGACTAAAACATCAGTAAGCAGTGCCACTTTGGTACTAATGTCAATTTTATTATATTGACATAATTAAACTATGAATAACGAATATCAGGAAGACTTGAGTTTAAATCCAATCACAGATACTTACTAGCTTTGTGACCCTGGGCAAGTCACTTAACCTCTATTTGCCTCAGTTTCCTCATCTATAAAGTGGTGATGATAATACCACATACCTCCCAGGTCTTTTGTGAGTATCAAATGATATAATAATTGCAAAGCACCTTAACACAGTGCTTGTGACATAGTAGTGAGATATAAGTGTTAATTGTGGAACTGAATCTTGTAAACTAAAAATAAACAAATTAATAAAGAAAAAAAATAAAAAAGAAACAAAGCCATTGCAGGGTCATGCACTAACTGTGGTGGTGGGTCAGTTGGGGAGATAAAGATAGCCCAAGGCTCTCTCCTCACCTGGAGGCCTATAGCATTCCTTGCTTCCATGCCAGAAAGCAGTCAGGAAACAGAGGGACCAAGTGATCTGGCTGGTGCAGCACAGAAACAATACCTGTGTATGCTCTGAAGTATGTATTGAGATTACTGGCTTTAATAGTCAGTGTCCTTCCCCTTTTCCCCTTGCATAATTAAATGCCTGTGAGATTAAGTACCTGAGTTAGTTTGTTTTTTTCAGGGGGAAGGGGAGCTGGGGAGAGGTGAGGAAGCATTGTTTATAATGGATTATGGATATTTCTGCCACTTTCATCCTCTAAACACCCCAGGAGGTAAAGTTAGGCAACGCTGGCTGCTTGAGTATTTTGGAATATTATATAAAGTCTCATTTTCCTCACTGTGTTATGCTTTGATGAACAATAGAATTAGATACGGTCATTGTCTTTTCTCTGTAGTTAGATTTATCATCCCTCTGTCTTTTCCCTCCCTCATTCCCCCCAATTCAAGACATGAAGCCTTGACAATCTGGTGAAGGCACATTGCTTTTGATTGCATTGTAGCCTTTAGACCTCAGAAGATGCCTTTCTGAACTCTAATCTGGATTTTCTGTCCAGGAAGTTGGAAGGAGGGTGACAGGATTCTCTGAGACTGGGAAAGCTATGCCTTCCCTTGCCTTTCTCTCTTGCCCCTCCTTCCTAGAGATGGGAAGTTGTGAATCTCGAGCAGGAGGAAGAGACTAAGGGGAGGCAGAGGCAGAATTGAGGACAGAGGTGAGATGTACATTCTGTACCATGAAACAGCCACAGGTGAGACAGAGCCCGATGCACCTCATTGCTTCCTCTTCCTCCATCCCCCAGGGGCTTAGGGAGGAAATCTCTGCAAATTATAAAAGCTTCTCATGGTTTCTTTTTCATCTCTTTTACAGGCTGGGAGGAAAGTTGTAGGGAAAAGGTAGGCAATCCAAACTATAATGCTTCCTGCAGTTTTTTTTGAAAGAAAGTCTGTTACAATTTGCGTGTTTTTCTGCTAATTATTTCAATAAATTAAATTACATAGCCATTACGGAAGTCATGCTAAACCCTATGGATAGGATTGAAAGAAAGGAAATGAAACCTCAGGAAAGAGGGAATGGAAATGAAAGAATTAATGAAACCTCAGAGTAAGGACTTGGAGAGAAAAAATTAGATTTTTTGTTTGTTTGTTTTTAAATTTGGTGAGACATATTTCAAATCATACACCTAGACCTCTCTAGAAATGGCCTCATAAATCTCATTGTCAGCTAAGGAAAGAAAGCCATGGCCACAGAAGGTGCACATAGGTTGTCTGAGCACCATCTGGTGGCCAAAAATTATATTACCATCTTAGCTGGTTAATCACAGGACCACAGTGATCTCAATAGCAAGAAGCTGGGCAAAGAGCCAGGCGTGAGTGCATATACCTTTGGCAGCTGGAATTCTTTCATTTCTAGCACCCACCATCCACACCAGCTAATAATTTTTAATGTGTGAAAGTGTATATATATATATATGTACATACCCCCACATACATATACATATATGTGTGCATATAAAAATATATACATGTATATATGCATATGTATATATGTGTGTATACACACACACACAAACATATATATGATTAAAAAAATCTGAGTGGTTTGCCAAATGTCAGAAAAGAATACTTTTTAATGCAACACCCTATGGAGTCCAGGGTCTTGAATCATTATTGAAAGGACAAAATCAAACCTAATAGTACATTTTTCTAAATAGTAAGAACACAGTTCTATAGTGTTAAACTCTATGACTTGGAGAGGGACATCAAATTAGGACACTATCAAAATTAGGGTACTAATTATTAATACTGAGATATAGAAGTATACCCTTAAAAAACTCATTCATTCATTCATTTATTTATTTATTATTTTTTAGTTTACATCTTTCATTACTACAAGATTTTGAGTTACAAATTTTCTCCCCATTTTCCCCTACCCACCGCCCCCAAACAGTGATCCCACTATATATCCCCTCCCCCAATCTGCTCTGTCCCATATCTCCCCCCATCCCCCCTTCGACTTTCCAGTAGGGCACGGTGGACCTCTATGCCCCAGTGCCTGTATATCTCATTTCCCAGTTACATGTAAAATTATATATATATATATATATACATATACATATATATATATTTATATTTAAACATTTGATTTTAAAACTTTGAATTCCAGTTTTTTCCCCTTCCTCCCTCATCACCCACCCTCACTGGGAAGATAAGCAATTAGGTATAGGTTGTACATGTGTATCTATGCAAAACATTTCCACAGTGGATATATTGTGAAAGACTGATTATATTTCCCTCCATCCTATCCCACCCCCCATTTGTTCTATTTCCTACTTTGATCCTATCCCTTTTCAAAAGTGGGAGCTTCCAACTTCCTTTGCCCCCCAGCCTGCCCTCCCTTCCATTATCCCTGCCTCTTCCCCTTCCCCTCTACTCTCTTGTAGGGTGAGATACCTTATATAATGTGTATGTCATTCCCTCCCTAAGCCAAATTCAATGAGAATAAGGTTGACTCTTTCCCTTTTGCCTTCCTGTTCTTCCCCTCCAATGTAACAGTTTTCCCTTGCCTCTTCTATATGAGATAATTTACTCCTTTCTTTCTCTCCCCATTTCCTCTCATTATATTCCTCTCTCACCTCTTAATTTCCCCTTTTAAGTATCATCCCTTCCTATTCAATTGGTCCTGTGCCCTCTTTCTATGTATACCTGTACACATATATACATACACTCACATAAGTATTCATACACCCATATACCCTGCTATATAGACATATATATGTGTATATATATATGCATATACACATTTCTATTCCCTTCAACAATTCTCATACTGAAAAAAGTTTCATAAGTTACAATTATCGTTTTTCCATATAGGAATACAAGTAGTTCAACTTTGATAAGTTTCTTATGATTTCTTTTCCCTGTTTACCTTCTCATGCATCTCTTGCTTCTTGTATCTGAATGTCAAATTTTCTATTCAACTCTGGTTTTTTCATCAAGAATGCTTAAAAGTCCTCTGTTCCACTGGATGACCATATTTTCCCCTGAAACATGATACCTGGTTTTGATGGATAGGTTATTCTTGGTTTTAATCCCAGCTCCTTTGCCCTCCAGAATATCATATTCCAAGCCCTTCGATCCCTCAGTGTAGAAGCTGCCAGATCCTGGGTTATCCTGATTGTGTTTCCACAATATTCAAATTGTTTCTTCATGGCTGCTTGTCATATTTTCTCCTTGATCTGGGAACTCTGGAACCTGACTATAATATTCCTAAGAAATTTCTTTTTGGGATCTTTTTTAGGAGGTGATTGGTGAGTTCTTTCAACCTCTATTTTGCCCTCTGGTTCTAAAACATCAGGGCAATTTTCCTTGAGAATTTCTTGAAGGATGATTTCTAGGTTCTTTTTTTGATCATGGCTTTCAGGTAGTCCAATTATTTTTAAATTATTTCTCCTCCATCTATTTTCCAGGTCAGTGGTTTTTCCCACGAGATATTTCACATTTCTTTCTATTTTTCATTTGTTTGGATCTGTTTAATAATATCTTGATTTTGGGGCGGCCAGGTGGCTCAGTGAGTAAGAGCACTGGCCCCAGTGTCGGGATGACCTGGATCAAATCCAGGCTCAGATACTTAGCACCACACCCAGAAATAACTGGCCATGTAACCTTGAGCAAGTTACTTAACCCTGATTGCTTTAAAAAAAAATAGTATCTTGATTTCTCATAAAGTCACTAGCTTCCATTTGCTCCAATCTAATTCTGAAGGAATGTTCTCCTCATTGAGCTTTTGAGATTCTTTTTCCATCTGGAAAATTTGGCTTTTTAAGGCATTCTTCTCCTCATTGCCTTTTTGAGCTTCCTTTGCCATTTGAGCCAGTTTGTTTTTTAAGGTATTATTTTCCTCACTCAGGCTGTTGACTCTCTTTTCATAATTTTCTTGCATCATTCTCATTTCTCTTCCCAATTTTTCCTCCACTTCTCTTACTTGATTTTCAAAATCCTT
This sequence comes from Petaurus breviceps papuanus, assembly GCF_028583685.1. Lineage (NCBI taxonomy): Eukaryota > Metazoa > Chordata > Mammalia > Diprotodontia > Petauridae > Petaurus > Petaurus breviceps. Next base: position 13,889,177 of record NW_027187361.1, on the reverse strand, counting down.
CTTGAACTCCTCCATGGCCTGTAACTAGCTCATATTTTTATTGGAAGCTTTTGGTGCAGGAGTTCTTACTTAGTTGTTTTCCTCCTGTTCCATGCTTTGATCCTTTTTGTCCCCAAAATAGGAGTCTAATGTTGGATTGTTCTGTTTGCTTTGTTTCCTTTGCTTGCTCATGTTGCCACTCAATTACTTGACTTTTGAGCCTTTTTCCACAGTAGAACTCTGCTACCAGAAAGGGGAGCTTTATCCCAAACGCTGGGGTTCTCACAGCTGCTGGAGCTATTAGTTGGCTGCCCTCTCTGAAGCCTCCACTCCACATGCTCTGGGAAACTGGTCACACACCCTAGGACCTCCACCCCATACTGCAATCCAGATCCAAGCAGGTTAAAGCAAGAGCAATTACCCCTCAGACTGGTCACTTGGTCCCCCTAAAATCTGTAGACCAGGAGCTCTGAAGCAGCCACGTGGTGGGCGGCTGCATGGCCATGAAGCCTCTGCTGCTTCTCGCCCTGGGGGCAAAGGCCAGACCGCACTCCCAAACTCCCTGTTCCTGCACAGTCTATACTGACCTCTCACTTTGTCCTTAGCATCTATGTGTTGATAATTCTGGAAACCACCACAGCTGCTGGTGATCTGAAGTCCCTCCAGCTGGTGGCTGGTCAGGCCACCCTGAAGCTAAAACCTCTGGCTTGAGCAGGGCTGGGCTCAGCTCCCAGAGCGCTGAGCTGGCCCCTTCTTGACAGCCTGCTGGGCTGTCCTCAGTGGGAGGTTAGCTTCTCTCTGTCATTTTGTGGGTTCTGTAGCTCCAAAGTTTGTCCAGAGTCATTTTTTACATGAATTGGAAGAGGTGGAAGCCGGAGCCATGTGGAAGTACTGTTTCTACTCTGCCATCTTGATTCTGCCTAGAAGTATACTCTTAATTAATGAAGGCTTATTAGCAATTAAACTTGCAGCAAACTTTAAGAAACTCTACCATTCCAACATCCAGGAAAGTGAGTTTCCTCCAAGATACCCCATTTTCTTTCAGACCCTACTGTTGTACACAACAGTCCTTTGGCTGCCAATTGTAGGTTCCCTTGGCACCCTTGGCAAGGGTGGAGGTAGTGGTGGTAACAGGGGCCAGACTTGGGGGATGGATCACCTTTTCTCTAACAGTAACTGGAATTTGAATTTAGCGTCTATAGTGAAAAAATTCAGTGCAATGCAGTAGCAAGAGGGTCAAATTTGAAATCAGAAGGCTTGGGTTTATATACCTGCTCTGCCACTTCTCACCTCTGTGACCTTTGGAAAGAAAAATTATCTCTCTGGGCCTCTGCCTCATTATTCTATGAAAGGGTTACACTTGAGTTCTAACACTATAATCTAATTGTATCTCTAATTGTTCACATGCCATACCAGTAAGAATTTGGGAATGTGCTTATAAGCAAGAGCCTTAAGGCCTATGACTTAAATTTTGAGGCTGATCCTTTCAGCATCTCTTTTCATTAAGGTCCAGAATTTCCAAAAACCAATATTTGCCCCATAAAATTCACTTCCAAATGATGTATCGTGGACAAAGTTGCAGCAGAAAGTGGAATTTTGGTCTTTCCATAGTAAATTGATAACTACTTCGATTTAAATTAAATGGTTTTGAGTGAGTTGGTGAAATAATAGCAGATAATAACTTCCTCACTGAAAAGGAAAAGGGAAGAGATGTAGAGACTGGAAGCAGCAAAATTATTATCCCGTGGAGTTTTCTTGAAATACCTGCTTAATCTGTACTGACAGTGCAAGTCAAAGTCTAGCAATTCTTCACTTATTGTGTGATTAAAATATTTCTATAGAATGAGAGGCAGAGGGGTGGCTAGGTGGTGTAGTGAAGAGAGCACCGGCCCTGGAGTCAGGAGGACCTGAGTTCAAATACGGCCTCAGACATTTAATACAAAAACTAGACATGTGACCTTGGGCAAGTCACTTAACCCCAATTGCCCTACCTTCCCCCCTCTAAAAAACAACCCCCCCCCAAAAAAAAAACACAATGGATATGAAGGGGAAAGAAGCATCGCTCTTACATTTTAAAAGATTGATTTTAGAGAGGCTGCATGGTAAGTGTGTGTGTATGTGTGTATGTGTTTATGTGTGTGTGTGTGTGTGTGTGTGTGAGAGAGAGAGAGAGAGGCAGAGACAGAGAGATGAGAGGCTGCATGGTGAGGGTGTGTGTGTGTGTGTGTGTGTGTGTGTGTGTGTGTGTGTGTGTGTGACACCTGAATGCCATGAACTTTGAGTCAGGAAAACCGAGGTTCAGATCTTTCCCTTGATGACACATACTGGCTATATGACCTGGGTAAGTCACTTCTTGTTGCCCCAGTGAACTGTTTCTTAAAGACTGTAAGTTTCAGGGTTACTGAATATCTGCTTAGGTAGAGGGAATCTCCAAATCCTGAAGTTCCCTCTTAATAACAAAATCACAGGCCTGGTTTAAAAATACACAGACACACACAATACATATATACATACACACATATGCAAAATATATTATATATATTTAATGTAAATATGTGCATATGTATTTATTTTCTTTGAAACTGTTTATATACAGTGTGTTTATAGAATGTGGATATGTAAAACATATGTATATACTAAGTTTCATAGAAAGTATATAATTTAACTTGTTTTTAAAGTTTCTCTAAAACTTTATATAGATTTGTATGTGTATATGAACACATATAGATACATGCACATACATATATAAGACAAAGCTATAATGCACACGTATGTAATATACATACACACATGGACATTGTATAGGCATATACAGATATACATGTGGACATCGTATATGCACACATGCATGTATATATGCATACACATGGACATTGTATATGCATACATGTATGTATACATGTATACACATGGACACACAGTTTCAGATAATGTTCTGTTCTGTGTTGGTAGAAGGTATTTCTTGACCTAGAAGTTCCTTATACTTGAAATCACAGGACTCATCCCTATCTTGGTTCTTATTTTAATCTCTTACTACAGGCATGTATGTAGTAATATAGATCTAGATTTTCTCAATACATTGGTTAATTTTACTAAATTGTTTTGCAACCTCTTTTTAAATTTTGTGTTATAAAGGATCATTTTGTGGGAGTTGGAGGGTAGAGAGATACATTAGGAAACATAAGTTATGTGAAAAACAGATAATTTTTTGAAAAATTTAAAAAGAAAATGAACTTTTGGAGATGCCAAAGCAGGCTAATAATGGTAGAAAGGGAGGAAAAACTAGAAATCATGATTTTACATTAAATTTAGAAAGGGAAATAGAATACAGTTATCCCTTCCACATTGTGAGGGGCTTAGGGGCTTACCCTGTGATCTGGAAAATCCACATAAAATTTTTTGGTCATTGTATCAGAGAAGTCTGAATTTTTTTTTTCCTGCAGTGTTTACAATACTATGTTGTAAAATTTGGCTTGATATTATATTATACTATACATATGTTATATAATACTATACATATATTTTATGTATTTACAAATTTTTTCTGTGTCATCTGCTGGCCTTTGTGTGTTATCTGCAGCTTCTGCAAAACTGCCCCCAGATTCCCATTTAATTTCTTATGCTGACTCATGATATATTGAAACCACAGTGGGGAAAGTCTTGATGTGGATGGCATGACTGCATACACATTTTCATAAAGACAACATTAGTCATTTAGAGACAAAACTTGATATTATTTATTATGTTTGGCATGCAGGAAGGCAGAATCATAAGGAAGGCAAGGTCTTTGCTTCAGGTTAATAACATAATGTGTGTGCATGTGTGTGTGCGTGTGTAGCAGATTGCTTCTGGGAGTCATCATTCCCATACCTTAGGGATTTCACCAGCTGGCTCCCTACCTAGCCCACCCATAAGGTCCACTGGCCATGGCACCTTTCTCCTGGAGCCTGCCTCATCCCCTAATGTTCCTTATGTGATGGACTGATGATTTCCATCTCCCCCCCTTCCTCCATTCTCTATCCTTCAGGGTTTAGAACAATTTCTACAAAGCTAACCCTTCCCCCACCCCCTGCACTTGCAATGTTGTGCTATTCCAGAGATTAGTATTTTCTCACTATTTCTGTCCATGAATAATGGAGTATCAGATCTTGCTTTCTGGGGTTAAATTTTGAGGGTAAATAAATATGGTTATAGCAGAATAGCAGCTTAGGCACTTAGAGTCTTAGATCAAGAACTGGAAGGGACCTCACAGTTGACCGTACAACTCAACCCCCTCATTTTACATATAAGGAACCAAGACCCTGAGAAAGGATTTGTCCAAGATCACATAGGTGCTAAACAACAGAGGCAGAATTCCAGCCTAGGTCTTTTGACTCTAAATTCAATGTGCTTCGGAGGCTAAGTAGTCAGTGGATAGAGCACAGGACCTGAAATCAGAAAACCTGAGCTCAAATCTGAACTCACACAGTTACTAGCTGTGTGACCCTGGGCAAGTCACTTAACCTCTGTCTGCCTTAGTTTCCTCAACTGTAAAATGGAGATAACAATAGCATCTACCTCCCAAGATTCTTGTGAGGATCAAGCAAGAGAATATTTGTAAAGTGCCTGGTACATAGGAGGTGCTTAATATTTGTTTCCTTGATCTTTCCCTGCCATCACACTGACTGTCTAGTTTCAGTTTTACCAAAGTCATGTTTTTCTTCTTAGTCTCATATATTCATTGGAAAACTGAGTAATATGTTTAATTATCTCAGAGGACTGCTTTGAAGATTGACTAATGAAAATGGCAGGAAATACATAGCTTGTGGGTTTTCCTGTGGCCAAGATATTTCCCTGATAGTAAGATACTAACAAGGAACTGAAATAATATGATTTTAGAGCTGGGAAAAGAATTTAGAGATGACCTAGTGTAATCTCTTTATCATGTGAAGCACATGAGACTCAGGGAGGTTAAATAACTGTCCAAAACCACAGAGCAAATTTTTTTTTAACACTTTTATAGACTGCTAGGTTACCAACCAATAGATTCTTGCAGTCAGTAAATTTCCCCCCTAGTGACTTTCTAAAACTCTTTAATTATGAAAATAACAATGCACAAATACAAACATCCCAATATACAAAGTACAAAAATATGATTGCATATGAAATCATGAATATATTACACACTTTATTTTTTTTAAGTATATTAAATCAAGTAAGATAAAATGAGGAAAGGAAGGGATGACAGGTCAGATTGCTCTACTGATACCCTAGCTATATCAAAGCAAGGAAACAAACAGAAAAAAAAGAAAACAAACAATTGGATTAGGCATACCCCCGTGGAGAAGTTTTTTTGGAGGAATGTATAGGAGTTGCACAGGACTGGCAAGCTTGGTTGGGCTATGGTATGCATTGTTAGAAGGAACACTGGAGTTTATAAGACAGGAAGATACATCTGAGTACTGAATAACATAATAACAAAGTTAGCCTGCTTGTCCCCCCTTTTGAACCTTTTAAAAAAATTTTAATGCTGTTCCTTGCTTCTTGTTTATGTTTATCACTACCCTCTCACTCAAGTAAATTGATAGAGCCAGTAATAATGTACCAACTCAGTGCCTACCTCATCACTAGTGAAGGATTTGGGTAAAGGTAAAAATCTGTCTCTAGTTAATATTTATAATAATAGTTGATATTTACAAAAGAATATTTGTAAATTTTCAATTGTCAGCATTGCTATTATTGTAGGAAGATAAAATTGGGAGAATGTTTTGAGTATAGGATAAGGGTTTGCAAAATAAAAATAAAAAACGTCTATGAATCCTAGAACCAGCATAGAATCCATGGTGTGGGGGGCACCTAGGTGGCACAGCCAATAGAGCTCTGGCCCTGGAGTCAGGAGGACCTGAGTTCAAATTCAGACTCAGACACTTGACATACTTACTTGACTTGAATTCTAGCAGCAGGGACAAATGACCTTGGGCAAATCACTTAACCCTAATTGCCTTGCCTTCCCCCTCAAAAAAAAAATAAAAAAAAGAATCTATGGTGCCTTTGGAAGTTTAGGAATGCAAGACTATAGCCTATGAAGCTAACCATTCACCATCCAATCTATACAGATATTCTAGCTCAACTGAGAAATAGGAGCTCTCAGGGTCCTCTACATTATCTGGCATGACTTCTTGTCATAGCACCACCACACAAATGGCTGTGATTAGCTCTTTCATACAGGCTGAGATTTAGAATTTGTAAAATGTTGCAAGGTAGTGATAAAGAAAGGGTGGAGTATTTCCCTTGGGCACAGGGGATGTGTGTGTGTGTGTGTATATATATATAAACTTCAACCATGGAGAACATTGATGAAAGAATTTTTCTTTTAAGTTCTAAATTTTAATGCTTAAGTAAACATGATAGGGGAGCTAGGCAGTGCAGTGAATAGAGCATTGGCCCTGGAGTCAGGAGGACCTGAGTTCAAATGCAGCCTCAGACACTTCCGTGTGACCTTGAGCAAGTCACTTAACCCCGACTGCCCTGCCTTCCCCCCCCCTAAAAAAAAAGTAAACATGATATTATTTGAAGAAAACAAAGGAAATAAAACCAGAGCCTGGGCTCTGTGAGGGCAGGGATTATTCCATTTTTGTCATTACATCCCTAATTAGAGCACTGCTAGTCACAGAGTAGAAGCTTAATACATGCCTGCTAAATAACAAATTGTTTTCAGTTGATATGGAACATCCAGTTTTTATGAAGCACTTGACGTCATTCAATCCTCACAGCCCTGTGAGGTTGGCAGAGCAGGTTTTATCCCCATGTTCCAGATGAGGATGCCATAACCAGCTAAAGGCACAAGTATGGGGCCAGGACGGGAATTCAGGTCTCCTCATTTCATCCCACTTCTCTTTCTACTATATCTAAGGAAAAGACTACAATAATTTTTTAGTTTATTCTCTACCAACCTTTTTTTTTGTTTGTTTTTTGGAGGGCAATGGGGGTTAAGTGACTTGCCCAAGGTCACACGGCTAATTTTTGTGTTAAGTGTCTCAGGTTGGATTTGAACTCAGGTCCTCCTGACTACAGGGCCGGTGCTGTATTCATGTGCCACCTAGTTGCCCCTATACCAGCTTCTTTAAAGTAATAAAATATGTATATTCTATATATATGGGATATATATACATATATACATACACATAGATATTTATATATCTATACATGACATCTATGTATCTACATGCACAAAATAAACAGTCAGATCTATTATACAGATATAGATGTGTCGATATCGATAGAGATATTTGTACAGATGTGTGTCCAGATAGATCTCTCTATTTCTTTTTCTATCTCCTGCATTGGGGTGGTAGATATATTACACAGTGTTGGAAGCTGAGCATGCAGAACATCTGTATTTCTCAACCACCCAGGTCTCCTTGTAGTATAAATGAAGTCTGGACTCTTTTGCAGGGCAGGGCTCCCGTTCAGCCAATTTACCTGATGCAAGGCATATTTTCTTCAAGGGTTAATTCTGGTCAAACAAGCAGGCCTTCTACAGCCGGCTGACCATGAGAGTGCATCCGCCCAATCTCTCTGCCTGCCTCCCCACCCCCCACCCCTTCACCGCTCTCCTTCCCCTCCAAGGTTCAAAAGTTGTTTAAACTACACTGGGCCTTCCGCATGGACATCTGGAGCAAACAGAATGAGGCCTGCTGTAGACAATAGCACCCAGTCAACATTAACATTTCAAATAAAGGAACCAGATGCAGAATGGAATGCCTTTTCTTCTGTCCTTGAGGCCACTCTAGAGCAGACCTGGCCACAGCAAGGTTTGTCCAGTTGTATTTTGTGTTCAGAACAGGTGACATCTATTTTAGAGAATTTTTTGCGGTTTGGGTGGGTATGCTTCCTCTTCCTTTTCCTCTTCCTCTTCCTCTCCTCTTCCTCTTCTCCTCCCCACCTCCTCCCCCAAGCACATACACACACCTGGCATGCTTTTTATTTGCTCAGCCCACTGTAGGGTCATGTAGTTTCTCTTCTGTGACTTGCAAACCAGGTAAAGTTTTCTTTTATTCAGACATTTGGTAAAATTCTATCCCGCTAAGCAAAACCAAGAGCACAGTATCTTGGATACCAAGACGACCGTTGCGTTTTGCTCTCCTCTCATCCTCAGTGTATTGTATAAACCGGGAATTCTAGCAGCAGGGACAAGGTCATTGTTCCTGATCTCGGCTGCCTTGCTGATCCTGGGCAGCCCACAGATGTTTGGCAATGTAACATAGGGCTATTGGCCTTGGTCAGTCTCAATGCAGTAATGACAAAAGGAACCACATGAGGGACATATATATGGCAGAAGGCTGTGGCCGTATAACTAAGGAAGGAAGGAAGGTTGGTCTTAGCTTAGAATGAGCCGCGTTATGTCTGATATTGGCTCCCTGGGACAGAAACCCGGTTGCCCTGGCCTAATTGTGACTTCCAAAAACTCTTTCCTGAACCCCCACCCAACACTGCAGATATTTTCATGTTCTATTGGTATAAGGTCAGGAGTAGAAGAACATTCTCTTGCATCGATAATCCCAAGCATATGTCACAAAAAATAGATTGACATTCAGAATTATTGGCACATCCCAGTTTATTAGTGCCCTTATGTGATGGCTAATCCTTATAAAAATTCACAAACTTCCGATAAAGGGTAGTCTCTAGAGCAGAAGAAGAACCACAATCTAGCCATAAAACAGACTATTAGCAGCCTCTCATTACAGATGAGGACACTATTTTGGATAGGGTTCCCATTCAGACAAATGACAACACAAGGTATATCCTCTGTGAGAGTCAATTCTGGACAAATAAGCAGGACACCCATAGTTGGCTCATCGTGAGTGTGCATCTTGTGACTTCTCCAAAATTTTATAGTGAGCCAATGGTGTGTCTGGGACCGGAATCCAGGTTTTTCTGACTGCCAGTCCAGTGTCCCTTGCCCCCCAGTATTTGAGTTCTCTGATCCCAACTTCATCCCATTCCCTTTCCTCTCTTACTCCTGCTGTGAAAAAATCCTTGGATTAGAGGAAGGTCAGTAAGAGTTTTATATACAAATGAAATTACAGGTCTAATTCCTCCCCATCTCCACCATTCCCCCATCCCTCTCTTTTTCTGCCCTTTAGTTTGTGATAGCAATTTAGCAGAGCTGGGTCTTGTACCTAGTATATTCATAACTCTAGAGCTTTGTAAGCAGAGAGTGGACCACTACCTTTGCCTCACTTACCCATAGGCTCTCGGCCTTTGTTTTCCTTCCAATTTTCAGTGCCCACCCTAACCACATTTTCAGTGAGGTCAGCTTGGTTCATCTCTGCGTTATTATTTAGCTAAATGTCACAAGTTGGCAACTCTCAGAAAGAGGAAGACTTAGGTATAGAAAGACCTATGTCAGGAAACTTAAACCACATCAAGGGGCTCAGGAGTACACAAAGGTCTGATTTTACCATTGGGCATATGATTCTGAGAATGGTCAGGTTTAGTGACAGGAGGCTGTTCTAAGGGCAGGTTTGTTCATGCTGATCCAGTGCAGTTAGATACTTGGAGATCCTACTTAGCATGTAGCTTTCTCTTGTTTTCTCATAGAGGATGTGTCATATAGAAAAGAAGAAACTCTGAAACCACGTCCTTCCGTGGCCCCAGAAATTAACCACGGCAAAGACAATCTGGTCTTGTGGGTCATCTTGTTAGCTCATGGTGAACACCCGACATCGATTGCTCATAACTTGAAACATAGGGCTGTTTGTGTGGTGGCTTGGTCGTTAGGGATGACTGGACCTGGCTAATGCCTTTACCACTCAAATACGCTCACTCATTCATATCCGTCCACAGTGGCAAGATGAGTCTTTTTTTTTTTTTAAGATCAGGAAACACTCCCAAGTATCAAATGGCAAAGAAAAAAACTGGCATTCAGTGCACAAAGTCATGTGATCATAGCTTTAAAGCTGGAAGGATCTTGGAAGTCATCTAGTCCAACACCCTCACTCCTAGGACAGGGCCAGGAGGGGGAGGGCATATCTGGTGTCTCGAAGACTATGAGCACAGTCCTGCTGAAGGAGAGTCTGTAGTTCAGACAGAGGTAGGAGAGTAGCTGAGTTTGCGTGAAAGGCATTCTTCTCTTCCTCTCTGGGTTAAGAAGTATTTAATCTCTGATTTCCGACCCAGAGAGCCGATCTGATTATTTCTCACCGCTTTGCTTTGCTTTTCCTTTTTCCTTCTTCTTCTCAGGAATCCATGCCTTTGAAGCCCACAGGGTATTCTGTGTCTGATGTAACAGGAAGCATTCCCACTTTAGCCCAAGTTTTAGCCACTTCCTCAAGAAAGGACCTCTATTGCCTCCAGCAACAGGAGAGGAAACCTCAAGCCTTTTTTCAAACGCGAACTAGATGGGCTTTTTACCTTACTTCCTTCACTCTCACCTCTCACGGGCATCAGCTTTGTCCTTCTGGCTCACGTAGCACCGTTAAAACAAACTCTCCTGCCTTTGCAAGCAGGCCCGGCTCCCTCCAGAGGATCCTTCCCCCTGCCCACTCGACATTGACCGGCCTGACTGTGTCCTGGCAGAAAACAAGCTCTCCATTCTAGCCTCCGAGCTATCACTGAAGAGTGCATTCTTACCCAGGAACTTTCTCAGCTTCTGATGAAACTCTTTGGAGGCAAAGTAGTAAATAAAGGGATCCAAGCAGTTATTGAGGCAGCTGAGGCAGAGGGTGAGCTTGTAGATGTGGTAATAGCTCTTGTTGAAGTACAGGCGACTGACCATGTGCACCAGGAGTATGAAGTTGTTAGGAGCAAAGCAGGTGATGAAGGTGAGGAGAACAATGCCGGCCAGACAGATGGAGCGGTTCTTCTGCCCATTCCCATACCTTCCGGACGTCCGGATCAGCTTGAGGATGGTGGCGGTGTAGCAGGCCACCGTCACCATGAAGGGAATAAGGAAGAGAATGATGAACAAAGTGAAGAGGAAGATGGCCCACATGGCAAGGCTGGGCAGCATGTTCCACTTGAGGACGTCAAAGCAGGTGATGATCTCCAGGGCTTTCACCTCATAGGTCAGGTCTGTGATAGCCAAGGGGGACAGGGCCAGCAGCAAGAGGAGCCATATGCCCACACAAGCCAGAACCGCATATCTCTTCCTTCTCCACCTGGTGGAGGTCAGGGGGTACACAACCCCCAGGAACCGCTCTACGCTGATGCAGGTCATGGTCAGTATGGACGAGTACATGTTGGTGTAGAAGACCACTGTCACCAGATTACAGAGGAACTTGCCGAAGGGCCAGTCATTGCTGTTCAGGTGATAGAAGATCTGAAAAGGGAGTGCAACAGCCAACATGAGGTCAGTGATGCAGAGGTTGATCATAAAAATGACAGAAGGTGATTTGGGTTTGGTTCGACACAGCACCCAGAGGGAAAAGAGATTCCCAGGAATGCTGATGACAGCCACCAGTGAGTACACGATTGGGAGGGCCACAGCAATGGTTGGGTTCTCAAGCATCAATATTGTTTCATTATCTGGCTGGGATATGTTGCTATTCATAATTCACAAGATTATGGATCTCTCAACACCAGAGGGATCATATCCTGAATGTTCACTCGAAAGTCTAAAAAGGAAAAACAAAACAAATAATCAGGAACACATTGAAAAAATGCTTAGTGAATTTGATCCTGATTTATTTCAATTTTTATTAGCACATGTGTAGCATTTTACAATTTGCAGAGAACTTTGTATTATCTCACTTTTATCCTCATTTAACAGATGAAGAAATTGAGGTAGACAGAAGCTAGACTTGAACTCAGGTCTTTCTAATTCTAGCTCCATATCTTTATCCATTGTTTTCCTAGGTATTGATTCAAGATTATCTTTGTTAATGCTTTTGCATGCATAAAACAAAATATATAGAATAACAAAAGAAAGCAATTATATTGAAATGTTATCAAAATATTAAAAAACAAAAGTTCATAAAGTCCCATACTGGTTAAGTACCTCTGCTCTAAAATTATATGTTGTAGAATAGGTCCTGATCTGCATTGATAAAGGAAGTTTCTTACAGCAACAATATAATATCTCTTATTTTGTGGGGAGAAAAGTAATTAGCAACATTATTCAGCCTGTTTCTGGCTTAAACTCTTTACAAAACTGTGTAGTGTGTGAAGTACTCCCTAATTTTCCTTTATCTCCTTCCCATTCATAAGTAATCCCTGTTGCCCAACCCACAATTTCCCAGACTTCCATTGCTATCCTTCACAAAGACTGCTCTCCTTGGTACCCCATGCATCAGATATGATTCCTGTTGCTAAGGAGCTTGTAATCTGTTTAGAGAGAACTATATACATGAAAAATTTAACTAGCAATATTAGACAATATTCAGAAATAGACAGAAATTTGAGCTAGTGCTTGAAGAAGAACTGAGTTAAAGGCAGAAGAAAGAAGGCATTCTGCATAGGAGGATGGAAAATAAATTGGGATTTTTAAAATAGTATTTCCCTCCCAATTACATGTCAAGACAATTTTTAACATAAATGTTTACAAAATTTTGAGTTCCAAATTTTTCTCCCTCCCTTCTTCCCTTCTCTCCCTTTTCCTAAAATGATAGACAATTTGGTATAGGTTATACATGTACTATCATGTAGAACATATTTCCGTATTAGTCACAGTTGTAAAAGAAGGAACACATCAAAAGGAAAAAAAAAAGACCACACAAAGAATAAAGTAAGGGAAAAAAGTCTGCTTTGATCTGCATTTAGAATCCATTCTTTATCTGGATGTGAATAGTATTTCCTTCGTGAGTCTTTTATACTCATCTTGGATCACTGTGTTGTTCAGAAGAGCTGATTTATGCACAGATAATCATCACACAATGTTACTGATATTATGCACAATGTTTTCCTGTTTCTACTCATTTCATTTTGTATCAGTGCACACAAGTCTTTCCAGACTTTTCTAAACACAGTAGTATTCCATTATATTCATATACCACAGCTTGTTCAGCCATTCCCCAGTTGATGAGCATTCCCTCAATTTCCAATATTTTTGCACATATAGGTCGTTTTCCCTTTTTTATGATCTCTTTGGTATACAGACTAAGTAGTGGTATTGCTGGATCAAAGGGTATGCACAGTTTGGTTGCTCTTCAGGTACAATTCCAAATTGCTTTCCAGATGGTTGGATTAATTCACAACTCTACCAACAATGCATTAGTGTCCCAATTGTCCTACATTCTCCCCTAAATTTATCATTTTGCTTTTTTGTCATATTAGTCAATCTGATAAGTATGAGGTGGTACCTCTGAATTGTTTTAATTTGCATTTCTCTAATTAAAAGTGATTTAGAGCACTTCTTCATATGCCTATAGATAGCTTTGATTTCTCTATCTACAAACTGCCTATTCATATCCTTTGACCATTTATCAATTGTGGAATGGTTTGTACTCTTATAAATTTGACTCAGTTCTCTATGTATTTGAGGAATGAGGACTTTATCATAGACATTTACTGTAAAGATTGCTTCCCAGCTTTCTGTGTTTCTTCTAATCTTGGTTGCATTGATTTTGTTTGTGCAAAAAAATTTTAATTTAATATAATCAAAATTTTCTATTTTACATTTCACAATGCTTTCTATCTTTTGTTTGGTCATGAACCTGCAACTCATTTAACTTAATCCATTGCTACTGAAGGCAGAAAAAGGTGAGGGATGACAAGGCTACCATGTATAGGTCAATTTGGTTGGTACAAAAGTTTCATACAGATGAAGAGGAGGAAGTTACTCTTGAAAGGTCTATCTGAGTTGGGGCCCAAACAGTTGAGATATTGACTGGTCTGATCCACATGGGGTCAAGAAAGTCTTCTTCCCAGAAGTTGAGTCACTGTTCCACCTAGGAAAAGCTAGAATATAGGAACCTAGGAATGAATCTTTTCCTATCTGTGGGCCATTCAGACTGGATATAAAGGAGAGTGAGTGAATATAGATAATTTCATTGTATCAAAATTACCTATAGAAAATATTAAATCTCAACAATATTTACAGCTAGAATCTATAAATAATTCTCCTCTCTTACTTGAAGCCTTTTCTGTTCTCCAGAGCACTTAGTTCATCCCTAACTCCATTATAATTACTTAACATTTATTTTCTATTTATTCTGATTATATGTGGACATGATGTCTCCCTTGATAGAATATAAATGTCATGAGAGAAGGTAATATTTAATTTTTGTGTTGTATTCCCAGTGCCAACTACAGCATCTAGCATTTGTCGTTTAGTCATGTCCAGCTCTGCATGACCCCATTTGGGGTTTTCTTGGCAAAGATAATGGAGTAGTTTGCCATTTCTTTCTCCAGCTCACTTTATAGATGGGGAAACTGAGGCAGACGGGATTAAATGACTTGAGCAGGGTCACTAATACTTACAGCTATTAAGTGTCTGAGATCAAATTTGAACTCAGGTCTTCCTGTCTCAAGGCCCAGTGATCTGCCCTTTGAGTCACCTAGCACTTAGTAGGCACTTAATGAATATTTCTTGAGTGGTTGAAATCATCAAAATAGACTGCATTTAAAGTTAAAAGCCAGAATGAGAAGGGGGGTGGGGCGGAGAAAATTACTTTGGGAAGGAATGACAGCTCTTGGAGTACACAGACCCATTTAAGAAATTCTCTTTTTTTCTCATGTGACATGACACTTAAGCTGATGCAAGTACACATTCATGCACACCAACACACGTAAAACACACAGCAGGCAGGTAAGTCAGGGTTGGGAGAATAGAGATCAGAAATGATGGGATATTTAGGGTCAGTTAGCTTCTGCTCTAGGGTCATAACAATTTGTTCAGATGATTACACCAGATCACTGAAGCAGGACATCCAGACAGAAGAGGGTAGTGTGCAAAAGGCCACAATTTGAATGCTGGTTTTGAGCATAAACCATTGGCAGCAGCAAGGTCATAGGCAGGGGCGGCAAGTGGTTAACAACCTGCTCTATGGGGGAAAAATGGATTCATGTTACACCTTTAAGCTTAATCTGCATGATCAAAATGTTTTTCCTATCATTTAAATCTGGACAATCAACAAAACAACAAATTGAATCCTGTTGTACAGCATTTGCTGATTTCTGAGGTGTGAATGCTCATAGTGAAAATTTAACAGTCAGTTCCTGGTTGGAGCAGGCTCACCAACCAGCACGCCATTGAGTGTCCGGTCATATTTAGAGGTAGAAGGGACGATAGACCCCGGTTAGACTTATCCTCTCATTCACCAGATGAGTAAACTGAGGCTCTGAGAAGCTAAGTTTCTAACCCAAGAGCACAGGTAATTACTAGAGCCAGGGTCCAAATCCAAGGCTACTTCCACCATAACAGTGCTGCAGATCGCATTCATTACACACTTATTATCCTCAATTGCTTACCAGCTCTGTGAGCCTGTGCAAGTTTTTCTAGTTTCTCCTTGCTTCACTTTACTGATCTGTAAAATGGGGATAATAACACCACCTGCTAAAAAGGGTCATCATAAGGATCAAATGTGATCGCCTAAAAGTGCTTTGTGGACCTTGCTGTCCTACATCGAAGTCAGCTTTTGGCTGCTTTTATTATTGCTTTTCTCTTTTTTCCATCTGTAGCCCTGCTGCCAAATCAGACCTCTCTCTGCAGGTCAACTTATTTCCTGACCTCAATGAATGCTTGTTGATTTGACTGGATTTGAGTCTTCTAAAACCTAAACAAAACCCAGTCATGGCTATCCCTCAAATTAAGGATACTCAGACAAGTCACATGTCATCCAGAATCATGGCTTTTAGCACTTAGAGGCAGAAGGAACTTCAGAGATCATCTATGTCAACCCTGACTAACAGAAATGTCCTCTGCAATATACCTAAGAGATCATCTAGCCTTCACCTGAAACTTCTGATTTGGAACTCATGAAGTAGCCCATTACCCTTTTATGTCATTCAGGTTGTTACGAAATTTTTCCTTATATAAAATTTGTCTCTACAAACTTTCACTCTCTGTACCTAGTTCTGTCCTCTGGGGCCAGAGTGCGCCTAATGGTTCATCCCCACAAGAGGCCTTTAAATAGTTTCATATGATCTAGATTTAGAAAAGACTTCAGCTATTATTGAGCACAATCTTTATTATTTTACAGATAAGGAAACTGAGGCCCAAAGAGGTGGAGTGATTCCCTTGAGGTCACATAAGTCATTAGTGACTGAATCAGAATTCAAATCAGGTCTTCTGACTCCAAATCTAATGTTTTCCTCCTCTCATGTCCTCTAAATATTCTCTTCTCCAGCCTACACACCCCTAATTACTTCAACTGATCCTTGCATATCATGGTCTCCAGTCCTCTGGTCAGTCTTAAGGCTGGAACAAAGCCTCAGAAGGCCATCATATAGCCCTAAGCGTTTTTATCTATAATTTCCTTAGTTTAATGGTGGGACCGAAGAGTCTACAGATTGGTTGTTCGATTGAGAAACTCAGGTCTTTTTTTTTTTTATTCACTATCCCATGGCCAGTCACTGTAATGGCTTAAAACCTAGGGCTAGATTTTGTTGTTGTTGCTATATCATATTTATATAGCACTTATTAAATGCCAGGCTCTGGGCTAAGCACTTTAAATTATTATGCCATTTGACAAGAAATAAAAAGACTGAGAGGCGGCATATTGAAATAGAGAATTGACCCTGGAGCCAGAAAGAACAGGGTTCAAGCCCTGTCTCTGTCAGGCAGTAGCTGTTTGACGCAAGTTTTGTTGCTTAAAATCTCAGTGCCCTAGGAACCTTACCCTCTTAAATTGCAGAACTGATCAGCATTGGCAGAAGGAGGTACCTAATTTGGAATCTCCAATTAAATTACAGGTATAGATTAAAGAAAGAAATCAGAAGAGTAAGAAGAGGTAGGTCAGACAATTCTTGATAAATACCAATAAGTCGATGTAACAATCTTGATTTGAAAATCTCAGTGGCCTATTGTCATTCCCCCTCACCTTTAATTTTCTTAATTAGTCAGGAAGTTTGTCCCAAATGTATTTCTAATTGTTCTCGGATATCATGAAATAATAAAACAATTTGTTAAGCCCTTTTGCTACTGTGATTATGGAATTCATTCAATCATTCAACAAACACTTATTAAGGAGTGACATTATGCACCGTGCCAGACAGTGGAGATACAAAGATAAAACCCAATCTATCCCTATCCTCAAGGTGCTTACATTCTCCTGTTTGAGAATGAATACATCTAGACAGTAAATACAAAGTAATTTTAATGCACTAAAAGTTTGAGGTGACCTTATGTAAAAAGAGACAGGATCTGAGCTGAGCTTTAAAGTTAGGCATGAGGGACAACCTGGGTAAAGGCACAAAAAACAGGGGATGAGATGCCAAGCGATAGGGAAAAGCAAAGCATTTTAAAGCTTGTAAGAGTTTTTCTATTTTCCTTGCCACTAAATGATATATGGACTCTTAGCTGGCCACATAGCATTTTAGCTAAAGAGAAATCAGATCTTACCTTCTCTGAGTCTTTTTTTTTGAGCCAGTGGTATGTGTTAGAGACAGACACCTGTCTGTTGTTTGGTTTGGCAAGGCATAACTTTTCATGCAAGAATGCAGATGCAAAAGAGACAGCTCGCAAATCTCCTGAACCAATGGGCAGAGAAAGGATGAATTTGTGGTTTGCTGCCCTGAATTCACATCTTCTGCAAATGAGTGAAGAGTTTTGTTCCAACAAGTTTATGTTTTTTTTTCTTCTGATCAACATAAGACTGACAGAGAGACCCCAGGAGATTCAGATAAGAACATTAATTGCACCAGATTAGCATTCACAGCGTAAAGAAAACTATACTGATTGATCCCTAGGGACCTAGCATTTCACAGTCAGACCTTTAGGGCTTTGACAAACTTCAATCCAAATGTAGTACAAAGCTACAGGAGTGGGGGCTGGGGTGGGGCAAGGGGGAGAAAGACATGATGTGCATCATTAGAGCATGGGAGCATTTATGATGCATTTTATTTTTTTCAATTAATGATCATTCCCCCTCCTCCCATCCCTCCCTAACTTGAAGAAAAGAAAAATGAAATCCTTGTAACAATTACGCTCAGAGTGAAGCAAAACATATACTATAGTAACATTCCGAATTGTCATAGGATACTGATCATAGTAACATTTGTAAAAGGGCCACCTCACTTGGTAGAAATGATTACCGTTGAATATTCTGTAAAATATTCTTTTGGCAGTTGATATGACAGACCGATATTTTGCATAAACTCTACTTTCTAGTTTTGATCTTTGAATGTGCTGATGCTGATTGACCTTAAGAATAAGCTGCAAAGTCCTAAGAAAGGACAACTGAAGTTTTGCCCTGGGGCGGGAAATTTAGACGGTGTCAATTTTCTCATGAGGCTTAAAGTGAAAGTGTTGATACTCATCCCAGAAGATCCTTCTGGTCCTCCTTATCCCCTTTCCCGGTGGTGGCAGATTTACCCTGGCCTATGCTTCTTTCCTCCGGCACCAGCAGTACAGAAACCTCTTGGTTTCCTGGGGAAAGGAAGTGCACCCCAAATGAGCCTTTCTTTCCTAAACTTGTCCCAAGCCCAAACACCGCCAGGTTAGAATTGTTTAGTTGTATTAACAATTAAGTTCATTTTGGTGGGGTGAGGGGAGGAGAATCTGGACCCTTGATTTCATTGGTGAGGAACTCTTCAAGTTGAAAATTTCTTCCCTCAACGCAGATCACAACTCCTCTGTAACATACATTCTTAGAGGAGTGGGTGGAACACAGAGAGGTTAAGCAATATGCCCATGGTCATATGAGTGGTATTGGTCAGAGCAGAACTTGAATCCAAGTGTTCTTGATTCCATAGCCAGTTGTCTGTCCACTATGTCCTGTTACCTCTCAATCAAGTTCACATAAGCTATGTAAAACAATCAGGTTACATTTATAATTAATCATTTCCTTACCCATACTTTCCCTTGCTTATTCTATTTCTTTTTCTTTTTTTTTTTTTCGGAGGGGGGAAGGCAGGGCTATTGGGGTTAAGTGACTTGCCCAAGGTCACACAGCTAGTTAAATGTTAGGTGTCTGAGGTGGGATTTGAACTCAGATCCTCCTGACTCCAGGATTGGTGCTCTATTTACTGTGCCACTTAGCTGTTGTGCCCCCCCCCCCATTTCTTATAAGTTTAGCAACTATTCTACCCAAATTTTCCAGGACAGACACCACATCCAGTAAAGAAAGGATACTTTTAATGAGACATAGATTTAGAGCTGGATGGAATCTTAGAGGCCATTTTATGGATGAAAAAACTAAGGTTCAGTTTGAATCCATGTCCTCTGAATCTAAATCCAGTTCTCTTTCTACTGTTTCAAGAATGCCAGATGACTTTATGACTAGAGCCTTCAGAAACCTGCCAGCCAGCACCTTTGACCGGTACTCTAAGCACACACAGAAGGCAAGCACCAATGAAGGTCCAGTGTAAAGGGTTATTTGCTACTCTTTGAGAAATATTAAGATTTAAAATTGTCCTAATCCAAAGCCTTCATACTAATCTTAAATAAAAAGCATATCTGTCTCTTTAACTATCCATTCCAAAACAATACCTTGATCTCGTCTCTCAGATAAGCCCCAGAAAACTCTTCTCTGGAAATAATTAGGGCAGAGATTAGACAAGGACAAGGGTCACTTTAATCCACCTAAGAGTAGTAACCTCTTTCTTCATGCCCTGAAGAATTAGAGTAATCTCTGACTAAGACAGGTTCTTTACCTAGTGTCCACAGATCTCCAACAGGTTCATAGGTAAAATTCAGATATATTCAAGGGATCTGTGACTGTGGAGGAGAAAATTTTATTATTTTCACTAACCTCCAACTGATGACATTTCCTCCAATAATGATTTTTCTAAAAAGAAAACATTTTTCTGAGTTATCCTTGGCTTCATCAGCCTGCCAAAAAAGTCCACGAAACACACACACACACACACACACAAACCTCCAATCTAAGAGAAGGAAGAAGTCTTTTTAATTACTTTGATTAATGGTGGTATTTGGCTAGTTGGAGAGTTGGATCTCTGAAGGGAGGGGCCAAAGAGGGTTTTCTTGGTTTTAGGAATTAGATGGAAAATGAAACAAATTAAAAAAAATAATTTTTCAAGGGTGACTATTTGATGAAAAAAAAATAGTTAGCTGAACTTTTACCCTGAGCTCTACTAAGATGTTTTATAATATTGTCAAATTCTGTCTGTTGTCCAGGAATGCTATAATTGGAACTATGAGTTTGCATGGGAAAAAGAGAGATTTCTGAGTTATGGTGTGGTTCTGCCCATCTTTGGTTCTATCTCTAAGCAGAAATGCTTAGATGAGAATAATTTAAAATTAATAAAAAAAGCATTTATAGCAGGCGTATGTCTACTGAATGTCTTGTTATGTATAGGATGCCTTATGTCCATTAGGCTTGAGTTTTTTTCTTGAGCAAATGATAAAATCAAAGAGGTTAAAATATCTTCCAGGTTATCTGTCTACTGACCAATCCCTTCATTTGTACATACTTTGGTAATGTCAGTGGATCCTAAGATAGATGCATATGTTAGTTTTTGGCCTGAATTAGTGTGTTTTTTTTTTCCTTTGCTTCTATTTTTTTTTTACTTTGCAGTGATAGGATAGTTTTAATTGAAATTGTATCTGTCTTCGTGTTGATGTCAGAAATAGAGACCTTGAAATCTCATGTTCCAAAAATAGGATAAATATTTTTCATAACATTCAGAGAGGTTATACAAATTTGGCTCAGTTGCACGGTCCTAAAAATGGAAAGGAAAAAACAAATATAAAGGAAATTTGTATTCCCTTAAGAACAGGCCCAATGTCTCCAATATGGTTTTAAAAGTTCCATTCTGGTCCATCGAATACAGCATATTAGTTCATCAGGTGTTCTTCGTCTTCAGGTATAATGTGAGAAAGCACATAAAACTTGAATTTCCTTTCCTAACTGAGAATTAGTGGTGGAAGGAGGAATTATGCAAGTAGTGATCTTATGGCAGATGTTTGCTACAAGGAGTTAATAGTAGCCAGTCCACTGTATAATAAATACATAATAAATCAATGAGCATTATTAAATACTACTATGTTCTAGGTATGGCAAAAGATAGCCCTTGCTTTCAAGGGTCTTATAGCTCCTAGAATACCATGTAAATGTCATTTCTTAAAGTTGAACTAAAAATGAGCTTTTCTGAGAATTATATTAAGTATTGATAATATATTGGCAGAGGGAACTTCGTTGCTGGGAGTTCCTTATGCCAATAAACTCTCAAGTCAGGTATTAAAAAAAATACAATAAGACCCTGGAGAAGGAGTCACTAGTGATAGCCAAAGATTATCTAATGTTTGGAAAGTACCTAAAGTGACACTTAATTCAAGATCAACTAGAAAAAGGATCTCCATTACAACATACCCAGTGGTGTGCTGGTCAAGGTTTAACAACCAGCTCTCTAAAAATTTGACACACTTTTAAATTTAATCTTTGTCATTAACATTTTCTCCATCACTTTAAGTCTAGACAATCAACAGAACAATCCATCAAGTCTTAATTTGTATCATTTGCTGATTTCCCAGGTATAAATGTTCACACTGAAAAATTAACAGTTGGTTCTGTTATGAATTTATTCCAGCCTACTCTTGTCTATTATTATTAAACTTTCAGGTCAGGTTTAAAAAAATACAGAATTACGATAAGAACATGGTGAAGGAGTCCCTAGAGATAGTTAAGGGTTATTGTAAGGTTGGAAAGGACCTAAAATGACATCTAGAATGATCAGAAAAAGGTCTCTAGCTACCATATACCTGGCTAGTGGTCACCAGGCTCTGCTTGAAGACCTTACTTCCAATGAAAAGGAAGCTCCTGAGAGAGCCTATTCCACCTTTGAAAAGCTCCACCTGCTAGGAAGGGCAGCTAGATGGCACAGTGAATAGAAAGCCGGACTTGGAGTCAGGAAGACCTAGCTGTGTGACCCTAGGCAAGTCATTTAACCCTGTTTGCCTCAGTTTCCTCATCTATAAAATGACTGAAGAAGGAAATAACAAACCACTCCAGTATCTTTGCCAAGAAAACCCCAAATGGGGTCATGCAGAGTCGGACACAACTGAGCAGAAGCAGCAAGAAAGTCATTAGGAAGTTTTTCCTTATGTTAAACTTCTTTGTACCCAACCCCCTTAAGTACCAACAGTTTAATTTAAAAAAAAACAACTTTAACCAATTTAATAGAAATTTTTCTAAATTAGGGTAAACACTTCCCTATTTTCTTAAATGGAGAAGATTCAACTCTCCACAGCCTTTTTTTTTTTTGATAGCTCAGGGTCATCTTTACAAATCATATTTGTTCTAAGGGACCAAAATACTCCAAACCTACTGAGATTTGCAGCAGAGGTGCTAGCTCTGGTAAAGATCATTGGCATTTAAATACCATTTGCTTTACATACTTTATCTCATTTCAACTCCACAATAACTACAAGGTGGGTGTCACAGGTAATTATTATCCCCATTTTAAAGATGAGGAAATACATTTATCAAAGTGAAGAGACTTGCCCAGGGTCACAGAGCGAATATCAGATGAGCAATTTCCTTACTCCAAGTCCAGCACTCTATCCACAAAGCCACACTGCTTCTGCTAAAAGATCCCAGATTGTTAGCCTTCTTGAGTTTTTCAAATCTGCTTTGTATGATTTTTGCTTTCCTTCTTTCCCACCTAACTGTCAACAGCTGCTTTAAAAACGAAACAAAACAAAAGCATTTTGTCTGCCTGTAAGTTGTTCTCCCTCCCCTGTTAGAATCATAGAATCTCAGAGCTTAACGGGACCTAGAAGCTAACTAGCATGGCTCTTATTCAAGTAGTAATATTTTCTCTAACATTCCCCAAACTGGTCATCTGATGTCCACTTGAAGCTGTAGTGCTGGAGAACTCATTACCCCTTAAGACAGCCATTTCAATTTTTCAGATGGCTGAACATCGGTTTTATTTTTTTTTGTTATATTTGAATTTATTCTAAACTTAAATACAAAATAAGAAAAGAAAAAAAGTTGCCACATACATAGCAGAACATAAGAGAGGCTTCAAAATGAAGCAATGAATTTTCAGTTCAAGAAAACCTATATAATAAATAATACACATTATTCTCAAAGCTGTACATCTTTTTTTTACTTCCTTGTATTTCTTTTGTCCTTTGTTGTGCACTTTTTTACTTTATTTTTCCCCTTTCCCCCTACCCCCACAAAGGCTACAATTAGATGTGGAGATATATACATTATCTATCTATCTATCTATCTATCTATCTATCTATCTATCTATCTATCTATCTATCTATCTATCTGTCTGTCTGTCTGTCTGTCTGTCTGTCTGTCTATCCATCTATCTACACACATACACATATAAACATATACACTCATACACATATACATACATATACACTCAAATGCATATACACAAGACCACATTATACTTATATCCACTTATCATCTGTTTCTCTGTAGGTGAATTACATCTTCCTTTATGAGTCCAAATCTTTCCATATTTTTCTAAATCTACTACCTCATCATTTCCTATACCACAACAATATTCTGACCTAATTGCATCCTATCTGGGAGATAGTCTATGAGAATTTTTCCCTCCAATTTTTCTGCATTCCCTCTATTCTTGGCTACATAGGTTTTATTAATGCAGGAAATGTTTATTTTAAAGTAATCAAAATGATCCATTTTACCTTCAATACTGCTCTTACCTTATAATATGGTTGAAAGATAGCTGAACATCATTAAGAAATTTTTCCTGATATCAAGTCTTTCTCTATAACATCCATTTACTGCTCCTAGCTTGGTTTTCTGAGATAAAAACAAAGCAACCAAAACCATATGCCAAACAAGTCAAATTCATCTTCTGTTTGACAGTCTTTCAGATACTTGTGACTAGGGTGGGAGTGAGTACAGGGAACCCCCAGGGTCTATGGCCATTTCATCCTTCTTAAGGTGCTGCCTGCCCTTTAGGCTGCATTGCTCCCTTCTTCCCCTGCCTCTCAATTGCATTGCCTGTCCTTTGCACAGAGCCAGACTGTGGTGGGGCTGGCATTCGTGGCAAAGTTTAGTCATCCCCAGGCCCCCAATTAAACTCTGAGGAAAGGGTCTGTGGCTTACAGTTTCCCTTGGTTTCCTGTAATAGAGTAGAACCCCTAGACTAGAGTAAGCCTTCAATAAGCTGTTATTGATAATTGTGATTATAATTGAAATGTTTCTTATCAAACAGAGCGTTCCCAACTGTAATCAATTACAGTGGCTCCATCTCAGGGTTTGCATCTGCAGGGCGTCTGCAGTGGCTACCTTCCCAGTCAGAACTTTGGAGTCAATTTACTTTATTGATGCTTTGTAATTATTGGTGGACTGATATACTGATTTGCTCTCCCTCCTCAATTCTGCCTACTGACTTCCCTGGCTCCCTGTCTCAACTAGAATCTCAGCTTTTACAGGAAAGCTTTCCCAAGCCCTCTTAATTAGACTCCCTTCCCTTTGTTAATATTTCCTAGTCATCATGCATGTAGCTTGTTTTTCTTATATTTGTTTGCATGTTGTCTCCTCTATTAGATTGTGAACTTTGTGAAGACAGGGATTGCCTTGAGTCTCTTTTTCTATCCTCAGAGCTTAGCATGGTGCTTCACATATAGTTGGTGCTTAATACATGTCTACGGATTGATTGATTGTAATTCCTGAATCAATAGAGCTAGAAAATTCTGACTTCCTGCTCCTCCAGTCACTAAGATTTGGGAGCCACCTTCCTCCTAAATGAAAGCCCCTTTCCCAGTTACTATTCAACGAATCCCCCTGATTCTTCCCAGTCCTCACTCCCTGCTTTCCTCCCTTTCCACTTATGCTTTCCTCCATTGTTAAAACAACAATAAGAAACCCTCCTTCATCTTGGATCTATTTCTCTCACATTCCTTCCAATTTCTGGTACCTACTAAGGCCCAGCTTTTTCTTGGAACCACATCTCTTCAAAGGTCACTTCTAGCCTCTCACACCCCCTTATACAAGGCTGGTAAAGTCAGCTGGCATATCCTTTAAATCCTTACTTCCAGATTCCCCCCCGCCCCCTCGCCTCTACCTCTCAGCAACTACTTCTCTGCCTTTATAATTCATGCCTGTATCTTTTTTTTTTTGCCATCTATGGACCCTGACATCACTCTCCCTCTGCCAAAATAAGTTCAGGATGTGGTTCACAGTTTTCATCTCTACCCTAAGTCCTGGTCTCTTTTGAACACCCTGACCTCCCTATTTCTCAGCCTCCTCACCTCATGACGTTTGTTTCCAGTCCACATCAACCATAGGAGTAGCTACTCAGCTGTCTATACTCCACACTCTTCTGAATTTTTCCTGGGTGCTGGAATTGAGGATTACTACTCTAAGTGAAAGAGGCACAGTGCTATGGTGACCAGAGTACTGGATTTAGAACCAGGAAGACCTGGATTCGTGAAGCGACCATTGCCACTTAGTGGTTGTGTGACCACAGGCAAGATACTTAAGCTTTAGTTTCCTCATCTATAAAATAATCATGATAATAACTTGAGTATTTCCCTCATAAGGTTGTTGTGAGTGTCAGGTAAGATAACTTACTTAAAGAACTGTCTCAACTTCCAAGTGCTATATAAATTCCCATTTATTATTTTCTTCTATTTTGACCGATTGTCTTGTGACACAGCTCTTTCCATTGCCTCACCATTGCATTAGTTCTCTGAACACATTCTAATTTGTCAAGGTTCTGGAATTGTGGCAATTGGAAGTCAGATTTTATTCCAGAGGTAGCATAGTACTGTGGGGAAACCCAGAAGGCCTGGGTTCAAAACCCACCTCTGATACGAACTACTTGTGTGAGCTTGGCAAATCACGTAATCTTAGGTTCCCCTTCTATAAAATGAGAAAATTAGACTTAATTAAGTTTCATTTAATTAGACAAAGTTTCATTCAGCTCCAAATGGACGAAAGTCTGAAAGAGTGGCCTAACCATAGAATAGTACAGCTGGACTGAAAGAACATTCTTTATCCTGGCATTAAGTTTCTATCAATACTGCCTAAGATCTCCTTGGTATTTTTAGCTGTCATATCACACTAATAATTCACATTGAGCTTGCAGTGCATGAAAACGCCCAGGTCTTTTAAAAAAAAGTTTTGTTGATGTTCTTTATTTTTAAGTTACTCCCCAGGGATTCCCCTTCCATCCCCCATCTTCACCTACTTATCTGGCTCCACAGCCAATAAAATTTTGTTTTGTATAGAACAAGTGCAGCACAGCAAAACATAATCAATTTTTGACAATTTTGACAAACATATCAATCAATTTGACAATCAATTCATCAATAAATATTTATTAAACTGTGCTAAAGCATGCTTGATTCCAAACCAAATCTGTTACCTCCTTCCCAAGAAGTGGGAGCATGCTTTATATAGCTTCCAGGACTTTGCCTCATGAACTATCTTCTAGTTATATTTCCCTAAACTGTTCTTGGGTAGTCGGTTTCTTAAATTGACATGTAAGACTTTGCATTTATTTTTATTCAGTTTCACCTTGTTTTTGTTAGATCTGGCTCACCATTTTTCTTAACTTCCTTTTCAATCTTGATTTTAATCTGATGCATCTAATATACTGTAAGCTTGAAAATCAAGAATTGTCAGAATTATGGGTATAGCAGGATGACTAGGGTCCGAATGAGAGCCTGAAGGTCTTACTTAGGAAGATTCTATTTCAGGGGTTTAAGGCCATGCTAATCTTGATCACCTTCCCAGAAATTCCAGATTATTCTTGGAATCGATTCAGGAGGCTTTTGACCTTTAGTTCCTGATCCTGTTGAGTTTCTTGGATTCAGGGACACTGTCCTCCTTATTTTTCCATATACAAGACATGCAGTTTCTGGCTCTGAGTATTTACTCTGCCTGTCCCCCATACCTGGAACACTATCCTCTATTCCCACTGATGACCTCCCTGGCTTTCTTTAAGTCCCAACTAAAATCCCACCTTCAACAGGAAGTCTGGGGTGGCTAGGTGGCACAATGGATAGAGTACTGGGCTTGAAGTCAGGGAGACTCATCTTACTGAGTTCAAATCCAGCCTCCAACATCAGCTGTGTGTGACCCAGAGTAAGTCACTTAACCCTGTTTACCTCAGTTTCCTCATCTGTAAAATGAGACAAAGAAGGAAATGGCAAACCATTCCAGTATCTTTGCCAAGAAAGACCCAAATGAGGCCACAGAGATCTGGACATTACTGAAAAGACTAAACAACAATAACATCAGAAAACCTTCCCTGATCCCTCAATTCCAGTGTCTTCCTTTGCTAATTATTTCCTATATATGTCTTGTTTATAAATATTTGTTTGCTTGTCATCTTCTCCACTAGTTGTGAGTTCCTTAAGGGTAGAGACTGTCTTTCACTTTAAAAAAAAATCTCTAGAGCTCTGCATAGTGCCTGGCAAATAGTAGATACTTAATGTTTACTGACATAAATACTAACTAATTATGTTTTACCTTTTCTTCCCCCATTGCTGATATTACTACAAATTTTGTATCTGACATCCCCCATTGTCCTGACCTTATTCTTTCATATTATGCTGCAGACAATAATGACAGCTTTCCTATGGGTTACTGCAAGAAGTTTCATTAGAGAATTTGCCAGAATCATGGAGGATGTCTTGTGTACAATTTAAACTAGCCTTGTGAACAGATGACACTGTGCTTTTGCACTGAGCCCACTACAGGGTTTCAAGATTGGTCTAACCATTTATACAGGAAAAACAAAATGAATGAAAATCATTTATTACTCAGATCGGATATTTCCATTAGATATTTGGATGAGTGGCTCATTGAATTTGTCTTTCAGTATGTATGCCTTGGACATGTGGTAAAGACAATAAGCTGATCTCTGAATTGAATAGAAGGAGATCAGTATAGGTTATTTTGGCTAGTCTTAACCTGTGTTTGTCTCAGTTTTCTCATCCGTAAAATGAAAATAGTAATAGCACCTATCTCAGAGAATTGTTGTGAGGATCAAATGAAACTATAATTGTAAAACTTATTACAGTGCCTAGTACACAGTAAGCACTATATAAATGTTAGCTATTATTATTGTTGTTGTTGCTAATTATTTATTTGGGGGTTTTTTGGTTGTTTATTTTAAAAGAAAATTATTAAAGACTTTCACCTGTTCAAGCTGCTTGATACTTGAAAAGCCCATCTTTTTAATACTACATTTCAGAAAAACAGCTGTTATTACCAATATTTTCCTATTGGATGGATGGCTGAAAATCACAACTCACCACAATCTCAGAAGAATAAAAAATGCAAGTAATTCAAAGGGCAAGGACAGACTCAGGGTGGGTGAAAGTAGACCATAAATTCCATCAGGATTTGCATACCTAAGGCAGATTTTTTATTTTGATGATGATTCCATTTTTGATAATTTCAGTTTTGGTAATGATTAGCTGGATTCTAAACTCCCGGAGTCTACCCTCTCACTGCTACTCCATTCCATTCTCTGGAGCCAGACACTGACATGCTATCTGATATTTTAAAATTTTGCTCTCTTTGGCCAATTAGAAGGCAGAATATCTATTTTTAAAGGCAAGTAACATCTCTGATTGCAGTTAGTATGAGTTTTATGATCAAGAATGACTAAATCTAATCAAAGTACTTCTTCTAGATCTGAAACAGTCAAATTTCCAGTGATGACATGCACACTAACGTACATTAAAAAAATCATCAATGATATATATTATCAGAAAAGTAGATGGGTTGCTTATATAGCAATAACCACTATCATGCTGGTATCTGTCAATATTAAAAGACCCCCAAAAAGTCTTTGGAATACTAATTAGATCTTTTCTGAAGGACTTCGATAAAATAATGCATAAAACACTTACACATGACAAGAAGGCATGGAGGCCAGATGGAACAGTGGATCCCTGAGTCAAATCCTGGTGCTATTACTTATTACATGTGTGATTTTGGTAAAGTCACTTAATAGCCCTCAGCCTCAGTTTACTTACCTGTAAAATAAAGGATTTTGACCACATGACCTTTAGGACCCTTTCCAGTACTGTACCTACAATACTACGTAGGCCTACAACCCATATCAGTAGAGGAATTACTGTTCATGAGCATATTCACAAGAGAAAACAGAATATACAAATTCAGAAATAATACAACCGATAAGATAATTAGAAGTATGGGTAAAAGAAAATTATAGTTCTTAGAACCTCTATCTCAGCCTCGGCTCAAGTACCACCTCATTCAAGAAGACTTCATTTATTACCATAGTTTAAAATGTTCTCCAAACCTGAAATTAATTTGAACTTATTTGTATGTGTTTTAGCTGGATCTCAAACTCCCAGAGTCTACACTCTCATTGCTACTCATTTTTACATTGTATATTTATTTGATATTCACTCATCTGGATACATGTTGTTTCCTCCCAGTAGGATGTAAGTTTTCTGAGGGAAGGGATTGTTTCATTTTCTTTTTGTTTTCCAAGTACCTAGTATGGTGCTTAGACATAGGAAATATTCAAGTACTGCTTGCTGATTTGAATTGAACTGAATTATAGACTAGATGGTATTCAATTTCTAGTTATCCCACGTAGGTACAGTTTTCTGGGCCCAACTGGTTACATGTTTCCTTTTGTCCATGGACCTTCTAGCTCCTTTGTAACCCCCCAGAAGAGAATGGCCTCTCTCTATGGAGGCATACCCCTATGCTAACTGGAGATTTGCCTATTCAGGGGCTCTGGTTATCCCATTCACTTATTCAATAATTCCTGGCTCCCTTTCAGTCAAGCAGAGAATCTTGTTGGCATACTGGGTTTGGGGAATATTCCATATGCATTCCTACCCAAACAATATTATTCAACGTTCCCTTATTTCAATCAAGGAAAAGGCAAAGAAATATAAGTCATTACATAAAGTATTACCATCACTTCAGAAATAGAATACCACTCTACTCCATGCCCCAGAGGCAAGGCCATCTGTTACAATGCCATTTTGAGTCAAAGCTGTGAACTTTAGCAATGGGCTTTGTCACATCTATTTTGACTTCCCAGAGATCTTTTTGTTCCCCTCCAGGTTTTCAGCTATGCTCTGATTAGCTTAGGAGGCAACACAATTGAGGTTCTAGACAAAGGAAGGATTATCGTCATTTTGCTAATTGAAATCATCAAAAGTATGGATTTCAAGAGGCGGCAGGGCTATAAGATCTCTTGTAGAAAACACATATATCTTAGCAGGTCCCTCACTCCTCATGCTGCTTCTTTTCATAAAATAGATGATACTTCATTCTTTCCCTTTCGCTTAAGATGACAGTTACCCACAGGGATGCCTTGATGTGAGATATGACTCATAAGGGTTTCCCCTCATGGAAGTTGGATGGGTACATTAAAAATAGGTCAACACAATGGGATTACGACTTACCTCTGGAATAGGAGCCATCTTTAATCAGAGAGCACTGAATTTCTCCATCTTTCTCTGTCACTGTCCTACTATGTTTTACAACTCTTGATACTGTTTTAAGGAACCCATGGGGAAGGTTCCTTAAACTAATTTTAAAACGTTCAAGGTTTCACTTTGAGTATGAATTTTCTGCTCAACTAGTTAACACCCAGGTGTAAAATCTACGTAATTGATAACTGACTGCCTTTCTCAGGTTGTCTCAGTTGGGAGTCTGCATTTTCCCTTGTCTTCAGGATAACCAGGGTGCTTGGTTTTGGATTCATGATTCAAGGATCATATATCTTTTTCTCCCTCTCTCTGTCTTTTTCTCTGTCTCTCTATAATATATATATATATATATATATGCATATATATACATATATATAATACACACATATACACATATTTAATTTTATTTCAAGAACTTAAATATTAAACTAGAAGCCTCAGTACATTTTGAATCAGCTACTAAGTCCTTTCAGTTTTGCCTCTACATTTATTTTTTGGCATCCATTTGCCCCTATTCCATTTATTTTGCCATTACTCTGATTCAGGCAGGTATAAGACCTTTCAAATGTGTTGTTGTAATAGTTTCCATACTGTTCCCTCTCCATGCAGTCTTCCCTCTTCAGCCTCTTTCCTATTGCTGCCAAAATAGTCTTCTCAATCTACAGGTCTGATTAAGTCAGTCCTTTGCTCTGAAAGCTTCGATGGCCACACATCGCACAAAATTAAAAAGTGAAACTCCTTAACCTGGCTTTCAAGGCCCAACCTCGCTTTATCCTCTTCAGATTTATTCATGCAACTTCTCTTCATATACTTAACATTCCAGCCAAACTCACCATTCCCTAATGTTATCTTGTCCTTTCCTACTTCTGCACATTTACTCCTGTTCTTCTTTTTCCTGCCCCTCCTCCCCAGTGTGGAACACATTCTTTCAGTGTCTTGGTTTTTTTTTTTTTTTTTTTAAGCAATCGGGGTTAAGTAACTTGCTCAAGGTTACACGGCCAGTTATTTCTGGGTGTGGTGCTGAGTATCTGAGCCAGGTCATCCCGACACTGGAGCCGGTGCTGTTACTCGCTGAGCCACCTGCCTGCCCCCAGTGTCTTGTTTTTATAGATTAGAACTAAAAAATACCTTAGAGATCAACCCCTTTATTTATACAGATGAGAAAAGAGGCCCTCAAAGTTGAAGGGATTTGTCTAGGGTCATATAGCCAGTTACGCTTCCAACTTAGGTCTCCTCACTCTCTCCTGGTCACTCACACTGACCTTTTCCATTTGTGGAAATGATAACAACCCACAGCAGCAACAGCTCTTTCTATAGGGTTGGGTTTTTTTTTTTTTTTTTTGGTTTTTGGAGTGGGGAGGGCAAGGCAATTGGGGTTAAGTGACTTGCCCAAAGTCACACGGCTAGTTTTTGTGTTAAGTGTATGAGGCTGGATTTGAACTCAGATCTTCCTGACTCTGGGGCCAGTGCTTTTACTCACTGTGCCACCTAGCCGCCCCTGCCTCCTCTATTTTAAGGCACCAAGGTGACAAAGTGGATAGAATGCTGAGCCTAGGGTCAGAAGAGTTCAAATCCAGCCTCAGATACTTCTTAGCTGTGTGACCCTGGGCAAGTCACTTAGCCCAGTTTGTCTCAGTTTCTTCATCTGTAAAATGAGCTGGAGAAAGCAATAGCAAACCATTCCAGTATCTTTGCCAAGAAAACAAAAGATAAAACATGAACCAATATGTGCTCCCGAGGTGCTTCAGGAGAGAAAATGTTCACCTGCCTATGTATGTAAGGATATACAGGAAAAATACAAAATTACAAATTATTGTTATTACAATTGCAAAAAATGGGGTCACAAAGAGTCAGACACAACTGAACAATGACGACTGCTCAACTGTAAAATGGGGAGAATATGAGCACTTACCTGCCTCCCGGAGATGTTGTGAGGAGCAAATGAAATGATTTCTCTACATTTTCTTTGCAAACCTTAATGTCAATGTTAGTTATTATTATTGTTAGAATTTCTTTTATTATTGTTGTTGTTATTGGTATTGTTAGAACTTCCCAAAGCAGGATCTAGTCTCAGGAGAGTTTAGTGACTTGCCCTTTAGAGTGACTTGAGACCAAAGACTCCAACTTAGGTCTGCTGACCCTAATTCAATCCTCTTTTCACTGGCACCCAGTTACTTCCCCAGGTCCAGCTTAGGGGCCACCATCTTTGTAAAAGTTGCACTGATCCCCACAGATAGAAGTGATCCCTTTCACCCTGATTATCTCACATCTTCTAGCTCCTCCTAAACTTTTATTCCACTTTTAAGGGAGAGAGAACAAATGTCTATTAAGCACCTGTTATATGCCAGGCATATAAGAGGTGCTTTTCAAATATTATTTATTCTATCCTCTCAACAACCCTGGGAAGCAGGTGCTATTATTATTCCATGTTACAGTTGTAGGAAAGTGAGGCAGCCTGAGGTTAAGTGACTTGCCCAGGGTCACACAGTTGAGGTTGGATTTGAACTCAGGCACATTTTTTTCTCCTGAAGCTTTTCGGGAGCAGGTCTTGGTTTATTTTTTATCTGTTGCATCTCAGTGCCTAGAATATTGCTTGATACATCATGGATGTTCAATAAATGCTTGTGAATCATTTGATTTATATCCATAGCACTTAGCACAATGTCTTGCACATAGTAGGCCTTCATGAATATTTGTGAAAAAAGAAAAGGCAGCATGGTGTTGTACAGGTTCACCACCCCTATTATAGAGTATAGAAAGCTGGTTTTGAAGTCAATACCACCTGGGTTCAAGTCTTACAGGTGACACACACTGGCTGTGTGACCCTGGGTCTTTCAATGTTCTCAGCAATTCTCTAAGATTATACATTGCACAGAAGGTACATTGGCAGAAATATTTTCCTCACCTTGGAGTTCCCTATACTATTACAATCACAAGTCTAGACCCTATCTCTTGTTCAAGTGAAATTGAAATACAGAAAACATATAATTATTCAGCCTCAGACACAGCACAAAAACTAGTTGTGTGACCTAAGGCAAGTCACTTAACCCCAATTGCCCTCCAAAAAGCAAAAAACAAAACAAAACATATAATTATTTCCTCTTAGAAGACCACCTTCTTGTTACTACTAATCAGCACTTGTTAATGAGTCCATTTGGGTAGAGTTCACTGGGCTAGGTATTGGTCTTTAAATAAAGGTTTCCTTCACTATGAAATACTCACTTCTGCAAATGCATTCTTTCTTTTGCCATTCTTTCTTACTACTTTGTCATTGACCTAGAAGATAAAATGCATCCTGGGAAGCATCCAGCGTGTACACATTTAGCTAAAAGTGTCTCATCAATTACTACTATCTTCCTTAGCAACTTATTTGATGTTACAAAAGTTGAATTTTGATCAACCAACAGATGTGTGAAGTTTCTGTCATTTGCCAAGCACCGTGTTGTCACGGATACAACCATAAAAATGAAACAGCCTCGGCCCTCAAGGAATTTACATTCTAATGACAGAGACAACAGATAGGTAGATCGATAGATACATTGACAGTTAAATATATGGGTAGATAGATAAATAGGTTAGACAGACTGACAGCTAAATAACTAGAAAAATAGATTGATAGGTGGGTAAGTTAGATAGATAGGTAGGTAGGTAGGTAGGTAGGTAGATAGGTAGATAGGTAGGTAGGTAGGTAGATAGGTAGGTAGGTAGATAGGTAGGTAGGTAGGTAGGTAGGTAGGTAGGTAGGTAGGTAGATAGGTAGGTAGGTAGGTAGGTAGGTAGGTAGGTAGGTAGGTAGGTAGGTAGGTAGGTAGGTAGGTAGGTAGATAACAGCTAAAATAATAGCTGGGAAATTAGGGAAAGCTTCACGTAGAGAAAAGTAGCCCTTGAGCTGAGCCTTGATGGAAATTAGGCATTCTGAAAGGTTGTTAGTGAGGAGAGAGACCATTCTAGGTATATTGGGAAGCTAGTGCAAAGAAAGATATCATAATATCATCTTTCATTAATATTTATATCACCTTAAGCTTTATCAGACTATTTTTTAAGGACAGGTTAGTAGGGCTAACTAGTCCCATTAGTAGATTATCTAAATTAGAATAGAGACTGGACTTGTGATTTTTTTGGTGTAGGAAGTTTATAATAAAAAACGTCCTCAAGGCAGATCAGACTCTCTTCTGTAATTTATAATCTTAGAAAGTGGCCTAAAGAAGGACTTCTTAAATGATGGGTCATGACCCCATATGGGGTCGTGAAAAATTTGGTAACAGTAAAATCAATTAAAAATCAAATGTGCAACGAATGTGAGGTGTTTCTGACGTGGCTGGCTCGTGTTGCATCTGGCAACTTCACTGCAGCCTTGGTTCTGAACACAAAACATGAGCACTTTGCACTGTGCAGGCCACAAAACCCAGCGAATGGTCCGGAAATTCGAAGGGGGTAGCAAGTGGAAAAAGTTTAAGAAGCCCTGGCCTAAAAGCACTGAAAGGATAAGGGACTTGCCCACACTTACACAGCCAGTGTATATCAGAAGCAAGATGCACAGCCAGGTCACCCTGGCTTCAGCTACACCTGGCTGCCTCATCGTCTAAAGTTACATTTAGTGAAATGACTGAATTCACTTATAGTGGGGCCTTCATTTTAGGATATTTCTATTTGATCAACAAGCTTTTGCTGCATGTGTAAGGCACTATGACTGGTCTGGGGATTTAAAGACAAAAGGAAAACTGGCCTTTGCTCTCCAAGACTTTACATTCACCTGGGTTGTGTCAGTTAAACTGTTTTAAATGTTGTCCCCAAAAATCTTAGTGCAGTTTTATGCTTTCATAGCTTTAAGTTCCAAAAGTTTAAAATGGCACTAAAACTTCTGGCATACCCTCTATGCAGAAAGACATCACCTTATTCTATTGGACCAAAGAATTATAAAAATATTTTCTTGCTGAGAAACACAGATGATTAATAAAGAAAATCATGTTGTTAACTGCCACCGACTTCCCCCAGCCCATGCAGTCCTTGTGGTCAGAAAGTGGATGAAGCTGTGTCTGACGGAAGCCGCATAATGAGGCAACTGATCTGTTTCCAGCTGTTTCAGCAGCCAGCGTGGATTGCAACAGAGCTGATCGCAAGCACTGGGCAACTTAAGGTGACAAATTCAAACGAATCAACTGAAAAATAGCCAATTCAGTTATCCTGTATAGACAGGGCCTGTCTCAGCAATTCGTGCTCACAAAAGTAAGTGGAGGTCTGTTGTGTGACGCTAGTGTCTCTCCCCCCCACCCCTCACATTTATCTTCTATCAGTCACAGCAAGAGCAGAGGGATGCTTAAGCCAAATGGCAAAAACAAAACAAAGCGAACTGCTTTAGATCTAAGGCCAGAAGGGGTCATAGAGATAAACTACCTGGTCCTGTCATTTCTATAGTTGAGGAAATTAAAATTTAGAAAAAAAGAGTAGGAATATCAAAATGTCATCTTCCACTAATATTGTACTTTTTCTAAGTGCTACCACACAGAATAAAGCCATCAATTTAAGGTTTATAAGTAGGTAGGGAGTAAGAGAGGGCAGCTAGATGGTACGGTGGATAGAGCACCTGGAGTCAGGAAGACTCATCCTCCCAAATTCAAATCCAGATCCAGACACTTACTAGCCATGTGATCCTGGGCAAGTCATTTGACACCTTTGCCTTAGTTTCCTCAACTGTAAAATGAG
The DNA here is from genome assembly GCF_028583685.1 of Petaurus breviceps papuanus. Classification (NCBI taxonomy): domain Eukaryota; kingdom Metazoa; phylum Chordata; class Mammalia; order Diprotodontia; family Petauridae; genus Petaurus; species Petaurus breviceps. The sequence goes on along the minus strand of NW_027187361.1, from coordinate 13,853,017 downwards.
CTGGAAAAGGAAATGGCAAACTCTTCTCCGTCTTTTCTGAGAAAATCCCTAAAGGGGTCAAGAAGAGTTGGACATAGGGGTGGCTGGGTGGGTCAGTGACTAGAGCACTGGCCCCGGAGTCAGGAGGACCTGAATTCAAATTTGGCCTCAGACACTTAACACTTACTAGCTGTGTGACCTTGGGCAAGTCACTTAACCCCAATTGCCCTGCCTCCCACCCTCAAAAAAAAGAAGAGTTGGACATGACTGAAAAGTGACTAAACAACAAAGAAACAAGTAAGAGAGTGAGAATTTGATCCCAGGGTTTCTGACAACAGATTTGATGTGCTTTCTATCATGCCGCAGTCATGATGAGCTCACAGAATGTCAGAGCTAGGAAGGACTCTAGCAGTCACCTAGCACCCATAACTCAACAGGAATCCCTTCTCCACCATCCTTGACAAGTAGCTATAGGGAGCTGTAAGCATGTCTAACTGCCCATTTTGAACATCCCCGCCTCACTCTGTTCCTGGTTCTACTCTCTGAGGTCCATCCACATAACCCTTTCTTCATATCTGCTGCTATTTTACAGAGCAGGTCTTTGTGAGTAAAGACAGAGCCCTAGTACTTTCTGCCATTTGTTGATTTGTCTTGATAATACATATCCTTTAGCTTGGTTCTTCTCTTCTGATATCAGGGGCTTCTGATACCAAATCCTCCAATGCAGAAAAAGGATTGTTATGGAGAACATGCCCAACCATGCTTAGTTGGCTTTATTACCCTCCGGGTTCTGTCCACAGGAGAGAGACCTGGGCTATCACTCAGCCAGAAGCAGCTCTTACCCTGGCCTTTCACCCTTACTAGTGTGACACCTGAGGATAGTGGTGAAGACTCTACCAACGAGACGCCTGCTACCAGGAGTGGCGATCCCCAGTCACAGCTGCTTGGGGGCTCGCTCCCAGGAAAGACTTCGATGAAAAGACTATTTGGGTCATTCTGTGACCAGGAGCCAGCCCGACATGTGTAGTGGTGGAGGGAGATAGGTTGCTCAAGGTGGGTAAGAGTGTGATCTCCCACATGTAAAACTTGGCAGGGGCATCTTTCCCACTCTTTTCTGTCCCACTAATCCAAGAGCACCTTTTCTTGGTAAAGAAGCAGCTATTATTAGGTTTGATTCATGGAGATAATTCTAATAGGCGGCAGTAGAGTTTACTACTCTCATTTAGTGTTATGAGGGTCAAGATGGCACAGCTGAGAGAATACTGAACTTGGACTTAGGAAGATCTGAGCTCAAATCCTGCCACAAACATTTGCTAGTTGCATGACCCTGGGCAAATCACTGAACCCCCATCATCCTGTTTTCTCTCTCTTTTTTTAAAGTCAATGAGGTTAAGTGACTTGCACAGGGTCACACAGCTAGGAAGTGTCTGAGGCTGGATTTGAACTTAAGAGGATAAAGACCCGGCACTTTATCCACTACGCCACCTAGTTGCCCCAAAACGCTGCCTTTGTATGAGTTCTTATCTAAAAGAATCACTGACATCCTACTTGGCTTTGAACAACTCACCAAACCCCAGATAACTCTTGGTTCCTCAATTTCTTCAGCTAACAAAAGGGATATGCTGCAGGTTTGTTTTGAGTAAGGGACAATAAAACTGACCTTGTTGTCAGGAAGACAGAATTTGAACCCTGCTTCTTTCTCTTACAAATGTGTGCATTTGAATCCTGCTTCTGTCTCTTACAAGCTATATGACCCTGGACAAGTCACTTGATTTGTCTCGGCCTCATAGTCCTCCACTGTAAAACAGGGATAATAATAGCACCTTTCTCACTAAATTGTTTTAATGGTCAACTGAGAGTGTAAGTCAAGTACTTTGTAAATGTTAAAGGCCAATATAAATGTTGCTATTATTATTATTATTATCTGAAGAATACAAAAATGCCAGAAACAAATGCCCCTCCTCCATCTCCTCCTTTTATTTGAGCCAACACCACTGCTAGAATGTCACCCATTTCTTTCTCTACTTGTCAGAAGGACATTAAGTACCCATGGATTCAGTCCTTTGGGGGACTCAGCAATATTTATCTAGCCTTAATTAGGTCTGTTTTCCTAGCACTCCCATACCTAATCACTGATGGGGTAAGACATTTGCTTGGTACCTTGTATGAAAAACTGCACTTTTTATTTTTAGAGGGGTGCAGGAAGAGAGGAGTTTAACCACTCCTCTTATGGAAGTAATGCCTTACAAAACTGAGGGAAGAATCCAGCTCGAGTAGGTATTACTAACCTTTATATTATCCAGCTCTGAAACCAGTCAGTGAGACAACAGACAGCTCTGCTGAACGGAAGACTGAATCTGCAGGTTCTCAGCTTTTCAGAGGAAGCACTGTATAAGCCACCCAGATTACTGACCTTTAGGACATAATGTACTTGGGGGAAATGGGAACAGGGAAGCAGATGGCCATGAGGGTAGGGTCAGCATAGCTATGGCAGGACAGGGCCAGGAAAGTTGGAGCTGGCTCTGGACAACATACACAGATGCTCATCTCCAATTGACCTCTCTCTCCCAGGGACTATTGAATGGCACTAATGCCCTATGAAATGTAAGCTCACAGGAGGCAGGGATTGTTTGGATTTTATCTTTTTATTCCCTTGAATATTTATTATTTATTCGATATTTATTTGATAAACTTTATTCGATAAATATTTATCTAAATCCCCTAGGAAAGATGATACCTGATAGAATAAAATAATCATAGGACCTGGAGTTAGAAGATCCAAATCTGTCCCTTCCTGACCATGTGACCTTGGGTGAGTCACTTAACTTCTCTGGACCTCAGTTTTCTCATCTATAAAATAGGGACAATGATATTTCCAATTATCTCATAAGGTTAGCTCAATGATCCAGTGACGTAAACTATGCAAAGGGTCACATAGAGTGGTGAGCTATTATTTTTCATCTCCCTTAAGTATTGTTATTTCTAAGGTTGAAATAAAATTGACATTCAGTGTAACATATTGCCTTATTTTTGCCAGACAGATGTTATATTTTTTTTCTTAAGTGAATGCCGATTCCACTTTCAGTCTCACATTTCTTTTGCATGCTGTGTTCATAATGACTGCAGAGGAAATTTAGAGCATGAACGAGATGAGCAGATTTCAAAGGAGGGTGAGAAGCTAGCCATCTGAGGTTCAATATAAACTCGAGATCACACAGGGTAAATGCAAATAAAAGACGTCCTTATCTATTTCTCCTGCCATCGTCTCACTTATTGCAGAAGTCAAGCTTACGGTAAGTTAGGGCTGATTTGCATACAATTGTATATTTTTGTGCTTTTGATCTTCTCAAGTGAGAAGACATTGAGGGTTGTTTTTTTTTTAATCTCTTTCCTTTTTTTAGTGTCACCCAAGTCAGCGCAGTTTTAAGACAGGTTTCATGTGTCTCGGTTTCCATGTAGCAGAACGGCCTCTGCTACAAATTATGCAGCATAATTTTTTTTATTCCAGTCCTGCAAGACCTGACATCTTTTGAGCAACACCCACACACTATTAGAATAGTATTTTCTCCTTGTAACTGTGAAAGATGCAGGTTTGGTCAATAAGTCAAGAACGATTGGTAAATTCATGCATTGGTGGTCCATTCCTAGGTCCTATGGTTAGAATGACTCCTTGTTAACCATTTATGAGGCAATGAAAAGAATTCCAGTCTTGAAGTTAGAAGATCAGGATTTGGGAGACTGAAGATAATTTTTCTTTACTTTCTTTCCTTTTCTTTTTTGTTTGTGTTTTTCCCTCACAGCATAACTTACACGGAAATATGTTTTCATGACTATACATGTATATTCTATGTCAAATTGCTTGCCTTCTCAATGAGGGGAGAGGAAAAGGAGAGAGAAATTTTGGAACTCAAAATTCGAAAAAAGAATGTTAGAATTGTTTTTACATGTAATTGGGAAAAAATGAAACATTAAATTAAAATTTAAAAAAGACAAAACAAACAAAAAAGATTAGGGTTTGAGTCCTTATTCTCACATTTGATTACATGTGTGTCCCTTAATTTCTGGGAACTTCAGCTTCCAGTACTTGCTATTAGTTATTAATTATAATAATAATTATTATATAATTAATTATTAATAATTAGTTAACTTACAGGGATGTTGTGGAAAAGACATTTGTGGATAAACCCTGAAAGCAGGGGCTACTGATAACTTAAGTACTTCCTGGACAGCATCATTCGGCTAAATACCCAGTGAGGGTGGATTTGTCACAAAGAGTCCAACGTTTGAGATTTTCTTGGCAAAGACACTGGAGTGGTTTGCCATTTCCTTCTTCAGCTTGCTTTACAGATGAGGACATGGAAAGAAGCAGGGTTAAATGACTTGCCCAAGGTCATACAGCTAGAAAGTGTCTGACACCAGATTTGAACTCAGAAAGATGAGTCTTCCTGACTTTAGGCTCTGACTGAGAGTGGGTTCCAGCTAGGGAAAGTGTGCTATTTATAACAGGACTTCAATAAACAGGAGTCTTTATTGAAAATAAACTGATTTTTGGTTGACAACAGAAATGATCCGAATTCATCAGCCTACTAGGAACTGTTTCTTATTTTCAGTCAGCTTGGTTGGCACGATGGATGGAGTACTGGACTTGGAGATTAGAAGATGTGAGTTCAAATCCTACCTCAGACACTCAAGAGCTGTGTGACCCTGGACAAGTCACTTAAACTCTCTCAGGCTTAGTTTCCTTCAATATAAAATGGGGATAATAAAGTACCTATCTAAGGATGTTGTGTGAGGATCAAATGAGATAATATCTGTATAAAAGTATAAAGTATATAAAGTGCTTGATCAGCCTCAAAGTGCTACATGAATCCTAGTTATTATTAGCCTAAATTCCTTCATTTAATGAATATTCACAAAGTGGTCACTGTGCAGCACACACTGCCAGTTGTCAGGGTAAAACAAAGTTCAAATAAGACTTAGTCCTTGCTCTCATGGCACTTATACCACATGAGGGGAATAAAACAGTTAGATAATGATCATATGCAATTTTACATGGTAAGTGCATCAGAAAGTTGCAAAATGCTGTGCCATGTGAGGTCTGAGTGGAGGGAGATTATAGAAAGTTTTGTTTTGGCAAGTGATGTTGAATTTTAAAATTTATTTGGATTAAAATTTATTTGCATTATGTCCATTGATATTTACCCTAATAGAGATCATAACTGACAAATTTTTAAATATTTACTCATCCTGTTTAAAATAATAAAACAAACCAACTATATGTTCATATAAACAACATATTTTTATGAAAAATAACTATTTTCCAAACTCCCAAAACTTACTGAGAAAAATGGAATTGTTTCATATATTCTTGCAACTCTTTAATATCTGGCCAAACAGAAAACCACTGGATTCTCATGTCTGCTTCTGAATTCAAATGTAGAATTTTGATAGATATTCGACCCAACAAATCCCACTGGTAATTCCATCCTGTTATAAATATTCCATTTGTACACAGCTGTTTACGTGTTGGCTCCTCTGGTAGACCGTCATTACCTTGAGGGTGGCTGGTGCTTACTTCTTGTTGACTAACGACTTGAAGTAAATAATCACAAGAATGAATGGGGGGGGGCAGGGGAAGCATTTCTTGAGCATTTGTAAATAAATAAAAGTAATTTTATTTATCTAGTAAATAAAAGGATTTTCCTATCATAGCTTCCAATAATGCAATCTTTAAACATGACAGCAGATATTTTCCATTTGCAATTACTCTGGGGCTAAAGTTGTGGAAGCTATAACTTTCTCATTTCTGCTGCATCTTGTTTTCCTAATTTGTAAAATTGACCTAATAATAGGAAAGGAAACAATGACTAAGCACTTGCTATTTACCAGGCACTGTTCTAGGTGCTGGGGATACAAATACAAGGAAAAATAAAAGACAATCCCCCCTCTCAAGGAACTTACACTCTAATGCAGGAAGTTCGTTGCTGTCCAGTCATGTCCAATTCTTTGTGACCCCTTGGTGCAGTTTTCTTGACAAAGATAATGGAGTGGGGCTAGTCTGATCCCCTCCTCAGTATGGAGACCCTGGGAAGAATTCAAGGTAGAGCGATGTTCCAGAATGAGGAGGCCCCAGAAGCTGAGGTAGCTGAAGTTTGGTGTCTAAGTCTGGAAGGTCAGAAGCAGAAGCAAAGCTGGGTGGCCAAAGGATGCTGAACTTGGGTCCCTCCTTAGAATGGAGGCATAATGATACCCTTACTATGAAGTTCGGGAGTTGTTCAGAGCATTAGAGGAAATATTATATGTCAAGTGCTACTGTTATTGTCCAGGTTTATAACATCCTACCTTCTAGTCCTTGGGGCTAAAAACTAAGGCGAACATTTAAATACATTAAATAGTACTTAACTTTGAGACTTTCCCAGTGATCAGTAGATTTGAAAGAAGAATACTCCTAACGTTCTATGGAATTGAAGGAGATGTATCTTCTCCTTACTGATAGGAAACCTGAGAGTAAAAAAAGAGAAATCCACTGACTTTCCCCAATACTTCTCAAAGCAGACTCACAGATGCCTGGGGGTCCTTAAGATCCTTTCAGGAGAATTCACAGAGTCAAAATTATTTTCATAATAAGATGTTATTTGGCTACTAAAATATTCCTCCCTTTTCCAATGACATATCTGTAGGAGGCTCAATTTTCTTCACATACTTCAACCAAAACAACAGACTGCAACAGATTGAACACAGAAGCAGATATGAGAGTTCACCTGTCTTCTGTTTGGCCAGATATTAAAAAGTTGCAAAAATATATGAAACAATTCCATTTTTCTCAAGAATTTTTTGGGATTTGGAAAATAGTTATTTTTCATAAAATATGTTGTTTATGTGAACATATCATTGGTTTGTTTATTATTTTAAACAGGATAAGTAAATATTTAAAAATTTGTCAGTTATAATTTCTATTAGGGCAAATATCAATCAATATAATACAAATAAAAAAAGCATTTAGGGATTCTCAATAATTTTTAAAAGTGTAAAGAAGTACTGAGAACAAAAAATTTGAGAACTGTTAGCTTAACCAATTAAATGATAGGTAAATGATAACCAATAATCCATATCCTCCTAATTCTCAGTTTAGTTAACACTGTAGTATTGCTAACAATAGTAAAAGCTAATATTTACATAGCCCTTTGAAGTTTACACTACTGGACTGACAGAGGAAAATTGAAGACATAGTGGACATTTCACCATGGCATTTGATTAAAGTTTCTCATGGTATTTTGTGGATCAGGTGGAGAAATAGGGCTGATGATAGTACAGATGGACTAATTAATAACTATAACAGTAATAATAAAATAATTGGCATTGATATAGTGGTTTTATTCATGCATTCATGAGGTAGCTAGGAAGCACAATGGTTAGAGCACTGGATATGATGTCAGGAAGACCTGAGCTCAAATTTGACCTGAGATACCTAACAGCTGTGTGACTCTGAGCAAGTCAGTTACCCTCTGTCTGCCTCAATTTCCTGAACTGGAAAACGGGGATAATCATAGCACCTATCTCCTAGAGTTGTTGAGAGGATCAAACGAGATACCCATAAAGCACTTAGCATAGGGCCTTGCACATAGTATGTATTTTAATAATGCTTGTCTCCTCCCCCTTTCATTCAGTCAGCATCTCCCACAGTTGGTACTATGTTCTCCATAAGAGCAAGTTTGGGGGAAATCTGATGATGATGTTGTTGATGGAAAGCAGTGAGGGGCTTTTTCTCCTTCCTCTGTCCTCTGCTCACGCTGCCATGCCTTTGCCATGGGCCCAGGGGCCATGCCATCCTACCTTGCCATGGAGGACTGCCATCACCTCCATTTGTGCCACCACTTTGGTTGGCTAGGGCTACCTCAAATCCTGCTACATCATGGCAGAGAGCATGGCAGTCCTCTTCTTCCACAGGACCCCAGGGACTCCACCAATTACTGCTTGGAGCTCTCCGAGGGTCACGTGGCTCCTATCCTCTATTCTGTCTGGGCTGAGATGGGCCTCCCGCCAGAGGCCACGCTGTTGAATTTGAGAAAGATCATCTCCATTTTAGATGGCTACCCAGTCCCCTAAACAAGCCTTTATACATGTGGTTACTGGCTCCCTGGGTGGCTTATGGAATCACTCACATAGGCTGTGGCATTCTACAAGTGGGACAACTTGGTTGCCATGCTTGACATTAGCCAGGTGGGCCAGAGAGACCCTGCTCCACTGTAGCACCAAGTAGAAGTGTACCAGAAGGCATGTGACTCCTTTGGGCAGAATGCAGTCACGGTAGATGGACACAGTGTGAATGAACTCTGGAAGGCCTTCAACCAGCACAAGCATAAACCACTGGCTGTCATTGCCAAGACATATAAGGGCAGAAGAATCTCAGGTTGGAAGTGATAGATCTTGGCATGGCAAGCCCCTTCCCCAAAATATGGTGGGATAGGTTATTGAAAAAATATGTAGTCAATCTAAAGCAAGAAGATTCTAGTGACCCTCCCCAGAGAAGATGTCATCACAATTAACATCACCAACATCTAGATGCCATCTCCTCCAAATTACAAGCTTGGGGACAAGACAGCCACCCACAAACCTGGAGCATGGCACTGGATAGGAAACTCATTCTTGATAGCTCCCATGTAATGAGTGACTGAATCCTGATTGTGGAAGACCATTCCTGTGAGGGTGACATAGGACAGGACATGGCCGCTGCCATAGTGTGTGAACCTTGTATCGCCATTACTTGCATCTTCATGAAGCTGATTGAGCTGCGGAAGATGTTTCTGATCAACAAGGATACCCTTATACAGGCCATCAAGAAGGCCTATCTTAAGCCTAAGGAGCCTATTGGCAATGGCAGACCAAAACAAGGGGTAAGAAAGAGAGAATCATTCCTGTAGCTTTAAATACATAAAATAATTTTTGCTACTGCTGAGAATCAATTAAAATAATAAAAATAATTATTAAAAATGTTTTGAGGGAAAAAGAAAGCAATAAGGAATTTTAAAAATTTGAATCAACAGTATAATATGGCTATTAATAATAAATTTAATGAATTTGGAACTATGCCCTTAAAGTTAATACCCTTTAACCCACAAACTAGGTCAATTACCCAAAGAGATTAAAGAAAGAGGAAAAAAATCATATGTAAGAAAATATAGCAACTATCTCTGTACTAGAAACCAAAACACTGTTCAATTTTGGAATGGCTGAACAAATGATGGTTAATGAATGCAAAGGAATGATATTGTACTATAAGAAATAATTAAAGGGATAGATTCAGACAAACCTGGGGAGACTTTAACGAACTGATAGAGTGAAATGAGCATTACAAGGAGGACAATTTATTCACCAAAAACTGTAAAAACAAACAGCTTTGCAAGTCTTAAGAGCTCTGATCAGCCCAAAGATTAGTCACGATTCCTGAGGAGCCATGATGAAGCATGCTACTCACTGTCTTCCTGACAGAGAGGTGAGGGACTCAGGGCTCAGCCTGGGATGCATTTTTTTCTGAACATGACCAATAAAAGAATTTGTTTTGCCTGACTATAGACATTTATTATTTATTACAAAGGTTTTGTTAGAAAGGCTCTCTTTTTTTTTTCACTGTTGGGGAATGGGAGGCAGATAATCTGTTTCTGCTTATTAAAAATATAATGTATTTAAAATTAATGAAGTACAGTCATGCATTATATATAAATATATATTATATACACACATATGTAAACAAGAAGTATCTATATATAAATGACTATATAATTTTATAAATTCATATGTGCACACATATATGTGTGTGTGTGTATATATATATATATATATATATATATATATGTATACCACATTCATCAATCTGACCAAGACCTTGCCCAGAGATGTTTGTCAGTATTGAATGCCAGGAAAGCAGGGTAAAATTGAGCAGAATTTCATAGAAATTTGGATCTCATACATTTCTTTTTTTCTTTCTGTCTTAACCACTCTACCAGGTTCAAATGATACATTTCCCTGGCAAGTGCAAGGTTGGCTCCTAAATATATACATATATGGGTGATGAGAGAAGGAAAATGGTGTTAAATGCTATTAAAAAGTTATTTTAAATACTAGAAAATTAAATTCGGCAGAACTAGTGTATGTAGTATCCAATTCTAAGGCACCTGTTCCGAGCTTCGGCTCTAGATTTTTAAAAAAGTGATTAGAAATTTTTTTCAACCTCATTCTGACAAAAGTACCTTTGTCATCAAACCAGTGGAGAATAAATAAGTTGAAAGAGGAATGTGTGAATTTGGTATTTCCCAGTTTAGGTTTTGTGACACCCTAGGGTTACCCTAGGGTCTCTTGGAAAGTCACAGAATTGCATGCCTGTGACTTGCAAAAACCCCAAGTTTAACTCATTTGACTACTACAAATTGATTGTTTATTACAATATGTCACACTGATGGGGAAAGTAGATGTGTCCTGAAATCAGTGATAGAACATCACAGATCCAAAGAAGCTGGGAATCACTGGATCCTTAAGATGAGGGACCAGACTTTACCTTTCTAAAAAAGTAGGTATGGTCAGGTGTAGTGGCATTTGCCTGCAGTCCCTATTGCTGGTGAGGTTGGGGCCAGTGAATTGCTTGAATTTTGGAGGTCCAAGGTGCTGTAGGACTAAAGCAATCAGGTGTCTGGTTGAACCAGTTCAGTGTTGCAAAGTGCAGCAAGTTAAAGGTTCCAGGCTAAACAGTACTGTTATCCGGTCTGTGAGTGGCCAATACATTTCAAGCTGAGGTGAGATAGAAGGGAGGGAGGAAGGGG
>NW_027187361.1:13675660-13842124 GCF_028583685.1 Petaurus breviceps papuanus | reverse complement strand
AGAGAGAGAGAGAGAGAGAGAGAGAGAGAGGAAGGAAGAAGGAAAAGAAAGAAAGAAGCAAAGAAAGATAGATAGAAAGATTAATAGAAAGGCACACTCTGAGGCAGAGAAAAATTGTGGAGTAAAGGGAGGCACTCACTTAAGACCTCCTCCAAGCCCCTGCAAACATGTTTAAAAAATGACTCTAAACAAATTCTAGACCAGCAGAACCCACAAAAAGATGCAGTGAAACAAATTTCCAGCCTAAGAAAGCTCAGAAGGTTAGCAGAAAAAGTCTGTTGGGCCAGAGTAGAGAGGAGTGAAGTCAAGCTCAAGCCATGACAGTGGCCCCAGCAAAGCCAGAGCAGGCATCTGGGTGACTAAATCACTGGCAGCAGTGGTGGTTTCCAGATCTCTCAGTGACAAATGCCAAAGACCACTTAGAAGGTTAGTTAGCAGGACCATCACACCTGGGTGAAAGTAGAGCATAGCAAATGCAGATTTGGGGAGTGACAGAATCAGCAGGGGCTGTGACAGTGGCTGGAGCTCTCAGCCCAGAGGGTCAAACGACTGATCAGAAAGAGATTACATGGCTCTTTCTGCTAGCACTGAGGTAGGACTCTGTTGCTTGGCCCACACTCTTATCCAGGTCCCAGTCTTGAGTGCTAGTCCCGTGGTGAGGAGGAGCAGTAGCAGCAGCAGGAGAGGGAAGAAAAGAGTGTTTGTGGTTGTTCATAGCCCAGAGCGCAGGCCAGGAGAGCAGAAAGCAACTCTTCTTATATCATGCTACCTTGGAAGAGCTGAAAACTTACAGGCCCCTAAAAGTATCTCTGAAAGCAACGGCACAAAACCGCCGAGGTTTGGGACAGTGTGCTCTCCATCCTGGAAACTGAGCCCTACTTTAACAAAGAGTTAAAATCAAGTAATAGGCTAAGGAAATGAGCAAACAACAGGAAAACATAAACCCCTGACTTTAGAAAGTTACTATGGTGACAAAGAAGATTAAAACATACTCTAAGAAGACAACAAAATCAAAACTCCGACATCCAAAGCCTCCAAGAAAAATATGAACTGGTACATCACACCTATCAGATTGGTTAACATGACAAAATATGAAAATTATAAATGTTGGAGAGGATGTGGGAATGTTGGAACACTAATTCATTGTTGGTAGAGCTGTGGCCTTTGACCCAGCAAGACCACTTCTAGGGCTGTATCCCAAAGACATCATAAAAATGGGAAAAAGACCCTCATGTACAAAAATATTTATAGCAACTCTTTTTGTGGTGGCCAAGAACTGGAAATTGAGGGGATGCCCATCAGTTGGGGAAAGGCTGAGCAAGTTGTGGTATATGAATGTAATGGAATACTATTGTGTTATAAGAAATGATGAACAGGCAGACTTCAGAATAACCTGGAAAGACTTATGTGAACTGATGCTGAGTGAGGTGAGCAGAACCAGGAGAACATTGTACACAGTAACAGTCACAGTGTGTGACAACTGATTTGGATAGACAGCCCTTCTCAGTAATACAAGGACCAAAACAATTCCAAAGTACCCATGATGGAAAATGCCATCCACATCCAGAAAAAGTACTAAGGAGTCAGTATGCAGATGAAGCAGAGTATTTTTTTTTGTTTTGTTCTTTTTTTCTTTCTCATGATTTCTCCCATTTGTTATAATTTTTCTATGCAACATGACTAATGTGAAAATGTGTTTAATAGGAATGCATGTATAAAGTCTATATCAGATTACATACTGTCTTGGGGAAGGAGAGTGGAGAGAGGGGGAGAAAATTTAAAACTTATGGAAGTGAATTTTGAAAACTAAAAATAAATAAATTAATTAATGGAGAAAATGTTAATAATGCATATTAAACTTAAAAAAAAGAAAAATATGAATTAGTCTCAGGCTATGGAAGAGTTCAGAAAGCATCTTGAAAATCCAATAAGAGAGGTAGAGGAAAAACTAGGAAGAGAAATGGGAATGATGCAAGAAAATCATGAAAAGTGAGTCAACAGCTTGGTAAAGGAGACAGAAAAAAATACCTAAGAAAATAACATCTTGAAAAACAGATGAGGCCAAATGGCAAAAGAGGTCCAAAAAGTCAATGAGGAGAAGAATGTGTTAAAAGTCAGAATTGGTCCAATGGAAAAGGAGGTTCTAAAGTTCACTGAAGAAAAGAATTCCTTAAAAATTAGAATGGAGCAAATGGAAGCTAATGACTTTATGAGAAATCAAGAAACAATGAAACAAAACCAAAAGAATTTAAAAAAATAGAAGAGAATGTGAAATATCTCATTGAAAAACAACTGACTTCAAAAATAGATAGAGGTGAGGTAATTTAAAAATTATTAGACTTTACTTGAGGCAGGCAACTCCTACCTGAATCCACCAAACAGTCACCTGGATTCAAAGGCAGACAGTTCCCCGTTCCTTGTCCAGCTCTCCAGGCAGGTCCTGCTCTACACTGAAGTTCACAGGGTCCAGTCCATCTCAAATCCTTCACAATTTCTGTTCCCAGGGATTCAAAGCTCAACCAAGCCGCAAACAGACAAAGTCTTAGCATCCCAGTCATGCTTCCTCAGCCTTCTGTAGCTTGTTAAAAAAAATCAGAATCACCTTCTCCAGCCTGGGGGAGGGGGGCTCCTAGGTTCCTGGACTCCAGGGCTCCTCTTCAGCCTCCTGGACTCCTCTTCAGAAGAAGCTCTGCCACCACAAGTTCTCAGGAAATTCTGACTCAGTTCTCAGTTTTCATTTCTCTTCTGTAGCTGCTCTGCCTTCAGATGCTGGTCCCAAAAAATTCTGACCCTTCCTCTCTGGGGCTTCTCCTTATATACAAACAGTATTAGCTACTTTGTGTTTCAGCCAACCACTTCCTTATGTCAGGAACAGAGGTTCATACCTTTTGCTTCTTTCACAGTGGTTTGATTAATTACTAAGTACTAAGTACCTGCTTACTTGCAAATACAAAAAGGGGTCTTCAAATTCAAATTACATTACCATTACAACAATGAAGTCATAACTTCTTCATCAAAAACTCCCAAGAAAAATATGAATTAGTCACAGGCCATGGAGGAGCTCAAGAAGGATTTTGAAAATCAAGTAAAAGAAGTGGAGGAAAAACTGGAAAGAGAAATGAGAATGATGCAAGAAAATCATGACAAGTGAGTCAACAGCCTACTAAAGGAGACCCCAAAAAATTCTGAAGAAAATAACACCTTAAAAAGTAGACTAACTCAAATGGCAAAAGAGGTACATAAAAGCTAATGAAGAGAAGAATGCCTTAAAAAGCTGAATTTGCCAGATGGAAAAGGAATTTCAAAAAGTCACTGAAGAGAATAATTCCTTCAAAATTAAATTGGAGCAATTGGAAGCTAATGACTTTATGAGAAATCAAGATACTATAAAATAGATCCAAACAAATGAAAAAATAGAAGGCAATGTGAAATATCTCACTGGAAAAACCACTGACCTGAAAAATAGATCCAGGATAGATAATTTAAAAATTATTAGACTACCTGAAAGCCATGATCCAAAAAAAGAACCTACAAATCATCCTTCAAGAAATTCTCCAGGAAAATTGCCCTGATATTCTAGAACCAGAGGGCAAAATAGAAATTGAAAGAATTCACCAATCACCTCTTGAAAAAGATCCCAAAAAGAAAACTCTTAGGAATATCATAGCCAAATTTCAGAGTTTCCAGGCCAAGGAGAAAATATTACAAGCAGCCAGGAAGGAACAATTTTACTATTGTGGAAACACAATCAGGATAACACAAGATCTAGCAGCTTCTACATTAAGGGATCAAAGGGCTTGGAATATGATATTCTGGAGGTCAAAGGAGCTAAGATTAATCACCTACCCAGCAAAACTGAGTATAATGCTTCAGGGGAAAATGTGATCATTCAATGAAATAGAGGACTTTTCAGGCATTCTTTTTTTTTTTTTAAAGCAATTGGGGTTAAGTAACTTGCTCAAGGTTACAGGGCCAGTTATTTCTGGGTGTGGTGCTGAGTGTCTGAGCCTGGGATTCGATCTCCAGGTCATCCTGACACTGGAGCTAGTGCTCTCACTCATTGTGCTACCTGGTCACCCCACTTTCAGACATTCTTGATGAAAAACCAGAGCTGAACAGAAAATTTTACTTTCAAATACAAGAAGCAAGAGAAGCATGAGAAGGTAAACAGGAAAAATAAATCATAAGGAACTTATTAAAGTTGAACTATTTACATTCCTACATAGAAAAACAATAATTGTAACTCATGAGACTTTTCTCAATATGAGGATAGTTGAAGGGAATAAATTTGTATATATAGGAGGCTGTATGTGTGTATAAATATATATGTGAGTGTGTGCATGTGTGTACATGTATACATAGACAAAGCACAGAATGGGTTGAATATGAAGGGATGATATCTTAAAAATAAAATTAAGAGGTGAGAGAGGAATATATTGGGAGAAGGAAAAAGGTAGAGATAGATTAGGGTAAATTATCTCATATAAAAGAGGCAAGAGAATACTGTTACAATGGAGGGGAAGAGCAGGAAGGTGAAAGGGTCAACCTTACTCTCATCGAATTTGGCTTAAGGAGGTAATAACATACACATTCAATTGGGTATCTTACCCTATAGGAAAGTGTGGGGGAAGGGGACGGGGGGATCATAGAAGGGAGGTCAGATTGGGGGAGAGGGTAGTTAGAAGCAAAAACTTTTGAAAAGGGACAGGGTCATAGTAGAAAATAGAATAAGTGGGGGGTTGGATAGAGGGAAATTCAGTTAGTGTTTCACAATATAACTACTATGGAAATGTTTTGCGTAACTACACATGTACAACCTATGTTAAATTGCTTGTCTTCACAGTGGGGGTGAGTGAGGAGGGAAGAAGGGAAAGACTCTGGAACTCAAAGTTCCAAAAAAACCAAACGTTAATGCATGTCACATGCAACTGGGAAATAAGATATACAGGCACTGGGGTATAGAAATCCATTGTGCCCTACTAGAAAGTTAGGGGGAAGGGATGGGGGAGGATATAAGAGAAAACATATTGGGGGAAGGGTATTCAGTAGGCTCACTATTTTGGGGTGGGGGTAGGGGAGAGACATGGTGAAAAGTTTGTAACTCAAAATCTTGTGAAAATGAATGCTGCAAACTAAAAATAAATAAATAAACTGGAAAAAAATAGTTTAGATGTCGTTTTTTGAGAAATTATCAAGGAAATTTGCCCCAATATTCTAGAACCAGACGGTAAAATAGAAATCAAAAGAATTCACTGATCATCTCCTGAAAGAGATGCCAAAATGAAAATTCCTAGGAATATTATAGTCAAATTCCAGAGTTCCCAAGTGAAGGCAAAAATATTGCAAACAGCCCAAAAGAAACAATTCAAGTATGGTGAAGTCATAGTCATGGTAGCACATGATTTAGCAGCTTCTACACTAAAGGATCAGAAGGCTTCAAATATGATATTCTGGAGGGCAAAGGATCTAGGATTATAATAAATAATCATTTACCCAGCAAAGTTGAGTATAATACTTTGGGGGGAAAATTTAACATTCAATGAGATAGAGGACTTTCAAGCATTCTTGATGAGACTAGAGCTGAGTAGAAAATTTGACTTTCAAATACATTACTCAAGAGAAACATAAAAAGGTGTGCAGAAAAGGAAATTATAAGGTACTTAATGAGGTTGAACTGTTTATGTTCCTACATGGGAAGATGATATTTGTAACCCATAAGACCTTTCTCATTATTAGGGTAATTAGAAGGTGTATATACAGTCAGAGGGCACAGATGTGAGTTGAATATGAAGAAATTATATATAAAAATGAAATTAAGGGGTGAAAGAGGAATGTACTGGGAGAAAGAGGAAGGGAGAGGTAGAATGGGGTAAATTATCTTACATAAAAGAGGTAAGAAAAAGCTTTTACAGTGGAGGAGAAGAGGTGTGAGCTGAGGGAGAGTAAGTGAACCTTACTCTTATTAGAATTGGCTCAAATTCTGGGAATGACTTAGCTATTTTCAACAATATCCAAGACAATTCTGAAGGATTTATGATGAAAACTGATGTCCATTCCCAGAGAAAGAATTGATGGTGTCTGAGTACATTCGAAGCATACTTTTTAAAACTTTCTTAATTTTTCTTGAGTCTCTTTTTTACTATGCTTTTTTTTTTTTTTTACAACATGCCTATTATGGAAATGTTTTGCCTGACTGCACATGTATAACCTATATTGAATTACCTGCCTTCTCCATGAGGGAGTGGAGGTTGGGGAGGAAGAAGAGAGAGGATTTGAAACTCAAAAGTTTTAAAAACATGCTAAAAATTATTTTCACATATTACTGCAGAAAAATAAAATCCTAAATATATTTTAAAAAAAGAAAGGAAGGAAGACAGAAAGAGAAGGAAAAGAAAGAAGACTAGCATTAACTTTTAAGACTAAATGGATATTTGGTCTACCCTTACATCAATAAATCATTTCTGAATCACTAAGTCAGAAATGACTTTGCGATGCATAATTTTTTTCTAAATATGTTAAGCAGTCTTCATATCTATAACCCTTTCAACATGTTTTAGAATCCTCTTACATGCAAGTTTACTGCCTTGTTGTCCACCACATTTAATTCAATTCAACAAACCTTTATTTAACTCTTACTATATGTAAGGTACTGTAATACAAAACTCTTCCCATACCTCTGTTCTGTGTAGCCCTTCCTTGGTGTCTGCTTCATTCGGATGCATCATTCTTTGAGGCTTGAAAAGTCTCTAAAGCCCAGATGTTCACCTGTGATATTCAGAGGACAGCATGCTTCCTTACAATCTCTATAACCTTGTGCACAGCTATAGCAAGGGATCATTTCAGGTCAAGATAACAGCATCATAGCACAGATATTCCTCTTTTGAGTTCTCTGAACTTGTTTCGGTGAACTTTTGGTCTGTGGTTGTGCATAACTGATTTAATCTCCAGTGATGCTTGAATCAAGAGGAAGAGATGTCACGTACCATTTTGATTGATTATTTAACTCCCTTCATTCAGGAAGTGACAGTTTACTGGCTGAAGATATCCAGGAAGATATCATTTTCCTTGATTTCATCTTTCTCTTTTCCCTTTAATGTGCACATTTTAATTTGAATTGGTCTTAAGTTTACATACGGTAAAACTCCCCCTCTCCTTCAAGTACTGACCCCAATCTCATTTAACACTTGGGGAGGCTCTCGTTGGAGGACATAGAGGGAAAGAGTGGAGCATTATGGCTCTGACCATTACAGAAAAAGGAACAAGTATTAAAATGGAAGATACAAAAAAGATTTTTTTTAAGGATTACACAATTGTTATTTGAGCAATATAACTACCTCCTTCCTTCCCCTTTACTTATCGAGGTTTATGTAATTAGCTCCTTTTTGTAGAGTAGGGCAGCCTTTAAAGAGTCAGGTAACTTCTTGTAAAAATACATCATAAAATAACCACATGGGGTCCTGAAGAATGCTGTAGAGCTCTGGAGGTGTTTGCTTCCAACATAGCTCTCATCACCTTCACTGTTCAGCTTTTTAAACCTCCATGATCGCTTTGGTTTTGATGGCTCAGAATGAATGCAAATAGCAATTGTTTCTGTTCTGGACAGAAACTCTGAGTGTCTTCCCCTCCCAGACGGATACTTTTGTGGAGGTAAAGTAAGTCATCTTTTATCTCAATTTTTATCTAACCTTTACTTTTTTTTGGAGGGAGGAGGCAGGGCAATTGGGGTTAAATGACTTGTGCAAGGACACACAGCTAGTAAATATTAAGTGTCTGAGGTTGGATTTGAACTCAGGTCCTCTAGGCTGATGCTCTATTTACCATGCCATCTAGCTGCCCCATTTATCTAACCTTTAATCACTGAATAGATGTTCCCTCTGACAAAATGAGACCTCCTGGGGCCATCTCCAGTTGTTCTGACCTATGTCTTGCTACTAAACTCTGATGACTCCGCAGGAGAGAGTGAGGCTGATGGCTTTGCACAGCTCCGCCTCACTTAAATCCAACTCACTTGCAAGTCAAGACATCACCCTTCTGATGTCATCGGTCCTCTTTGAGAATGAAGGATGAACAACAATTTTCAATCTTGATTGAAGAGACAACAACAAAAACCAAATAAAACCATGCTTATCTCATCTCTTTTGGAGGCAATTATCATGTCATATCCTTTGATGAAAAAAGTAAAAACAAAGCCCACCCACCAGCCCATTTAGAAGCATTTGTGGTAGACAGTGGAGTTCCCAGATTCATCATATTCTTACTCATTGCTACACATCTGCTGGAAGGAAGATCGAAGAGAGACCAGGAAGGAACTTCCAATCCAGATCCATATTTTCATTGTTTTCTCCTTTTGCCATTCTGTCAACAAAACCTAGGTATATGGTGTTAATACCAGACAATACAGTCACATTTCCATTACTGTGAATAAGGAATTCCATGAAATTGTTGCATATTTGCATTATTTGAAGTTATACTTATGAAAATTTGGTTATTTGTTCTAGCCTAATGGGAATATGAAGTGTTAATTTAAATAATGCAGCTGCTTCAAGTGATAAAGTATAGGTATTGTGACCTAACTATAAGGTACTGGCTTATAGAGGTTAATGGATGTCAAAATCACATTTTATAATTGAGTTGCATGTAGTTTCATGGTACTACAGGATTCCATAGACATTCCAAGAGGGTTGGAAGGGAGCTTCTGGGCATCTGAGCCTTTCATTATCATTGAATGAATTGCCATTGAATGCCATTCATTGCTCAGAGAAGAGTTAGATGCAGTAGTTGCCATATGCTGTTCTAAATTCAGGACAACATAATAGAGAACTTCTCCTTGATGCCATGTGCAGTTTCCTTCTTAGCTGTGTTAGTGAGGCAGTAACCTCTCTTTCTGTCAGGTAGTCCATCAGACCAGCCAGAGCTAGAGGGAGGATGCCATAGGGAAGAGCATAGCTTTCATAGAGAGGCACAGGGTGCTGACACCATCACTGGAATTTATTGCAATTTCAGCGATGTGGTTAGAGGACTACAGCAAAGTCTGGATGGTAACATTCATGTCTAGGATATTGAAGTTTGTAAACAATGTCTGCGCCATCTTTCCTCTAATGGTTTTGGGATTCTGAAGGCAACAGAAGATGCTCCTGGATGAAATCACAGTCAACATTTCAAGAGACTTTTTTTTAGTAAACATTCTTACCTCTGGCTATATTCTTTTTTTTTTTTTAATGAGCAATCAGGGTTAAGTAACTTACTCAAGGTTACATGGCCAGTTATTTCTGGGTGTGGTGCTAAGTATCTGAGCCCAGATTTGATCCCCAGGTCATCCCGACACTGGAGCCGGTGCTCTTACTCGCTGAGGCACCTGGCCACCCCTAAGCAATTGGGGCTAAGTAACTTGCTCAAGGTTACACAGCCAGGTGTTTCTGTGTGGGTGCTAAGTGTATGAGCCCGGATTCAATCCCCAGGTCATCCTGACACTGGAGCCGGTGCTCTTACTCACTGTGCTACCTGGCCGCCCCCTCTGGCTATATTCTTTAAACAGGTTTGACTCAAAAGGCAAAGAAGACATTGTATTGTGATTTTAGGAAAGCTAGAAGGGTCCCACAGTTCAGCTATATTTCAACCAATGACTGATGCCAGAACCCTTAGCATTATTAATTTAAGGTTGTGATACAGAGTGCGCTAATAAATGTGTAACCACCAGTTGTAAAATAATAATAATGATGATGATGATGATGGAAACAGGATATTATTAACACTTTTCTATCACTTTCTTAAGTTGAGACAATTATCAAAACAATAAAATCAAATCCCGATTTGTAGCATTTGTCGATTTCTGAGATGTAAAATCTCACTTTGGAAATATAACGATCAATTCTTTAGCTAGAACTGATTCCAGCAAATCACTGCTTTGATCACTGTTACAATGCAAATACTTTAGGATAGAATAATATTTAAGGCTATGAGGTCATTTATAAGACACACTTCATGTGATTGAATAAGTTCTGGATATGTATGAGTATGGAAAGGATGGTGCCCCACAAAGGGAAAGGAAGGGAAAGAGGGATATCAAAGATATTTCATCTACTTCACAATTCTGTGACTGATCCCCACCTCTAGCTTCTATGTTGACCCTACTATCATTTCCCGGAGACTACAGGATAGAAGACATTGACTGGGACTATGTATGGTGGATCTGGAGAGGCAAGGTTTAACATCCAGTTCTAGAATTGTCTATATGACTACCTCCTTTGCAGAGTAGATTGCCACTATCATCATTCTAGAGTCCTGGGGGTTCTTAATCTGAGGTCTGTTAACTTGTTTTTAATTTTTTATAGCTATTCAATATAATTATTTTCCTTTGTAATCTTATGTATTTTATTTTATACATTTAAAAACATTATTCTGAAAAGGGATCCATAGATTCCACCAGGCTGTCAAAGACTATGGCATAAACACACACAGGAAAAAAATGTTAAGACTCCCTGCTCTTGAGAGAAAAGATTATTAATAACCAATGATTTGGGGAGATTCAGCTTTCCCTCTTTCTTTTATCCTCATTTCAAGGCCTCAGTTTCTGAAGGTTGGGCAGACTTTCTCATCTATCCAGACCCCACCCAGGTGGGGCAGCCATTGTGTTTTACTTTGGGCATAGGTCGGGATAAATTCTTTGAATAGATTGCCTAAGGCTGGAGTTAACTTCGAAGTAAATGACATAATCAAAGGCAATTCATTGTAATATTCTTTTTCTCATTACTTTTTAACCCATCACAGTTGATTGCCATAACACATCTCTTCCAATGGGCATATAAGCCTGAGTTCACCCTTTCCATGATTGTCTTTAGTCTAAGTGAGAGACTGCCAAATGAACATCCTTTTATTAAAATGCTAGCATTATTAATAAAATTATTAAATTACCCAGAAAGTATGTCTTTTAAACCTTTTTAAATGTCACACTCTAGATCAGAGGTATTAAACACACAACTCCAGAACCACATGTAGTTCACAATATTCCTGAGTGCAAAAATGTAGTTTCCGTTTGATTTTAATATGTTGAAACACTAATAAAAGAGAAATATATAAACACATGCAATTTTCTAAGTCAATATACCTTAGGGATACTTGTATATGATTTAGTCACTCTTGTTTGTAGTTGTATTGTATTGTATCTGCTTAGACCATTGTAATGGGAAGGGATTAATTATGAAACTCTTCTAGGGTTGAAGACTTTGAGGAAATTTATGTTTCATTTTGAGCATTGCCAGGTTTTTGCTACTGCTTAATAGTCAGGGATTGTGTATTTCTACAACAAAGTTGTTTGAAGTCAAGGTGTGAAATGTCTAAGAAAATGGTCATGGTGGTTTTGTTGCTTACCTGTTCAAACATCTTAAGATGTAGGAAATAAGCATCTTCTATAGAAACCTCAACTTCATAATAGGTTTCCCCAATAAGTTTTGTATCTTCTTTTCAACTTCTTCATCTATATCACCTTTGAGGGGTTATTTCTAAGCTTCTCATAGTTAGTATTTAGGTCATGAATAAATTAGGGTTTATTGGGTGTACTTATAAATTTTTTTTAAAACCACATCAATTTGTGACTAGAACTTAAACTATTTCCCCACAAAATAAAAGCTATTTTCTTACAAATATATGTCCTTTCTAGAACCAAGCTGGTGGAGTAAGCACTTTACCCTCCCTTATTGACTTTGAAAAACACAGAAAATACCACCCCAGGAAAAATCCTGGAACAGTGGAACCAGCAATGTAGCAATCTTTTAGCTTGTGAGGCTAGTGGGATTAATGGGAAAGATCCCTTTTGCTGTGGCTGAAGGAGACCAGTACAGGATAGGATGTGTTCTGCTAAGCCAGAGGCAAGCCCCACCTCAGTCGACCAGCAGGAGATTCTGAGTCTCAGGGTGGTGGACTGGGCAAGAGTCAATACCAGGACCTCCCATGTGATTTGGCACAGGCAGGGGAACTAGTGTGGAGAAACACCATTTGCAACAGCAGATAGGTGTCCGCCAGTGATTGAGCCTACCTGTGCTCCAGTGTAACCCTGGGTGAGGAGGTGACCTCCAGTGGCCAGACCACCCCCACCCCACACTCCATCCCATAAGTTTCAAGTTAATCCTAGGGAAACACAGAAAAACCCCACCTGGCCTCTGCACACACCAGAACCCACCACCCATTCCAGTTTAGCACCAGGTAAGCTACAGTTTCTATAGCCTCCAGCATCTAGTACCTGAGGCCCCAGCATGCAAAGTCAGTAACCAGGTCCCTAGCCCCCAGCACAAGAAGCTTGGGACAGTGCTTCCTGTGCCCCAAAAGTACAGATCAACTTTAAAAGCCAGGAAAAAGTAAAAACCATGAACAAAAAGCAACATAGAAAAACAAAGACCATAGGTTCATAATATGGGGACAGGGAACATCAAAACACAAATTTAGAAGAGGAAAGAATTGGCAATATACCTACATCTGAAACCTCAAAGGGGAATATGAACTGATCTCAAGCCCCAAAAGACTTCTTAGAAGAGCTCAAGAAGGATTTTAGAAGTCAAATTAGAGAGGTAGTAGAAAAATTGAACAATTCCTTTGAAAACACAATTGAAAAAATGGAAAAAAAAAGTACACTGAAGATAATTCCTTAAAAAGTAGAATTGGCAAAATGAAAAGGATGTACAAAAGCTAACTGAAGAAAGCAATTTGTTAAAAATTAGTATTGGGCAAGTGGAAGCTAATGACTCTATGACATCAAGAATCAGTCAAATAAAATCAGAAAAATGAAAAAATAGAAGAAAACATAAAATACCTCATTGGAAAAAAAATTGACCTGAAAAACAGATCCAGGAGAGATAATATAAGAATTATTGATCTACTTGAAAGCTGTGATCAGAAAAAGAAGCTAGACAGCATCTTTCAAGAAATGATCAAAGAAAACTGCTCTGAGCACCTAGAGCCAGAGGGTAAAATAGTCATCAAAAGAATTCTCTGATCACCTCCTGAAAGAGATCCCAAATTGAAAAGCCAAGGAATAATTATCAAATCAAGGACAAAATACTGCAAGCAGTCAGAAAGAAACAATTCAAATATCTTGGAACCACAGTTAGGATTACACCGGACCTTGCAGCTTCTACTCTAAATGATCAAAGCACTTGGAATGTGATATTCCATGAAGCAAAGGAGCTTGGATCACAACCAAGGATCAACTCCCCAGTAAAACTGAGCATACTCTTTCAGGAGAGGAGATGGACATTCAATAAAATAGGGGACTTTGGGATCTTCCTGATGAAAAGACCAGAGCTCAATGGAAAATTTGATCTTCAAATACAAGACTCAAGAGAGGTGTGACAAGGTAAACAGGAAAGAGAAAAAAACACATGTTATTCAATAAGGGCAAACTGTTTACATCTCTACATGAGAACATGATACATGTAACTCTTGAGAACTGTATATTTATTATGACATTTAGAAGGAATATACATAGACAGAGGGTGTGGGTATAAATTGATTTTGATGTGATGATAAAAAAACTAATAAAATGGTGAAAAGGGATTGTAATGGGAGAAGAGAAAAGGAGGAGGCAGAAAAGAATAAATTATATCGTATGAAGAGTCAAAGAAACATATTACAGTAGAGGGAAAGAAAGAAGGGAGATGAGCATTGTTTGAACCTTACTTTCATCAGATGTGGCTCAAGGAAGGAATAACATACTCAGTTAGGTATGGAAATCTAACTTTCCCTATAGGTAGTAGGAAATGAAAGGGAAAAGAAAAGGAAGGGGATGGTAAAAGGGAGGGAAAAAGTTGTAAGGGAAAAGGAAAAGAAAAGGGAGGGAAGACTGAGAGAGGTGGTGGTCAAAAGCAAAAGTAGTGAGAGGAGAAAGGAGAAATAAAAGCACAAAAAGTAGGAAATAGGATGGAGAGAAAGTCACAAATAGTAATCATAACTGTGAATGTGAATGGGAAGAACTCTTTTATAAAATGAAAACAGCAGAATGGATTAAAAACCATAATCCTATAATATGCTGTTTAAAAGGAACACATTTAAAACAGAGGGATGCACACAGAGTAAAGGTAAAAAGCTGGATAAGAATATATTTTGCTCCAGATGAATTTTTAAAAAAGCAGAGGTAGTAATCCTGCTCTCAGACAAATCAAAAGCAAAAATAGATCTAATTAAAAGACATAAGGAAGGAAACTACATCCTACTAAAAGGTACCATAGACAATGAAGTAACATCATTCTTAAACATATATGCACCAAGTGGTATAACACCTGAAATCTTAGAGGAGGAGTTAAAGGAGTTACAGGAAAGAATAGACAGCAAAACTATACTAGTGGGGGGGGGGGCGGCTAGGTAGCACAGCGAGTAAGAGCACCAGCCCCAGAGTCAGGATGACCTGGGATTGAATCCAGGCTCTGATACTTAGCACCACACCCAGAAATAACTGGCTGTCTAACCTTGAGCAAGTTACTTAACCCCAATTGCTTAAAGAAAAAAAAATTAAAAAAAACTATACTAAGAAGTTGAGGTGAATATAATTTTAGAAAATTTAGATATGGTAGACCTCTAGAGAAAACTGAATGGGGATAAAAAAGAATATATATTTTTCTCAGTAGTATATGGCACCTACACAAAAATTGACCATGTACTAGGGCATAAAAACCTCACAGTCCAATGCAAAAAGGCAGGAATGTTAAATGCATACATTTCAGATCATGATGCAATAAAAATTACATATAATAAAGAGCCATGGAAAGACAGACTAAAAATTAATTGGAAACTAGATAATCTAATCCTAAAGAATGAGTGGGTCAAACAGCAAATCACAGAAACAATCAATAATTTCATCCAAGAGATTGACAATAATGAGACAACACATCAAAATTATGGGATGCAATGAAAGTGGTTCTTTTTTTTTTTTAAAGCAATTGGGGTTAAGTGACTTGCCCAAGGTTACATGGCCAGGTTTTTTGTGGGGGTGTTAAGTATCTGAGGCTGGAACTGATCCTGGGTCCTCCCGACTCTGGGGCCTTCACTCTTACTCACTGTGCTACCTAGCCACCCTGAAAGTGGTTCTTAAGGGAAATTTTATATTTCTAAATGCTTACATGAATAAAATAGAGGAAGAGGAGATCAATGAATTACACATGCAACTAAAAAAGCTAAAAAAAAAGAACAAATTAAAGATCCCCAATTAAATACCCAGTTAAAAATACTGAAAACCAAAGGAGAGATTAATGAAATTGAAATCTAGAAAACTATTGAATGAATAAATAAAGCTAGGAATTGGTTTTATGAAAAAAATCAATAAAATAGATAAATCTTTGGTTACTTTGATTTAAAAAATAAAGAAGAAAATCAAAGGGTGAAATTCATTCAAATGAAATGGGTGAATGAAAATGAAAAGGGTGAATTCACCACCAATGAAGAGGAAATTAAAACCACAACTAGAAGCTATTTTGCCCAAATACATGCCAATAAATTTTAACAATCTTAATGAAATGGATGAATATTTATAAAAATATAAATTGCTCAGATTAACAGAAGAGGAAATAAAATACTTAACCCCATTTCAGAAAAAGAAATTTAACAATTCAATTCAATGAACTTCTTAGGAAAAAATCTCCAGGGCCAGATGAACTTACAAGTGAATTCTATCAAACTTTTAAAGAACAATTAATTCCAAAACCATATAGACTACTTGGGAAAATAGGCAAAGAAGGAGTCCTACCAAATTCTTTTTATGATACAAATATGCTATTGATACCTAAACCAGGAACAGTCAAAACAGAGAAAGAAAATTATAGACCAATTTCCCTAATGAATATAGATGCAAAAGTTTAAAGTAAACCATTAGCAAAAGGACTACAGTAACTTATCATGAGAATAATACACTATGACCAGGTAGGATTTATACCAGGAATGCAAGGCTGGTTCAATATTAGGAAGCCTATCAACATAATTGACTATATCAACAACAAAACTAATAGAAACCATATCATTATCTCAATAGATGGAGAAAAAGCTTTTTGACAAAATACAACACCCATTCTTATTAAAAACACTGGAAAGCTTAGGAATAAATTGAGTCTTCCTTAAAATGATAAGTATCATCTACCTTAAACCATCAGTAAACATTATACATAATGGAGATAAGCTAGAAGCATTTCCAGTAGGATAGGGGGTGAAATAAAGATGTCCATCATCACCACTGTTATTCAATACGGTACTAGAAATGTTAGCTTTAGCAATAAGAGAAGAAAAAAATGGAAGGAATTAGAATAGGCAAAGAAGAAAAAGCTATCAATCTTTGCAGATGATATGATGATATACTTAGAGAATCCTAGAGAATCAAATAAAAAACTGCTTGATTATTAAACTAAGAGCCTATCTATCTATCTATCTATCTATCTATCTGTCTGTCTGTCTGTCTATCTATCAAATGTGTATATATGTATATTATTTATATGTATATTATACATAAAACAATTAGCCAAACTGTAGGATGTAAAATAAAACCACATGAATCATTGACATTTCTATATATTTCTAACAAAGTCCAACAGCAAGAGAAAGAATGAGAAATTCCATTTAAAGTTACTGCAGACATTATAAAATATTTGGGAATCTATCTGCCAAAACAAACCCAGGAACTAGATGAACACAAATACCAAACACTTTTCACACAAATAAAGTCAAATATAAATAACTGGAAAAAGATCAGTTGCTCATGGGTAGGCCATGATAATATAATAAAAATGACAATTCTACCCTAAATCCTTTTACTTATTCAGTGATATACCAATTGAACTATCAAAAAATATTTATAGAGCTAGAAAAATAATAAAATTCATCTGGGAGAACAAAAGCTCCAAAATATCAAGGGAATTAATGAAAAGAAATATAAGGGAAGGTGGCCTAGCTATACCAGATCTTAAATTTTATTATAAAGCAGCAATCATCAAAACTACTTGGCACTGCCTAAGAAATAGAGTAGTGGATCTGTGTAACAGGATAAGCACACCAGACACATTAGTCAATGATAATTGTAATCTACTGTTTGATAAACTCAAAGACTCCAGCTTCTGGGATAAGAACTCACTATTTGACAAAAATGGCTGAAAAAACTGGAAATTAGTATGGCAGAAATGAGATATAAACCAACATCTTACACCATATTCCAAAATAAAGTCAAAATAGGTACATGATTTAGATATAAAGGCTGATACTATAAGCAAACTGGAATAATTTACCTATCATATTTATGGAGAATTGAAGAATTTATGGACAAACAAGAGATAGAGAAGATGATGAAGTGCAAAATGGATAATTTTGATTTTATTAAATTGAAAAGTTTTTGCACAAACAAAACCAATGCAACCAAGATCGCGAGGGAAGTAGAAAACAGGGAAAGAATTTTTACAACCAGTGTCTCTGATAAAGGCCTCATTTCTAAAATATGTAGAGAACCGATTCAAATTTATAAGAATACAAATCATTCCCCAATTGATAAATGGTCAAAGGATATTAACAGGCAGTTTTCAGATGTAGAAATTGAAGGTATCTAGAGTCATATGAAAAAATGATCTAAATCACTATTGATTAGAAAAATGTAAATCAAAGCAACTCTGAGGGATCACATAACACATATCAGATTGGCTAACATGAGAAAACAGGGAAATTATAAATGCTGGAGAAGATGTGGGAAAATGGAAACACTAATTCATTGTTGGTGGAGTTGTGAACTGATCTAACCACAAAGGAACAGAGAAGTTATAGGATCATAGGATCTTGATTGAGAATTAGTAGGAACCTCAGAGATCTTCTAGTCTAACACCCTCATTTTATATGTAAGGACACCGAGTACAGAGAGATTAAGTGATTTGCTCAAAGTCAGCCAGATAGTAAGAGACAGAATTGGAATTTGAGTTCAAGTTTTCAAACTCCAAAATTAATGATCTTTCTGTTGTTCCATTCTGCCCACTGGGCTGCCATGCAGGGATTTTCGGCATTCTTATCACTTTAGAGTTTGCTTGAATCCAGAATCAAATCAGTTCTCAAAGAAACAGGAAGAATGTTCATAATACAACCTAAAATCAGTATGTAATCTCTAAGGCACCCCCCTCTTACACGAATCTGCCAGCAAAACTATACCAGGTTTGAGGTGCCCAATGGGTCAGCACCCATTTAAAAACTATAGCTTATGAACTTACCCTGAAATATACACTTTTACTAGTCTAGTAAAACTAGAGAACTATTAATTCAAACAAAATGTATTTGTTTAAAATACATAGCAAATGAAGTAACAAAAGAATTCCCTTTGAGCATGTGGGAATACTCTCCTATAGGCTACCAGACCATCAATGGGGGGGAAGGGGGAGGAACACATGTAGAGAATTTGGAGGGTTTATACATATTTTTGTATGTGCATGTATGTATACAGTAGGTGTATATATATATATACACATGGATATATGTGCATATGTATGCATATATATGTGTGTACACACACACACACACAAGGTTGTTTCTAGACTTAGTAACTCCAACTCCTTTCCTAACCAGAATGATTTAATGATAACAAAACTGGTTGGTCCAGTATTGTTTGTTTGTTTTGCAGGGGAGAAGGCAGGATAATTGGGTTTAAATGACTTGCCCAAGGTCAAATGGCTAGTAAGTGTTAAGTGTCTGAAGTCACATTTGAACTCAGGTCCTCCTGACTTCAGGGCTGGTGCTCTATTCACTGTCACCTAGCCAGCCCCAGTATTGTTTGTTAAAATTTTATTTTATTAGTTGAAATTATAATTTTATTTCAATTTAATAATTGTAATTTTATGGTTCATTTCCACTTTGAACAATGAAAATAATTCTTCCTAAACTGGCAAAAAAGAACTAATCCTAGCTCTAGCTCCATGTCAGGGAAAGTGATTTTACCATTCCTCCATTGTTGCATGTGGTTGAGAGCAGGAACAATGGCATCCCTTCATGACCCTCTTTGGACAGCTACAAAATAATTGTATTACACATCAGTCCGATATTAATCATCTAAAAGAATACATAGTGAAGGCATGACTAGGCCAGAATAAGTAACCCTTGGTTACCTGAGTACTTGTTTATTTTCCTAGAACCTTTTACAGGGATCTCTAACCATCACTGTACCACCAATACACTAGGTAACAGAATGCCTCTGTTCCTGGAGACTACGGATCATTGGTAGCTACTCAATGATTTTCCCCTTCATCTAGGACTGTGATTCTTAATCTTTTTTTGATTCATGGATTGTTTTGGTAGTCTGATGAAGAAATATCAAGAATTTATTAGATTCTTACTATGTACTATGCACTGTGCCAAATTCTGGGGATTCAAGCAAAAAGAAAGAGAATTGTTGCCTTCAAGAGGCTTAAAGTTTAGTGAGTCAAGGCAATAAACAAAGATTGAGATTGGGAAGGCCAAAGTATAGTGATTACAATTAAGTTGAGCGTCATGTGACATCTTTTGTGCTTAGGGATATTGTTCGTTTTCATTTTGCTCTATTTGATATCATTTGGTTTATTTATTTATATTTACATTTACTTAAAACCCTATGAGGTAGATCCTATTGTCCTTATTTTACATATTGGGAAACTGGGGCTGAGAGGAGTTCAATGAGTTGCCGAAGATCACACAGCTATTAGTTTCTGAGACAGAACTTGACCTCACATTTTCTTCACCCCAAATCCAATATTCTATCCACTGAGCTACCCACTTACCTCCAAAGTTAATTAATAAATTTGTTTTTGATCTTACACATTTATATATGTACATGCCTTCATGTTGAGTACAGAATTAAATGATATCTTCTTTGTATATTTTTTCTTTTAGTGTAATAAGAGGATTAAGGCACTTGAGGGGAGTTGGTAAGTGTAAGGGAATGTAGGAGATACTGTAGGAAGTGTGCAAAGGTTTACTCTGAATGCTTCTGACTCTAAGGGGAACAGAGTATAGCTGTAGAAGTTTTTCCTCTGGGCCATTTCAGGATACCATAGATTAGGAAGGGGGCTGCTACACAGTGGTTTGATTGGATGTAGAGATTAGCATATACTCGTGTGAGGGGATGTGGTAGTGAGAGTGTTTTGTGGGAGTCAGTGTAATTCCTCTTTATAAGAATTTTGTTCAGTCTGGGATGCAAACAATGTGTATAGAACTTGCCGCTTTTGGTTCAGTTCTTCTTTCCCATGTTATTATTGTGGTGTGTGGGGATATGACACGTAACTGTGGCTCACGTTGCTGCATTGCTCACACATAATGGGCCCCAGATTGGGGAAATGAGTTATAATGAGATCTGGGGTTAGATTCACCATTGTGCTGTTTATCTGAATTTTACTGGATAGCCATTTCTGGTTCCCCGTATCTCCAGGAAACCAGGACAATATAAAAGGGTGGTTTCTCATACCCAAAGCTTTCCACACCCCAGCACTGGGAAATACCTCCAGCAGAGGTGACATTAATCACCTGGTGGTAATGACAAAACTTACTGTCACAGACCAAAAGAGCAAATCAATATCATTTTCAGGTGATTTCCCAAAGGATCCCCTACTTAGTACCAATGGGAATGTCACATGTCCATTATCAGATGTCACTAGATTATACATGAGTCTTAATATGCACATTAACTTTAAGGTCCCTTTTAACTCTAAATCTTTGAGGTGTCTTAGACTTTGCATAGTGGAGAGGGTGAAATTTCACATACACATACATATGTATACACACATATGCACATACACATGCATGTATATACATAGACACAGGTATATACATTATATATTAAATATGTTATAAATGCACATAATATATGCTATTATTTTCTATATAATACATATATTAATGTACAATATATGCTTATTATATGTAATCTAGTATATGATATATATCATATACATATGTGTGCATGTATATTACCAAGCTATCAATATCTATCTACCCACTCATCCACCTATCTATCCATCTATTCTTGTACATATCACGTATTTTAAGACAGATGATACATAGTAAAATGAGGCAGCTAGGTGGCCCAGAGGTTTGAGTACTGTGCCTGAAGTCAGGAAGATGAGTCTTCCTGAATTCAAATGTAGCCTCAGACATTTATTAGCTGTGTGGCCCTGAACAAATCACTTAACCTTGTTTGTTTCAATTTCCTCATCTGTAAAATGTGTTGGAGAAGGAAATGGCAAATCACTTCCATATCTTTGCCAAGAAAACCCTAAATGGGGTCACAAAGCACCAGACATGACTGAAAAACAAGGAAAGAAAGATGGAAGGAAAGAAAGAAAAAAAGGAAGAAAGAGAGAGAGAGAGAAAAAAAGAAAGATTTCCTATCGTTAAGGAATTTGCATTCTATCAAAGTGAGATGACAATGTGTGTTATTATCTTGAAGCATGTGGAGAACCTGGCCTCAGTGGCAGTCAATGATGAAGTGGTAGATGCTTATAGATGGACACAATAGATGGATCATATATTTGGAGTGACAGAAGCTTCATCATTGGTCACCATTATGAGTTTTCTATATCTGGAAAATTTTGAAAAAGGAAAGGAATCAATTTCAAAATTAAGACACAGACATTGACAACCATATGTACCAATTCACTCCCTGATAATATTATACTTGTTTTTATGCAAACTGAATTTTTAAGGAAAAAAAAGTGTCTGTGCAAGGAATAAACATTGTGGTGCAATGGGTAGACAACTGGCGTTGGGGTCATGAAGACTGAGTTCCAGTCTCCTCTTTGACATTTCCTGTGTGATCCTGGACAAGTCACTTAACCATCCACTGTTGCAGGCAGCTCTCTAGGACTCTGAGTTACAAAAGAGTTGCTGATCTGTATTAGTAGGGGGAACTTCACTAACCAGATGTTCCTATACCAAGAAAATGATAGATTAGATCATTCGTATCCTGAAAATTTTATATGAAAATATTCAAAGGAGGAAAATAATAATTAATTCAAAGTGCAGAGGACCAGCTGTGTTGCACACCTCTCTCCTCTCAGTAATAATTCCTGCCATTTATACAACACTTCAGGTTTTAAAAGACACTCTACACTCTGGTTTATTTAATCCTCACAACACTTCTGTGAGGTAGGTACTACATTATTAAATCCATTGAACAGATGAGGAAACTAAGGCTGAAAGAGATTAAATGATTTGCCTAGGGTTTCTCAAATGGCAAATATCTCAGTCAGGATATGAACCTAGTTCTTCCTAATTCTACTACCAGAGCTGCACGATGCTATTTCTTGGTAGGGATGGTATTGAAGTGGATATATTGTGAGATGGGGCCACCATAAAGCTTATTTTGCTTAACCATTTTTCTTTGTCAAAGGTGATACAATGGATGGGGCTCTGGACTCACGGTCAAGGATACCTGAGTTCAAATCCAGCCTCAGACATTTGCTAGCTGTGTGACCTTGAACAAGTCACTTACCATCTGTCTGCTTCTAATTCTTCATCTCTCAAATGGGAAATAACAGCACCTACTTCCTAGGGTTGTTGGGAGAATCAAATGAGATCATATTTGTAAAGGGCTTAGTAGAGTGCCTGTCACATGGTGTGCATCTAATACATGCTTGCTTTAAAAAGGGGGCTGTTGTTCTTATTTTAGTGGGGTCATTAGGAAATAACAAGTCTAAAACACCCCTAAAGCTTTGAATTTGCAATATCTCAGTGACAAAGCACTGAGAAACATATTTCTTCTGGAGCATCACCCAACCGGCCCTGCTCTGGCTCATAATCACAACCACAGGAGTGGAGTTGCCCTTCGTTCTGCCCCTGTTCTTCCCCCACCCCCCCACAACCAAAGTCAATGTTTGAAGTGGGTTTTTGGGGAGGTATCCGTGAGATACTTGTGATGGTGGCCTGTGCTGTTAAGTTATAGGACGTTCCTCAAATCCCCCTTCCCCCCATGAAATTGAGATATTTTTAGCTCACTGCAAAGGGTCAAATGATTCATTTGGAGAAAAAACCCGTAAATAAAACTTAAAACAGATGGAGAACAAGAATGAAGAGAGCATCATCCCCCATCCTGTCTCCCTCCATCCCTCCAAGCAGGGATTCCCAGTCCTGACCTGGTTTCTTTACATGAAAAAAGATCATAGCCTTTAGAACTAGAAAGGACTTAATCCTTACTCATTTTACAGATGAAAAATCTGAGATGATCTGTAGACACGAAGTGTCTTCAGAGTTGTACAGGATCACACAGGTAACGATAAATGACAACACTGGACTTCATATCCAGGCCCTCTCCCTACAAGTCCAGGGCTCTTTCTATTTCATAACACTGATTCTATTTCGGAGTATCCCTAGTTTATAGGATATAAGAAACATAAACATTATCCAGTCCACCCCCACCCCTTTAAAAAATGTAAAGAGGTATAATTGATAGAGTACTGGACATTTGATTTAAAATTCTGTCTCAGACACTTATTAGCTCTGTGACCCTGGGTAAATCGCTTAATCTCTCTCAGTCTCAGTTTCCTCACCTGTAAAATTCGAATAGTAATAGCACCTGCTTCACAGGACTGTTGTGAGAATGAAATGATGTAACACACGTGAAGAGTTTCCTAACCCGTAAGTGCTGAGTCTCGAGAGGTCTGGTGCACTTCCCAAGGTCATAGAGGTAGCCAGTGGCAGAGCTGATGTTCAAACTCAGCTCCTCTGACTCCATTTTCAGTGCTTTTCCATTGTAAAATTATCTGAGTGTTGAAAAAAGCTGCATTTAAGAAAATTTTAATCAAAAATTATTCTATGTTATACAGTGCTTCTGGGAGAAGGCAGGTCTAACACAGGATCCAACATATTCAGACTGAGTATTGTACCTTCAGTTCAAGTTGGCAATCTTTGATCTTTTGACAGATATCTAGACCCAGAGTAGATAAGATCATGGTTAGTCAATCAATCGATCAATCAATTAAGAAGAGCAGTCAACAGTACCAAGCAGGTGTTGTGCTGTGTCCTTTTCACCCCATGACTGGACTTGTCCACACACAGATTTGATGGGGTGCTTGGGATCTATGTTTGTAACATCAATTTGTAATACCACTTTGTAACATCAGTCTGTAAAACCAGTTTGTAAAATCATACCCCTCTCCCCCCCCCCCCCCCCCGCCCCGCCCAGCTTCAGAGCATTAACTCTGCCAGCAACAACTCATGAATTGTTTATCTCATCTTGGAACAGTGACAAGCTACACCTGTGAATCCTTCACAAAAGTATCTATAAACATTCCAGCTTAGGCAACTATTATCTTCCCCTTGTTGAGTGTCCTGCTGCTCCCATGAATCCTTCAGTGCCCTATCTCTAGGTTGACTCCTTGGCTGCCTCCATGAATCCTTCAGGACCCTATCTCTGGGTTAACTCCTTAGCCTATTACCCACACACTGAGTCTCAGTTAGCCTTGGTTCCCAGACATCAATCTTGTCAAACATGACACTGATGGGTGGCAGACTGGGCACTTTTCAGTCAGCCCTTGACAACTAGCTGACTTAGTGATGTTTCAAGCCTAAAACCACACCTCCAGGTAGCTCCCCCTTGGGCTTTTTCCCAGTGAATTATGGGCAATACACCTTCGCAGTTACATTAAAAGTACATGTCCCTTTAAACACTGGCCCCACATTAACTCCTCCCTAATCCCACCCTTAATCACCTAGTTAGCACAATTGGCATGGGTTCTACTATGGATTATTCTATAAAAACCTTAATTCTACCCCTTTAAGGTTGCATGTCTCCTAAAGGACTCTTGCCTGCTATACAGCCTAACAATAAACTTGCAGGTCCCCTAAGGATCCTTGCCCACTGTAAAGCTTACAATAAGCTTTTACAACTCTGACTCCAAATTGGCTTGGGCTGAATTCTTTCCAGACTGAATCGCAGGCTTTCTGGTCTTAGAAAAAGATCAGAGTGCCTGCTGAACCTATTGTCATCCCTCATCAGGTTCACCAAATTGGTCACTAAGGGCATATCATGGTACATGCTGTCTGCTTTTAATATCTTAGCTCCTTTGCAATAGAAGCCACTCAAGTTATTTTTTTTTAAAGCAATTGGGGTTAAGTAACTTGCCTAAGATTACATGGCCAGTTTTTTTTGTGTGGGTGTTAGGTATCTGAGGTTGGAACCAATACCAGGTCCTCCCAACTCCAGCTGGCGCTCTTACTGCGCCACCTAGCCGCCCCACTCAAGTTATTTTTAATTCAAGCCAATTAATATTTATTAAGCATTTACTAGATGCAGTGCACTATGCGCTGTGAGCGGGTACTGTTCTTAAGAGCTTTATAGAGGGGCAGCCAGGTGGGGCAGTGAGTAAGAGCACCGGCCCCAGAGTAGGGATGACCTGGGATCGAATCGGGGCTCAGATACTTAGCACCACACCCAGAAATAACTGGCCGTGTAAACTTGAGCAAGTTACTTAACCCCAATTGCTTTAAAAAAAAAAAAAAGAGCTTTATAGAATCATAAAGTCTCAGAGCTAGGGAGGAGTTCAGAGGAGCTAGTTTAGTTAATCTTCTATTTGAACAGGAATCTTCTCCACAAAATCTGTGAGAAGTGATCACCCAGCCTCCTCTTGAAGCCCTTTAGGGTTGGGGAACTCATTATCACTCCAAGACGATCCAATTCATTTTGGGAGTTGTAATTGTAAGAAAAGCATTGGTTACATTTCCTAGTTATAATTAGGTTTTGGACAGGGCTTCCAAATTGGAAAGAATAATGATGTGAGTTGATTAGTTATAGGGGTATAGGATCATGGACTTAGACCTAGAAGGGGCCTCAAAGGCCATTTAGCCCAACCCCTTCATTTTGCAGAAGAGGAAACTCAGGCCCAGGAATGCCTTAGTCAGTTGAATTCTGATTTATTTTTAAAATCACTGGAGAGGCAAGAGCTAGCCCTGAAAGAGTCAATTGCAATGTGAGATTTTGCATCAAATGTGAGATTTTGTGATACTAAAAGCTCAGGGTAGTTCAGACAAGTGGTCACTGTGGGTTAGAATTAGTAGATAAAACTTCACAGGGCAGACAGAACTCTTTGTGGGAAAGAGGTGGTTCTAACTGAGCAAGGAAGTCCTGGGCAAGAGAAGTCAACACCCAGGAAGTAGGCGAGAGCAGAGGAGAGTTACAGAAACCTTTTATCATTGAGCTAAAAAATGTGAAAGTTGACTGGGGCAGGGAAATTCTGAAACTGTCCTTGCTGCTACCTGAGAGAAGATATCTTTGAGAGAGGAAAAGGAGAATGCCAGATTGCTCTCAATAAACAAACAAAAAAACAAAACAAAACAAAACCTTTTGCCAAAAACATAACTATTTGGGCTGTGAATTTCTTTCTGCTACTTCAAAGGGATGTGTGTGTGTGGGTGTGTACACATGTGCTTGTGAGCACATATCTGTGTATTTTCTGGTTTTATCAAGCATCTAAACATCTCACCACTTGGGCTAAGAATTTGTTTTTTTCTCATCAGAAATGGAATAACAATTTCAAGAAGTCAGAAGTCCAACTTGTGAGCTGACCAAGCACACATTTAAGCAGGTCAAATGTTCTTATTAAAGCTGGATTTTGAAAAGGAGTAGTGCTTAAAATTGAACACTGTTTGTATAACCCATATTAGGGAAAGAAGGAGAGATAGAAGAAGCAATCCCCAAAGGGAAGCAGAAACAATTGCTTAAATTTTTCTATAGCCTTAAGAATTATGAACTGCTTTCCTCCTGGTGAAGTGAATTGTATGAGCTTTATGATGTTCATTTTAAAATGAAGGATAACTTTGTTATGGCCAGAGAGCTAATAAGTGTTGAAACTGGTGGAACTCAGTCCTTTGGACATGACTGCTCTAACTACTGCATTCATAACTAACACAGAGAGACAATAAGGTCTTGTTCTGGCCATGGAATAATGCAAATGCCATGGTTTGGCTTTTTAACTGAAACGTATATGTACACGTGTATGTGTACATGTGTGTGCATGTGTATGCATGAGCACATGCATTGCCATGTGTGTATGCACATGTATGTGTGTAAGCACAACATATGTATTTTAAAGTATAGTAACATAGGTACCATCCATCCATCCATCTATCTATCTATCTATCTATCTATCTATCTATCTATCTATCTGTCTGTCTGTCTGTCTGTCTGTCTGTCTGTCTGTCTGTCTGTCTGTCTATCTATCTGTCTGTCTGTCTGTCTGTCTGTCTCTGTCTCTCTCTATATCAGAAAGAATGTAGACCAGGATGGAGGAAAGTAGTGACCTTGCCTTTTTCAATTAACTTTTAGTATCCAAGACCTTGAGCTGAACTGGTGCTTAGAGTCCAGTTCCCTCTGACAGAGCTAGGATTCAAATGAGGACTTCAAGACCGTGTTACCTCAGCTTGTATTCTTGATCAAATTCATTTGCATGCTAAAGATCCCTGGGGGAGTAAATTGGGCATCTTAACCCTAACCTTTACAGAGCTTCTGTGTTAATTTTTTGTGGGGGGGACCCAGAATTTTCAAAATGGGCTTTAGAGGAATAAGATGTTCATATGAGGTTCTAGTCATATAGTTGGAATTAGGGGCTCCAAATTTGTGAAGCGCAAAGCAGTTAAAATAACAGGCAATTATAGTCTGGGAGGGCTTTGGTTGGTCAATGTGTGCTCATCTTTATCTAGGTAGCTTCAGCTATGCTCTGAAGAGCCATCAGTCTATCCTCAGACAAGCAAAAATATTATCTCCTTACATTAGTAATTCAGATAAATGTACAACAGCAACAACAGTAATGACAATAATAATATGTCTACAGGAAAAGATGATGCTATGTTCTATCACCAGTAAAACATTTTTTTCTTTTATCCTGAACTTAACAAACACCAGATAAAATTAGTATTTCCATAGACATTGTGGCCCAAAAGGAACTGGTTGTATCTGAAACTGTGAATCTCTCTCTTTCTAGAGGATGTATATATATATATATATGTTTTTGACAAATACTGGTTATGGGTTTTTTATGAATCATCCATACTCTCTGACCCCAATTCTCTATCTCACTGATGTTATATATTTTCAAGGCAGCAGTACCGAGAATATAATAATATAATAAAGCAGCTTATAACCAAGGATAAGAGTTTTTCTCCCTGCAAAACTAACAAACCCATCAAGGGACTGAACCTGTGATTTCAACCTCGTGAAGCAGCTGACTAATAGAACTGCTGACAGCTGTGTCCAGCATGAAATGCCCATGAGGAAGCTATTCTTCCTTTAACTCCTTTTGCTGTTTAGGTAGCTGTCTATTTCCTTTTGCTCTATGCACAAGACATCACTCTTCACTCCCCTCTTCTCATTAGTGTCTCCTCCTAAGGTTATAGGATTTAGAATTAGAAGAGGGCCTAGAGTTCATCTCCCCCTATTATATAGATATAGAGAAAAAGAAGAAACAGACTAGCCCAAGACATGACACTAGTAAGGAAGAGAGCAGAGATTTGAACCCACATTTTCTGGTTTCAAGGCAAGTGTTCTTTCCACTAGTCACCATCTAATCTTGCCCAAATCATGAATTCTTTTCTTCTCTTTCTCTGTAATCATTCATTTTCTCAGGTCTCTGGATGCCCATCTATTTTTTGTCCGCTTTGTCCTGAAAATCACTCTGATTCTCTCTAATCAAATTTATAAAGTTAAAATTTATATTTAGATTTCCTTCTGCCTCTGATCAGAGAGTGATTGATCTACTGGAAGAAACCTCAGCAGAATAAAAAGTCATGGATTAGAATATACACACTCTTCTCCAACCCACACCTCCCCTCCCCTCTCCTGAATTACTTTCTTTCTGTGACTTTTCAATATACTTCCCTTTCCTTTTGTTAATATTACTTTGTATTTTGTGCTATCAGAGGACTTAAACGAATATAACTCTTTATGCCCAACAAATCTTGGAATGGTTTTGCAGAGGGACACACCCCGGATTGCTTGCTGTGTGTTTGAAGGTAGACTGTTGACTGACTGAGAGAATGCTGAACACTTTTATGCATATTTGTGTGAGGTATTGCTTGAGTTTGTTGAAAACTTGGGGACACATATGGAAAAATAATGATCTCACCTAGAGGAAGTCTATTCTTTGCGTTCTCTAGAATTGCAAACCTTGGATGTCAAGGAACATGATAGATCTGGCTCCCATATAGGTATGTGTCTCAGAGAATTCTAGTACAATATTAAAAAAAGTCTCTCTATAAATTGCCTTCCTGAAGGTTTTTTACTCCACATGTACTCAAAGTCTCTCAACAGACTGAAATATATTTCTTGCACACATAAATACTGTTTCACTCAGTCTTTTATCAGCCAACAGTCATACATCTTTTTGCATGATTTCCCCAGGTTTGTGTGGAAACAGAGTTATATTCTGAAAGGGTGATGTTTAATTTACTCAATCTATTCTCATCCTTACACTAACTGCCTTGCCCTAACAAAAGGTTTTGTGCCACATGTTCCGTGTCCAAGGCGTTACCTGTGCAGTGGTCACTGGTTAGGTGGTCAGATGGTCAGGTGGTCAGGCAGGTCAGATAAACTAATTAAAGGATAACAGGAGTAACACTTAGGAGAAGAAGGCCATGTAAGAAAGATTAGGAAGGGAAGGGAAGAAATTGGGAAGGGAAGGGAAAGAGACAGAAGGGGAGAGTACTACTGAAGTCTTGAGACATTAAGTGACAAGGTCTCTTGGTGGCTGGGGTTCACACATCTAGCTGGAGTGATTATTTGCATGTCAATTTCCTTGAATTTCATAATAATGAACAAGATCACTAAACAGAAGACACAAAGCACTTTATCGGTAGGGTAAAACTAAACTGTCCTAAAATAATATGATTTTAACAAACCCTAGCTGTCCAGATCTAGAAGCAGATCATCTACTGATGACTGACGAAGCAATAGTTTGTTTGTCTCAGCACATGTGTAGTCTATGACTTTCTAGCCCCTTTCCAGACTCCAATAAAGACAACCTTTAGCTTTTGGCAAGAATACCCTTGGGTTATTCTCTGAAGATATCACTTGGCTTGAGTAAAATGCTTAGATTATGATCTTTAAAATTAAATCAGCCTTTTGCATTTGACTAAACTGCCTCAAAGGAAGCTGATGACTCAGTGGGTAGAGCACTGGGCTTGACGTCAGGAAGACCTGAATTCAAAACCAGCCTCAGAAACTTACTAGATAGATGTGTGACCGTGGGCAAGTCACTTAATCCTTGTTTGCCTTAATCCACTGAAGAACAAAATGGTAAACCACTTCACCCAGAGAACTCCATGGACAGTATGGTCCATGGGGTCATGAAGAGGCAAACATGATTGAACAACAAGCTGCTTCAAATGACTATTGTACCCTTCACCTTCCAAGGGAAGTTCAGACATGTTATAAGTTTGATGAAAAGGAAATAAATGCAATTCTGATCATCTTGCCCTTTTCCTAGTTGGATGTCGACAATCTGGAATTAGAAGCACCTGTCAAGTTGTCTGGAAATTTCCTCAGTGGCTGAAATTACTACAGACTCTAGTTTCTTTCCTCTAAAAGAAAGAAATATATACATTTCTGTACTGTGTGTGTGTGTGTTGGGATAACAGGCTTATTTTCTTTAGGCCTGCCCTGATATTATTCATGTTCTAGGGTGACAGAATCAAAGAATCTAAAAGTTGGAAGGGAGCTGAAAGTCATCTGGTCCAACCCACAAATGAATGGGAATGCCCTTACAAGAGGCAGAGAGGGGGGTGCAGCAGAAAGAATACTGGACTCAGAGTTAGGAAGACAAGTTAAAATTCAACCTTAGCTACTTATTAACTGAATGACCCTGACCAAGTCACTTAACCTCTGTCTCCCTTCTGTAAAATGGTGATCACAGCAGCACTTGCTGCCTAGGATTTTTGAGAGGATTAAAAAAAGATATGTATAAAGTGCTTTATAAATTTTAAAGTGCTAAATAAATACTAGCTATTATTGCATATAATAATCTTCAGTGAAGGAGGACCCAGCATTCTCTGGGGCAGCTCATACCACTTTTAAAAGCCTCTGTTTGGAAGTTTTTCTTAACGTAGATCCTAAATTTGCCTCTACAGCTGCCATGCATTGCCTCTAGTTCTGCCCTCTAGGGTCAAGAAAAACAAATCTAGTCTCTCTACCATGGTCTGCGAGCTAATAATGTTCATTTTTATGGTTAGTGTGGGAGGCAGATTACTATTAGCTGGTATTGTCTATATTAGTTAACCGCAATCATGATAATAGCCGCCATTGGCCTAATGCTGTAGCTCATGCTAAGAGGTCAAAACTCTTAACGTATCATCTTTTATCAACCCACTAAATAGCCAAGCTAAGAAGTATAAAAAAATCTAGTCAGAAAAACAAAAAGGAAATAAAATAAGCCACAGTACTCAGGACCAGAACTATGAAAGAGTATCAGAAGTCAGGGTGGCTAGGTGGTGCAGTGAATAGAGCACCAGCCCTGGAGTCAGGAGCACCTGAGTTCAAATCCAGCCTCTGACACTTAACACAAAAACTAGCCACGTGACCTTGGGCAAGTCACTTAACCCCAACTGCCCTCCAAAAAGCAAAAAAAAAAAAAAAGAGTATCAGAAATAAAGGAAGACTTTTGCAAAAGGAACCATGATCAAGATGATATTGGATCATAAGCATGTTTAAAAAGAGCTATGGAGAGTTTAGGTGATGATTAAAATTTGTTCAGTCACGTTCAACTCTTCATGACCCCATCTGGGGTTTTCTTGGCAAAGATATTGGAG
The DNA here is from genome assembly GCF_028583685.1 of Petaurus breviceps papuanus. Lineage (NCBI taxonomy): Eukaryota > Metazoa > Chordata > Mammalia > Diprotodontia > Petauridae > Petaurus > Petaurus breviceps. Next base: position 13,810,372 of record NW_027187361.1, on the reverse strand, counting down.
TGATTCTCCATTTCCTTTTCCAGCTCATTTTACTGATGAGGAAACTGTGGCAAACAGGGTTAAGTGGCTTTCCCAGGGTCACACAGTTAGTAGGTATCTGAGGCCATATTTGAACTCAGGTCTAACTCCAGACCCTGTGATCTATCCACTGGGCCACATAGCTGCCCATATTAAACCAGTAGGAAAGCCCATTTTTAGAATAACAGCTTATGTTTATATACCACTTGTTGGGGTTACAAAGTGCCTTAAACACATCAGCTCATCTGAGCCTTCCAGCAACCCTTTGAAGGAATTGTTACCAACCTCATTTTGCAACTGAGGAAATAAGTTCAGAGAAATTAAGTGACATGCCCAAGTCCAGACTCCTAGTAAAATATTAGAGGTGTGATCCTGACCAAGCTCTTCCTGACTTCAGCCTGTATCCATCAGGCCACACTGTAAAGTTGATGTTTGAGTAAAGCATGAATCAAATCACAGGATTTAGCCCTAGGGCTGGAAAGAATCTCAGAAGACAAATAGTCAGCATCCAGGTAAATAATAATAACAATAACAATAATAGCATCTGCATAGTTACAAAGTGCTTTACAAATATTGTCTCATTTTTATCCATGCAACAGCCCTGGGAGGTAGATACTGTTATTATCCCCACTTTTATAGACAAGGAAATTGAAATGTAAAGAAGTTAATGGTTTGGGGTCATACACTTAGCTAAGTGTCTGAAGCTAGAGTTAAACACTCCGGTCTTCCTTACTCCCAGTACAGCTGGGATCCACTGTGATCCTAAGTAACTTGCGTAATTGCCAGAGGTGAGACTTGAACCCAGAACTAGTATTTTTTCCATTGTACCATATTATTTTCTTATCTATCATAACAGAAGCATTTCTCTTCTTGTTGGTAAATGTGTGTTAACATAATATCTACTATATTTACATAAGTCAAGATTACTATTAATTTGCATGATTGTTTAAAAATGCAGCCTCTTTAACAGTCAAAAATAGAATTGTGGATTGCAACAGCAACCACCAGGCTATACCACTGGGATTTTAACTGGCTTCTTGTGGCTGGTATTTCAGAGGGGCCACTTGCCTTGCTTCCTGTAACTGAGTCAAAACCAAAGGACTTAAGTGACATTAAAAATGAATTGTGAAAAATGAAATTGAAGTGTGTTTTAAAAACCTTACCCCAAGATTGCATTCAAAGAGGCATCTGTTATTTAGATTAGTTAAATGTAATGAGATTACAAATAGTTATGAAAACCTTTAGGGTGTGGAAAATCATCAAATAAATTCAAACACCAGAATAATTGTTAGGGGACACCATGATTTGTTTGGAATTACAGAATCTTATCAGGCTGTTAGATGAGCATATTTACATTAAGTCAAGTCAACAAGCTCTTATTAAAGGTTTTTTGTGTGGCTGAACTCTGTGCTAAGTGCTGAAGACACAGAGAAAGACAAAAATAGTCCTGCCCTCAAGGAGTTCACAGTCTAATAGGTATAGACAACATGCAAACCAACTATGTAAAGCAGTTATACATAAGATAAATTGCAGAAAATCTCAGAGGGAAGGCATTAATATTAAGGAAAACTGATTAAAGCTTCTTGTGGCAGGTGGGATTTGAGCTGAGATCTTAAGGAAGGCAGGAAAGCCAGGTGACAGAGAAGAGGAGGAAATTAGAGGTGAAGACAGTGAAAATTCATGGTCAGGAGGTGGAGTGTGGAGAGATGTAAGGTGTAAAAAAAGTGGGAGGGGGCCAGGTTATGAAGGGTTTTAAAAGCCAAACCTACTCACAAGCTGCAGAAAGCCATAAGACTGAGCTTACTAAGTCTGCTACAAATTTATGTTATCTTATCTCAACCAGGTCCTGACTTTAGCAAGGCAATCCTTCTATTCTTCCTTAATTGATTCTCCATCCTACTTCCCACTGAAACTCTTCCAAACCTTCTCCTATCCCCAAATCTCCTACACCTCCCCCCACTCATTTTCTTAGCTGAAAAGCTCAGCTTTGGCTCTGCTTGAGAAAATAAGAGGTCGTTGACTGTGAGCTCCCTCTTCTGCCCATCTCTGTATCTCAAAACTCCTTAATATTATATCTCATACTTTCCTCCATCACTCCAATTACTCATAAAGAGGTGGCTTTTTTTTTCACCAAGGCTAATTATTCTACATGTGTTTTGTGATCACATTCCTTCTTTTCTTTTCCATCAGATTAATCCCTCAAAAAACCATCCTCCATAATTTTCATTCTCATTCTCCCCCTATCTAATGTTCTTTCCTACTCCCAAGTCTTTCTAATACTTGAAAAAAAAACCTTTTGAGATCTTGCCATCCCCTCAGACTATCATCCCATATGTGTCCTCTATTTTGCTGGGAAAAAGTTTTCTACACTCATTGTCTGCACTTCTCTCCTCTTACTTGTCAATACTTTGCATTCTAATTCCTATCCTCACTACTCATTTGAAACTTCTCTCTCCAAATTTATCAGTGAACTCTTAGTTACCAAATCTGATGGACTTTCCTCAGACGCTTCTTTGCACTATTTGGCATGACTGACTACTTTCTGCTACACTCCCTCCTCCCTGGTTTTTCTTGACCCTGCTCTCTCTCGGTTCTCCTACCTTTTTGACTAATTTTTGTTTTTAGTCTCCTTTGCTGGTTCATTATCCATATCATACCCCCTGGCTGCAGATGTACCTTAAGGTGAGGTTCTGGGTCCCCTTCTCTTCTGACAAGCTTTCATTTGGGGACTCGGTGAGCTTAATCATCATCATCTCAATTCAGATGACTCCCAGATCTATATACCCAGCCTTAGTCTCCTCTCTCCAGTCTTGCATCAGACAGTACATTAGATATTTCAAACTAGATGTCCCAGCAGTATTCCAAACTCAACATATCCAAACCAGAACTCCTTATCTTTCCCCTAAACTTAGTTCTCTTCTGAGCTTCTCTTTCTGTTCAAGGCATCACCATCTGTCCAGTCTCCTAGATTTATAACCTGAGTGCTATCCTCGACTTCTCACTCTCCTTAACTCCACATGACCAATCAATTTGTGAATTTTGTTTCAATTTTCTCATCTCTTGTGTCTGGCCTCTTTTTAAAACCCCACAGACACTACCCTAATTCAAATCCTTATCTTCTCTTGCCCATACTATTACAATAGCATGCTTATTGGTCTCTCTGCTTTAAGTCTCTTCCCACTTCAATCCATCCTTCATACAGCTACCAAAGTGATTTTCTCAAAGTGAAGATCTGGCTATGTCATGTTACTCAATAAGCTCCATGACTTCCTATTGTCTCAAGGATCAAGTACAAACTCTTTTGTTTGGCACTGAGAGCCCTTCAAAACTCTGCCAGCTTTACTGTATGTTGCTCCCTTTCCTTCACTCTGGTCCAAGCAAACTTGACTTAATGCTGTGCTAACATACAACACTAGCTTCTGTCTCTGTACCTTCTCACCAGGTATCTTAGGTGCCTAGAATACTTCCCTTTCCCAACTCCACCTCATAGAATACTTTGTTTCCCTCATGACTCAGTTCAAGTGTCACTTTCTACATGAAGTCTTTCCTGATGACTTCAATGGCTAATGCTCTCCCTCCCAAAATTCCCTTGCATTTATTTAGGATATGTTCTATAGGTATCATATTATTCTGTTGTCATATCTCTTCTTCCTTTCTTGAATAAACTTAAAAATGCAGTCTACATTGTGTTTCCACTTCTCTCCTCTCATTGCCTTCAAAACCATCAGTAATCTATCTTTTTATTTCTCTCAGTTACTTTTCTTCATTCTCTCCCTGTCTACTGGCTGCTTCTCTATTTCCTAAAGTCATGCCCATGTCTTCTCCAATCTGAGAAAATCCTCACTTGCTCCATCCACATCCCTGCTAGCTATCATCCCATATCTCTCCTTTTTGTGACTAAACTCCTTGGAAAGCTGTCTACACTGGGTGCCTTCACTTCCTTTCTTCTTACTGTCTTTTTAACACCCTGTGTTTCCAGCCCCATCATCCAAAGCTGTCTCCAGAGCTGCCTCTAATCACTTAATAGCCAAATCTAACAGCTTTTCCTCAATTCTTGTTCTTCTTTATCTCTGAAGCATTTGGCCCTGTTGATTGCCTTCTCTTCTTGGGGGTTTTGTGATTCTGCTCTCTCTTGGTTCTCCTCCCAACTACCTGACTGCTTCTTGTACGATGGCTTTGCTGGTTCTTCATTCACATTACGTCTGTTGACCATGAGTGTCCCCCCAGATTCTGTCCTGGGCTCTCCTCTCTTTTCCCCTTTATACTATCTCACTTGGTCAGATGCTCAATGGCTCCTGTCAGTTCAATATAGCCCTAGTCTTTCTTCTTAGCTATAATCCTATGTTACCAGTTTCCTTTTGGACAACTGGAGCTGGTTCCCTATAGGTATTTCAATTTCAACATATCCAAAGCAGAACTCATTATCCTTCCTCACAAACTCTCCATCGTTCCCAACTACTCTGTTGTTATCAAGGCGCCACTATCTTTCCAGTTACCTGGTTACCATCAGTTCTTCACTCTTACTAATTCTACATATCCATTATGTTATTAAATCTTGTCATTTTTACTTTTACAACATATATGATATGTATAATACATGCCAAAACCATTTTTCTAAAGCCGTGGTCTGACCGTGTTACCCTCTGTTCAATACACAAAAAATCCCAATAGCCCTTCATTACCCATGGGATCAAATGTTAGGTTTACTGTCATTGAAAGTTCTTCATAACCTCCTAGACCCTTCCTGCCTTTTCATTCTTCTCATACTTTACTACAATCTAGCTCCCCTGGCCCATTTGCTTCTCCTCGTTTACAGTACTCCATTTCCTGTCTCTGTGTCTTTGCATTGGCCATTCCCCTCCTCATGTGCAATGATCTGCTGCCTCACTATCATCTTTTACTTCCCCAGGCTTCCTTTGAGCCTCAGCTCAAATCCCACCTGCTGCAAGAAGCTTTTCGTCAATGCCCCAGCCCTCTGCTCTGAGATTAATTTCCTTTTACTCCAAATAGATCTTGCATGTGCCTACTTATTTGCACGTGCTATAAAGTGAGCTCCTCAAGGACAGACACTGGTTTTTCCTTTCTTTGTATCCCCAGCACTTAGGACAGACTCTGACACACAGTGAGAATTTAATAAAGGCTTTACCATACTGCCTGACATTATCTTTCTGATAGAATGGAAGTTCCTTATGTGCACAGACTAATTAGCTTTTCTCTTTGTATCCGCAGTGTCTAGCTTGGTGCTTGGAAGATGGTAGGCTTTTAACAAATGCTTAGTTTATTTTTAATTAAATTTCATTTTATTTTCAAAAAGATGTGCCTTTTCTCCTTCCCACTTCTCTGCTTCTCCATTGAAAAAAAAAAGAAAAATAAAACCTCAGTTAGAAATATGTGCAGTTAAGCAAAACATATCCTCTTTGGGAACTATTCAAGTGAGAATCCTTCTTGGGGACTCTCCAAGCAAGGGTCTTCTTTGCCTGGCTTCCAGGTTGCTTCTAACTTTGAGAGAGAAGATGCAAGAGACCAACTCTATTTCAGGTTGTTGACGGAAAAGACTAAGAGGACTTGACAGGAGAAGGCAGTTTCCATCATATCTCTATTTCCAGCTTGCTACTCCAGAGACTTTAGGGAAATTCCCCTTGGGTGAGATCCTGAACTCTCTCTCTTGGCTGAGCTGAGATTTTTTTTGTTCCCAATAGGAAAGCTTCTTCACTCTGTATCACATACATACACCTTCTTTTATTTCTGTTTTGCTATGATTTGGATAAATGAACTTCTTTGTTATTCTCTATGTGTCTTCATTATGAAAGTGGTATTTGGTGGGAAAGGAGTTAAGTCTTGGTTATAAAACTTGGGGTCTCCCTGCTCCCCAAAATGACAGTGATCAAAAGTTAGCCAAAATCCCAAGCCCAAATAGATGAACAATATTTAAGGGAACAAATACATATATTCTAGCCCAGTACTCCTTCTCAGTCTGGTGACCTTCAGCCCCAACCTCTTGCTTCCCTCCTCCTGGCAGGAATGAATGTCTCCCTTGGAGAAGGGAGATGTCTATTCTGTCTCCCTTCAAACAACACATGCCACAACAGGCCTCCCTGACACATGTGGGGTTCCCTTTACATATGTGGGGCCCACTCTATTCCTGTTGTTTGATCTTCATTCTCAAAGAGGACCAATGATGTCAGGAGGGTGATGCCTTGACTTGAAAGTGAAATGGACTTAAGTGCGGAAGGGTTGTGCAAAGACATCAGACTCACTCTGTCCTCCAGAGTCATTGGTGTCCAGTGACAAGACACAGATCAGGATGACTGATGATGGCTCCAGATGCAGTGGGGAATAGGCCTTTTCAAGCAAGATCTTTCCCTGGTCTTGGTTTGTCTGATGTGAATAAGACTAATGAGAACATCTTTCTTCCCATCCTAATTGTTCGTAATTGCCTAAAAATGGTGCAACGTGAGAATTGCTAGAGATCTTGAGAGACCCTCAGAAATGCAGTGGAAAGTATGAATAACCTCAGTGCAAAAGATACCACCTAGCTAAGCCACAAAGGAGCTGTATAACCTTTGTGTTTGCTTCAAATTTAAGCATATTCTTTAGCAGAATATCTTTTAAGACATCATCTAGTGCAGTTTCCAAGGGATCTTCTTGTAAGATTCACACTTTCAAAGGCATGATTTTATTGAAGCTGCTCTGTAGAGATAGTAAGAAGCAATTGAAAGTGTTACCAGAAAAGCAAAATACTATAGGCACGGAAGAATAGGACCTATGTGGAGACACAGAAGGAGAGGGGTCCGTTGCCGCCCCCCCCCCCGCCCCGATAAATGTAGATATGAAGGGGAAAATGGATCAACATAGCAGAAGGTCACAATGTGGAAGAACAGAATGGACCCAGCTCTTTCTTGGTATGCTGACTCATGCATGCTGTGTACATCCTCATGGAATATGGACTCACAGGAGCTGACTCTTTAGAAACCTCACATTCTTTCTTGTCAAATGGTCACCCTTCTTAGGTATATGTATAGTATAATGTCTGGAGGACTATATGAGTTTGGGGGGAAGTAGAGGTTCTCCAGAAGGCAATAAAGGGTTGCTTGGCTCCCCAGGAACTGAAATACTTTCTCTGTATGATTGGGGGTGGTCTGAAGTGACCTAACAAGTCCCTGGAACCCACCAAATGGGCTTCACTATTTATGGTCTTGGGAATTTTGGTGCCTTTTGTTATGTTAAATAAGGCCTGGCTTATATTCATTATTTTGTTAGCTTTCATCTTACATGGGATCTGAGTGCCATTTTAAGGAAAGACTTTAGACAAATCTTTACACTAAGACAAAACAAGTTGAATTCTGAAATTCCCAGAGGACAACCTGAGTGAGGGCAGGTAAGCCATCAGAAATTGAATTGAGACTGGCAATCCAAGAAATGTGATGTTGCAACTAATACATGATGATCAAACAGCAGCACTCATGAAAAAGACACCCAGCTAACAGGCCTTTGGCATTTATCTATTAGATTATTCTTTTTTTAGAATCTTGGATTGATGGAATGTTCCGCTCCTTAACTTTACACGTGATAACTCTGAAACCCAGATATGGGAAGTGCTTTCTGTACAAGGCCTCAAAGCTGCAAATCGTTATATCTTTAATCAAACCTCTTAGGCTTTTTTGGTTACCCATAACCAGGAAATGACCTGGTGCTTAGATTTCTTTTTTCATTAGATAACAGGTTAAGAATTTTAAAAGTGCAAGTTATTATATTGCTACCTACTTCTCCCTCCTGATTTCTCCACCCAGCTTCTTATTCTTGGATAGCAGATGCCAGGTTTATGACAAATGCCATAGAAATAATTCAGGCTTTAGGATAAACACCTACTGCTCACAGAGTTCTAGAATCTGATTATCTTTCTATCATGAATGACTATATCCAAGCAAATTGATTCTTTTAGGAAGGCAAACTAAGCCATCTTTTGCCTCAATTTTTACCTAGTTTTTTGTCACGGAATGGGCATTGTCTCAGACGAACTGAGACCTGGGAAAGACCTTAGCTTAAAAGGCCAAGGTCTCCCACTGCATCCCATCTTGACCTATGTCTTGGTGCTGGACTCCAATAATTCTGGAAGAGAGAGTGAGGTCAGTGACTTTGCACAACCATGCCTCAGTGAAACCTAATTCATTTGCCAAGACATCACCCTCCTGATGTCATTGGTCCTTTTTGAAAATGAAGAATGAACAACAACTATATCCAAGAAGAATTTTATCTATAAAGCTTTTAAGGCAACAATGTCACAGCCAACATGTATCATTTTAAGGTTTGGGAAGTCCTTTTTCTATACACAGTATCCCAGAAATATTAGTGCAGTGTTAAGCTTTAGTAGCTGAAAAGGTCAGTAAGACTTTGGGCATCACCCTGTATTATTCCATTTGATCCTCACAATAATTCCATCATATAAGTATGACAGGTATTAGGATTCTCATTCTACGTATAAAAGAGAAGTTAAATTCAGTTAAGTTCAGAGAAATTAAATAATTGAATTAACAAATGTCAGAGGTAGAATTCAAATTCCACGTCTCTCCTGACTCTGGGTCCAGTGTTCTTCCTCTGATATAAGGATACTGAACTGACTTTTAAGAGAAGCTGATATTTGTATAGCCTTTAAAGTTCTAAACCAGAAGTTAGATCAAGTAGGACAATCAAAATAAAGAACTGGAGGAGGATGTCTTTCCTTTGTTAAAAATAGTCAGCGGGGTGGCCAGGTAGCACAGCAAGTAAGAGCACCAGTTCCAGTGTCAGGATGACCTGGAGATCGAATCCCAGGCTCATACACTTAGTACCCACCCAGAAACACCTGGCCATGTAACCTTGAGCAAGTTACTTAACTCCTATTGCTTAGGGGTGGCCAGGTAGCACAGCAAGTAAGAGCACTGGTTCCAGTGTCAGGATGACCTGGAGATCGAATCCCAGGCTCAGACACTTAGAACCCACCCAGAAACACCTGGCCGTGTAACCTTGAGCAAGTTACTTAACCCTGATTGCTTTAAAAAAAATAAAGAAAGAAAAAAAATAGTCAACAAGCATTTAGTGAATACTTATTTGAATATTACAGTAAAGGTCTCATTGAAACAGGATTTTTGACCAACTGATATATCTACAGAACTCTGCTTTGCTGGCTTTTGGAAATATATCCCACATATTCCACTTCTTGGGATACACACACACACATACATACACACAAATATACATTATATATGCTTCATATATATATATATATAATATGTACATATCTGTGTATCAGATTTGTTTTGCTTAAATTTATTTCTTTGTTAAAGATTATGTTGAAGGAATAAGGATGGACAATCACTGGAAGGTAGAAGAGTTGTGTGTTTTTTAAGAGCATTGCTAAAACATTTCCAAAAAAAAAGAAAAGAAACCTTATATGCCTCTATTTGAAGATAAACATTAAAAATCAACCACAATAAAACTTCATTCCATGATTCTAAAAAAACCCCAAACTCTGTTTCATCAATGCCAAGTGGGACACAAATCCATGCACATAGTCCCCTTTTAATGTTATAAATTTCCAAAACTAGGCTGTGGAGTATGTCTATTGGGATCCTTTTGGAGTAACTACAACTGATAAAACAACATGACACAGATTTCTAAACAAAGCTATTACAGTGAGTTTTGGTCTCAGATTACATATCACTGAGGTAAGATGCTCGTATCATCTTTCTAACCTTTAAATTTTGCTAGCTTCATTTGTCTCTTTTTAAGAAATATGCACAGCTTACACTTGGCTTCAGGAGAAAATCCTTTCTGCGAACCAATTTTTTGAAAACTATAAAGAAATGTCCCTCATTGCATAATTCTTAGCTAAGTTATTCAATAGTTCTAATACTTTGAGACTTCTGGTGATTCTGATTTTGGTGATTTTTTTAATGCACCCCTTAAAATATCCCTAAATAACTCTGCCTTCATATGCCATTTCTCTCACCAACTTCTTTGATCACCTCTTCCCAACACTACTCCCCTAAGTCCACACACATAGAACTGCTCATACAAAGCATGATGACCCTTAAACACCCCCAATTAAAAAAGGAAGGAAAGTGAAAACTCAGTCTGCTTACCTTCATCCTAGCATGGAACTTCTTTAAACTCAGAAAACATTTGACAGTTGCTTATTCCTCAAAGCACTTTACCCAGGAAATGACCGTGCAAGAGTGAACAGCTTGAAGAGTCTTTTAGTTTGACACTCCTTTAGTCTTCATTTCAGACTATGTAGCGTGCCTCATTTGCTGTGAAGTCTTTCTAATATTTCAAGTTGATGGGTATGAACCATATTCATCCAATTGACTTCATATTTCATAAACATATTACTTTCAGCCCCAGAGCAGAATATCATGACTGGTACCAGCATATAGACAGAAAAAAACCCCCACTATTTTTGAAATTTCCTGTTTAACTCTATGCTGACAATGACATAGAGGCAAGTTCATCAGAGCAAAACGTGTTCAGAGTTGAAGACATGCCACTTGCTTTTCTTTTATAATCACACTTCCTCTCTGCACTGAAATGTTCAAATCACATCTTGGATAGCTTTAGACTGTCCACAATTATTTGAAACAATTTGGACAAAATAGGTTTCTGTACCTTTTTTTTTTTATTTGAGAAAGGAAAGTCCCTGTAAGGAGGCAACCCATTTCCCTAAGGTTAGACTATAAATGTCGTGTACCCAAATTGAACTTTGTGTATGCAGAACATGAATTCCTGGGGTTTTATTTTCCTCTTTAGAGTTCTAAAAATGTTCGCATTGCAACATCCTTTGGCTGTATAAGAGAAACATGACATCCAATTTTTGATACAGAAAAAAAAATGACAAATTGCAAACTATTTTTTAATTTTTGTTTTTTCTCAATTATGTAAAATTTTTTAAACATTCATTAAAAAATTCAGTTTTCTTTCTCCTTCCTTTCCCTCCCCTTTTCTTGAGAATCCAAGCAATTTGATAGAGACTACACATGTACAGTCATGAAAAACATTTCCAGATTAGCCATATTACAAAAGAAAATGCAGACAAAAAAGCCCCCAAGAAAAATAAATTTTTTTTTTGCTTTTTGGAAGGCAGTTGGGGTTAAGTGACTTGCCCAAGGGCACACCACTAGTAAGTGGTAAGTGTCTGAGGCCGGATTTGAACTCAGGTCCTCCTGACTCCAGGGCCAGCGCTCTATTCACTGTGCCACCCAGCCACCCCCAAAAATAAAATAAAAAAAAAAAGCATGCTTCAATTCAGATTCTATTACTTCTTTAACAGGGTGGACATCATATTTCAAGTTCTTTGGAATTGTCTTGGATGATTGTATTGCTGAGAATAGCTAAGTCATTCATAGTCGATCATTGTAATTACTGTTACTGTGTACAAGGTTCTCCTGGTAGTGCTCATTTCATTTTGCATCGGTTCATGCAAATCTTCCCAGGTTTTTCTGAAAGAATTTTGCTCGTCATCTCTTATAGCACAATAATATTCTATCACAATCATAAATCATAACTTGTTCAGCCATTCCCCAAGCGATGAACATCCCCCCAGTTTCCAATTCTTTGACACAACAAAAAGAGCTGCTATATATATTTTTGTGTATATAGGTCTTTTTCCTTATATTTCTTTGGGACACATATCTAGTAGGGGTATTTCTGGGTCAAAAGATACGGACAGTTTTTTTTTTTAAGCAATTGGGGTTAAGTAACTTGCTCAAGGTTACATGGCCAGTTATTATTTCTGGGTGTGGTGCTGAGTATCTGAGCCCAGATTTGATCCAGGTTATCCCGACACTGGAGCCAGTGCTCTTACTCGCTGAGCCACCTGGCTGCCCCAGATACGGACAGTTTTATATGCCTTTGGGTATAATTCCAAATTGCTCTCCAGAATGGTTTGACCAGTTTACAACTCTACCAATAGATTATCAGTGTCCCTATTTTTCTATATCTTTTCAAATATTTGTTATTTTCCTTTTCTATCAAATTAGCCAATCTGATAGAGTGTGAGGTAGTACCTTTATGGCCATTTACTACTGTGTATTATGTACCTAATCTATTGCACTGATATATTACTCTATTTCTTAGCCAGTATTGTATTGTCTTGATGATTACTGTTTTGGAATGAGGAAATTGTGGGAATTACATGAATCATACTAACTCCATCTTGTGACTCAATTCTGAATCTAGCTCAGTTCCCTTTCTATTCAGTTATGAGTCTAGTCCAATTTCTGTCTTGTAAGAAAACTTTATTCAATTATGGGAACTGTGAAAAAACTTTATTGCATTGTCTGAACCTCACCTTGCATGGCTGGGAAGCTGGACTACCTCTTTCTGTTGCTTAGAGATCCTTAACTAAGGGCCTTGGTTATGTTGATCCAGTCAGATCTGAAGATTGATGCAAGAGGTTTTCTCACAATCACATAGTTCAAGCAATCCGTATGTCTTATTTGAAAACTCACTCAGTTATTGTTTCCATGTTTCTTTGATTGAATACAGACACTTGGGGGGAGTGGGATGCATCTTTTTATGATTTCAGGGAATTCTCCCCCTCTCAACTTGGAGAGCCCATGATCTTTCCCCTAACTGGGAATAAGGTTACCTAATTTTGTATCCTGGTTTGTGTCATGTTAATGGTTTTCTTTTAATCAAATTGGTCTTATTTTATGATTTGTTTTTGATACATAAAAATCTGTCTCCTATATTAGGGACCCAGTGTCAAGCTGAGGAGGACTGGTCCCGATTTGTTATGCAATTGGCACACATTATTAGTAAATTAATATGCTTTGACCTTTGTTTCCTGTTATCTCAGATTTCGTCCTTGGAAGTACTACAGTTTGCTATCTGGTACTGCTAGGCCACCTTCCTTTGCACATTTTTTTCTTTGAAATTCTTTTTCCTTTTCTTCTTCCAGATGAATTTTGTTATTATTTTTTTCTAGCTCTCTAGAATATTTTTAGTAATTTGCTTGGTATGGCACTAAATAAGTGTGTTAATTTAGGTAGAATTGCCACTTTTATACTCAACCTATGCATAAACGATCAATATTTTTCTAATCATTTGGATTAGTCTTTCTTTGTGTGAGAGCGTTTTGTAATTGTGTTCATGTAGTTCCTCGGTTTGTCTTGTCAGGTAGGCTTCCAAGAATTTTATATATTTTTTATGGAATTTCTCTTTGTATCTCTTGCTGTTGGACTTTGTTGGTAATATATAGAAATGTTGATGATTTATATGGGTTTATTTTACATCCTGCAACTTAATGAAGTTGTTATTTCCACTAGGTTTCTAGTGGATTCTATTGAATTCTTTAAATTAAATTAAATTCTATCATATTATCTGTGAAGAATGATAGTTTTCTTTCCTCATTTCCTATTCCAATTCCTTCAGTTTAGTTTTCTTCTCTTACTGCTATATGCATTTCTAGTACAATATTGAATTATACTGGTGATAATGGGTATCCTTGCTTCACTTTTGATTTTATTGCGAAGGTTTCTAATTTATCCTTGTTCCATATCATACGTGCTTATGGTTTGTTGTTGGGACATTTTTGTTGTTGTTGGGTAATTTTTCAGTTGTGGCCAACTCTTCATGATCCCCATTTGGGGTTTTCTTGGCAAAGATTCTGGAATGGTTTGTCATTTCCTTCTGCAGCTCTGAGGCAAAACACGGTTAAGTGGCTTGCCCAGGGTCACACAACCAGTAAATGTCTGAATCCAGATTTGAACTCAGGTCTTCCTGACTCTAAGCTCAGCTCTCTATCCACTGAGCCACCTAGCTTTCACCTCCTTAAGGATAAGGACTATTTTGCCTTAGCACAGTAGCTGATCCACTGGTGTGCACTGCATGGGAAGTGTGGAAGTGTGTTTGTATTGACTGAGGAAACTTGGTCCTGCTTTGTGAGTTGCATATACAATATGAGCCAATAAAGATTCGAGGGCTTGGTAGCAGAGGGGAAAGAGCTTTTCAGTTAAACCACATAGAAGTTACTGATTAGAACCCAGAATCAGAGCCACCCCTGGGTCTCAAACTTGGTCTTAACCTCTTTTTCCCTTGACTGGAGGAGGATCATGAGAATATTAGGGGACCAGAGGATTTTGGATTTCCCCATCAACACCCCTAGAACACTTCGATCAGGGTTCAGCATCTCAACATTTTAAATGGAGTGGAGTAATTTCATTAGATCACTCAATCAATGCCCCCTTTATATCTATTTTTATGTAAGCTTTATAATGCACATAACTTTTTAGCAAGAAATTCATATATATGTGTAAATAAGCAAACACATATTGTGGATGTATGCTCATATAAACAAATGAGTATGTGCTTACACACAGATACACACACACACATTTACTGATAGAGTGCATGCTCAAAAAGGTGTGCAGAAGTGTATGCTACAAACTTATAGGCTACCCAGGTAGAGACGACCTAGAGGTAGCTGGAGATGCATGTTGAGAGTTTGAAAGAGGAAGCAAGACTAGAGGTAGATTCGGAAGTTATCTGCAAAGAAGTAACTCCTGAAGTCATGAAAGTGAATGAAGATGACCAAGGAAGAGCGTTTAGAGAAGACAAAAGAGTAAAAAACAGAATGTGGAAAACACTGGCCTTAAGGTGCTGAGAAGATGAGGAGGAGAAGACACTAATTATAAAGGCCAGAGGAGAACTTGGAGAGGGAAGTATCTCTGTAGTCAAAGTATAAAAGAATATGCAGTAGGAAGGAATAGTAAATGTTATTAAATACTCAAAAAGATCGGGGAGGATGATTGAAAAGACACTATTGAAACTGATAATTAGGTCATTGGTAACTTTTGAAAAAGCAGCTTCTGTATGATGCCTACTGTTGGATTATAATGGGTTGAGGGTGAGAGAGAATGATGAGAAAAGCACCAGGTGCGATTTTTTCTTTTTATTTGTCTTTTTGGAGGGGGGAAGCCAGGGTAATTGGGGTTAGTGACTTGCCCAAGGTCACACAGTATGTGTTAAGTGTCTGAGGTTGGATTTGAACTTAGGTCCTCCTGACTCCAGGGTCAGTGCTCTATTCATGGTGCCACCTAGCTGCCCTGAGCAGGTGCAGTTTTTAAAGAGTTTTGGCAGTGAAGAAGAGGCAGCAGATGAAACAGCAGCCAGATAAACTAGGAGGCTGAAGAGAAGGGCTGGAAAGACCTCAATATTTTTGTGTGTAGACAGAAGCCAGCCAACAGAGACGAAAAAATTGAAGATGAATGAGAGAAATGTTAAAGAGGAGGCAAGAATAAATTGAATCAAGGGTATAGTCTTTCAAGATTCTTAAATACTCAAATGACTCTGTGATTTCATTGATGTGAAAGTTCCTTCCAACCTGTAATATCACAACTCATTCATGTCCTCACCAAATTGCCATGGGACACCAATAAAACTTGCTGGAGGCTTTCTTTACTTTCTCCTAACTTCAAGATGGAGGACTCTGGTTGACTATCTTTCATTCCTTGCTTTTGCCAATAAGACCAGCCTGTCTTCTCTTCCTAAAATAAATCCCTCTAGGATGTCTTTTATTTCTATTCTCCATGGGCAGTTCTCAAGGGTTTTACATTGCAGTCTACACATACTTACTTTGTGCTTCTCTATGATACTAATTTTTAATAATGTTCTATGTCTCAATGCCATATAATAACACTGGTAAAATGTTAGTTTTGAAAAGATGGCCCTTTGCTTTCATGGGAAGCTTGGGGTCTCTAAAATAGCTTAATAATTGACTGAAAACAATGCATCCTGCTCTCCTCCTCCTTTTAAACTCTGAATCAGCTCACTGTTCATCTATACTATCTGTCAGTTACATGTACCTCTGGACAAGCTCTATAGGGTGTTTGTCCAAATAATATTAAGAATTGTGTAGTAGAAATCCTTCATCCACTTGGTATTTTCTGTGTGAATGGATAGGCCAAACTCCTTTGAGTAACTGATGATCTCTTATAGGAGTCTCTGAAGTTTTCAGGGGATTGAGGTAATTGGCACAAAGTTATCTATACATAGGAATACAGACCTCACAGTCCACAAGTACTCTCTCTCTCTCTGACCTTAACACTGAGTTGTATCTTCTCCATCACTGTAGTGAATACCTTTCACAAGCAGACTTTATTTCTTTGCTTAAAACTTAAATCCTTGCTTTATCTCATGCCAGAGGAAAATTGAATAGTTATTATTGTTACATCTCCCCAGGAATCTTTAACAATTTTGAAGTATGAATGGGAGACATCTTGTTGTAAAAGACCTTCTAAGGTGACATTTTGTTCTGCCAAATTAAAAGTTTTTTTTTTTTAATTTTGAATCAACAAGCAAGCACAATAGGATCTCATATTCTCTACATCTTTCAGTTAATTGTGAAATGATTAAAAAGTGGTCCTTTGTTGAAGGCCACTCATGGAAAACTGTTTATTACTTACTCCTTGTTGTTGTGCTTACAAATAACTTCACCAAAGAGGCCTTTGATTTGTGTATAGATGACTCTCAAAAAGATTTTGTTTGTAGATGGGACAGTAGGAATATGGGTCAATAGTTATTGATGTAACCTGGGTCACTTTTGTGGTGTCTTTTTTAGTATTAATAAGGGGTAAGATTCCTGACCCCATCCACTTTGGCATTTTCTTCTCCTCAGATACCTTTTATATTGGTTCTTCAATACATTCACAATTATATTGCTTTTAGCATTGATCACTTCTAAATATACTTGGTCCAATCTCACTCTTTCCTCATCTTTTTTTTTTATCTCTTTAGGGGCACTTTTACATTTTTTATGCATTCTAGCACAGTTGGAACTGTGATATTAATACCCACGTTTGCTGGTTCCTCCATTTTTTTTTACTTTTTGCTTTTTGGAGGGCAATTGGGGTTAAGTGACTTGCCCAAAGTCACACGGCTAGTAAGTGTGTCAAGTGTCTAAGGCTGAATTTGAACTCAGGTCCTCCTGACTCCAGGGCTGGTGCTCTATTCATTTCACCACCTAGCTGCCCCTGGTTCCTCCATTTTTGAAGATGAAAACTTTGTGAAAATATTTTGGGTATTTTTACAATTCCTCCCTCTTCCCATTTTTCCTTTTTGCTTTTTTTTGTCCTTATATTATCAGCTCTGGACGCCATTAGGATGCCTTTTCTTAATGGAACATTTTACTGTATTTTCTTTAAACTAGTTTTAACTTCTACAACTTTTCTCTGTTTTATGAAACAGTATAATTCATCAGCCTTTCTCATGAAATTTTACAAACAAGTTCATATTGTAACCTGGCATTGCCCTTGGTAGCCAAATCTCTGGTAAGTCAGTCAGATGTTTGCTGACTAATGTGCCTTATGGGCTCTTTTACTGGTTAAAAATCTGGTTGAAGTTGTTATAGTGAGTGTTGATGTAATTCCAGCTGTCCATTTCTCATTTGAAAAATTCAATTATTTGTTTAAGTAACTCAGTATCTTTCCTGACATGTGCTTTGGTTATGGCTACAGTTTCTCCCTGATGATCTCATGAGCATCTCTAATGCTAATGTGATTTTGAACTTGAAGATCCTTTTTGTGTTGGCAAAAGTAGCAGGTACCAAACACTTAGTAACTGATCAAGCCTCTGATTGGGGGAACATAAGGTAGGAACTCCTGCCCCTTGTTACTGAAGTAACAGGAAATTGGCTGAAGGAAGTGAAGTAGGTAATACTGTGTATATAAGAAAAGTCCCAGAGAGGCACAGTCAGAATTTCCTTGAGACCGAGATCTGGTGGTAGAACAGCTATAGAAGAATGAAGAACTGAGTCCTGAAAACTTGTGGTGGTGGAGCTTCTTCTGAACAGGATCCCAGGAGCCCAGGAGCCAGGAGTCCAGGTGACTGAAGCATGACCAGGATGCTGAGACTTTGTTTACGGCTTGGTTGAGCCTTGAATTCCCTGGAGAAGAAATGGTGAAGGATCTGATGTGGACCAGACCCTGTGAACTTCAGTGTTGTAGAATCTGGGACCATGGAAGGGGATCCAGGGAATCTGAGAACCGGCCCCAAGTGAAGATGAAAAGACCTCTCCCTGGGTACTGAGTAATTATGGAATTATAGTTTACTAGTGACCTAAGAGGTGGAGGGTTTTGTGTATGATACTTAGTAAGACTTTGCTGAATAAGTGACTGATTGTACTTTGAGTACTTTGACTATTGTTACTGATAAGTTACTGATTGAGTTAATCAAAGCTTTTCCCCAAGAATGGAAGACTTTGACTGTGTACTTTGATACTACTGATAAGTGACTGATTGAGTTAACTTAAGAGTGACTATTTTACTTTGGGACTATGTTGTGAATATTATATTGTGATTTTCTGTGATAAGTTGCAATATGGTGAATGCTGTATTTTGAATTATGCTGTACCTTAATTTTCCATGGATGTTTTGCTTTTGTTATGGAATAAATAGAGTGATAAATAGAGTAATCAGAACCTTAAAAAAGCTGTTCACAGTAGCAGTTCTTCTGGAAAGCTCCTGTGCATGGCATTACAGCATCCCATGGCAGCTCACCACACTTTCTTCTTACACTGCTTTCACAGCTTCTTGCAGCTGTTGACAATCTTCTCCTGATTTTATGAATTCTGGTTCCTCTTTACTTGACCTCTGCTTCCCAAGATCCCTTACACTTAGAAGGTGGGTCTATGAGTCACATCAGTATTCTTCCACCAATCCTCAGGTTAAGGCAAATTCACTAAGAGGATTGAAGAAAGGCAAAACAATGGGAGATCTCTGCCAGAAATTAACAGATTTTGGGGAGGCTAGGTGGCACAGTGAGTAAGAGCGCCGGCCCCAGAGTCGGGAGGACCTGGGATCAGTTCTGGCTTCAGATACTTAACACCCACACAAAAAAAACTGGCCTATAACCTTGAGCAAATTACTTAACCCCAATTTCTTAAAAAAAAGAAATGCACAGATTTTGGATCTTCTGGTTCAGATAATTTGGTTTTCCTCAAAATAAAACAAAATATTTTTAGCATTTTTCCAAGGCAAGGTTTTGGTCAAACTGAAGTAGGAACCACATAGCTCTAACTAAGCTTTTGAGATGTTCTTACAAAAACTAAAAGCTTTTTATTGACTAATGTTGTCTTAGGGAGAGTAAGACCCTCACCAATTTCTTTTGATAAAATTAAAAACTACTTCCCAACAACAGATTTCTTTTCATATATTTGAAAATGGGTAAATGTTTTTTTTAAAAAAGAACAATGAATTTCGATTCTTTTGAACCAAAAGTTCATCTTTCATTTGTACAAGCAAAGATCTGTATAACAAATTCATCATTTGAAAATAGCAGAAAAGTTCACATTTATGTACTAGATTTACAAAGTGATTTCTTCCTAATAACCTTGAGATGTAAGTAATGTCAATATTGTTCCCATCCTATAGACTGGGACAGGATAGAGTACCAGGCCTGGAATCAGGAAGACTCATCTTCCTAAGTTCAAATTCCATCTCAGATATGAGCTATGTCACTCTGGGTAAGTCACTCAACCCTGTTTGCCTCAGTTCCCCATCTGTAAAATGAGTTGGAGAAGGAAATGGTAATATCCTCCAGTATCTTCACCAAGAAAACCCCAAATGGAGTTACAAAGAGTTGGCCACAACTGAAAAATGACTGAACAACAACAAAAGGGCCAGGGAAGCTGGATTCTTGTTCACAGTCACCTAGCCAGTAGATGGTGGCACCATTGAACCAGTTTTTCTTATTCAAAATTCAGTGTTCTTTTCACTACCAGTCACCTCTCAGTTGAGAATAACTTCAGTGAATTCTCTCTGTACAGGACTTTCTCCCTGTAGGTTTTTGTTACTCCACAGGGATAATTTCTGTGGATCACAGAGAAGAAAGTAGAAAAAGACCTCCACAGTGGGGGAAGTCCAACTAGTCTAACATGATCAGAAAGTAAATACTCAAGTTTACCTTGATCGGGACCTCTGGAGAATGATTTCCTATCCAAGGCCAGGTAACGAATTAATGAAAGGATGAGAAATGAGATGTATGGTATGTTATCATGAAGATCTTATAAAGATGAGAGATTAGGCAAATGGGTAAATAGTTGCTGATATCTCATTTGTTTTAAAAATAACAATACAGTGGCTTTTCCCATTATTTTAAAGTCTTTTTCATTTTGAGACATTTTGAGAATCTATACATGACTGCCAATTCCAAGACAAGCTTCTTTGGTGGTACAGTAGTAAGAGCACTGGGAATGAAACTGGAGAAGCACAAATTCTGGCTATGCTACCTGTGTAACCTTGGACAAGCCACATCATATTTCTGGGCCTTGTTTTCCTTATCTGTAAAATGGAAATGTTGGAGCAAATGATTTCTAATATCCCTTAGGACTCTCAGGCTTATAATTCCTTGATTTTATTTGGCCAAGACCAATAACTCTTCTTAATTCTTTTCCTTGAGTGAGGTTTCCAACTTATTTCCAACTTATATGAACATTGGGTAGAGAAATTGTAGAATCCAACTGAGTTTCATCCACCAATCTCCACTG
This sequence comes from Petaurus breviceps papuanus, assembly GCF_028583685.1. Taxonomy (NCBI): domain Eukaryota; kingdom Metazoa; phylum Chordata; class Mammalia; order Diprotodontia; family Petauridae; genus Petaurus; species Petaurus breviceps. The sequence continues at coordinate 13,789,833 of NW_027187361.1, read as the reverse complement.
AGATTCTCCACCATTGAGAATCATGTAACACACCCATGTTCTCAGAAGAAGTAAAATTATAAACCCAAAAGGTTTAGGAGCAAGTTTCATCTGTCTAAGTAACATTCAACATGTTTCCAACAAAAATTATTATATGAAAACTGTGAAAAGAAATGTTTAATGAGAGATAAGGTAAATAAGCACCTCTGAGAAAGTAAAAAAAAAGTAAAAAGAAAGTCTCTAGCATGTTAAATTATTTCTAGAAAAATATGAAATTGCTTTCTCCAAGATGAAATTTTTATTTATTCTCTTAAATACTAAATCCAGCAACATTGTTTTTAGTCCTCATCCTTCTTGACTTCTTTGTAGTGGCTCTCATTTTCTCCTTGTGTTTCTGTGCCATTGCTTTCTTTAACTTCTCATGCCTGTCTGATACTTTCTTTTCAACCACCTTTGCCAGTTTACTGTGGCTTATCCACTCCCTAGACATAAGTCTCTATATTTTTGGTGGTTTCTTTCTTCCCATAGGTTGTTACCATTTCTCTTTTTTTTCCTCTTTACAGGGCAGTTGGGGTTAAGTGACTTGCCCAAGGTCACAAGGCTATTTTTTTGTGTTAAGTGTCTGAGGCTGGATTTGAACTCAGGTCCTCCTGACTCCAGGGCCCATGCTCTATTCACTGCGTCACCTAGTGGCCCCAGTTGTTACCTTTTCTATGTAGAGAAGCTCCAAATCTATGTGTCCAGCTGTTGTCTCTTTTCTAAGCTCCACCTCCACATCTCCAGTTGCTTATTGGACATCTCAATTTTGGTGTCTCATGGGTATCTCAGACTCAAACTATGCAAAATGAAAATAATTATCTTTCTTTAAAAAAGTCAATATTTTATTAGTATCTTTTGTTTTGACTTTACTTTCATTTCTGAATATATTTCCTTCCTCTATCCCATCCAGCAAATCCCTCTCTCATAAAAGAAAGTAAAAAATATTTTTAAAAAGAAAAAATTCAGAGTCAAGATGGTGGAGTAGAGGAGGCTTTACAGCTGAGCTCTCCTTACATTCCCCTTTAAAAATTTTAAAATTATGAGTCTAAATCTAATTCTGGAATGGCATTGTCAACATAAGTTTAGGGGGAGACATTTTTCCCACCTAGGACAGCTTAGGAGATCAGAAGAAAAGGTTTGTGATTGCAAGGTAACAGGGCACTTCATGGGTAAGGACCAAAGCTCAGACAAGGAGAGCAATGACCATACTTTTCCTCAGATCATACTATCTTGGAAGCACCAAAAACTTAAAGACCCATACAATTAAACTGTGAAAACAGAAATGTGAAAAGACCTGAATCTTGGGACAGTGTTCCCTCCTCCTCCCAAGGTAAGTAGAACCCAAAATTTATATAAAGTTCAAAGTCAAGAAATAGGCAAGAAAAAAATGAGCAAATAGCAGAAAAAAGAGCCTGACAATAAAAAGTTACTATGGTGCCAGGAAAATTCAAGACACAAACTCAGGAGAAGAAAACAATGCAAAAACAGCTATCAACAAAGCCTCAAAGAAAAAAAATTAGATTGGATACAGACCCATTAAGAATTCCTAGAAGAGCAAAAGAAATTTTAAAATGAAATAAGGATGGTAGAGGAAAAAAATGAGAAAAGAAAGGAAAGCAATGGAAGAAATTATGGGGAAAAAAGTATTAATAGCATGGTAAAATAGGTACAAAAATCTTGAAGCAAATAATTTTAAAAAGCAGAATTGGCCAATTGGTAAAAATGTAAAAAAAACTTTGTTGAAGAAAAATTTCCTTAAAAATTAGAATCGGGCAAATGGAAGCTAATAAATATATGAGACATCAAGAAACAAAGCAACATCAAAAGAATGAAAAAAAAAAGAAAAGGTGAAATATCAGAAAAACAACTGATATGGAAAATAGATTGAGGAGAGATAATTTAACCCAAGATAAAAAAAAAGAGCCTAGACACAATATTTCAAAAAATCATAAAGGAAAAATGCCTCATTTCTCAGAACCAGATAACAAAATAGAAATTGAAAGAATCCACTGATTATGGAGGGCTTGGAATAGGATATTCTATAAGGCAGAGGAGCTAGGATTACAACCAAGAATAATCTACCCAGAAAAATGGAATATAATCTCTCAGGGGGGACAATGGATTTTTAATGAAATAGAGGATTTTCAAACATTCCTGGTGAAAACACCAGAGCTGAAAATTTGGCATCCAAACACAAGACTCAAGAGAAACACAGAAAGGTAAACATGAAAGAGAGATCATAAGAGTTTTGATAAAGTTAAACTATTTATATCCCTATATGGGAAGATGATACACTTAACTCTTGAGAACTTTAACAATATTAGGATGGTTAGAAGTCTACATAGAAAGAAGGCATGGCTATGCATCAATTATGTTGGAGTGATCTCAAATAAATGTTGAGATGAAAAAGAGGAATGTGTTGGAGAAGGGTGAAGGAAGTGGAAGAATGGGGGCGATTATCTCACATAAAAGAAGCATGCAAGGAACAATTTTTACAGAGGAGAGGACAATGAAGTTGAGGGTGGGCAGTGCTTGAACCTTCCTCTCATCTCAACAGGTTCAAAGGAACAATCAATTATTTCATTAAAGATAATTCCAACAATGGGGCAACATCAAAATGTACCAAAATTTTTGGCATATACCCAAAGCAGTACTTAAGGGGAAAATATTTATCTATTATCTATTAAGAGAGAAAGAGACAGACAGACAGACAGAGAGACAGAGAGAGAGAGAGAGAGTGCAGATCAATGAATTGGGCATGGAACTAGAAAAAGAACAAATTAAATGCCCCCAATTTTAAATTCCAAAGTAGATATGCTGATAAAGGAGAGATTATTAAAACTGAAAGGAAATAAAAAACATCAAACTAATACATAAAACCAGGAGTTGGATTTATGGGGGAAAAAATGCAACAAAATAGACACACCATTGGTTAATCTTTTTTTTTTTTTTGCTGTTTAGAGGGCAATTGAGGTTGTGACTTGCCCAAGGTCACATGGCTAATTTTTGTGTTAAGTGTCTGATGTTAGATTTGAACTCAGGTCCTCCTGACTCCGGGACCAGTGCTCTATTCACTGTGCCACCTAGCCGCCCCTTGGTTAATCTTTTTTAAAAAGAACAAAAAAAAAAAACCAAATTGACACTATCAAATAGGAAAAAAGGGAATACACCACCAAAATGAAGATGAAATCAAAGCAATTAGGAATTGTTTTGCCCAATTATATATCACTAAAATTGACAACCTAAATGAAATGGATAAATATCTATTAAAAAATATTGCCCAGATTAACAGAAGAGGAAATAGAATAGTTAAATAAGTCTGTCGTAGAAAAAGAAACTGGACAAGCCATAAATGAATTTCCAAGAAAAAACCTCCAGGACCAGATGAATTTGCTAATGAATTCTACCAAACATTTAAAGATCAATTCATTCCAATATCATATAAACTATTTGAAAAAATAAGTAAAGGGGTCCCATCAAGTTCTTTCTATGATATAATTTTGATACCTGAATCAAGAAGAAAAACAAAGAAAACTATAGATCAGTTTCCCTAATGAATATCGATATAAAAATTTTAAATAAAATACTAGCAAGGAAATTACAGCAATATATTAGAAAGATCATACACTATCACCAGGTAATATTTAAATCAGGAATGCAGGGCTTGTTCAATATTAGGAAAACTGCAAGAATAATTGACCATATCAATAACAAAAACAACAAAAAGCATAAGATTGTTTCAATAGAGGAAAAAAAATTTTTGACAAAATACAACACACTTGCTTATTAAAAACACTAGAAAGCACAGGAATAAATGGAGTTTTTAATAAAATGATAAACAGTATCTATGTAAAACCAAGAACAAACATCATCTGTAATGGGATAAACTAAAAGCCTTCCCAATAATATAATGGGTGAAGCAAGAATGCCAATCATTACCACTATTATTCAATATTGTTCTAGAATTTCTAATTATAGCAATAGAACAAGAACAAGAAATCAAAAGAATAAAGATAGGCAATGAGGAAATAAAACTATTACTCTTTGCAGATGATATGATGGTATACTTAGAGAACCCTAGAGAGTCAACCAAAAAACCTACTTGAACAATTAACTTAAGTAATGTTGCTGGATATAAAAGAAACCCAAACAAATCATCAATTTTTTTATATATTACCAACAAAATCCACTAAGAAGAGATATAAAGAGAAATTCCATTCAAAATAACTGAAGAATATAAAAATGTTGGGAATTTACCTGCCAAGATTTATCTAGGAACTATAAGAACACAATAATAAAACACTTCTCACACAAATAAAGACATATCTAAATCATTGGAGAAATAATTGATGATGGGTAGGCTGACCTAATAGAATAAAAATGAGAACTCTACATAAATTAATTTACTTATTCATACCAAATTACCAAATAATTATTTTATAGATCTAGAAAAAATAAAATTAATCTGGGAGAACAAATAGCCAAGAATATTAAAGGAATTAATGGAGAAAAAATGTGAAGGGAGGTGACCTATCAGCAACATATTTCAAACCATATTGCCAAGCAGTAATTATTAATACCTCCATTTCTCCACTCATTCTCTTCTAAATGCTCTTTCTCTCTCTGTCGCTGTCATTGTCTCTGTCTCTGTCTCTCTGTCTCTGTCTCTCTCAGAGAAAGGAAAGAGAAAAAGTTGATATCATGCCCTAAAAAAAATTCCTCAATGTGTACCAGTTTCCTGGTAATAACACAGGAACCCCTTGCTGCTATGACATGAGTTAAGGGCATTGCTTCATCTCTCCCAAAGTACCAAGTCCTTTAACACTGAACCAGCACACATGGTACACCAGAATTGCCCAAGGGGGACTGAGTTCAGCACCATGTGGGCTTCATGGAATGAGGGTGGGAGATGGGGCACCAGTTAAACAATAGTCCTCATGATAGAATGGATTTACCAATGAAAACTATTATTTTCTTAGATTTTCCCTCCCTCAAAGCTCCAAGTCCAATTTAATTATGGGTCATCTTAAGAAGGAATAGGGCTCTTTCCACATTCATACCGAAGTATAGCAAAGCTTCATTCATAAGAAAGTAAAGACAAGAAGGGGAATACTAGAAACCTAAATGAATTCAAGTTAATCAGAACAAGGTTGGGGAGATAAAGGTGGTTTTAAGTGGTTTGTTTAGATTGCTCCTGGATGGTTCTTGTCTTTATCAGAACTCCACACAGCTCAGTTCTGAACCATTTTCTAAGATCAGCCAAAAACAAGCTATTATGAGAATGAACATCATTCTACCCAATGTCACCTCCCATATTAAACTATACACATACACCAGCAAGAGCCCATTGCCTAGGCAGGCTATTGTCCTTAAGTTTAGTTTCTCAAGTTCTATACATTCTTCAAAACTGACCTATTTACTCTTTGTGCGATGTTCACTGAACCCCCACCCCCTCACCCCATCCCTTTTTTAAATACTGAGAAGTGTAGAGTTGCACGGAAAAGGAAGTACCACACCCAGCACCTTCATCTCTCATCAGTATTTTGTTCTTTTTTTAACATGAAGTGATTAAGTGTCTTCTAAGCTGTTTTACAATGTCATTTCTCCTGGAGATTTTGAATTGGTGTGATGCTGAAAAATAAATGTAAAGAAAAAGGCCAGGAATTTCTGAAAGTTTGACCTTTTTCTTAATGATTTTTCAGATTACGGTATTGGCAAGTTATCTTTTACTGAATGATCACATTTTTTTTTTATAGAACATCAACAAAAAGCCTAGTGACAGATTAAAGTAGGGTGAGATAGTATCAGTTCCTCAGAAATGTTTCAATAGCAAAAGGGAAAAAAAAGATATACACCACATTAATCTAGGTACACTGAATAGAAAGTATTTTACCCCCCCCCCTTTTACTTCTCTGGTGTGTACATGTAAAAAGGGATAAAGTTGGGGGGGGTCTGAGTTTACCAGAAAAGAAAGTTCTTTGGCTAATGACACTTTTAGAAGGGAATTTGTGAAATTTAGTCCCTTTTCCTAAAGGACCCTGACAATTCCTTGGGTGCTGACCATGTTATCTCTCACCTCTTTGATTTTGCACAGTCTGGGTTTCATGCCTGGAATGCACTCTCTTCTCATCCACATTTTGAGAATACTCACTTTCTTCAAAATCCAACTGAAGTACCACCTTCACGAAAACTTTCCTTTTCTCCCTCAAAATTATCCGATGTTTATTCACATCAGATAATACTCGATACAGTGCCCAGCACATGGTACTTGGATCTTCATTAATTCTTGTTCCCTTCTTCTCCCCTTGCCATCTCATACACACTTAAATTGGGCATCCCCAAAATCAGTGTGTTTTAAGATATTATGCATTTTTAAGTTATTAAAGTTTAAAACTGCACTAAGACTTTTGAGGCACCCTATTTAGATATGTATGACGAGGGATGAGGGGAGAAGAAATTAGTGAGCTCCTATTACTATGGGCCAGGCATTATGCTAAGAATTTTCCTAATATTATCTTATTTGATATATCTTGTATGGGTAGATGCATATATATTAGAAGCTTCTACTAGCTGGGTACTATTTCATTTTTGTCTCTATATCTCTAACATATAACTGACGCATTATGGGTGCTTAATAAATACTTGAAGAATGATTGACTAATTAATAAAGTAAGTAGTCCTGAGTCTGAGGAGGGGCAGCTGCTACTCAGTCCCACTGAGAATTCCACAATTGATTCAAGCTGCTTAATGGGTAGAAAATATAGCTGAAATTCATTGACCTTAACAAGCATTTAGGTGATACACTGAGCTACAGTTTCTGAGAAGCTGTTGGGTTTCCGAGTATACTTAGGAGGCATTGATTTGTGTGAAATCAAAACTTAATTGCTATGGGATTCTTTAAAGAAGGTCATGACTTCCAGGAACAGGGTGGTGATATTTTTATATTTCTCTAATCTCCTCAGATCCCTTCTGAGTGTCTGTGTTTAGTTCTGGGTTTAAGAAAGCCATTGATAAGTTAGAAAATGTCCAAATCAGAGTAATGGAGACAGTAAAGGGCCTCTCGTTCATATATACAGATAGGTTGAAGGAACTGAGAATGTCTTGTGTAGGGGAGAAAACTCAGGGGGACGTGTTCTAAGTCTTTTCAAGGATTTGAAGAGCTGTGATTGGAGGTGAGGTGACATTTATGCTATTTGGCTCCAGAGGGCAGAATGAAAAGAAGTTGTGAAACTTCTTAGGGACTGGAATGGGAAGTCTTGAAAGGTGGCAGGTTCTTTTTCCTTGGGGGTCTTTAACATACTCTTTATTGAGTGTGTCATGGTGGAATTCTTTGGTAAGTAAGTAAGGGCTGGACTAGATGGTAGCAGAGGTCCCTTCCAACTCTCAAATTCTGTGATTCGCTGGACCCAGAAGATGCTAAGGAAGGTCCATGGTTGCAAGGAGTCATATAAACGGAAATCCTATAAACCAAAATGACAGTCCAATTGTTAGCTAAACTGGAGACAGGCCTGAACATAGAGATACCATTGAGACATGGATTGCTGTGAATAGAGGAGCTGATTAGAAATAGCTGGTATTTAGTCTCTACTCCTCCATCTTTTTTTTTTAACTAGACCCCTTATTTCACTTATATAGGTATCTCCCAGAGGTGGAACTTCTGATAATGCACATAGGAACTTGTTTTGGAACTTATGTACATGTAGAGTTCTCTGGGTGCTGGGACAGTAAATGACTTGCCCAGAGTCACGCACAGACAACTCAGCCCTTTGGACATATTTGTTTCCATTGTGGCTATTCATATTATTGAACGCAGTCATTCCTATCCAATCACCGAATTAGTCTTTTAGTGAGCATTTGTTAAGTGCCTGTTGTATACTTGGCACTGTGCTTGGTGCTGGGGATACATAGACAAGAATAAAACAGTCCTTGCCCTCAAGATGTTTATGCTCTACTAGGTAGGGAGAAGAGACAACACGTTCATAAAGAAGTATATACATACTTGTGAATATGTATTATGTGGATATAAATGTTTGAAATATATATTACGTATTTAGAATGTGTGTGGATATGTATTGGGAAATACACACATGTGTATATGCACATATATGTGCACAAAAATGTCAATACATAGCCACACATAAAAATCAGGAGTGCAAATTGATTTTTATAAACTGATGGTTAAATTTTCAGTGTGAGCATTTATGCCTTTTGGCAAATAGTGTAAATTTGGGCTTGATTTATTATTTGGTTGATTGTCTAGACTTGAGTAAGTGATGGAGAAATTGTTAATAATACAGATTAAATTTAAAAGTCTGATTTGCATTTTTTTTGACAGGGAGTCAGTTGTTAAACATTTACCAGTACATTGCCATATGTAATATATACAAAAGAAAGCATAAGATAAAATTTGGAAGAGGTAGATATTAGTAGTTGAGGGGGAGACCAAGACTTCAGTTATTGAAGAGAATTTAACACCATAAAGAAGACCCCCAGTGAATCACTTTCTACTTATAACAGAAGAAAATTGTCTTCTACCCATGGAAAATCCCTCTTTGGACACACAGGAAAGTGGTAATATTTCTAGTTCTCAGATGAGAAAAATAGAAGTCCAAACAATTTAATTATCTGTAAAGTCATGAAAATGCATAGGTCAAGCCAAGCATGATGTCCAGTGTGGGTAGTCCCCGTGGTTGGGGAGGCTGATGTTGATGAATCTTTGAGGTTTGGGAGTTTTGAGAATCAGGAGTTGAAGGTCCACAGTGCAGCACCAGTATCCAGTCCCCAGGAAGCAGGAAACCAGCAGACTGCCTAAGAAGGGATGAACTGGTCTGGCCTGGAAATGGAACAAGGATGATCAGTGGTGGCCTGTGAGTAGGACCATTTGTATAAGCCTTAGCAAACTGGAACAACAAAGTCTTCTGGACGTACTGATTTCTATTGCATTGTATCACATATATATCATTATATATGATGTTATATCATAGATCATATTTTTGAATATATTCACCCCCATTAATTTACTTAATCAATCACTCAACAAGCATTTATTAAGTGACTACCATGTCTGGCTCTGCATTAGGTACTAGAGATACAGAGACAAAAACAGTCACTGCCTTCAAGGAGCTTACATTCTATTGAGGGGAGATGGCAAAATGTACATTATTGAGTATATACAATATATACCAAATAACAAGATAAATTTGGGGGGGGGTGGATATTAGCTCCTGGGGAAGAGACAAAGACTTGGATCTCTTGGAGGGTACATCTTGATATTTTAAGAAGTATCCCTTCTGCCTGATGCAAATCTAGGCATTCTGTGAGCACTCAGTAAACTCAATTCAGGAAATATTTATGGGCAATCTACTTTGAGCCAGCCCCTCTGCCCTGCCTCAAATAGTGGAAGTATTCATGTACATTTCCTTTTTTTTTTCTTTTTTACTTTTTGGAGGGGCAATTGGGGTTAAGCGACTTGCCCAAGGTCACATGACTAGTTTTGTGTTAAGTGTCTGAGGCTGGATTTGAACTCAGGTCCTCCTGATTCCCGGGCCAGTGCTCTCTATTCACTGCACCACCTAGCCACCCCATCTACATTTCAATTGAATTCAATGCAACAAACATTTATTAAGCACCTGTTATGTGCCAGGCACTGTTCTAGGCACTGGGGGAAAAAAAGTAAAAATGAAAGAGCCCCAAGGAGCTTATAGTATCCTAATGTTCTTGTGACTCTGATTAATATCTATTAGTCCTATATAGTCCAATAGTCTATTAGAGCTGACCATAGATACCAGCCCATATGAAACCCAATAAAGAGAAAACAGGGGAGTCAAGATGGCACAGTAGAAGCAGGACCTCCCCGCTGCTCTGGCTTCCACCTTCCCCAATCCATGTAAAAGGGGACTCTGAATGAACTTTGAAGCTGCAGAACCCACAAAATGACACAGAGAAGCTAACCTCCTGCTGAGGACAGCCCAGCAGGCCGGCAGGAATCAGCCAGTGCAGCTCTCTGGGAGCCGAGCCCAGACCCCTGTGAGCCGGAGGTTTTAGCCCCAGGGCGGGCCTGACCAGCCGCCTGCCGGAGGGACTCCAGATTAGCAGCAGCTGTGGCCATTTCCAGATTTATCAACACATAGATACAAAGGACAAAGTGAGAGGTCAGTGCAATCTGGACTTTGGGACCCAGTAAGTGGGAGTGTGTGGCTTTTGCCCCCCGGGGCGAGAAGCTGCTGAGATGCTGGCACTGCCAGCCAGCGCCACATGGCAGCTTCAGCTCCTGGCCTGCAGAGTGTAGGGGGACCAAGCACCAGTCTGAGGGGTAATCACTCTTGCTTTAAGCTGCTTGGATTTCGATTGCGGTCTAGGGTGGAGATCCTGGGGCATATGTACAGCTTGCCAGAGCATGTGGAGTCCTCAGAGAGGGCACCCATCTAATACCTCCAGCAGCTGAGAAAAGCCCAGCATTAGCGACAAAAGCTCCCCTGTCTGGTGGTAGAGTCCTACTGTGGCAAAAAGCCCAGGGGTCAAGTGACTGAGGGGTGACATGACCAGGCAAAGGAAGCAAAGCAAACAGAAGATTCCAACATTAGACTCCTATCTTGGGGACAAAAAGGAGCAAAGCATGGAAGAGGAGGAAGAGAGTGAAGTCAGAACTCCTGCATCAAAAACTTCAAAGGAAAATACAAGCTGGTTACAGGCCATAGAGGACCTTAAGAAGCAGATAAGAGAAGTGGAGGAAAAATTGGGAAGAGAAATGAGAACAATGCAAGAAAATTATGAAATGAGAGTCAACAACCTGACTGAGGAAAATAACACCTTAAAAAACAGACTGACTCAATTGGCAAAAGAGGCTCAAAAAGGCAATGAGGAGAGGAAGTCTTTGAAAAGCTGAATTTGCCAGATGGAAAAGAATCTCAAAAGCTCAATGAGGAGAATCATTGCTTCAGAATTAGATTGGAGCAAATGGAAGCTAATGACTTTATGAGGAATCAAGATGCTGTTAAACAGATCCAAACAAATGAAAGAATAGAAGGCAATGTGAAATATCTCATGGAAAAACCACTGACCTGGAAAATAGATCCAGGAGAGATAATTTAAAAATTATTGGACTACCTGAAAGCCATGATCAGGGAAAGAACCTAGAAATCATCCTCCAAGAAATTCTCAAGGAAAATTGCCCTGGTGTTTTAGAACCAGAGGGCAAAATAGAGGTTGAAAGAATCCACTGATTACCTCCTGAAAAAGATCCCCAAAAGAAAACTCCTAGGAATATTATAGCCAGGTTCCAGAATTCCCAGATTAAGGAGAGAATATTACGAGCAGCCAGGAAGAAACAATTTGAATATTGTGGAAACACAATCAGAATAACCCAGGATCTGGCAACTTCTACACTGAGGGATCAAAGTGCCTGGAATAGGATATTCCAGAGGGCAGAGGAGCTGGGATTAAAACCAAGAGTCACCTACTCAGCAAAACTGAGTTTCATGTTTCAGGGGAAAATATGGTCCTTCAGTGGAATAGAGGACTTTCAAGCATTCTTTTTTTTTTAAAAAGCAATCAGGGTTAAGTAACTTGCTCAAGGTTACACAGCCAGGTGTTTCTGGGTGGGTGCTAAGTGTCTGAGCCCGGATTCGATCCCCAGGTCATCCTGACACTGGAGCCGGTACTCTTACTCGCTGTGCTACCTGGCCACCCCCTTTCAAGCATTCTTAATGAAAAAACCAGAGTTGAATAGAAAATTTGACATCCAGATACAAGAAGCAAGAGAAGTTTGAGAAGGTAAACGGGGAAAAGAAATCATAAGCCACTGATCAAAGTGGAACTATTAACATTCCTACATGGAAAAACGATAATTGTAACTGACAAAACTTTTCTCAGTATGAAAATAGTTGAAGGGAATATATATATATATATATATATATATATATATATATATATATATATACATGTCTGTATCGGAGGGTATATGGGCATATGAATATATATGTGAATGTGTGTATATATGCTTACAGGTTTACCTAGACAGAGGGCATAGGACCAATTTAATAGGAAGGGATGATACTTAAAAGGGGAAATTAAGAGGTGAGAGAAGATGGAAAGAGACATAATGGGGTAAACTATCTCATAAAGAAGAAGCAAGGGTAAAGGGTTACAATGGAGGGGAAGAATAGGAAGGCAAAAGGGAATGGGTCAACCTTATTGTCACTGAATTTGGCTCGGGGAGGGAATGAAATATACACTAAATAGGGTATCTCACCCTACAGGAGAGTGGGGGAAGGGGATGAGAGGGAGGATGATGGAATGGAGGGCAGGCTGGGTGGGAGGGAATTTGGAAGCACTCACTTTTGAAAAGGGACGGGATCAAAGTAGAGAATAGAAGAAGTGGGTGGTGGGATAGGAGGGAGGGAAATACATTCAGTCTTTTACAATATATATATACTATGTTAATATTTTGCATTAGCTACACATGTACAACCTATACTGTACTGCTTATCTTCTCAGTAAGGGTGGGTAACAAGGGAGGAAGGGAATGAATCTGGAATTCAAAGTTTTAAAATCAAATGTTTAAAATCATATATACATACATACTACTATTAATACTATCTTACATGTAATTGGGAAAGAAGATATACAGGCACTGGGGCATAGAGATCCACCATGCCCTACTGGAAAAGTCTAAGTGAGTATAGGAGAAGATATGGGAGAGAGCAGATTGGAGGAGGGGATAGCCTGTGGGACTGCTATTTTGGGGAGGTGGGTAGGGGAAAAATGGGGAGAAAATTTGTAACTCAAAATCTGGCAGAAATTAATGATGTAAATCAGAAGTTAATAAAGGATTTAAAAAAAAAGAGAGAAAACAGGATTTGCCCTGTGTTGAGGCCTCCTCTTCATTGGTCATCTGGCTCACTAGTGCCACTCTTACACTAGCATCACACTCATCAGTGACACTTTGCACTAGTGTCATTCTCTAAGATTCTAAATCTGACTAAGCTAGACCTTTAATACCTGCCAAACCATACCTGGCCAAATAGACTTCTGGTCCTGTCTCCTCATGACTACTTTAGTTTCTTGGTTGCCCAAACTTGGCATGATACTTACCTGATAAAAATGACAGGATGTACTTCGTACTTTTGAATCAACCATGGAGGCCCAAGAGATAGAAGACAAGATTGAAATGTGTCCATGAACCTGTAATTAAGTCACTATATTCTATCAGCACTTGAAAACCTCTTGCATGTATTTGTAACACTGTTTTTCAAGTGTATGTAGGAACTGTTGTGATTAATAAATATAAAGTCATTTAAAAGCATTATTAACTTCAAATGGCATTGAAATTGGGAATAAGCTCTCCAATTAGTCCAAAAACTGCTCATGAATGCACAAAAACCAAATGGAAGTGCTAGGAAGCTATTTAAGGCATTTGAAAGTTCTTCAGATTTCAGTAGCAATCATTTCTGTTTCCTTAGGGCTTTTAAATTTTCAAAGCACATTCATGTCTATTATTTTCTTTCATCTTCAAAGTACAAACCTGTGAGTAGGTAGAGGTTAGTGGGTAGTGAAAGACATGTGGAAAAAAGAGCGTCAATAAAACATTTTTAAAAATCACAGAAGAAAAAATACAGGCAGAAAAAGATGCAAAATTATCTTGCTAAGCTCATATATGTGTGTATATATCTCTATCATCTATCTATCTATCTATCTATCTATCTATCTATCTATCTATCTATCTATCTATCTATCTATCTATCATCTATCTATCTATCATCTATCTAAATTCATAATTTCTCTTATAGCCCTCTTCCCTGATCTTTTTGCATCTCGAAAGTTTCACCGATATTTTAAAGTTTATAATAAGAAAAAAAAGAAATTTTTTTTAAGGAGACCATATTCAAAAGCTTGGGAAATAAATCTAGTTCAACTTCCCTCATTTTTACAGATAAGGAAAGTAAGACCCAGAGAAAGTTAACTGTCTCAAGGTAAAAAATCAAGTTGTTGGGAAAAAAGGAGGGGGCACTAGAAACTAGGTTCCTTGACTCATTTATTTAACAAACAAACTCCAGTTCAATGTTCTTTCCTATATATCATCCAGTGGATGCGAAATACATAGTAGGGGCAAAGGGAAAGTTTCACTTTCCAAAGAAACAGGAAAATAGCAAAAATGGAAAGTGTCATGTCATATTTAGATAAATGTTTTTTTTTCCTTGTTGCTGATCTGTTATTTCAGTGGTATAAGGAATTTCTAATGAGAAAACTCTTTAGAATCTAGAGTCTATACCAAAGCAAATGGGTACCTGCTTTGCAACTTACAGCCTAAGAGAGTTGCATGGGGGCATTAAGAGGTTAAGTGACTTGCTCAGGATCACATCACTCCCATGTGTCAGAAATGGGACTTGAATTGGAGACCACTTCCTTATCTACTACTCTACAATACCTCTCATGTAATCCTTAGGACGTCATGTTTAGTGGATAGATCCTGGAAAGGGTTCCTTGGCCCAATCCGTGTGTAATATTGCCTGAGATTTCTCCATCAGAGATATATCTTTGAGGGTTAAAGTGCTGTGTCTCCAATAATTCTCATTTAAATAAAAATTTTTTGAGAGGCAACACATTTAGCCATTTCTTGTTAGTAATAATAACTTAGTGGGAATTATTTATGTAGCTTCTGTCCAAGAAACTATATAGACTTGTCTAGTTGACTTCTTATTTTCCTCTTCACTCCTTCTTAGGGGACAGAGTCAAGGTCTATACAAAAGTCACATAAATTTCTGAGCAGACCATCCCATAAAGACCAGTGTCTCTTTGTGTTTGGGGCATTTATCCATAGTTCCTTTCTTGTCCTTCCCCACCTTCAGTATTTTCAGATATGGTTTTGATTCATTATTCTACCCTCCTTATGAATGATTCTAGTGTAATTTAATTTTTTTCATTTATTTTCAGTTCTAAATTTTTCTCCCTTTACCCCTTCCCTAAACCCATTGAGAAGGCAAGAAAAATGACCCTCATACATGTGAAGCCATGCAAAACATGCTTTTGACTTCTGAAGATACAGAGATTCCGTTCTTTTTTTTTTTCTAAAGCAATCGGGGTTAAGTAACTTGCTCAAGGTTACACAGCCAGTTATTTCTGGGTGTGGTGCTGAGTATCTGAGCCCAGATTTGATCCCCAGGTCATCCCGATGCTGGGATTGGTGCTCTTACTCGCTGAGCCACCTCGTCACCCCTAGAGATTCCCTTCTTCTAATCTTGAAATAGAACTGGGTTGACTTGGGCTTACATTTCTCCGCATTTCCTTATTTACTTCTATTCCCTAATATGCCCCACACAGCTTGTCTTTGCACCTACCTGAAGCATATAAATCTTTGTGGATCTGGCGAGAATACAGACACTTATCTTCAAGCCTAGCTTACAGTCAATACTCTGAAGGGGAAGGTGGAGGAATTTTGTATGGGTTGCTTCAGCAACACAGTTAAGAAATCACTGGTGTGCTAAATGAGAGCATTGATGACTGAGTAGGATGCCATAAAAGAAGACAAAATGGAAGGGTCCTGAAGATAAACTTTGTGACTCCCTAATTTAACTTTAGACCAACTTTGCCTCTACCCCCCTAGTCACACATATCTGTGTGTACACACCCACATACACACCCATTGTTTTTTTTTACTTAAATTTTCTATTTTATTATGAACTCAAAAATAATGAGCTGGGGGCAGCTAAATGGGGCAGTAGATAGAGTATCATTCCTGAAGTCAGGAGGACTTGAGTTCAAATTTGGCCCCAGACACTTACTAGCTATGTGACCCTGGGCAAGTCACTTAACCCCAATTGCCTTCCCCCAAAATCAATGAGCATAAAGATTTCAATACAAGAAGAACAAAAAAAGTGGATTGTCCATGAAATTGTGAATTGATGCATATAGTTTGGCATAGCAGCATGAGAGAGTATATAGAGAGATGGTCTTGAAGCTGGAGGATTACGGTTTGAGTCCTACCTCTTCCACAAAGGGGTTGTGTCATTCTGGGCAAGTCAGAAAACCTCTCCAGAGGTGCCAAACCCACAGCCCACATACACACGCTGCCCACACATGTCTCCTTGTAACCCAAACCAGATTAAAATGTAATTGGGAACTATTTGAAAAAATAAATAAAACATATACTGTTGATATGTGGTTTTCTAAGTCAATATGCTGCAGCATGAATCCTTACATATGGTTTAGCGATCCCATTTTTATTTGAGTTAGATATCACTGCTCTAGATAAATCTCTAAGGCTATCAATTTCTAAGAAGATGATAACCCACATTGGCAGAAGAAGTTTCCTTACTTGAAAGTACCCTATGTCAATGAAATATCAAGTTCAATTCCTATCTGTTGTTACTGTTATTGATTTAAAGGGTAGGCTCTGAACCTAGAATCAGGAGGACCTGAGTTCAAATTTGGCCTCAGACACTTGTTTTATTACCCTGGGTAAGTCACTTAATCCTGTTTGCTCCAGTTTCTTCAACTGTAAAATGAGAATAATAATAGCACCTGTCTTACAGGGTTGTTATGAAGATCAAATTAGGTTTATTGTAAAACTCTTAACATATTACCTGGCACATAAACGACCCAGTGAAACTGCAATCAGATACAGTAAATGCTAAATAAATGCTTATGGGCATACCTTAGTTTTTGAACCTTTTTGTATTTCATAGATATTGTTTTCTTCTTTTGTTTTTTTGGTTTTTTTTTTTTTAACAAATCGAAGATTTCTGGCAATTCTACTGAGTGACTCTATTGGCACCATTTTTCCAGCAGCATGTGCTCATATCATATCTCTGTGTCACATTTTGATATTTCTTGTAATATTTCAAACTTTTAAATTATTATTAATTATCTGTCATGGTGACCTGTGATTAGTGATATTTCCTTTTTTTTTCTTTTTTTTGGAGGGAAATTGGGGTTAAGCAGCTTGCTTTGGGGTCACACAGCTAGTAAGTGTGTCAAGCATCTGAGGCTGGATTTGAACTCAGGTCCTCCTAACTCCAGGGCCAGTGCTCTATTCACTGTGCCACCTAGCCACCCTGATCAGTGATATTTGATGTTACTACTATAATTTTTTTTTGGGGGGGGGCCACTAACCATGCCAATCAGACTGAAAATTTATTTGATAAATGTTATAGACGTTCTGACTGTTCCACTAACTGGCCATTCCTCTAACTCTCTCCCTCTCCTTGGGCCTCCCTGTTTCCAGAGACACAAAAATATTGAAGAATATTACATAAACTTAGATGATAAAGCAATGGCAGGATTGGACTCCAATTCTGCAAGTTCTATTGTGGATAAAATGCTATCAAACAGTATCGCATACTACAGAGAAATCTTTTATAAAAGGAAGAGTCGATCACTGGCAAACTTCCTTGTTGTCTTATATTAAGAAATTGCCACAGCTACCCCAACCTTTAGCAACCACCACTTCAGTCAGTCAGCAGACATTAACATCAAGGCAAGACCCTCCACAAGCAAAAAGATAATGACTACTGAAGGCTCAGATGATGGCTAGCATTTTTAGCAATAAAGTATTATTAACTAAGGCTCATACTTTGTGTGGTTTTTTAGATCTAGAATTATTTCACACTTAATAGACATAATAGGCATAGTGTAAACATAACTTTGATAAACTAGGAAACCAGAAAATTAATGTGACCTGCTTTATTGTGCTATTTGCCTTATCATGATAGTCTGGAATCGAACCCTCAACATCTCTAAGCTATGTCTGTAGTCAATTCTCCCTTTCAACCAAGAAAAGAAAAGAAGAGAAAAAAAACCTCACAAAACTAATAAATATTGTCAAACAAAACAAAGCCACATGCCAGCTGTATCCAAAAATGTATGTGTCATTCTGGTCCCTTGACTTTTTGCCAGAGGATGAAAACACACTTTATCATCAATCTTCTGAAATCATGATTGGTCATTGTGTCTATCAGGGTTCTTATGTCTTTCAAAGTTGTCACCTTCACTACAGTAGCAATCTCAATAGGGCTTATTTTTGGGGGAGGGCTTATTTTAGAGGAATCTTACACAGTAAGGGGAGGGCTTATTTTCGGGATAGGTCTTATTATCAGGGAAACACAGTAGTAACAAAGAACACTTTTAAGTTTATAAGATGCTTCACACATGCTAGCTACTTTTATCCTTGCCATTACCTCATGAAATAGTGTAGTTCACAGATGAAGAAACTGAGGCTCAGAGATCTTAAGGGGCTTGCCCAAGATAACTCACCTGGAAAATGGCAGAGCATGGATTCAAACACAGATTTTTTGACTCCAAATTTACATTTCTTTCTGCTAAGCTGTCTTCTTCACTCACAGAATGCATAATAATTCTATTGAATTGAATTCTTCTTCATATGTGATTATATAAAAAAACCCAGTAGTTCTTGCTGTCATTTTGAATTTCATTTCTAAACTCTAGAGCAGGGGTGGGAAACCTGCAGTCTCAAGGTCACATATGGCCTTCTAGATCCTTGGGTGCAATCTTTTGACTGAGTCCAAGTTTTACAAACAAATGCTTTTATTAAGGGGATTTGTTCTCTGAAGTCTGGATTCTCTCTCTTTCTCTGTCTGTCTGTCTCTCTCTTTGTCATTAAACATTTACTAAGCACCTACTATGTTCCAGATATTATGGTAAGTGCTGAGGATGCAAAGAAAGGTAAAAGATAATCCCTACCCTTGAGGAGTTCACAATCTAAGGGGGGTAAAGAGTATGCAAACAAGTGTAGGCCAACAGACTACTTGTGAGATAAATTGGCAATAATCGTAGAAGGAAAATATAAGAATTAAGAGAGATTTGGAAAGGTTTTCTGTAGGAGACGAAATTTTAGCTGGAACTTGAGGGAAGCTAGGAGGCAGAGATAAATAAGAGTATCCCAGGAATGGGGAACAGCCATCAGTCAAGAGATAGAACGTCTTCTCCAAAGATCAGAAAGTATGTCAGTGTTACTGGATTGAAGAATACACGGGGGTGGCGATACATTTGACAAAGTCCAAATGTTACAGAACAGATCCTTTTACTGAGGCGATTTGTTCCGTGAAGTTTGGATTCAGTAAAAGGTACTCACCTGAGGACCTAGAGGGTCACATGGGGCCTTGAGGATGCAGGTTCCCCACCCCTGGACCATCCATGTTCATTTCTTCACTCCTTTCCTCTCACTACCGCCGAGTCTTTAGACATTTTTCCCCACCATGCTTTCCTCCTCAGTGGAGGACATACTTAATAAATTCTTCTTTACTTGACTTGTTGATTTGAGTACTCCCTCTCTTTTAAATTTATACCTTCTGCTGAGTGATCTTTTAAATTCAGTACTGTGTACAATCTCAAACTACATAATAACTTTTAATGAGATAATCAATCAACATTCATTTATTGTTTACTATGTACCCAGGTACTGTACTCAGTGCTGGGGATACAAAAAAACCTCACAGGGGGTGGCCAGGTAGCACAGCGAGTAAGAGCACCGGCCCCCGTGTCAGGATAACCTAGGAGATCGAATCCGGAGCTCAGACACTTAGCGCCCACCCGGAAACACCTGGCCGTGTAACCTTGAGCAAGTTACTTAACCCCAATTGCTTAAAAAAAAACAACCTCACAGACAAAAAACCCAACAGCAACAACAACCAAAAGACAAACAAACAAAAAACATAATGTGGATAATATACTCAAAATATTTTGCAAAATTTAAAATGTTAGTTACTATTATTCTTATCATCATCATCATTATTGTTGTCATCATTTTATTTGATTTCTTGGGGGGTAACCTTGATTCCATATATGAATATGCAGTTTATTTTTACTACCTTCATTTGCCTTTTTCATTCTTTTCTCCTCTGGGTGACCTTTGGATTTTTACCCCTAACCTATATGATCTAATTCAGCCTATGTCTCATTTCCTCAGAGACTTGTACTCAGCAAACAATTAGATAGAATTATCCTCGCTGAGATGTTGTCAGGTCTTAGTGAAGAAATGTCCAAGTACAATGAGAAAGAGAGGACAAACAGCTGAGGCCTAGCTCTTTTTTTTAAAAATACATTTAATTTTCTTATTTATTTAATTTTTTATTTATGGAAGAAAATTAGTATTTCCATAATACAGTATAATAAAAAAGATGATTGCACATGAAATTGTGAATCTAATATGTACAACTTGACATTCCTTTTAAATAATATAATAAAATTATCATGTAAATTTTTTTTCCTTTTCTTCCCTTCCCCATTCCTCCCCACTCTGGGAATGGCTACTATTAGACACAAAGCTCTTCTTAAAGGACCAAATCTGTTTTGTTTTGTTTTGCTTTTGGGAGGGGGGAAGGCAGGGCACTTGGGGTTAAGTGACTTGCCCAAGGTCACATAGCTAGTAAGTGTTAAGTGTCTGAAGCCAGATTTGAATTCAGGTCCTCCTGACTCCAGGGGCAGTGCTCTATTCACCGTGCCACCTAGCTGCCCCTAAATGCCCAAATCTGAATACAAAGTTTTCTCATGTAGTGGTTCCTCAGTGACTACTGCCACCAAATCCCTTCTTGCCCTAAGAATACCAGATGCCGTAGCTTTTATAACATAAGAAGAGAATGAAAATTCCTTTTTTTAAATCCCACTAAGAGAAAAAAAATGCTAAAATGTAAAATTCTAACCGATGACTAAGGGGAAAATTCATCATGAAGCTAAACTCCTAGCCTCAGAAGAGCCGGCCTTCATCCCATGCAAAGCCTCCTGGTCACTCTTCAAGGTAAGGGGTTGTAATTATGATCATCATGTGATGTATCAGAAATTATCCTCAAAATTGCAAGTGTTTTTAGAATTCTTATCCCCTCTGACTGATTGGGAAATACTTCTTCCAAGAAAAAAAAATGTGTCCAACTACAATTACTAAGTAGAAGTCCCCTGGTCAGATACCACCCAAGAGAAGCAACCCATTCAACACTATACTAGGAAGGGGTCCCAGCAAATGTGGGTTAGAGATAGATGGCCTCTGCAACAGTGGTAGGAAGCTTGGAATAGCCAGCGTGGGATGGAGGCTGACTGAAGAGCATGGGGAGGAGAAAGGATTGTCTTTACAACTTCTTGGTGGTTCCTTCCAGTTGCTGAAGGATACAGTCATTAAGAATCCCCCCAAAAGGAACATAAATGCAAAGTCTGCTGTCCAGTCTCAGAAAGCGCCTTTTTTGAGCATTTGCCAGTAATGATACAAGAAAACCATATTAAATTAAAAACTGAATCCAACTGATTCCAAGAATAAGAAACTGGTGATTAATCTCCATATCTGGGAGTGCCAGATCAGTTCTGGGTTGAAGTAAAGCTGGAAGGGTGTGATTGGCTCCAGATGCTGGAGGAAATAAGAGAAGGATCCTCAGGCGGGCTCCCCACTCCACCAGCTTAGTTGTGTGGCAGCCGGAAGGTTAAAAAAACAAGTCTGGGAAAGACTCCACCAATTTCACTTGACTCTACAGAGTCAATGACACAAAAAAAAGTTTTGAAGTTAGGTGGAACAGTGAATGGAATACTGTTCCTGGAGTCAGGAAGACCTGAATTTAAATTTGGTTTCTGACTTACTTGCTGTGACACCCAGAAAGTTCTTTAATCTATCTACCTCAGTTTCCTCATCTGTAAAATGGAAATAATAATAGTCACTACCTTTTAGGGTTCTTGTGAGGATCAAATGAGATCGTATTTATAAACCTCTTAGCATAGCACCTGATACATAAGTAGAAGATATAGAAATGCTAGTTATTATACATATAGATTGAAAAAATAAACATATATATGTTATCTACTAATATAATTTTTAGGAATCCCTAGACTAAATAATCACTAGATCACTTCTAGCTCTAAATTTATGATTCCAAGTCAAACTCTCTGAAAAATGAATTGGGCTGCCTCAGGGAGCAGGGAGTTCTGTTACTGGAGGTCTCTAGTCAAGAAAGCAGAGGATCAAATATGTTCACTTAGTTGATTGTGGTGGTTGTCTTTTGTTCTCAAAGAAGACCAAAATGGCATCACTATGTTTGGGTCAAGGTACAGTAATGTCCAATCAGACCAATATGAGCTTAGAAGACTCTGCCATGGGTTGGGCACAGATAATTCATAGGAACATTTGGGAGGGGAAATGTCTCTAAATTTGCACATCTCACATTTCTGGAGCTACTGTAATTCTGCTTTGCTCATAAAGCACAGTGAATTCTTCAATGTGGTCATGCCATGCTGGTTGGTCCTATGCCAGCGTCTTGTATGTCTTGCAATCAATTCCAAAGCTCTTCAGAGAGACCTTGAGAATGTTCACTGATTATAGATGTCAGGGAAGAGATCCACATTTCACTATATCCTTGAGATCATTTCCAACATTTCAATGAACAGCTTAGAAAAGTCTGAAGCTAACATCTCAGGGGCTGTGCCATTGACTAAAAACTCTGGGCTTCCCAACCAACAGTATTACATTTTATAACGAGTTGCCTAGTAAAGGAATAAGGCAAAGGCAGGAAATTACATGCTTAACACCACTCTCACTTCCTCAATCTCATTCCACCCCACTAACCTCTTAAAGAGAAATACACACACACACACACACACACACACACACACACACACTCTCACACATTTCTAATATTACAACTCTTTCAAAATGTTGGGAAATTTGGACTTGTGTATAGCTGTGTCACATGATGAAAATAGTGTAATGATACTTTAAAGGTTGAAATTAATTCATTAAAGTTTAAACAATTCCCAACTTTAGTTGTTATACTGATGTTTAATAAAACATCATGAAAAAGAAAAGCAGTGTTACTAAGATATTCATATTACCCAACCGCTGGGGGGAAAATCACCCAGTAAGTAGAGTTAAGAAAGTTTTCCTGTTTAGTTTGTAAAATGTTTCCTAGGAAGAGAAATACAATTGTATTATCCTAGTGAAAAACCATTAATCTCTGATAAAGAACCATATCTGGTAAAGTTGAAGATTTTGAAGATAATCAAGAAGACGATACTGATTTCTAAAAGGGGTCAAATCTTAGAGATTTCCTTAATTTAGACTAGCAATGTGGTTTTCATATTTTTATTTATGTTCCACTTGCATTGAAAACCCTTACAAATATTAACTAAAACTCCTAGTCATTTATTTTTTTTTTAAAGCAATTGGGGTTAAGTAACTTGCTCAAGGTTACATGGCCAGTTATTTCTGGGTGTGGTGCTAAGTATCTGAGCCCAGATTTGATCCCCAGGTCATCCCGACACTGGAGTTGGTGCTCCTACTCGCTGAGCCACCTGGCTGCCCCTAAGCAATTGGGGGTAAGTAACTTGCTCAAGGTTACACGGCCAGGTGTTTCTGGGTGGGTGCTAAGTGTCTGAGCCTGGGATTCAATCCCCAGGTCATCCCGACACTGGAGCCGGTGCTCTTACTCGCTGTGCTACCTGGCTGCCCCCTAAAACTCCTAGTTATTAATCAGTTAATAATCAATATCACACCTCAATAGATGGCACCAAAAGTCATGGACAATTCTTTTAAAAAATAATTTTAGTCCAAAATGGTGGAATAAAAGCAGGAATTTGCTTCAGCTCCCACTCCAACTACCTCCAATACCAGTAAAAAATTACTCTATACAAATTTTAGAGCTACAGACCTCATGAAGTGACAGAGAGAAACAAATCTCCTGCTGAAGGTACCCTGGCAGGCTGACAGGAAGGGTCTATTGCACTGAACTGGGAGCAGAAAGCAGTCCTCTGTGAGCTGAACTGACCCAGACCTGGGGAAGCCCAAACCCACAGCACAGACCCGCCAAAGTAGACCTCATGAGAGTGAATCACTATAAACACCAAAGAGAAAGTAAAAAGGTTCATAGGGAACTCTGTTGGAACTGGGTGAGAGAAGAGCATGATCCAGCCCCTTCCCACAGGGTAGTGGAGGCTGTAGTGGTGGCCGCTGCTGCCACATGGCTGCTTCCTGAGCTCCAGGCCTACAGAGTGTAAGGGGACCAAGTGACAATTCAGAAGGGAATTGTTCTTGCTTGCCCTGATTGGATCTGGGATATGATCTTGGGTGGTGGTCCTGGGGTGAGCAGTGCTGGCAGAGCTTGTGGTGGCTGTAGAAAGGGCACTCTCCTCATAACTCTGACAACAGCTGCACAAAGCCCCACAAATTTGGGACACAGTTCTCTCCACTCTGGAAACAGAGGTCTACTGTGGCAAAGAGCTGAAAAGTCAAGTAATTAACTAGCAAGATGAGTAAACAGAGGAAGCACAATCAGACTATAGCTTCTTTTGGGGGAAACAAAAATGATAAAAACATAGAACCAAAAGAAGATAACAAAGTCAAAACTCCTGCATCAAAAGCCTCCCAGAAAAATATTAATTGGTCATAGGTCATGGAGCAACTCAAAGAAGGATTTTGAAAATCAAGTAAGAGAAAGTAGAGAAAAAATTGGGAAGAGAAATGAGACTGATGCAAGAAAATCATGAAAAACAAGTCAACAGACCAATTGAAGAAAACAACACCTTAAAAAATAGACTAACTCAAATGTGAAAAGAGGTCTAAAAAGCCAATGAGGAGAAGAATGCCTTAAAAAGCAGAATTGGCCAGAAGGAAAAGGAATTTTAAAAACTCACTGAAGAGAATAATTCCTTCAAAATTAGATTGGAGCAAATGGAAGCTGATGACTTTATAAGAAACCAAGATACTATAAAACAGATCCAAACACAAATGAAAAAAATAGAAGGCAATGTGAAATATCTCACTGAAAAACCCACTGACCTGGAAAATAGATCCAGGAGAGATAATTTAAAAATTATTGAACTACCTGAAAGCCATGATCAAAAAAATAGCCTAGACATCATCTTTCAAGAAATTATCAAGGAAAATTGCCCTGATATTCTAGAACCAGAAGGCGAAAAAGAAATTGAAAGCATTCACCAATTACCTCTTGAAAAAGATCCCCAAAAGAAAATTCCTAGGAATATTATAGCCAAATTCCAGAGTTTCCAGGTCAAGGAGAAAATATTACAAGCAGTTAGGAAGGAACAAATTGAATATTGTGGAAACACAATCAGGATAACACAAGTTTTAGCAGCTTCTACATTAAGGGATCAAAGGACTTGGGATATGATATTCCAGAGATCAAAGGAGCTAGTATTAAAATCAAGAATCACCTACCCAGCAAAAGTGAGTATAATACTTCAGGGGAAAATAAGGATATTCAATGAAGTAGAGGACTTTCAAGCACTCTTGATGAAAAAACCAGAGCTGAACAGAAAAGTTGACTTTCAAATATAAGAAGCAAGAGAAGCACAAAAAGGTAAATAGGAAAGAGAAATCATAAGGAACTTATTAAAGTTGAACTATTTACATTCCTGCATGGAAAGATGATATTTGTAACTCATGAGACTTTTCTCAGGGTGAGGATAGTTGAAGGGATGATATATATATATATATATATATATATGTATGTATGTATACATACATATATGCGTGTAGTATATATAGGTGGGTATAGGTATGTATATATATGTGTGTACATGTATACATAGAGGGCACAGGGTGAATGTGAAGGGATGATATAAAAAATAAAATTAAGAGGTGAGAGAGGAATATATTGGGAGAAGAAGAGGGGGAGAGATGGAATGGGATGAATTATCTCAAATAGAGGCAGAAGAAGGCTGTTACAATGTAGGGGAAGAGCAGAAAGGTGAACGTACATGAGTCAACCTTACATTGGATTTGACTTAAGGAGGGAATAACATACACAGTCAATTGGGTATCTTATCTTCCAGGAAAGCAGGGGGAAGGAGATAAGAGGGGGGATGATAAAAGGGAGAGCAAATTGGAGGAGAGGGTAGTTAGAAGCAAACACTTTTGAAAAGGAACAGGGTTGAAGGAGAAAATAGAATAAATGGGGGATGTGATAGGATGGAGGGAAATATAGTTAGTCTTTCAAGATATGACTACTATGGAAATGCTTTGCATTACTACACATGTATAACCTATATTGAATTGCTTGTCTTCTCAGTGGGGGTGGGGGAGGAGGGGAGAAAGGAGGGAATCTGGAACACAAAGTTTTAAAAACAAATATTAAAAAGTTTTAACAAATGTTAAAAACAAAAATTGTTTTTTTACATGCAACCATATAGATATACAGGCAATAAGGTATAGAAAGCTATCTTGCCCTACAAGAAGGTAAGGGGGGAAGTGGGGGGGATACAAGAGAGGGTAGATCGGGGGAAGGAGTATTCAGTATGCTTGTCATCTTAGGGTGGGGGGTAGGGGAGAGATGGGAAAAAATCTGTAACTCAAAAATCTTTGGGAAATGAATGTTGAATGCTAAAAATAAATTAAAACAAAACAAATATATTTTTAATTTTGAACTTAAACACCAAATAAAATTAGTATTTTCATATACAAAAAAGAACAGAAAAAGAAGATTTTACATGTAATTATGGATTTCTATTATGTATAAGTTTCCATTTCTTTTTTGTTCATAGTAAATAAAATAGTTCATCATAAAAAAAAACTGTCCTGCTTATAAATGCTTTCTTCTGTTCTTCTTCAAATAGGTCTTGGAAGAAGAAGTAAAAAGTATCAACAACTACACAAAAAACTTCAAATTCTCCAAGAGAGAAATGTGAACTAAAACAACTGTGAGCTAACAACTTCCATCTGTTAAGTTGGTACGGTGTGAGGAAGAGGAGCTTAAGGAAGGTTTTGTTCTGGGATTGAACATATCTCCCTATAGAATGTATAAACATTCACTTTTGAGACTTTGTCCTGATAGTGAACAATTCTTTCTGTTGGGTGGAGAGCAAATACTCTTGCCTAGGCATCATCTTTCTGAGGGAGTTATAATAGGAATATACCACATGATGTTGCTTCAACTAATGTTTTTTTTTCTCACAGTATTGTCATGGTTATATTTTTGCTACTTTATGTGATAGAATTTCCATGCAACGTCAATATCCTTTGGTCTATTAGCCAACACTAAGCTGGCATTGTCTAATACTGCCCACGTTGGCCAGAGCCCATGTGCCCCACATATATACATCCTCCATGTCAGGGCTCTCCTTCTGATGATGTCCTTAAGTAAAGTGTAACAGCAGGTTCCCTAGCATACCCAGGATGGCTGCTAGCACAGGTTCTTTGATCTGCTTTTCTAAAGGAAAGCAACTCAAAAAGGATCAACAATCTTACTTTAATCAAACATATATGTCATTTGCTTAGTTCAGGGGAAAAAGTCAGCACCCTGAACTTCAGAAAATACAAA
Organism: Petaurus breviceps papuanus; assembly: GCF_028583685.1. Taxonomy (NCBI): domain Eukaryota; kingdom Metazoa; phylum Chordata; class Mammalia; order Diprotodontia; family Petauridae; genus Petaurus; species Petaurus breviceps. Next base: position 13,762,555 of record NW_027187361.1, on the reverse strand, counting down.
CAGAAATTACAAGCAGACAAAAAGTACAGACAAAGAAAATAACACAGTTTAACAGACCACCAGATAGGACTTCTAGCTGTCTGATCATTACATACATACATAGTTATTTACCAGAGAGAGAAGCACCGACATTTGGGTTTTCAAAGCCCAGAGTCTCCTCTGGCCAAATCACATAACTCTTCCCATAAGTAAGCCCCCAAGTAAAACAAAAGGTGTGGGCCTTCTTGAAAAACAAGCCTCCCCTAAGCAAGCTTCTCTTGTTGGGCTCCAAGTGAGGCCCATTAAGGGGCAGGGAAGATCTTCAAACTCCCTTGCAAATAGACATTTCAACAATAATCAATAGGAAAAGACCCAGAAAGTATTGTCAAGACTGCAACTGTCACTGACTCTATAACATAGAGTCATCACTGTTGCTGCTACTATTTCTCTATCTTATAATCCAGCTCGTGGGACACCAAGCCACCTGGGCATAAACATACACCAGGGCTCTGTTCTGGGTCCCTTTCTCTCGCTGCATTCTCTCTAATGGTCATGTTTGTCAGCTCTATTGGATTCAACCCTCTTTTCTTTGTTGATGAGTCTTAAATCTAGATGTCTAAGTCTGACTTTCTCCTGGGTTCTTATCTTGTTTATCTGTGTATTGGACATCTCCATTTGGATGTTCCTAAAGCATCTGAAATTCAAGATATCCAAAAAATAACTCACACCCCCCCAACCTACATCTATTCCGAACTTCTCTATTTCTATTGAGGACATCATCATCCCCATTACCACCGTTTCCTCTATCATTCAAATTAACAATAGACGTTTTCCCTGATTCTTCATTGTAACCTCACATGATCTAATTAATTGCCAAATCTAAATTTTTTGTATTGCCACAATCTCTCCCCGATGCCCCTTCTCTTTATTCACACATCAACCACACTAGTTTAAATACTTATCAGCACTAGTCAAAAGCATTACAACAGTCTCCTGGTTGGTCTCCCTACCTTAAACCTCTTTCCACTCTAATTTATCCTTTACAAAGCCACAAAAGAAATTTTCTTGAAGTGTAGGTCTTATCATATCACACACACACACACACACACACACCTTGCCCTATTCAATAATCTCTAGGAATTCCATATTACTTCTAAGTTCAAACATGAACTCTTCTGTTGGGGTTGGAAAAACCTGTAATGAGCCTGGATGCATCCTATCGTCCCAGCCTCATTTCACATTTCTCCCTTCCCGTATACTATACAGTCAAGTCAAACTGACCTTCTTTCCATGACACACTATTTCCTATGTCTAAGCTTCTGCCGTTGTCTTTTCCCCACTCATAGAATGTTTCCCTTTCTCTTTAGTTTTACCTTTTGAAACTCCCTATTTCTTTCAAGATTTTGCTTTCTACTTTTCTTGGACCTTCCATATGCTAGTGCATTCCTTGCTAAAATTATCTTTTATCTGTTTTGTATTTATCTTTGTACATATAAGTTGTCTCCAGGAGTGTGCTGGAAATTGTTTAACAACAGAGTCTTGATAAGAAAAAAATGTATGCACAACACACTTTTAGGTTAATCAGAATTGCTAACATTTTCCTCATCACTTTCCATAGTCTAGACAATCAACCAAGACTTGATTTATGGCATTTTTTCCAAGGTACAAAGGCTGACTTTGAAAATTTAGTAATTGATTCTCATGGTCTGGTTTAAGCTGGCTCCAACATGCCCCTAAATCTAGGGTCCTTTCTATTATACTTTATTCTCTTCTTTCTCATTCCCCTTTTCTGTCTAGTAATACTAAAAGAGTTTACAATCAATAAGGAAGCACCTACTATGTTCCAGGCTTTGCACCAGGGATGTAAGGACCAAAACACATCCCTACCCCCCAACACACACACACACACACACTTCCTAAACATCTTCTGCTCTCAAGGAGCTTATATCCCAGCTAAGGAGAAATTGGGTACACACATAAAGATATACAAAATAAATACAAGATAATTGCATACAAGCTATTTAGTGAGAGAGGGTAATACCAAAGGAAGACTTTTGCCGAAGATGATACTTGAGCTAAATCTTGAAGGGAGTGAGGAATTCTATGAGACAGAGAATGCATTCCTGGAATAGAGGAGAACCATAGATAGAGTATCCTTTATATATTGTTGTCTCCAGAAGAATCACAAGTCTCCTAGCACGTGAATCCCCAGAACCAGCTTGTATCAGTCAAGTCATTATTCCTTTAATAGAGGCCAAGCATTAAGTGGTCTGGAGACAGAAAGCATCAGTAACATAATGAAGGGAGACAGAATAGAGGAAATCATGCCTCATTCCCCATCTTGAGGGTCTAGTTAACTTTTGTTATTGGTGGTGTTCAGTTGTTTTTCAGTCATGTCTGACTTCATGGCCCCATTTAAGATTTTCTTGGCAAGGATACTGGAGTGATTTGCCATTTCCTTCTCCAGCTCATTTTACAGATGAGGAAATTTAGGCAAATAGGATTAAGTGACTTGCCCAGGGTCACATAGCTAGTAAATGTTTGAGACCAGATTTGAACTCAGGAAGATGAGTCTTTCTGATCCTAGTCCTGGTACTCTTATCTACTGTGCCATCTAGCTGGCCCTCTGTAACAGTAGTGGGAATTTGAAGATCTTCCCTGCCCCCAACAGGCAGAATGTAATCACATAGAGCCTGTGGTGGGAGGAGCTTGCTGAAGGGTGGAGCAGAGCCCACCAGAAGCTGGGAGTCAGAGCAGTTAGAGCTGGAGGGAGGAGAGGACACAGCAAAGGAAACAGCTAGGCTTGTGAGTGTTTATTTGTGGGAAGGCTAAAGGATGGTGTAGCTCCCTGCTATGTTGTGATTTATTAACTTCTTTTTTTCTATGATGGACTTAACTTTCTGGTGTGGGGATTTGGCTTTCTAGTGTCTGAATAAATGTTTTGCTTCTGTCTTCTATATGGAGCATCTAATATTTTGTGATTCAGAATTGTGCTGGCATATTCATAGTCACTATCAGTGCTGTGAATATTGCATTATTGCTGTACCCTCCTAGTTAACTTTAGATATTGTAATATAATGCCCAAGGAAAGGCAACTTCCCAAGGTTCAGAATACCAGCATAGCTGCTCTCCATTTTATTCAGTGACAAACCAAGAACAGAGAAGATCAAAACATGACATCATTCCAAATACAGCATTTACTAAGCATGATTAAATAATCTCCAAGGACTACCCCACCCCAGGACCTTCCAATCATTCAATCAATTACAAAGTCTCAGTTCTAAATACTTCTCCACCCCTAGGCTATACCTTAATTAAGTCCACCACAAAGCCCCTCTTCTCAAATGGAGATTAGTTTCCAAACATAAGGTCAAAAGTTCCCCACCCCTGGATCACAATTGAATCTACCCCAGAGTTACATCAAGTTTAAACACAGCACTTAATACCCAAATGGAGGTCTTTTCTTCATCTTGACACAAGGCAAGTTCTCAGCAATCTTAGTTCCTGGGGAGACAAGGCTTAGCAAGGCCATAAGATACATTGCCAGTCCCTTCATGAATTCATCCTCTGTCTGTAGAACAGTCCTAGAACCCCTGAACACATTAGCAAAACCCTCTCCCAGGATTTCTGTAAATATACAACCAGAAAATCCTTCTTCAAGGCTTCTGAACCAACAGAAAGGTTCCCAGACCCCTGCAACAACAGCACTGTCCTTCACCAGTGGACAGTATTCATTCTGTCTGCAGGACAGTCTCCAGACCCCTGCAACAACAGCACTGTCCTTCACCAGTGGACAGTATTCACTCTCTGTCTGCAGGACAGTCTCAGGGCTTCTTAGCGAACAGCCAGGTTCCAGGACTTCTTCAACAAAAGGACTGTCTTTCACCAGTGGACAAATCTGGCAAAACAACATCAAAACAGACAGACAAAGTACCAGCAAAACAGCCATGTCTCCTCAGTCCTTGGCAGCTCAGGGGGCAGGTCTCAAAAGTCCAGGGCAATTCAAAGCGGCCACCAGCAATTCTCTTAGTCTCTCTCTCTCCACGAGGTGCTGCTTCCAAAAAGACCTTCCGCCTCTCACTTGTCTCTCCAAATCTACATCACCAGCTCCTCCCAGTTCAGGACTTTCTTTTCACATCAACAAGCCCATCCCACAGGTGGGATTAACAAGCTCTGGGTTTTAACACAATCAATTTGAAAACCAAGCCAATACAGGGGAATCTTTAATTGCCATTACTATCACAGATATACAATTAATGGAAAGGCTGCAAGGGATACAGATATCAAGATGGACTGCATTTCTTGAAATATTGGCAGTGAAGTGACACGAGTAGTGGATTTGGACTCAGATTCAAATATTATTTCTGCTAGTTGCTACCAGTGTGACCTTGGACACATGATTTAACTCCTTTAGGCTTCATTTTACTGTCCTTGAAAATGAGAGCTTTGGAAGAGATAACCTTAAAGATTCATTCTAACCCTAAATTGGGGCAGCACAGTGGATAGAGCACTGGACTTGGCATCAGGAAGACTTCTCTTCGTGAGTTCAAATCTGGCCTTAGACACTTAGCTGTGTGACCCTGAGCAAATCATTAACCTTGTTCCCCTCAGTTTTCTTATCTGTAAAATGAGTTGGAGACAGCAATGGCAAACCACTTCAGCATCTTTGCCAAGAAGCAAATGGGGTCATGAAGAACTGAAGTGGCCCTTCTTGGGTCATATGCAGAATCTACAAGCCACAACACAAAACTAACAAAATTTTAATGCTTATGCAGCAAATGCTCCTCTATCTAAAAGACTTCGACCTCTTGAAATGAAATAAACTAATGAATGAAAAAGTATCTCCATGTAAAGAGCTAAGCTAAACACTGGCGATACAAACATAAAAAGCTATACAGTTCCTGCTTTCAAGGCACTCACTCTAATGAATGAGGCAGCTCGGTATGGCAGTGTATAAAGTTCTGGACCAGGAGTCAAGGAGAGCTAAGCTCAAATTCAGTCTCAGACACTTGCTAGTTATGTGACCTTGGGCAAGTAACTTAACCTCTGCCACAATTTCCTCAACTGTAAAATGGAAATAATAATAGCACCTATCCCTCAGGGTGGTTGTGAGTATAAAATGAGATAATATTTGTAAAGCATTTAGCATAGTGCCTGGCATATAGTAGGGGTTATTTAAATGCTAGTTATAATGATTGCTGTAGAGACAATGGATAAAGAAGGTATAGCTACAGGAGAAAGGGAAAAGCCCAAAAGTCATAAGGGTGCAATGGTTGGACATGTGGCAAAGCCCAGAAGTTTTTAGGTTATTTAAGTAACGTAAGACAGTGGTAAGGAATTGTAGGTCATAGAGACAAAGCACATTATAAGGTTAAGAATCCTTTAGCCAGTGTTAGGGCAGTTGATAAGGCATAGTAGTCCTCCATATCAATGAATGACATTGTTTACTTTCATCTTATTCAGACACTGTAAATAGTCAAGCAGTCCAGTGAAAGAGAAAACCAAGGGTTAAGATACCCCAAGTAATGGCTTTTCCCATCATCTAACTGTCCCAGAAACCCTAGATTCACTTGAAGACTCAGCTCAAGTGACATTTTCTGATTTCCCTAGGTGTTAGTGCCCCATTCATAATGACTGTATATCTAACCATATCTTCCTATTTCTGTCATCTCTATCTTCTATCCATCCATCTATCTATCTATCTATCTATCTATCTATCTATCTATCTATCTATCTATCTATCTATCTATCTATCTATCTATCTATCCATCTATCCATCCATCCATCCATCCATCCATCCATCCATCCATCCATCCATCCATCCATCCATCCATCCATCTATCTATCTATCTATCTATCTATCTATCTATCTATCTATCTATCTATCTATCTATCTATCATCTATCTGTCTGTCTATCTATATCTATCATCTATCATCTATCGATCTATCTCTATCATGTATCTACCTTTCTCTGCAATCTATCAGTCTATCATCTCCCTCTGTCTCTTATTTGTCTCTTCAATCTCTCTCTCTCTCTTTGTCTCTCTCTCTCTCTCTCTCCTCCTCCTTCTCCTCCCTCCCTATCCCCTCTCTATCTTTCTATCTGTCTGTCTAACTCTCTATCTGTACTTCTGGGCATAGAGGACCAGATTTAGAGTCAGAAAATTTGAAATTTAATTCTGGCTCTAAAGTCAGAGTATCTGGGTTTCAACCTGAGCGTTATTATTTGATATCTGCACGACCATCGGATATGTCCTTTAACACAGATACACTGGAAAGGGCACTGGATTTGGAGTCCCAGAACCCGTGAATCCCAGCACTCCTGATAGTGCAATTCTCAGCAGGCTCAATTTTCTCATTTTAAATAAGCAGATTGGACTGGATGACTTTTAAGGTCCCTTTGAAAATTAAATTATATGATCCTAGGATTCTTTAGCTTCACTGGCTCTCAGTTTAATCTCATATAAAATAAAGGAAGAGGGCTCTAAGGTTCTAGAGAGCTCTAAAGCCCGCCATCCTATGTTTGGTTTGGGCATCTTGCTAATTCATTCCAAGCATTTGAATTTTAAAAGGAATCTCTAAGCAAAAGGATACGTTTACCCCAAAGAAATGGGGTTTTGGAGACCACAGTGCCTGGCTGGAGAAATGCCCGGCTATTTTTGAGGTTGGGGGTGGAGCAGAGAGAGGCATTTCCAGAGGCTCTGCAAGTCACAGACATCCTACTTTGCATACACGATCTGCACAGAACTGTCTCCCCTTCCTTCTTCCTTTACCCACCCTTCTCTGGAATATGGTCTGAATGCTTGTTTGTTTGTTTTCCGGAGAAGGCTGTCTAAGTGAGACACAGTTTAAGGATCTCCTGATACTGCAGCTCACTTCTCACCTTTTCCTTTCTTAGCCAAATCTGCCTGATTTTTTTAAAGGATTTCATCACCTTTTGCATGCAGAAAACGACCCTTTCTAGCCAAATGTTTGCTGAAAAAGACACTTAGGCAATCTTAACAACCAGTAGTTCAGTTCCTGTTATTCTGTGTAGAGCCAAAAAATTAATGTAAATGATGACTTTTCATTGTATTAAAGTGAGAGGAAGGGAGAAGATCTCAGTCCCTTGGAGCCAGTGAACCAGTGTCGCTATACAAATATTGAGCCATTTTTTTTTTTTTACTTTCTCACCTGAGGATGAATAAGCATCATTGCAATACAGATAACACTCTGATACTATAAACTTATTTGGTTAATGTCATGCTTATGTGGAGAGGAGGATGATCATAAGCACTGCAAATTTTGGCGAAACATCATCTCCCCAGTTAAGGACACCTCATAGGCCCCCCCAAAATAGAGTTATGGGTTTGTTTCAGTAGAAACCCTTAGATTGTTCTTTATTCTCCACAACAGAATAAACAAGGGTGATTTTATTTTTAAAAGGAACTACATTGGGGTGGTTAGGTTGGTAGAGTGGACAGAGCCCTGGGCCTGGAGTCAGAAAGACCTGAGTTCAAATCTGACCTCAGACACTTAGTAGCTGTGTGACCCTGGGCAAGTCACTTGACCCTGTTTGCCTCAGTTTCCTCATCTATAAAATGAGAGTGAAATGGCAAACCACTCCAGTATTTTTGCAAAAAAAAAACCTCAAAAGTGGTCACAAAGAGTCAGACACAACTGAAAAACAGCTGAACAACAAAAACTCATCTACATGGAAGAATAAGAGGTGTTTAGGGTTTGAAAAGAGGAGCCCTGAATGTTTAGTAAGGAAATAAACATTAGTTCATTTATAACCCGACCTTTGGTCACTGCAAATTGCTAAGAATAAGCTAGAGAGCATCACTGACCATGAAACCCAAGCCCCAGACCAGGAAGAGGCTGCCAAAGAAATACTAGGTCTAAGGGAACTCCTTACTTAACCGAGAGCTTTCTGCTTAGCTCTTCTCTACTTAGCTGCTGAAAAGCTGAGCATCTGCAGCAGGGCTGACAACGCCTAAGACTCTGAGGCAACAGAAAAGGAAGGTACTCTTTGCTGATCCCAATACCAGGGTTGTTTTTCTCTATCTAAAAATGCTGCAGGAAAGCAGAGAAAGCATGGCATTATTCACTGAGAAAGAGCCAGTAAAGTGCTTCATCTGAGCCAGAAGCTGGAGGCAACGGGCAGGTCCTCTGAGTAAAGGAAAGCAGGACCTGGTGGCAGAGGAGATAAAATGCCTAACTGAGCAGCAGCCTATATGGAGACGATGCAAGCCCAGTGGTGAGCTGGCCTCACTAGCCCTGCAATGGCGGAGGAATTGTCAGTCTGTGCTTGTGACCAAGCCATATAAATTCCTTTCAATACCTGCTCCTTAATTGCCACCATTCTTCTCTCTGATGCTTTATCTACATACATGAGGGTGCACTTCAGGTCTGAAATTGCTTTGTCTCCAAGAGTCAGACCCAACTGAAAAACAACCGAATAATCAAAACTCATCGATGTGGAAGAACAGAAGGCATATAGAGTTTGAAAATAGGAGCCCTGAATCCTGGAGTTGTTTAGTAAGGAAATAGTTACAGCTTCATTTACAGTCTTGCCTTTGGTGACTGAAAATTGGGAAGAAAGCTAGAGTGCATCATTGACTGTGGAACCCAAGCCCTGGAACAGGAAAAGGATTCTAAAGAAAAGACTAGGCTTAAGGGCATTCATTATTTAACTATTCTTTTTTTTTTTTTTAAAGCAATCGCGGTTAAGTAACTTGCTCAAGGTTACACGGCCAGGTGTTTCTGGGTGGGTGCTAAGTGTCTGAGACCGGGATTTGATCTCCAAGTCATCCCAACACTGGAGCCGGTGCTCTTACTTGCTGTGCCACCTGGCCGCCCCAATTTAACTTTTTATGATGTCATTTCATCAAATGGCCACGAGGTGGTGTAGTAAACAAATCAGTGGCCAGAGTCAGGAGAACCAAATTCAAATAAAGAGCCTAGATTTTTCCCTTGTTATGTGACCCTGGGCAAGTCACTATAACTCCATCTCAGCCTCATCTATAAAAGGGGCGTAATGATAGCATCGGTGTCCCAGAGTTCTTGTGAGGATAAAATCAGATACATTTGTAAAGTGCTTTATATGATGACGATGCTTTTGCTTTCAACAGTTATCTTCTGACTGATTATGAAAGGTAAACATGTTACAGTGTACTCTGACCTGGGGTAGCCATCCGCTTAGGGACTCGTCTTGTGATGGGGAGTTGAGGGTGCCCCAAGGCACTACATGGGATTTCATTGGTTGTTACGTTTGACGATTCCCTTCTGTTTTTAGTCTAAGTTTAAATATAGGCAGTATGCATTTCTGAACAGCCCTTGCTGAAGAACCAATTCTGCAGTCACACTATCCCCAGGCAGATGTTCTAAATTAAACTACTTACACCTCCTTCCGACTAAACAGCAACCAATGAGAAGAGCAGCCTCTCTTCCCAAGCCTGACTCCAGCCCAGTGCTTACCCTGTCCCCTAGGACAGCTGCACAAACAAAATTAGCCAGCTTGAGTCGCAGGGACAATTATAAAAGATGCTGTACATTAGATTACAGAGTTATTTTTATATTCATTCAATAGGTGGTGCTATTTCCCACAGAATCACACGATCTCAGCGTTTTAAGAGAGTGCAGAGATCTTTTTACCCAATCCCTATTGGATCGAAATTCTCCTCTACAATGTATATGAAAAAAAAATTGTCATCTAGCCTTTGCTTAAAGGCTTCAAATGAGGGAACCTAGAACACTTCTGGACAATTATAATCTAATTAGTGAGGTTCCTCCCCGCCCCCTTTATCAAGTGTATGTTTTTTTTTTTTCAAAATGCCACTCATTTCTTCTAGCTGTACCCTCTGGTTTCAATAAAATTGTCTAATCTCTCTTGCACATGACAGCCTTCTAAAAATTGAGGGTTTTCCTAGTTATAACACCTCCAGTTCCTTCAACCACTTCTCATATGGCATGAACTAGGCACCCTTCAATATCCTGGCTGTTCTGCTATGAACATTCTCTGGCTTATGAATTTCTTTCCTAAAATGTGGTACCCAAAGATAAAGATAGGACTGTAATTCAAGCAGTGTGGCATAGTAAAAAAAAAAAATACATAGCAGGTGCTTAATAAATGCTTCTTTCGGGGCAGCCAGGTAGCATAGCGAGTAAGAGCACCGGCTCCAGTGTTGAGAAGACCTGGAGATCGAATCCCGGGCTCAGACACTTAGCACCCACCCAGAAACACCTGGCCGTGTAACCTTGAGCAAGTTACTTAACCCCGATTGCTTAAAAAAATAAAAATAAATGCTTCTTTCTAGATGACCTTCAAGATCTCTTCTATTTCTAAAACAATAATGCTATGATCCTGTTGGTTCTGATCAAAGCAGACCTCCCTAGGGGAGCTGCCCCTGAAACTCAGACCTCCTTAATTTTAGATGTTATGCTTCTCTCATTGCAGGTCAATGTCACACTGTTGACTTGTAGAGAGCTAGCCTGCAGTTCACTTAAACACTAAGATTTTGTCAGATGAGTTGCTATTTAACTATGGTCATGCCATCCAATACTAAATGAGGTAAATTTGTTCATACTATATTTTCTAGCAGATGAAGAATAGTTTTGAATTATTTTAATTTTCTTTCATTTGCATATGAAGGTTTTTCACATAATCACTTGCAGAACTTGTTTTTAAATTGAAATGTTAAATTTAACCATTGTGCTTAATGGAGTTTTGAGCCATATATATTTTTTAGGCAACCTGTGATTTCTTTCAATTGGAATTTCATTTTCTGTGTTTAGAAGGTCTGGGCAGTTGTCTGCTATTATTTCCTGCACTATGGTGTTAAGGTTTACTGTCTTCTTGTGTTCGTCTGGAAGGCCTATAATCCTTAAGTTGTCTCTAAGCATCCTGTCTTTGACATCAGTATGTTTTGCTTGCATATAATCATATTTATTTTTGTGTTATTGTTTGTTTTTGCTTCTCTTCTTCTAGACTACCCTTCACTTCTTCAGTCTATTGTTCTCTCTTTCTTTATTTGGTGAGATTTGATATTGCAGATTCCAATTCTTTTCTGTCAATTTATTTTTGCTCTGTAGGCCATAAATTCTATTCTCATAATTCTCATTTCTCTTTGGAAATGAACCACTCAGAAACAGTGTGTTATGGTTCTATGTTCTCCTCACATTCCTCAGTGTACTCTGTCTCATCAAGTGTTAGATCTTTTTCCTTTGTTTTGCTGTATTGATTCATAGATGCCTTAACTCATTTACTTGATCCGGAAGTCATACTTTCTTCTGTCATTAATGTTTTCCCTCTTGAATTATCTGCTTATGTTCAATGTCTCTGAGTTTTCTTTTTCCCGAAATCCTTGATAATTTCAACCTTTATTTTTCCTTCCAATTTTTCCCTATTCACTTTCTGACTGTCCCCTCTGATGGGGAGTGGGGGGGCGGGAGGGAGAGACTGGATCTCAAAGAGTTTCAGCCTCCTCCCCTATTGGACAACATGGCTCACCAGACTAGGTTTCTGCCCCAAGTGACTTCTGGAGGAACTTTTACTCCAAGTGACTTTTGGCCCCAGCTGGATATGGGCTCTTTCCCTCAGGCTTAGTAGAATGCTGCCTAATTTCCCCTCCTCCCACCCTACACATATGGTGTTCTGTCCCAGTGTTCTGTCCGAGTTCCCTCTGTTCCTGAATTCTTTAATTTAGTACCAATACCTCTGTACTGGGGCGATGGAGCTGTCCATTTTGGCACTATCATCTCAAAGATTGTCCTGCACTGGTGCTACAGGGTCGTGACACCCCCCCCATAGGCTTTTTCTCTTGGAGAGCTATTGCCTGCTACTCCAGCTGTCTGTGGTTACTTAAGCAAAGTTCTACAGCCTGTAGTTGGGCTGTCCGTGACCCTGGAAAGAGTGAGGGACTGTGGGGGTGGGGAGTTGGGTTTTGTTGCAAGCCCTCTGCCGTGTGTTGGGTCCTTGAGTCTCCTATTTCAGTCTTGCTGCCAGCAGTGTGGGAAGTTGGGGTACAGTGCAGTATCAGTTCATGATTTTTTTAATCTTCCTTTGAATTCTGGATGTCCTTGTACCATTGAACAGATGAAGTTGTTTTATCTTTGGTTCATAATTTATATTTTAGTAAGGTTTGAGGGGTTCTGGGGATCAGAAAAATGATCATCTTATTATTCACATCACTAACTTTTTTAAATGAGGGGGCCAATGCCTTCACATACCAGGTTCTCAGGCTACAGGAAAAAAAAAAAACACCCCACAACAAACAAACAAACACAAAACCTCAGCTGTGTTCTTCTGCATGAGAATATGGAACCGTGAAATCCCAAAGTCATAGATAGATGTAATTTTTATTTCCAGAAGGACAGATTTCCTTCTAGGAGCCAGACGCTCTTGGGACACAGAACAGCCAGGTAGCTAAGCAAGAACTGCAGGTGTCATCTTTCTTTGTGTTCGTTTCTTCCTGTTTGCCACAATCCACACTTCTGTCTATAGATCTTAAGCTAATAAAGTTCCCATAATTCCTCTTCAGTTCCCTTCTGGGGACCTGTACTCCTAAACTCCTTCTAGGGGTCTCTGCTAAAGAAACTCAATAGAATGGAGTGAGTCTGAGGCACTGTGTGTGTGTGTGTGTGTGTGTGTGTGTGTGTGTATGTTTCCTTAGCTCATCCAACCCCACTCCAAGATGCTTTGGTTTCTCACTGGAATGAAAGGGAAGGGAGAAAGCAGCAATCCACTGCCACCATGAAACCAGGCTGAAGCATCACCATCTATCTCAACCTTCTGTCTTCCATTCCTACCTTTCTTATGAGCATGTGCCTGGCAACAAGCCTTCCAGCCTTTCACCCATGCTTCCTCTCTCTTTCTCCCCACAGGAATTTGTAGTCATAAAGATTATGTAGACTATACCAAGATATCTGTGAACAGTGTACAGAAATTAGCACGTGCTATCGCGACTGCTAACCAGAGTAAAATGCATTTGCAGGAAGTCAATATATGACATTCACAATAGAATCACATATAGATGGTCATAATAATGGAACAAACCAAAAACATGGCACATGATCAGATCACTGCATTTATGACAAAGTTGCATAACACAGGACACAGAGACATTGTAATACTGCATATGAAATGTGTGTATCAAATAAGCACATAGGATATGTATAGCAATGTACTAGATTAAATATCAACTATATATTAATGAAGTGAAAACATACTGGCAATAACACACTTCAAAGAAAACATGAATACTATACAAGAAATGATAACATCATATGAAACACTGTGAAACGCACACCGCGCTCCGAGCTGCAGCAGTGAACACATCATCCTGTTCTTCCCCAGTGATTTGCTTATTGAATAAAGGTACATTTTTTTGTTCACATTTACCTGTTTATTAAAATTGCTGTCAATGTTCATTAAAATAAGCCCTCCCTGAAAATAAGCCCTCTGGTGTTTTTCTGTCCAAAAAAATTAATAAGACAGTGTCTTATTATCGGGGAAACACGGTAAATATGAAAACTTACTCCCCCAACACTCGGAAAGTCACTTACACCTGGAAGGGGGATTAGGTTCAGAGCTATAGAGCACAGTCCCAGTTTCAAGTCCCAAACCCCCTTGGGCTCCAGTTCCAGGCTTCTTCACTTCTCTTGGTTTCCTTGCTGGTCTGGTTGGCTGCACTATCCCTCTTAGAATCCTGGTTCCAGGGTCACCATGGCTCAAACTCCAGAGAAAGGGTTAAAAGTCCAGGGTCTGGTGGAGATCACTGCTGGCATCTAAAATTTAGGATGACAAACAACACAGAACAGATACAATCACCTAAGACTCATTTCTTGGAGCCAGGGTAAGAAAGCATGAAGTAAGGAAATTCATCCCTTCTTACTGGTTCAATTTAGGGACCCCACCCCAACTGTGGATGCATGTAAAGAATGTGCCAGAAAGAGAGATTCCTAATCCCACCAGTTTTAAAGTCAGTTACAAAGTCAGTCTAATGAGGCTATACTCATCTATAAGGTAAGGGATGAACAGTGCCTCCATTTTAGGAGATGTGAGCATCCACAGACAATCATCGTTGGATATTCCATGTTAGGCAAACTGGACATGCTCCAAAAATCTCCTAACATATCTCTCCTGACCCCTTAGGATCCTGTTTAGGAAACTTCCATGTACCGGGAGGGCTTGATTTCAATATGCCTCCGTTGTGTTTGAGATTCTGTTTGCTTGTCCTCCTGTCATTCTCAACTTTATTACAGAGAACCAAATTTCTACTCACTGCCATCATTAATCACACCAGAAAAGGATTTCGTGGCAGATGAATTTCTTTTCTATCAAAGAGGAAATAGTTTCACAAATAAAAAATGATAAACAATTGAATACTAAATCCTAACAAACTCCATGCCTTACCCATCTGCCTTGTATCTATACCAGGGGTGGGGAGCCTGTGGCCTTGAGGTCACATGTGGCCCTCTTGGTCCTCGAGTGCAGCCAGTTTGTTCTGTGAAGTTTGGTTTCAGTCAAAGGGCCACACTTGAGGACCTAGAAGGTCCATGTGGTCTCAAAGCCACAGGTTTCCCACCCCTGATCTACACTGTGCAGACACCTAGACACTGTCTTCTAGCTTCCTAAAGCACCTTAAAGACTACTGGGTCTTGCCATTTGCCCTGTTGTTTCACTTTATGACTTCTGGAATTTTCCATCTGTCTTGCAGCTAGACTCTTGTATATGCTGTCTCCTCCAATTAGAGTATAAACTTCTCGAGAGCAGGAATTATCTTGCTTTTTCTATTTCTATTCTCAGGACTTAGGATAGTGATTAGCACTAGGTAAGCACTTAATAAATATTTTTTAGTTGTTTAGAGCACCAGAGGTTAAATAACTTTTTCAGGGGCACAGGGCCTGGAATGTGTCTGAGCTAGGATTTTGAACCGAGGTCTGCCTGTCTTGAAGAACATCTCTTTCTCCACAAAGGAATAGGATTTACTTCTTTTGAGCTCAACTTTCTCCTAAGGGAAAAGAAATCTTCCACCAGTTTGACAGAGATCTAAACTTTGAGTTAATCCCTTTGTAACAAATAAGTGAGTCTCAAAAAGGTAGCTTCCAATTTTCTTTATAAGTGATTAAAGTTTTGGGGACTTTCCCAAAGGTCAGAGGAACAAGCATACAGAGACTGGAGATGCTGCCTGACCCTGCATGGGCTTCCTCTGCTCTCGTGGGAATTAGAATAGCTACTCATCCTCATCCATTCTTTCTTCCAGAAGCCTCCAAGAACAGAGTTCCAGAAATCCAAGTTGCAAAGATATCATCAACTGGTTATTTCTGGGATATCATCTGCATGAATGTCTCCCCTCCATCACAGGCCTATGCTAGCAGGGAGCCTTGAGACCAGGGCTATGTTCCTCAACAGTCTCCTTGGACTCAGGACATTCAGTAGTTACCGTCAAATCCTTCATGTCTCTCCATTCTTCTCAGATCTTTGCAGAGGACTTCAGTCCTCTTCTGCGGTTTTGCAAGATGTTGTTATCTTTTTATTCCTCTGTGTGGGATTCCCCATTACCCCTTTCTGTAGCACAAAGTGGTCAGTTAGTCAGCTGGAGATAACCCAATCAGGTAACTCCTGGGGGAAGCTCTCTCATTGAGATCATTGGGTAATGATCCCAGAGCTCTTTTAGCTGGAGATATAGGGATCCCCTGCTTTGAGCTCAGGATCTTTCAAAGGAAACATCTACTAAGTCACACTACAAGGTTGCATCTTGGACTGCTTACCCTGTGCATGTACATGTGTCTGAGACTATACTGGTCTCTAGGGAAGAGTTCTTCTCTTATAGTTATGTTTCTATGGTCTCTAATATAAATTCTATTTGTTTTCGTTGGTCTGTAAATAAATCTTTTTCTTTAGCTTTGGAAACTAAACTTGCAAGTGCAATTGTTGATGACACCCCAGGAGTATGGTACCAATCATTTAGTTCTCAGGGGATTTGAATGGGGATGAGCCAGAGAAACATGGAAATTCCCATAAAGTACTGCCAAGTTTTTCATGTACCCTAAGAGCTGCTGACCAAAAGCTTATTACATAAAGTTATAAAAAATACTACCACATGTAAAATACATGCATTCTCAGAATTTTGTTTTCCCTCTCATTAAGCTGAGGAAGGAAAATTCCTTTCTCTTTTAGAAATAAATGAAAAAGAACTTTTGATTTTTAAATCTTGGGACTACTTTCATAGGAAAATACCCCCATCTTGTGGACTTTAAGGGCATTGCTGGAAAGAATCACTTCCCCCATTTTATGGTTATGTTCTCTCCTGAGTCTTCATGGACCTATCTTGGTTTTGAGATTAGAGTAGGTACTTTAAGAGTATACTAAAGGATTTTCAAATGTGGGTTCCTTGATAGACTATGTGTCACACAAAGACCAATCTACCCAAGTTCAGTAAAATTAATTACCAGTAGGTTGCCCAGCAGATGCCCAGATCTATCTGTCTGTCTATTCATCCATCTATTTTTTCATTCATTCATTTGTCTATTGATCCATCCATCCAATCATCTCTCTATGCACTCATTTTCTTATTTTATATGATTGCAGTGACCTAAAAATTGATATACTAAGGCAACAGGATTATAATTCATAATGGGGGAGAGAGCACACATGAAAAAGAAACTAGACAGTCCTCAAGTTAAAGAAACTGGGACATTGGATAGAATTCTACCTTTGAAGTTTACTACCAGAGTAATCTTTGTTAAGTCACTTGCCCTCCATTTGGTCTCCTCATCTTTAAAATGAGAGTATTAGACCAGATAGATTCTTAGGTACCTTCTAGCTCCAGCTTATATTTTGAAGCATTGAAGCATGGTTAAATAATTTATAGGCATAAATTAACAGGGTGTCTGTAGCAGCAAGCACCCCAAGCGTCCTCAGGGTGGCTGCCCATACAGGTTCTTGGATCTGCTTTGTTAAAGGAAAGCAACTCAAAATGGGTTAACAAGTTTACCTTAATCAGTCAAAAATATATCATTTACCTCGTTCAGGGGAAAAAGGTCAGCACCCCGAACTTCAAAGTATACAGGCAAAATTATCAAGACAGAAACAGATCAAGTAGGCAGCTTTCCAAACTGTCCAACCATTACATCCATACCAAATCAACATCTGGGTTTCAACATCTGGGTTTTTCAAAGCCGGGGGGCTCTGGACAATGGCTTCCTAGAATCCATATCAAATCACAGAACACTTCTCAAAGTGAGCCCCAAAACAAAGCTACACATCAGGGCTTATATAAGCCTTCTCCTGGCTCAGAGAATGTAACAACCTTATTGACTCACTGGCCAATCAAGAAGTATCTACGGAAAAACAAGCCTCCCACCCCAGGCTCCAGGTGCACTTTAGCCTAGGGGCAGGGAAGATCTTTAAATTTACATTCCCATTACAGTGTCTCAGTTGGTAGATTACAGGACATCAATAAATTTATTGTTTTCTTTAGGAATGTTTTATGTATTTGTTTTTTCTTTTAAAATGTTTTAATGAAATTAAAAAAATTTTCATCTGTTGCTCCCTAATCTCATTTCCTTAATATTAGCTATCTCTTCTAAATTAGAAGTTCTTAACTTGGGATCTACAAACATTTAAAAATTTTGATAACTATTTCAACATGTTGGTTTTCTCTATAATCCTATAAAAATACTATTCTGAGACAAGGTCCATAGGATTCATCTGACTGCCAAAGGGTCCTTTCATAAAAAAGGTTGAGAACCCCTGTTTCAAATGGTTATATGAAAATTGAATTATTCACCTGTTTAATATTCCTTAAGATTAGGTTATTAATGTAAATGTTTGACATCTTTTAAAGGGTAAAATAAAGTTTATTTTGCCAAATAAATACATAAACTAGTTTGCCCGAGTCTGTGATTTCACCAATATATAGGGAACATCTAAGTAAGTAAACTCCCTCTACCAAAGCAATTCACACCAGATCTGCAACTACTAGTTTTAATTTAGAGAGTTTCCTAGTGTGGGGTCAATTCAATCAATTATTACTGTAATTTCCAGACACAGTGTTGAGTCTTGGGGGCACAAAGAAAGGCAAAAGACAGATAGAAAGACATTATGGTACTTAGAGTACAGCTGCAAATCAGATAGCAATGCTTTTTCTTTAGTGTCATTCACACTGATAAAATCATATTCATTTCTGATATTGAACCATTTGAAAGTGACAAGGATTTGGGAAGTGAGAACTTTCTTTTCTTTTCAATATCAGGATGTAGCATTTTCAGAATCAGTTTCCTGGCTACATCTTCCCCAAATGAGGTCTGCAGAGACTGGGCTGAAAATAATGTAAAATTCTACATGTTGAATCTGAAAAAATCACGTTCATAAATAACAGCTCATTGAGGAAGTGGCCAGGTAGAAGTTGCTGTGAAAAAGATATGAGAATTTTAATGAACTCAAGTTCAAATGTAAATCAACAACCTGACATGCCAGCCTAAACAGCTAATACTGGGGCAGGCTTCATTAAACCTAGGCATAAGATCTAGGGGGAATTCTTTTTTTTTTTTAATTTTTTTAATGCTTTATTAACTTCTGATTTACATCATTCGTTTCCTCCAGATTTTGAGTTACAAATTTTCTCCCCGTTTTTCCCCCACCTGTCCCCCCAAAACAGCAATCCCACAGGATATCCCCACCTCCAATCTGCTCTCTCCCATATTTTCTCCCATACCCGTTTGAACTTTTCCAGTGGATATCTATACAGGCACTGAGGCATAGAGATCTAGGGGGAATTCTTAATCATTTCTGTGTCTTGGGCCATTCTGTCAGTTTGGTGACGTCTGTGGACCTCTTCTCAAAATAATGTTTTTAAATAATTGGAAGGAAAAGCTAAATTTCAGTGAGAGGTTAGTGAAAATAAAGATGCATTTTTTTCCCCTGACATCTACCCACAGACATTTTGGGAGTTCATGGACCCTGGGTTAAGAGCTCCTGGTTTAGAATAAGAGTTAATACTTTTTCTATATACTCTGCCCTGGTCAAATCAGATTTGGGTCTTTCATTCAGTTGTGTGGACGATTTTTTAGATAAGATATAGATGATTTGGAAGATATAGAGAAGGAGGGTGACCATGATATTAAGAAGACTATAGAATATGACCATAGGAATATGATATTCTGTAGGTGGGTCAGAGTTGAAAATTCATGGGGCAGGTGTACTCAGAGAATCTTGGGAGATGCCTATCTTCCCCTTCATAGCTTGGGAGGAGATGGAGAACATGCCTAACAGTTTGGGGATTGGAGTGAGATTTAAAAAGCAACACAGAAGTTTGGACCTGGGGAGAGGGGTGGGGGCAGGAT
This sequence comes from Petaurus breviceps papuanus, assembly GCF_028583685.1. Classification (NCBI taxonomy): domain Eukaryota; kingdom Metazoa; phylum Chordata; class Mammalia; order Diprotodontia; family Petauridae; genus Petaurus; species Petaurus breviceps. The sequence goes on along the minus strand of NW_027187361.1, from coordinate 13,743,246 downwards.
GGAGAGCAGGACCATCCTTCTCTTTCCCAGTGGATGCAGCTAGGAGGAGAACAGCAATCTTTGGCAGTGGAGGTAGCAGTGGCAAAAATTCGTTTTTTCCTCCAGGTCCAAAAGGAAAAAGATAAGAAAATGGGGATTTTTAGGGAGGCATAGAGATCATGTTCCATTGTGAGCGCTCCAGTCAGTTTGTAGGCCTTGTGGCAGGTGTGGAGGGATTTCCTGTCTATATTCAACTCCTACTCCCCTCAATTTACTTGTTGTTGATGTCGATTCCTGAAGAGGGTCAATGACATCATGAGGGTGATGAACTCAACTTGCTGGTTTAGCAATAGTTGCATTGCTCTAAGCATTTTAATTTGTAACACAGGAGCTTTTACAAAGGAGTATTTACTTCAAAAAGTATAATAACAAACATACAAACTCCCCTCAACAGGTGGGAAGCATGATTCCCCATCCCCCCACCCAGCTCTGTGTCTGGGAGGAAAGGAGAATTAATAATCTAGTTCAGTTCCTATAGAGCACAATCCCAGATCCTCCCCCTGCCCCGAGCTCAGGTTCCAGGCATTCTAACTTCTCAGAGTTTCCATGTTCCTATAACTGGCTATACAACCCCACCTGAAACCCTGGCTCCCATGGGGATCACTGCCAGCCCCTGAAATTGAAGACAAACACCACAGAATAAAAACAAACACCAAGAGATCCATTTTTTGGAACTGGGGTAAGGAAGGCAAGTCCATGAACCTCTCTGGGGTTCATGCTGGACACTGAAGATAGGAGTTACTGAAAAGAGAGCGGAAAGATGGCAGAAAAGGGGTATGGATGGAAAGCACAAAGAGCTCAGTCTTGGCGGTTTTGAAGACTTAAAGACGCAGACAGCCAATCAAAGGAGGTTTATCTCCACCCATGTGTTCGGGGAGTCAGCTGCGTTCCATGTTAAGCACACTGGACATGCTCTCTAGACCTCTCCGAGGCCTTTCTCTGGGCATGCCCAGAGAATCTGGATTATATATCTATACTGATATTTTTGTTCTCTGACCTTGTGATAGGGTCAATATCTACCAGAGTCCCTACTTTCCCCCATAACAAGGTTGGGAAAAGTTTACGATGTCAGGATTTGCTTGCCCTGGGTTGGTTCAAGGTCCAAATTGTGCTCCCTGGACAGCTTCTTGATAGTTTTTGGCTCTGCTAATGCCACCTATTGCATTAAAAGTTCCCACCCTTGGAACCCTTTGGAAACCCTCTGACCTGGTGGATATCTGAAGACCATAAGAGTTAGCGCACCCTGCCTTGCTGACTAGAAACATTTCCATATGGAGATAAGGGGTAACACGTCTATAGAAACTAAGAACCGCAGTATCCTTGTTACACATTGTCGTTATGTTGGACGGGACCATCTCCGGTCATCTTGACCTGTGTCTCGCCACTGGACTCTAATGACTCTGGAGGAGAAAGTGAGGCTGATGACGTTGCACAGTCCTGCCTGACAAATCCAATTCACTTGCAAGTCAGGACATCACCATCCTGATGTCATTGGTCCTCCTGGAGAATGAAGGATGAATAACCACATCGTTAGAGTGAAAACCTTTTACTAACCTTTCAATGACCTATGAGTGCCTGGCTTTGCCTCAGCAGTGAGCCTGAACGGGCAGGGTGCTGACCCTGTGCAAGCCTACTCCTAATCCATCTACTATAAAAGCCATTCAGTCAAGATCTTTATTTGCATACATGCCTCTAACTTGGGTCAAGGCAGGGGAAGGGCATGTTAGTATGTTTTCGATTGGGAAACTCAAAACGAGAAGTAAATGAAAATTCCCACTTCTGGCCTGAAAAACTCTATGACCTCCTGGGCTTATTGAGCTATAGTTTGGTTTTAGAAATGATTCTATAACTCTCCCAGCAAACAGAACCTTAAACCTAAATGCAGGCATTCATTTTGATTACCCCTAAAAGAATGAGATGCTTGGATCCAAGAGTATATTAGAGCTAGAACACATCTCTGAAGCCACAGTTAAGCCTTTCCTCCATCCCAGACCAAATAGATGATAGGGGACGAGGGAAGAATGAAGGAAGGGGTAAGATTAGAGAAGAGATTCCTGTGGCTACTTATTGACTTGGAAAACTGCAAATTAACATTATGTGTTATATTTTATTTGCATTTATTTTGTTAAGCATTTCCCATTTATGTTTTAATCTAATTTCAACCCCACTAGGGAGTTTTGTAGGCCAGTGGGACCAGAGTTTGGCATCTCTGTTCCAGGATACAGGTCCCCAGGAAGAAGTAAACAAACTTGCATACACTTGACAGAAGCCAAGTTCACTGTGCCATTCCAGATAGCAAAGCAAATTCTCTCTGAGAAGAAACCAAGGATTAGTGAGGGGTAGGTAGAGTGAGAGTACCATGCCAGCAGTGCTGCTAAAACCAGGATTTTATCTGCCATCTTCCCAGTGAAGACAATTAGCCTGGACTAAGGGTGGGGAACCAGCAGCCTCAAGGCCTCATGTGACCCTCTAGGTCCTCAAGTGTGGCCCTCTGACCAAATCCAAACTTCATAGAACAAATCACTTAATAAAAGGATTTGTTCTGTAAAACTTGAACTCAAAGGGCCACGCTTGAGGACCTAGAGGGCTACATGTGACCTCAAGGTCACAAGTTCCCCATCCCTGGTCCCAGCACCAATGTATATCAAAGTCTGGGATTCTACTTTATATAATAGGCCTCTTTTTCTTAGCCTTATTGTAGAGCAAAAATTCTGTGTGATACCACAGTTGGAACACTTGTATAGGACCTTGTGAACTTGAGTATTTCTCTCCTACAATGCCTGGTATCTCTCGTGAAACTAGTAAGTTACAGGACTTTGTGTGTCTTCCTCAGGGTCAGCTCATTTGGGATTGAAACAGGGGAGATATGACAAATCCTTGTGTTTCTGATAAACTAATGATCTTTGAATGGGACCCCAGTGGTATGATCTGCCTTGGAGTATAGGACAGAATAGAGGAACTGGCCTGAGCTGATCATAGAAACATGAGGTTACAGATTTTGAGACTTGAAAGGGACCCTAGAGATAATTTAGCCTAACATCTTAATTGTTAGATGTGAAAAATGAGGGCCAAAAGGCCAGAGTGGGGAAGTGGCTTGCCCACAGTCATACAGCTAGTCAATGTGATTTGAAAAACAGTTATCAGAGCTTTTATAGAAATAGCTCTAGACTAAGGTATTGAAGCTCTATCCTTGGCTCTCTGTTAGATTCTCACCATCTTCCCTCAGTGACCTCCTCAGCTACCATCAGTTCAAGTGTCTCTACACAGATGACTCCCAGACCCATATTTCCAGTGGAAATAAGGAAATACTTAATAAATACTTGAATTATTATTATTATTATTATTAGGAAAGAAAATTCAGGAATTTTAAGGAAATTTAGGAAAATTAAACTCTTAGGAAAATTAACGGATCTAATATGGTTGTCTTTTCTCAAAATAATATACAAACGTAGAAAAGCCACTTTAAATGTATTGTCTCTGTGCTAGCTGGACCCTGGGTGGGGAAGGGGATGGAAATTTCAGTATCTTTTTAGAGAAAGGACCAAGTAATAGTACCAGACAAGTGGGAAATTTTGACTTTTTCACATTTCTGAGTAAAGAGTTAAACATACAGTTAAAAACAAAATAAAGCAAGAACCCAAACTTCACTAAATTGTAGATCCAGCTAGCTGATATGTGTTTACAGATCAAACGGGTCATAGAGTCATGGATTTAAAGCCAGAAGGGGTCTCAGAAACCATCAAACCCACCTCTCCCCCTGCATTTGACAAATAAGGAAACTGAGGCCCAGAAAATTTAAGAGGCTTGTCTTGGGTTACACAACTAGTAAGTGTTTGTGGCTGGATCTGAATTCAGGTCCAGGTCCTCTGGCTCAAATTCAGTGCATTTTTCTACTGTACCATAAGATCAGAAAGAAATGCATCAGATATCTCCTCCTATATAGTTGCACCTCTTTGGCTGAAGGAGGGCTATGGCAAATATCCCATGATCCAAAAAATGCAATCTCCTAGAATGCTAAATATTTAACAAAGTATGACATACTGTGACAAGTCCACTCTCGAACCCAGTTACCTCTGTTTCCTGATTCTGTTCTGTTTTTACAAGCATTCTTCAAAAAAGAAGTTTTATTTTTATTTTGCTTTTTGAAGTTAGCCTCTGACCTCTAACACTGTTTTTCTGCTAAATTCATGGATGTTTTTCCTTTTTTATTTTTAAATTTTATTTATTTATTTGCTAAGCCCATTTTTGGATGTACTGACTTTGACCTTTTACTGTGCTTGCTGTTTGAATGGGCTCATCTCTTGTCTCCCTCATCTCTGGTCTGTTTCTGCATTTGAACTAATTCCCTATATATCACTGTGGCCTTATTTACTTGCTACTTGCTAACACCCCTGCTAATCTTTAATTTATACCCAGCTTCCTAGCTTGCCACACAGGCCAGGTGACACAAATACTTAGCCCCTTCAAAAGCCAGAGTCAACAGGGATTTCTAAGAACAGGAGGAGGAAGTACTTGCCAGGTCATGGAAGGAGGGCCTACAACACAAAGGAATCTTGGGTGCTGATGGGTCAGGAAAATGCTTCATTCAATCTCAGGACTTGTAAGGGCCAGCATGGCCATGGAGGAAAAGTGCAATAGAGCCAGAATGAAAGGAAGAGCTCTAGAAAAAGACCAAAATCAGTGATGGTTTGATGGGGTTTCTTTCTTATGTATATTGAAAAATCATCATAATGATAATTGCAGCTTATGTTCCAGCTTCTGTTGAAGAGCTTAAGGGGAGTTAAGAGATGCTGTGACAAATGTGATAACTCTCCAGGTAACTCAACATGTATTTCATGCTTGATGACTTCAAGACAAAGGTAGGCATGGAGGCTGAAACTTTAAAAAAACAACAATTGTATAAGAAAAACTGGCTCATGACCGAGAAAATAGAAGTGAAAGACTTGAGCACAATACAGAAGCCTCACTCCCATGTATCATGAATGCTTTCTTGAGAAAAGAGTTAGCAGGTTTGGTGAGGACTACTTAATCTTCCCCATATTGAAACCATTTCTATATTACTGGAAAGGAAGCAATATGGGTTTCATTTTCAAATTAGTTGTATCCCTCTATAGTCAGATCATCAACTTGCTAGCAAAGATCAGAATCAGCACCAAATTAGAAGACAAAATTAAAATGCTAAGACATGTTATGCAATGAAAACAGCTCCTGGAAACATGTTTTAGGAAGATAATTTGGAGAGCCATGTGGAGAATGGATTGGAAAGGAAAGAGACTGGAAGCCGGGAATCTAATTAGAAGGTTGTTGTGATATTTCAGGTGAGAGATGATGAGGGCCTGAGCTAGGTTGGTGACTCTACAATATTAGAATTGACATCTTAAAGCACTGGGAACATTTCTGTTTTTCAGCTGCAGGGGATGAATTTATGGACAACTCTGTCTGAGAGCTAAAGCTTATGTCAGAGCTAGTGTCTTCAACAGATCTGATTATAGCTTTGCCAGTTGCAGCAGATGCCTGGGAGGAGTCTAAAATGTTTTTTTTTTTCCAACAGTTGTCATTTAGAGTAAATCAAGGGAGAATCTACCAACTCAAGATATCCTAAAGCTATGTAATTTTTATTTATAACATGATATGCACCTAGTCTAGAAAAGTTAAGGTCATAAAATACTTGGGTAATGAAGAAAAAACTGCACAATCAAATGAATTTCTGAATGGGTTCTTAAAAGCGATATTCATGATCATCTGGTAGAGTTTAGTTGAAATTTCAGTTGAATCAAAGGAAAAGGATGGCAGATTCAATAGCCTGCAAGGTCCCTTTACATTTTGTGATCTTTTAAATCATAAGACCCTATCTTTTTGATCCTCAGTTTCTCTTTCTGCAAAATAACAAATTTAGACTAAATAATCTATATGATTCCTGCTGATGAGGGATGGAATCCCAATAGGTTCAGCAGGAACCCTGATCTTATCCAAGACCAGGAAACGTCTGGAAAGAATTCAGCTCAGCCTTGCTTGGAGTTAAGAAAGTTTATTTTTACGCCTTTACAGCGGTCCTTAGGGGACCTGCGAGTGAGAGGGGTACATGCTTTTACCTTTAGAGGGTAGGGCTGCCATTGTCTGGGTTGACCAGATGGAAGGGACCTCAGTGCATAGATAGTTTAGATAAGATTTGGGCCAGGCCAGAGGAGACATGAGAGATTAAGTAAGAACAAAGGAGTCACAAGGTGTTGCCTAGGCCTAGTGCAGATGGGGGAAGGGGCAGAGCCCAAGGTTGTGAAAGGAATTTTACAGGTAACAATTTTACAATACAAATTGCAGTTACAACTACACAGACCGGTTTTACAAGTTGGTTTCACAAATTGACCTAGACCCCAGGTACCCCATCACTACAAGACCTGATTAAGAGAGCTATATAGGAGCATTTTAGACTTTCATAAAACTAGTGTGACCTCCACCTTGTGGGAAGTGGAGGATTAAAGAATCCTAATTTCATAACTGAAACAGAATTTCCCTGAGTTGTTTCTTCACCTCCCTTTCCAGGCATTTTAAAAATAAGCCTTCCCCCATGATCTCGTCTTTCAAAAGCTTGTTTTTTTTTATTTTTCAATTTAAAAAACCTTTTTCTAAATTAATCTGTTCTTTCTACTATTTCCATAGAGCAAATTAAAAACAAACAAACAAAAACCTTGAAATAAAGTCCTCAGTGCCATAGAAGCACGGTTAGCAAAAGAAAGTTCCATATTTTCCACATCTGAAAATAATATTCTTTTCTATATTTTTTCCATCACTTCTCTGTCAGGAGGTGTTATTATATATATGTGTATATATATATATATATATATATATATATATATATATATATATATATAATTTTTTTGGGAGGGGCATTGTGGCTAACCATTGCACTGATCAGAGTTCTAAAGCCTTTCAAAATTGTTTTTCTTGGGGACAGCTAGGTGGGGCAGTGAGTAGAGACTTCAGTACAGGCAAGAAACTTGCATTCAAATCCTTTCTCTGACCTTTACTATCTGGGTGACCTTCATCTCTTTTATGCGCCAGTTTCCTGATCTGTAAAATGTGAATACTAGGTTTTTAGCATTCCCTTCCTTATTAGGTTGTTATAAGGGATTCCAATTGGATACAATGTGTAAAGTGCTAAAAAAATTTTAGTCATTATTATTTTTGTTTTCTCTTCCAAGGAGACTGTTCTTTGGAGAGCATCAGATAAACATAATAATGATAATTAGCATTTATATAGCTCCTTAAGGTTTATAAAGTGCTTTAAACTATTATTTCATTTTTATCCTCAAGATAACCCTGGGAGGTAGGTGCTATTATTGTCACCCCCATTTTACAGATGGAGACACTGAGATTAAGTGACTTAAGTGTCTCTGGTCAAATTCAAATTCAGGACTTTCCAACTTCAGGTGTAGTGCTCTATTTGCTAGAGTTGCCTATGTACATAGGAGAAAACCCATTTGCATGGAGTCAGAAGACCTGAGTATAGAGCTTGACTCTTAGTACTGTTTCAATGTGTTTCCAAAAAATAACTAGCTCTCCAGGGGGGAAAAATATGTATTCACAACACATTTTTAAGTTTAATTTGCATTGTTACCATTTTCTCAGGTCTAGATAAGTAACAAAACTATAAATCAAGCTCTAATTTATAGTATTTCATGACTTCCAGAGTGTAAATGCTCATATGGAAAATTTAACAATTGGTCCTTGGGAAGTGGTTTGAACCGGCTCTGGCACACACTTTTCATACTGCCCATGTGTGTGTGAGAACTTGCCACGCTAGTCACAGTTTGGGCCAATCCCTGATTCACCTCATTAATCAAAGGTACATAAGATCACAGTATCATAGATTTAGATCTAGAAGGTATTTGAAGCACATCAAGTCTAACGTCCGTCCTTGTTACCATATAAGGAAACTAAGGCAAAAAGTCATGAAGTGACTTAGAAAGGTCTCATCCAGCTAGTAAATATTTAAGGTAGAATTTGAACTCAGGTCTTCCTGACTCCAAGTTCAGCACCTTATCTATTGTTCCACCTTGGAAGTCAGACATCTTCCTTTCTTGTTCCAACAAAGAATTCTAATCCCCCAAAGACTGGTTTAAGAAATCTATTTAGAAGCAGAGGCAAGAGATAACACTGTCTCCTAACCCATTAAAATGCCTAAAAGACCAAATCAAAGACTGAAAGTGTTTTCTTATATCCCTCAGTTCTCAAAGTGGGGTCTCCCAAAGTTAAAACGTACAAAAGTTGGGCTATTAGCGTGTCTTGGGAAAATAGAGATTAAACCATATTGGGGTAAGGAGACAAGAACAGCAGATGTGAGTGTGTAGCTCTCCTGAATCCCTAAGTAAAAGCAGAACTAAGGACACACAGTGTGTGTGTGTGTGTGTGTGTGTGTGTGTGTGTGTGTGTGTGTGTGTGTGTATTGCTTTATTTCCATGCTGAAGGGATCAAAGCATTTTCCACTGAGGTACAGACTTCAGAGGTGGAAGCAAACAACCAATTATCTCATTCACTTTGCCAAACACAAAGCATTCTGCCTGTTTACTACAGTGCTATAATCGCTGGCCAATCCAGCACAGGAGTTGAGACTATTTTTTCTTTCTCCTTGTTATGGAGATCTAGAAGCAAGTACCATTTTGATATTCTCATGGGATTCCTTGTGTTGCTGCCAAACAAACCAAATTCTGATGTTCCCAGAGGAAATCCCAGGTGCAGGCACCGACCACAGAGATTAATTTAGTGAGAATCATCCAAAATTAAACCTGTTCCACGTTATTCTACACCTGTGGTTCTGGGTCACAGGTTCAATAAAAGTCAGAATACAGTACATTTATAAAATAAACCCAAGTTTCTTGATTCCCCCCTCTTGCCGGGCTGAGAGTGTGCTGATCTAATTAGGTATGGCAAAAGTCAGGGCACCTTGATATGAGGACCCTGTGCGTGGTTGCTCTTCTCGCAACAGGAGCATTAGCTCTGTAGTCCTAAAATAAACATGATGACCCTTATGATCCCAAAGACACCTGGCCAAAAAGATAGAGAAGAAAACTGAGGAGTTTCTCAGATCTTCAGTCCATCTGATGCATATTTTACTTACATAACATAGAACGGGACTACCTACCTCTAACAAATACATAAGAAGATTTCCCTGGGTGTAGCATTTTCATAGAGGATGAGGCTCCCAAGTGTGAGGTTTAATAGGGTCCCCACATATAGTACAGAACAGGTAGACAGGTGCCCCTCATGTAGCATCAGTAGTATAGAAATCCCCTTTCTCAAGCTTGTCTGAACGCATATTATTAGTGCCTTGCCACTAATAAAACACTATTTCTGGGCACTTGTGCTTTCTCAGGAGCATTATCTCTATGTGTTTTCACTGTGTCTGCAACTTCCAAACGGAGTCACCGTCTGCTCATCCTCCCCTCTGCCGCCATTCAGCTGAGCTGAAGTGGGGACGTTTCTTCCTCTGCAGAGATCAAAACCTTCTCCAGAATCTCTGCATTCACCAAATTTCCCATTAATCACACAAGCTCGGATTAGCGAACCACCAGATTTTCTTTTATGTAAGGGGGGGAGGGGGAGGAGAGAAAAACAAGGAGACCAGGAGGGAGAAGAGTTTTTGAATAAGGAACAGCTGGCAACTTGTGCTACTTATTGACTTCTTTTAATTTTTTTCTTCTGGAAGGAAGAAAGGAGGACCTTGGAGGAGTTGGAGAGTTAAGGGAGCTGTTCCATTCCCCTGAATAGAGACTGGGGGAAGGGAGATGTTGCAGAGAGGTGCTTTCCTGATCTCCCCAACTCTCGTCCTATGTTCTCAGCGGTCTCTTCGGCACTTCATCAGTCCAATCCCTCTAGAGACCCAGCAATACTAGCAGCAGCAACAGCCTATCAAAGTTCTGGAAGGAAAGAGTAGCGGAGCAGGCACCCAGAGACCAGGAGCATGTTCAGCCTTGACCACCTGCATGATTACAGGAAATGATCTATCTTATTTTGGTTCCATATCATTCTCTTATATTCTCCAAAAGTACAATTATAGAAATTCAAGTTCAAAACATGTCAGCAACTGGTAGTATCTGAGACAGCATTAAACCTCATATCTATAACAATACTTCCTACACATTCCTCCTTGGGGCCAGAAATTTCGCATTCCCTCACAAAAAAAAAAAGCCAGTATACATTTGAATTCTGCAATTACTTAGCACAAGCATCAAAATGAACATTAGATTACCTCTCAGATAATCATCCTATGATACTGATGAAAACAAATGCACATTAACAATACATTCAATAGCTGTAACACTATAAAAAAATCAGTTGACAGGGAACTTTAGGGATTAAATTTCATATAGGACATAGCACATACTTGTCCTAAAAGTACAATAGTATATAAGCAAATTGTCATAAACAGCAAAAAAAACCCAAAACCAAAAACACCACAAAAAGCCCAAAGCTAGCTAGCAAGTTATTACACTATCAGCTGGCCTACGGAGAACAACTTTGGGTATAGTCAATATAGAAATAAAGAAATTAAGAAGTGAGCAAAATGGTGTGCAACTAAGAGACAGATGTTTCCACAGCGCCGGCATACCAAAAGTATATATGTAAATAAACATAAAATATTTATTGTAACTCATCATAATGTATAATTCAAACATGTAGTAACATGTACATCAATCATCATATGCAATTATGTGTAATGAACACTTTCCATTGGGTGAAATCTAGTATTGTCACCTAGCTATATGTACAATTACTTCTTCCAGCTCATCTATAACATCATAAAACCAGACATCACAACTTGGAAATGTCTGGCTCTTTTGTAATCTGCTGACTTCTTTGCCCCTATACATATATCTGTATGTACACATGCATGTATATGTACCTATGGATATATATGTATATACACACGTACACACATATAAATATATGGGTTGATCATTATCTTCACCATAGCTATAGGTCTATTTGCCTAAATCTGAATTTGTAGAAAGGCCATGCTGGCCATCTGTGCTTTCAGGCTCTGTAGGTGGTCTCTATACTCCAGGAATTTTTATTGCTAAAGTTCTAAGCAAGAAAGGAGTTGACTTGGGCTTCAGTCCTCTTGCCCTGTCTGACCTTGGTTCACCCCTTGTTTGAAGCAAGGTTGTCAGGTAAAAATTAATATGCCACATCTCAATTGGAAATCTCACTTTCTGAGTCAACATCGGCTTCAGTCTTTGTAAATGGTGGGAGGTTTGTTTTACACAGAGTTCACTGAGGTAAGTGGGTATCACTTGTCTCTCCCTATTCATTAGAATCCAACTAACTCTCTTTTGTAGTTGTAGACATATCCTGATAGTCATCTTACAGACAAGTTGCCCAGTCTCCCAACAACTTTGTATGGGCTAACTTTCCATCAGGTGGCTAACTTGTGTTAACAGCAACATACTTTGCCAAATTGCAGTATTTTTGTTGAATAGTTTCACAATGCACTTGGGCATCTTCCCAACATTTGCTTCTGTGGAAGCTATCTGAGCCAGTCATGACTAATTTATAGGCTTATTTTAGCTTTTCTTTTTCAGTTAAGAGATGTGCCTGTTAGAAGTATCAGCATTATTTCCATCCTCTGAAATTTTGAAGCACATGTCAATAGGTGGGCATTACTCTCACCCAAACACAAGCAAGAATGTTATAAAATATGTAGCATCATTCCTGGTGTGGTTGTGCATTTGTATTTGAAAAGTGGCATGTTGACTCCAGAGACTTTTGTTTTAAGTTTCTAACATGTCCAGTGGGGTGCAGTTGAAATACTTAGGCTGTGGGTGCTCCTATGGATGGTAAAATGTACTTCTAGACTTCTTAAAAAAGATTTCCTTGAGCAACCTGTTCTTAAAGGCCCTGCCTTTAATGGATCCTGACAGAGAATTCATACACTGAGAAATACTTCTCAAACAATAATTCAGCAACCAGGGAGACTTTCCAGTTCCTGGTTGGATATGTTTATACATACTTGGTGAAATGATCAGTCACTACTAAGAGTGACATGTTTTTACTATCTCATTCCAGAGATAAAAAAGTCAATGTAGTCAAGTTCTAAAGATTTTCTGGCGCCTATATTTTCCAAATATGCAGCAAGAGTTGGCAGTGTTTTTCTTCGCATACATTGGTATGGTAGGAGGCTACAGTCATTTACAGCATCTCCATACCTGAAGTTAGGAGGGAATGGCTGTAGCCTCCTACCACCAGCTTTGGAGATGATATAAATGACAGACCCAACCCAGACAAGGAGGTTATAAAATAACTGGCTTACTTAGCTTATAAGGATACAGTTGGCAAACCCGGGGTAAGGCTACATGATGTAAATCAGACCCAATAAGTGCTCTCAACAGTTTGACTCTCTGTCAAACTCTTGTCCTAAGTCCTGATCACAGGGGATGGTGTGAAATGAGGGTCTTTCAGAAGTGCAACCAACCCCTTTTCCTATAATTGCTTCTATTCCCAAATGCTGGATGCTCTGTCATCCTGGGGTTGTTTGGGCAATTGTTCAAACAGGGTCTATTTTACAACCTTGTTTTTTTCCTGACTCTTTTCCCCTCCTCTATTTTACAGCCATGTTTACCTAGTTAAACTAGTTAAATTCTACTATACTCATTGACCTTAGGGTACTTACATATGTATAGAAATCACATCTTGGTGGAGGTTGCAGCAGGGCCCAACCAAAAACCTACTACAATATGACACAAGTTTCACACTTGTGCTAACACGCTTCTGTGACATCTGCTGCCATCTTGGGCCTGTTAGTTAGTTCTTGTTAGTGAAGCTAGTGCTTCTTGTTAGTTCCTAAGTCTTCTCCTGACCTATATAAACAAATCCATCCTACAGTGCTTTCATGGCCATAGGCATGCTCTAGGTAACTCCAACTGCTTCTTGGCACTACAAGCAACATCAGACTCAGTTCAGTCCAGCACAATATTGCACAACTGTGATTTCTGCCATTGTCTTGAGAACAAGACTCCTTTAAGTGACTGCAACTTGAGTCCTTTAGAATAACTTCCTTGCTTCTTGGCTTGTATTTCCCCCAGTCCTTCATCAACCATCTATTCTCACTGTCAGTCGCCTATAGACAACTGAGGCAAAGGAGGTTGGTTCAATGAAATGAAACTCACACAGTGCTGGCAAGCTCTTTGATGGAAGTATCCTTCTCCCAATAAATTCCTCTCTCACCTCTTAATTTTTTAGATATAATCCCTTCATATTCAACTCATCCTGTGCCCTCTGTCAGTGTATACATGAACATACATATGCCCACACTCACATGTATATCTATATACATATACACCCTCCTATACATACATATGTATGTATGTATACATACATATGTATATATTTCTTCAACTATCCTCATACTGAGAGAAGTCTTATGAGTTACAATTATAATTTTTCCATGTAGGAATGTAAATAGATCAACTTTAATAAATTCCTTATGATCTTTTTTTCCTGTTTACCTTTTCATGATTCTCTTGCTTCTTGTATTTGAAAGTCAAATTTTCTGTTCAGCTCTGGTTTTTTTCATCAAGAATGCTTGAAAATCCTCTGTTTCATTGAATGACCAAATTTTTCCCCGTAGCTTTATACTCAATTTTGCTGGGTAGATGATTCTTGGTTTTAGTCCTAGCTCCTTTGACCTCCAGAATATCATATTCTAAGCCCTTCCATCGCTTAATGTAGAAGCTGGTTTTGTGTTATCCTGACTGTTTCCACAATACTCAAATTATTTCTTCCTGACTGCTTGCAGCATTTTATCCTTGACCTGGGAACTATGAAATTTGGCTATAATATTCCTAGGAGTTTTCTTTTTGGAATCTTTTTCAAGAGGAGATTGGTGAATTCTTTCAATTACTGTTTTACCCTCTGGTTCTAAAATATCAGCGCAATTTTGATTGATAATTTCTGAAAGATGCTGTGTAGGCTCTTTTTTAGAGCATGGCTTTCAGGTAGTCCAATAATTTTAAAATGATCTCTCCTGGATCTATTTTCCAGGTCAGTGGTTTTTCCAATAAGATATTTCACACTGCTTTCTATTCTTTCATTTGTTTGGATCTGTTTTATACTATCTTGATTTCTCATAAAGTCATTAGCTTCCATTTGCTACAGTCTAATTTTGAAGGAATTATTCTCTTCAGTTTTTGAAATTTCTTTTCCAACTGGCAAATTTGGCTTTTTAAAGGCATTCTTCTCCCCATTGTTTTTTTGGGCCTCTTTTGCCATTTGAGTTAGTCTATTTTTTAAGGTGTTATTTTCTTCAGTCAGATTTTTCTTGATTTTCTTGCATCATTCTCATTTCTCTTCCCAGTTTTTCCTCCACTTCTCTTACTTGATTTTCAAAATTCTTCTTGAGCTCCTCCATGGCCTGTAAGCAGTTCATATTCTTCTGGGGAGCTTTTGATGCAGGAGTTCTGACTTCATTGTCTTCCTCGCATTCCATGCTTTTATCCTTTTTGTCCCCCCAAAAGGATTCTATGGTCTGTTTGTGCTTCCATTGCTTGCTCATATTGCCAGACAATTACTTGACTTTTGAGCTCTTTGCCACAGTAGAACTCTGCTTCCTGGAGAGAGCTGTCCCAAATCGCTGGGGTTTTCACAGCTGCCGGAGCAATTAGGGGGGCGCTGTCTCTGCAGCCCCCACAGGCTCTGGCACCTGGCCACACACCCCAGGACCACCACCCAAGACCATGATCCAGATCCAAGCAGGTCAAAGTAAGAGCGATTACTCTCTGAATGTTTGCTTGGTCCCCCTATAACCTGCAGGCCAGGAGCTCCTGAGGCAGCCACACAGGGGTGCCTGCACAGCCACTGCACCTCTGCCACTTCCCTCTGGGGGTAGGGGCCAGACCATGCTCTTCTATCTCCCCCCCCCCCATTCCAACAGAGTTCCACACTGACCTTTTACTTTATCTTTGGCATTTATGGGTTGAGAAGTCTAGAAACTGCCATAGCTGCTGGTGCTTCACTCTCCTGAAGTCTGCTTGGGCTGCTGCTGGTCGGGCCGCCCTGGGGCTGGAATCCCGGCTCAGGGGGTACTGTGCTCAGCTTCCAGCATGTTGCAATAGGCCCTTCCTGTCCGCCTGCTGGGCTGCCTTCAGTGGGAGATTTGTTTCTGTCACTTTGTGGGTTCTGTAGCTCTAAAATTTGCTTAGAGTCATTTTTTCATGTATTGGAAGTGACTGGAGCAGGAGCCCACACTAAGCTTGTGCTTCTACTCTGCCATCTTGGCTCTGCCCCCTCCTCTAATACTTTCACCAGTCTTTTCTGGTCTAGCTAACCTTTTCACCAGTTTCTAGTGTCTTTACAAAGGCAATGATTTCCTCTAGGTTCAGCAATACTTCCTGGTATTTCTTAATTCCAACCACATTATAAGTCATTTGAAATGCCCTGGAGCATATCCTTAAACTGGTACAACCCTACTGGATGCATGAAAACAGTCTTCTCTTTGTCTTCCTAAGAAACAGGTGTTTGATAGTATCTACGATGTAAATCTAAGACTGAGAACCAGGGGCTACCTAGCAGACAGTACAAGGGATCGTGAAACTTTGGCATAACGTGTGGGTTCACTTTAGCTCTATGGTAAAAGAAGATGGATCTGCTTTTCTGGCTATGTCTGGATGAAGGTGTTTTTGTATTTAGTTTTTGTGTCATCCATTGCCTTTTCATAGAGAATAGGTTTCTCCACTGCTTCAGCTCTCACTTAATTCTCTGCCGGCCTCTGCCTTTCAATTTGCATTTGTATTGTGACTTGTTTGTTTTCATGGCCCATATTTTATTAATATGGACCATGTTCCTGGTTAGTCAAAGTTGAATGATTCTTTGGAGAAGTGCTATGGTTCTCCATCTCTGTGAGTATTTGTCTCATCTTGGCTAAGGGTAGCAGCTATACCTGGGACTGTAGACGAGTGATGGGCAGATACAGTTCAGGGCTGTGTTCCAGAACACTCTGCACTTGCTGTAGTCCGATCTTTTCTACTTACTCAGGTACCGCTGCCTTTCTTTGAATTGGTCTGTGTAATTGAGTACTGTATCTGCTCTGGCTCCAAAGTCAGAAGTTTTTTCTCCTTTATGCTTAATAGAATTACCATTGCCATGTTGCAGGTCTAGATTTTGCATACTTATTTGTCATGTGATTCCTGGTTGTGTGGCCCCTAGGCTCTGTACTAAGTCAAAAGGCTATTCATTAAAGACTATCCTCTTTTTTGTTTAAGACTTTTTCTTACACTGGTGCTTGCTAATTACTGTAATCTGACCCCTGATGAAATCAAGACTCTCAGTGTTGCTCTCCAGGGGGTGGAGGACCCAGATGATTATTGTCTTGAGAAAACCCTTGACTTGGATCTATAGTATCTTTCTGTCATTAGAGGCCTGGTCTATGGGGAAAGTATTTACTCAAAGTTAAGCATGGCTCTCAATTTCTTTGTGAGCAAGCTTTTTTTTTTTCTCCTGAGAGCTTTTGCATTTTTAAGTGTCTCTGCTTCCTCTTTAGTGGGTGGCTTGTAATTTAATTTCCAGGTATTAGCTGTCAGTACATCAGGAATTTTTGAATGTTCAAATGGGTCTGGTAGATCATAGAGCACTACCTGAGTGATGTCTCCATGTCAGAATTCACTAAATATCTCTTGGAAATTTTCCTTTTCCTTTACACTTCTTTTCAATGTTTTTGTAATAGCATCAGACTTTTAATTGGCATCTGTTCCTAATGTCTGGTAATCTCCATGCATTTTGACATTAATAATACTCTGATACTTTTCAACTCATCTTTTTAAGAGATTAGTTCATGTTAAATAAGATATTCAACAAAACCAGTAATATTAACTTAAGCAGTAAACTCATGAGGTGGAACCATAATAAACAAAGCTATATGCTATGAATACTGGGTGAAAAAATAGTAAACAAATATGCAATTGATTCCAATGTGATAGAAATAAATTCAAGGTCATGAGGACCAGAATTAATATTGTTTTAGCAAAATATAACAAACAGCATGGAATGAGTCAACACACTTAGATGGTCATACCTGATGTCTCATCAATATTAATAAATAGATTTTAAAAAATACTTTTTGTAATAGTATGTTTATATTAGTGGCGGATAGATTATGTTACAAAGGCTTTTTGTATGAGGCTTGGGGGCAACATTCAACCAATGTGGAAAGTAAATTTGACTATAAAACAAGACATTCCTGGAATGAACAGCTATAAAAATTACAGTAGAAAGCTAAAAGTATAATGAAATCTGAGTATCCAGTAACTGAGAACAAAAGAAATTGGAAAATGCATTCAAATAGAACTACCTCATCATAGTTAGGAAAAGACAAAATAGAACAAAATTTCCAATGTGGTGAAGTTAGAAATCCAATTGGAGGCAAAACAAACCAAAACAAAAAATAAAACCAGCATTTAAAAGTCACATTGAAAAAAATCAATAAATAGATACACAATTGTTTAACATTAATTGACCAAGACATAAAAGCACAAGAAAAAGTGAATGAGACAGATTTTCTTTCAGTCAGTACCCACAAGATATGAGTTGGAGACTAACTCAAACTCAAAACTGTCACAAGCAAAATCAGCTACAAGAAGATTAAAATTATCTTTCTTGGGGTAATAAAAACAAAAGAATAAGTTTCAGTAACAGGAAAAAAACAGATAAAATTTCATGATGTAAAGAATTTACAAGAAACAAAGAAATCCAACAAATACAGGGTTTTCTAAGAGAAGAGGCTCCCATGTGTAAAGTTTAATTGGGTTATCATATGTAGCATTAGATGGTTGAAAGGAGGTACTTCCGTGTGTGGGATTTAGTGGGTGACTCCCACAGCTACTGCAGATAACTTTCCTAGGTCAGGCTTCCTTTTGCCTCAAGGGTTTATCATTTTTAAACATACAGATCAATTCAAGTTCAAAATAATTCACCGACTGGTAAACTCTGGAATAGCATACTATACTTCAAATGTTTCTAGTGCTTCCTCCTCTCCTGGACCTTCAGAATTCACTAAAACTTCCTTCATTTCTCATTCATTGAATGTTTTCCAAGGAGATAATGGATTATACCTCACTGGAAAGCCTAGATGACCACTAGTCCCATACGCTGCACAGGGGATTTCTCTTTCAGGCAGGCTGTCGGACTAGACAGCTACCTGGGTGAGGTATATCCTAATGGATTCAATGAATCTGTTGCCCTCATTCATCAGTGGAGCTGGTTCCTGGCAAGACTGTGAAGCTGGCAAGTATCACCTTCTTTTCCCTTCTGTGTCTTGGCTCCTCAAACATTATTCTAGTCTCTTCCAATAATTGCCTCATGCTGTCATCAGCTGCTCAGGAGTGAAACAGTTTTTGATGTTCTGCATTTTTCTATACTTCCTCTCCTTATCAAGAGTTACTAGGCCTTAGTCCCAAGCCTTTGGTCCTTGCTTTCTAAATAGTAATTTTGATCAGGTAAACAAATCTGCATTCCTAGTTTCGTCAGCTAAAATGTTTATTTTTTTTTTTTTTGAGGGAGAAAGGCAAGACAATTGGGATTAACTGACCTGCCCAACATCACACAGATAGTAAATGTCAAGTGTCTGAGGCTGAATTTGAACTCAGGTTCTCCAGGCTCCAGGACCAGTGCTCTAATCACTGTACCACCTAGCTGCCCTCAAATATTTACTCTTCTGCACTGTATATTTTAACACAGTCAAAAATCTTCAGCAAGATCTTAATGAATTGGTGGGAATCTTCAAGAACCATGGCATGCCAACGAGAGGAGATAACAATGTGGGATTACCTTTTGGCACAGGCTTACTCTACCTATGTGGACCTCTTTCCCTACTATTTTATAGAATAACAGAATTTAGACTTGGAAGAGAACTTGGAAATTATTTAGTTTAAGCTGTGTCACACAACATAGAGAAGTTCGTTCTGAAGAATCCCTGATAGGGTTTATAGTCTCTGCTTTACCATGTCTAGTCATGGAGAGCTCATTACTTGCCAAAGGAATCTGTTCCACTCCTCAGAGAAAGCTTTACATTTTCTTCTTCTCTAATCCTTCTCTAATATGTAACCAATTGCTCTTCTGAAAGTAGACTCTTATCAGGAACATTAGTTTCATCCACTGAGTAGCAGGGGAAAGTTAAGGAATATGAACATAAGGCTCTGGAGTATTAATTGCTGCCTTAACACATTTTACGTAAAGGTTTCCAGAGCTGAGATTTTATATGCTGTAACTGGGACAGGCCTGAGGGAATGGGGTGAACTGATATTTAGAAACTGCCGTTGGTATTAGAACCTAGATCACTAGAGGGTTTAAATTTGTTGGAAATAAATTAATCCAGAACAATGAGCAACCACTTTGCATTTTCATGGATCAAGTGCAATATTTCAGTTATAATCTCACTTTTAAATTTTGATGCTCATTTTGGAATATCAAATTTGGCGAGTGTCTAGAAATCTACAAAAGAGAGAAAAGGGCCCTAACGTCCTAGGCAAGTATTCAGGCTGACAAAAACTTAAATATAGGAAAGACTTTATATTAACCAACCTGGAATCAATGTGGGATGAAGGTGGGTACAGTCTGTGAGGGAGGCCCACACTTTCTGCCAGGTCTTGGCATATGTCTCCAAGGTGAAGGAAGCTTCCAAGTTTCTGGACCAGACTGAGTCTGAGGCAATCTCCCTTCCCGTGTGATCCCTGTTCTAGAGGTACCATTTATCTACAATATTCCTCCCCCAACAAAAGGGAGGCTTTCTGATCTATCAGAAATCCAGATCAAATTCCAGGCATCAGCTGTTCCATTCCTGTGGTTTAGGATATTCTTGGGATCAGGAGGATTATGTGAAGATGTTGACACTACTTGAGGCCAATTAGAGATGACTAACTTCTATTTTCAACCATTCTTCAGTAAAACCTAGGAGAGCAAATTGGCTATGACTATGCTCCTGCTGCAGGCTGGGCCTGATCAGGGCAGTCTGGTACTTCAAGTTTGGAAAGGAATGAAATGAGGCACTTGGAGATTCAAATGATTATAACTTCCTAGTTTACCTGCTTCTCTGTTGGCTATGCTGGAATTCCCTAGACAAGCCTAAGGAAGATCACCCTCCTTGTATGCTGGCTTTTCTACTTTGACCATCAAAATGCTATGAGAAGTCCAATATCCAGAGCCAATTTTAATGCCTTTAAAGGAAAAACTAACCTATCTTACTGAAGAGGGTACCCACAAAGAGGGTTAGGGTTGCTCTGGAGACCCCAAAATACCAACACGCCAGGTCCTACCAAATGAATTTGACTCGAGTCTTCTCAGCCAAAGAAAAGTAAAATTTATTAAAAGTTCGCTTGCATTAGACACAGAGTAAGTCTGTGCTAGGTCATTCTGTGGTGCTCTCACAAACATGAAGACAGGATGGGATCTTATATACAGAAGGTTGTGGGATGAATCTAGGGGTGGTCTAGGGGAGAAGTTTGGGGAGGGTCTTCAAGAAGGAGTTAATGAGAACAATGAGTAACTAAGGGTGGGAGGTCTACAGACAATGGTGGACTAGGCCAGTTCAAGGGTGCATTGATATTTTGATAGGCTCAGGGGTGGGAAGTAGATGAATAATGGAGGGCTAGGCTAGTAACTAGGCTAGAGTTAGTACCGTGTTTCCCCAATAATAAGACACTGTCTTATTATTTTTTTTGGACAGAAAACACCAGAGGGCTTATTTTCAGGGGAGGGCTTATTTTAATGAACATTGACAGCAATTTTAATAAACAGGTAAATGTGAACAAAAAAATGTACCTTTATTCAATAAGCAAATCATTGGGGAAGAACAGGATGACGCGCTCACTGCTGCAGCTCTGATTGGATGCAGCTCGGGAGCGAGGTGTGCGTTTGGGGGGGGGGGGCGGTGCATACAGAGGGTACCGTAATGTAGCGTGTAGCGCAGGGGAGTAGCAATCTCAATAGGGCTTATTTTCGGGGGAGGGCTTATTTTAGAGGAATCTTACACAGTAAGGGGAGGGCTTATTTTCGGGATAGGTCTTATTATCGGGGAAACACGGTAGTTAGTTGTTAGTAACTAGGCTAGAGGTCTGGGCCCAGCCACCACTTAAGGCTTATTGCCTCATGCAAATGAGACAATTTAATCAGAGTCCTAGGGAGGTTCTAAGCCTGTATCTCAAGGACTCAAGGAGAGCTCGAAAGGGCTCCCAGAACCCATACCTCATCACTACAAGGTTACACATCACTACAATATCTCCATTTGTCAGTCCACAGTAACCTTTTGAATTTATCAGCTGGGGCCAAGATTTACAAAAAAGTGATCTATTTCTGTCTCTCTGTACTTCTTTAGGCTTGCATTACTAACACAAGGGAAAAGCTTTCCGGGTCACTTTTCTTTCCAGACCTCCATGCAACTGCTGGTGCCTTCCACACAGCATACACATGCTGCTGCAGGAATCCCCAGGTTCTCCAGAACTGTTATGTGTCTCCCAGTTGTGTTCCCATATTCCTGACTGGGCCTCGAAGCTTCTCACTGCTGCCTCTGATGCCACATAATTCCTTGGACAGGCCTCTAGTCGGATCTCCAGGTTTGCTCTCTAGATAACAAGTATATTCAGTGTGTTCAGGAACTCTCCTCCCCACTTTCTCAATCTCTTTATCTCTCTGTACTTTCCATTTTAATGGGCAAATCAAGGAGTCTAACACCTGGTTGTGAAGTAATCAATTATCCTCAATGGCTTAAGGAAGCAGGGGAAGTACCTAGGACCTAGGAATTTACACCTTATCTTATGAACCTTTTTAAAGAAGAAATTAATCTTGTCAAACTAATCTTGGGTCACAAAGTCTTACCAGGCTGCAGGAAGGCACATTTTACAAACACACACTGGGGATGGGGTGGGAGTTCGGGGTTATTGTTTGTCCTTCATTCTCTAAGAAGACCATGACATCAGGAAGGTGATGCCATGAGGGAGGGCTGTGCAAAGTCACCAGTCTTACTTTCTCCTCTGGAGCCATCTGGGTCCAATGGCCAGATACAGATCTGTATGATTGGAGATCGCCCTGGACGCAGTGGGAGACCTTGGCCTTTTTTAAGTGAAGGTCTCTAACAGGGCAATGCCCATTCAGTGAGTAATGCTAGATAAGAAAAGAGGTAGAGAATGGCTTTTTTTAACTAGTCAAAAAAAGAAAAAAAATCATTCTGGGAGGTGAAGACTCAGGGTTTCTTGGGGTGAAGCACTCATTTATCTTTCAATAGAGAATAAGCAAATATGTGCACATAATTGTTTAACCTTTTTGGGGGATGGAACAGTTAGTATAATTATTTTTGTATTATTCCTTGCATAGCCACACACAACTGAATGCCTAATGATTACTTTTTAATGATGATAAAGTCTCTATATTGTAGAGGGTACTATCGATAAAATTGTTGTTTTCTGTGTGTAATACTAAAGTTACTAAGGGGGTCTTTCAGGTCTAAAGTGAACTGAGGACAAGAGAGTAGAGATAAATAGGAAATAGAGGGTTTCTGCTTTTTTTCCTATTGTCAAGGGAAAGGGCATTTTGGTCAAAAGGTTTAAAACAGAATTCAAACGTTTTCTTAATCATAATAATTACTTGGACTGTTTTCTCGACTAACTTTTGCCAGTATCAAATGAGTAATTTTTTTCCCCTTCTTTATCTTGTCTAGAGGGAAAGGTGGCAAAACATCATGCCCAAATCTTCAATCTCCCAAAGGAAAAAAGAGTGTCAACGTGCAGAGCGAACCCCTAATAATACTTTTGAGAATACACCCCTTTCTGGATCAGGAAAGAAAACCCAGGTTTCTGGGACCAAGGTTTTCACACCTCCACAGCTTTGAGCTTTGTTCTGCTGCTTTTGCTGCAGTGCCTGCACTTGGGCAACATGCAGCGTCATGGAGAGCGGCACTTTTTGTACCCTGGCCGTCTGACTTCATCTAGGCAGGGGCTGGGAGAAGCAATAATTGCACCAGAGAATGTGGAGCTGGAAAAGGCTTTAAGGGACCCTTTTCTCTTACAGGGGCCTGGAGGGAGGTGAGTGACTTGTCCAAGGTCACAGGGCCATAAACAGCAGAGCCCCGACTCCAATCCAGATTCTAACGTCCACATTCAGAGCTGTTTCTCTATTTCTCATGAACTTCCCCAGGCTGGGCGTGGGGGAAGGGAAGTGCGGACAAGTTTTACGTGACACTGCACTGCAGAGTGTGCACAATGCAAATCCGCACCTACTGTGTGCCAGGCTCTACGGAAGGATGGGAAGAAGGAAAGAAAAAGAAAAGGAAGGAAGGAAGAAAAGAAAAAGGGAGGAGAGAAAGGAACGTAGGGGTGGAGGAAGGGGAGAAAAAACAGTCCAGTGCTTGGCCTCAGACACCAGCCAGCCGCCGCCCAGGGAGATTCAGAGACTTGCCTGGAGTCACACAGCCCCAGGGCTCGGGGCGCAGCGGGGAGCCCGGGTCGGGGCGCAGCAGGGAGCCCGGCGGGGAGCCCGGGTCGGGGCCCAGGGCGCAGCGGCAGGCCGCCACTGAGCCTCCTCCGAGGCTCCCCTCGCACCTCGCTGGATCGCCATTGTGGCCGGGGCGGGGAAGGGGGCGGGTCCTCACCGACCCGGCCTCGCTTATGGAGCAGGGGCCAATCAGAGCGAAGGCTTCCGGCTTCCTCGTACTCTCCGACCTGGGCCCCCACGGGGTTTTTTTTTTTTCCCTAGGGACGGGCTATTGGCGCGCACGGCCCCTTTAAAGGCAAGGACTGAACCCAGGGGCCGGGGGGAGCTGGGGGAGGGGCAAGGAGAGAGCTCGGGACCGTAGCGGGGGCGGGGAGCAGGGATCGGAGGCGCGCGAGGCCCGGAGCCAGACGGAGCGACGGATTCTAAGGAAGCGGAAATGCGTCACAGGGGGAGGCGCTGGTTGTGTTGAAAGGGTCATGTGACCAGGGAGCCACCAAAGAACTGTGGCTAAAGGAAAGGGAAAGGGAAGTGTTGTTGGGGGGCGGGGGGTGGGGCCGCTCCCGGTTTCTGGGGGAGGGTTGGGGGGGGCAGGGGGAGGGTTGGATGCAGGGGAGCAAGCCTCCTGCTGCTGAAGAGCTAGAGCCGTAGACTCCGAGAGCAGGTGAATATTTGCTTCCCTCCCACTCCTCCCCATCCCACCCCCCCCTCCAGTCTGTTCGTTCTCTCCTCCCCCTCCCCCCCTCGCTCCTGGCAACTGCCTCCCGCCCCCGCCCCGAGCGCGCGGCCCCGCGGGAGCCCGGGATCGCCCGAAGCTCGCGCCCCCTCCCCAGCCCGCGGGAGCGCGCGGGGAGGCTCCGGGAGGAGCGGCCGGCCGTGCGAGTGGGTGGGGTTGTGGGGGGGGCGGGGTGGGTGGAAGCGCGCGGCCTCCGTCTGGCGGCTCCTCCTGGGAGTCGGTCCCTCGGTTCGCTTCGGGACGCGCCGGGGCTTCACCCCACTTCCTCAAAGCCAAAGGCGGGGGGGGGGGGGGCCTGTTTGTCCCTCCGCCCTCCCCAGGCAGATCCGCCTCCTCGCCTTCTCGTGCTTCTGTGCACCGAGTCCGGGCCCTGGGTCCGAGCCCAGCTGCCGGTGACCTTGAGCAGTGGGGATGGGCCCGCGGCCTCCGTGGCCCCCTGCCGCGGGCCCCTGCCCCTCCCGGCGTGCCCCCTGCATCCCCGCTGCGGAGGCACAGTGTGCAAACTCGGGCGGCTGCGTTCTCTTCCCGCGAAACTTGGGGGAGAAGTTCGGGCTTGATTGATGTAGGATGCGGCTTGGAAGGAGTTTAGTGAGCTCCCCCTGGTACGGGAATCTTCTGAACAGAGGGTGGAATAGGCGGCAAGTGTAAGGAAGACGCTCCGGTGCCTTGTCCGACCACCTGATGCGCCCTAAATCAGTCCCCCCCCCCCCCCCCCGGCTCTATTCTTAATTCAGGTGGGGGGGCTTTCTCAAAAAGGAAGGCGGCTTCCAGGCGTAGTGGGGAAACCCCTCTATGGGCTGTCCATCGGGCACTCCCTTTGTGAACTGAAGGCACATGGAAAACCAAGCCTCAGTTACCTCTGGATTGCTTCATTTGGAAGTCTCTTCCTACTCTAAATCCTATGATTCCTAAAATTGTTGGCTGTCTGCTTAGTATCTTGCAGATGATGTTAATTTTGAGATGTGTCATAACGCATTATGTCATTATAATTAATTGTTGGTTTTTAATACGGCTAATTTCTGATTCTATTTATGGATTAATTGTAAAATTTGGTGTTTAGTCATTCTCTGTTGATCGGAATTAAGACAAAACAAACCACCCTAATGTTTATTCTGTTGCTGAAGTTCGCGATGCTGTCTGTGCTGTAACTTTTTTTTTCAGTATGCTATCTTGGCGATTTTTTTTTTTTTTAGGTCTAGCTTTTGGCTATGGCGGCTGCTACGATAGTTCATGATACATCTGAAGCAGTTGAACTTTGTAGTTTATATGGATTATACCTCAAGCCAATTACAAAAATGACAATTAGTGTGGCACTTCCACAATTGAAGCAACCTGGAAAATCCATTTCTAATTGGGAAGTGATGGAAAGATTGAAAGGAATGGTCCAGAGTCATCAATTTTCCACTCTTCGAATTTCTAAAAGCACTATGGATTTCATCCGATTTGAAGGAGAAGTTGAAAATAAAAGTTTGGTTAAATCTTTTCTTGCATGTCTCGATGGCAAAACAATAAAGCTTAGTGGTTTCTCAGATATTTTAAAAGTTCGGGCTGCCGAGTTTAAAATAGATTTCCCAACTCGGCATGACTGGGACTCCTTTTTCCGTGATGCAAAAGATATGAATGAGACTCTGCCAGGAGAGAGACCAGACACAATTCATTTGGAAGGACTACCTTGTAAATGGTTTGCATTGAAAGAATCTGGTTCAGAAAAGCCAAATGAAGAAGTTCTTATTAAGGTATTTGAGACATTTGGAGAAATACGGAATGTAGACATCCCGATGTTGGACCCTTATAGAGAAGAAATGACTGGCAGAAACTTTCATACTTTTAGTTTTGGTGGACATTTGAATTTTGAAGCTTATGTTCAATATAAAGAGTACGTTGGCTTTATCAAAGCTATGAATGCCTTGCGTGGTATGAAACTAATGTATAAAGGCGAAGATGGCAAAGCAGTAGCTTGCAATATAAAGGTGAGAAACAGCAATATTTTTACTCATAGTTTTCCATAATTTTTACTACTTAGAAAATATTCAAATACAAGATGGCCAGTCTATAGCCTTGATTTCAGACTTACAAAAAGATATTTGTAGAGAAATTATGGAATTGGTATGTATCACCTAAAATTTGGAATGTTCCTATAATAGTATTTCCTTATCCTTCAAATAGTTATGGAAATTATATTTATTGGAGTGGATGAATAATGGCATCAGGCCATATTTATTTTCACAACCCGTAGCAGTTTCTTCTCAAGTAGGCTATCTAAACTAATAAAACAAAGTTTTAAAATAGTTCATATTTTGACTACCACTGAATGTTTCATGGTATTGCCCAGTGATCAGTGAAATCAAGATTTGAACCCAGATCCTGACTCCAAAACGAGCACAGTTTTTATTGCACCATGGCAGAAAAAAAGATTTTTAAAAAATATTTTATTGGAAACTGGGAAAACTAACTTGGTTGTTGATGGTGTTCTTCAGTGGTGTGTGACACTTCTTGACCCCATCTTGGGGTTTCCTTGGAAAAGATACTGGAGGGGTTTGCTATTTCCTTCTCTAGCTCATTTTACAGATGATGAAACTGAGGCAAACAGGGTTGAATGACTTGTCCAGTAAGTCTATGAGACCACTCCTGATTGGAGGCCTGGTGCTCTGTCCATTGTGTCACCTAGCTGTTTTAGTAAAATCCTAAATAAATCCACATTCTTTGTTAGATTTTCAGTTCATTGAATTGACTGTTTGAAATAAATGGGCCTTCAGTCATTGTAGTTCTTTTATTTCATGCTGTACATGAATTATATAGAGGTACAGTTATGTTTTAAAGAATGGATTT
Source organism: Petaurus breviceps papuanus (assembly GCF_028583685.1). Lineage (NCBI taxonomy): Eukaryota > Metazoa > Chordata > Mammalia > Diprotodontia > Petauridae > Petaurus > Petaurus breviceps. The sequence goes on along the minus strand of NW_027187361.1, from coordinate 13,716,179 downwards.
CCATAATTAAAAATTAGGCACTTTGCTACTTTTATTTTTTCTGATTTTTTGGAAAGGTTTCTTTTGACTCAACTAAACATCTTAGTGATGCCTCAATTAAAAAAAGGCAACTTGAAAGGCAGAAGCTTCAGGAACTTGAACAGCAAAGGGAAGAACAGAAACGTAAAGAAAAAGAAGCTGAAGAAAGGCAAAAAGAAGAGGAAAGGTAAGTGTGCATTTCCATCATATTTCCTCCTTGTACTTTGAATTTGCCATTAACTAGAACCTCACCTTGATTTCTGTGAGTGGCCACAGGAATGCTTTTTTTCACTCTTTGAACTCACCATATTCTTTTCCCTTGTACTGCACAGAACTGACACCCAATCCTGGCCCCACTGCCATTCCAACTTGCAAGCCTGGATCCCTGGTGATTTATACCAGAAGGAGACTTAGTGGCCATGTTGTTTCTGCAGTGCTTACAAAGTGATTTGCTTAAAAAAACAAACAAACCCCAAATCCCTTGTTAAATAGGGTGAGCGGAAGATAATTTCTTCAAGTGTACCTAGTTGGAGCTAGGAATGCCTTTCTCCCATAATAAAACAGTTAAGTTCGATTAGGTTATGAGTTAATTAGGCTTTTATGGGCTGGCTTGGGAACTTATCTGCCTATTTAGAACATTGTGTCTATGGGAAAATATTTTTTGAGATCCAAACATAATATCTGGTTTATAAGCCCACCAACCCATGTGACTCCCACTTGAAATTACTTTGTATATATTTGTGTACTTGTGTCCTTCCCAGTAGAATATAATCTCCTTAATTGCAGGGATTGTAAGTTTTCGTTGTATCCCTATTGTTTCATATAAAGGAGACATTGTTCATAATATTTGTTGAAGTGAATTGAATCAAACCTGTTTGCGAGTTAGAAATTGACTGCCTATACCCCTTTAATACTTGTTCCCCCTAGCGATTTGAAACAGGTCAGAACATCGATGTAAATGTGATCTTTTCCCACTGGATTCAGATTAGATAGCTAATACTAAATTTTGGCCCTGTAAAAATTTTGAATTGTTATATTTTTATCATTTATTTGTACAATGGAAAAAATATAATAATCTGGCAATTTTATACTTTACTTTTAGGTTGACTCTTTATCCACAGATTGTAATAGAGAATTGAAACAATTGTGGAAATGACACAAAATTGAAGATTGACAAAAACAAAACACTTCAATCTTTTAAAGTCACATTTTATTTTATTTTTTCATTTAACAAATATTTTCTTTCTCCTGCTTCCTTTTGATGGAGGAGAATTAACTTGTCACAGTTATGCATAGTGAAACAAAGCAAATTCCAACATTGACCACCTCCAAAAAAAATGTCTCAATAAGCACTCTGAGGCCATCACCTCTTTGTCAAGAAGTGAATTTTATTTGCTTCTTTTTTTGGCATTGATTGGAAAGTCTTTCAGATTTGTCTTTACAGTGATGATGATGTGTAAACTGTTTTCCTGTTCTGCTGCACACTTCTTTCTGTATCGGTTCCTACATGGTTTCCCAGGTTTCTCTGAAACTTCCCTTCGTCATTTCTTATGTAGCACACTATTCCATTATGTTCATATTCCATCATTTGTTTAACGGGATGGGCAGCACATTAGTTGCTAGTTCTTTGTCACCACAACAAGAGTTGTTATCAACGCTTTTGGACACACGGATCTTTTTTCTCTTTCTTTAATTTCTTTGGAGTATAGGCCTAGTACTGGTTTGCTCGATCAGAGTAACTGTGGATAGTTTAGTTACTTCTGGTTATAGTTCCAGATTGTTTTTGCAGAATGCCTGGATCAATTCCTATTTCGTCAAACAGTTCATTAATTTGCCTGTTTTCCTGCTCTCCCTCCAACATTTTTCATTTTCATGTTTTGTCAACTTTCCCAGTCTGATAGGTGTGTGAGGTAGAACCTCAGAGTTACTTTAATTTTCATTTTTCTAATTATTAGTGATTTGGAGCGTTTTTTTATATAGATGTTGATAGCTTTTATTTCATTTTCTGAAAACTGATTTTTATAATCCAATGAGGTCAGGGGAAAATACAGACCGTGTTATTACAAAAAACAAGGAAGAAAAACATCAATAACTACCTACCTACCTGTATGCTTACTTATCCTGTCTCTACAAAAGTTTTATGAAAATAATCTCCACATATATCAAAGGGTATTTTTGATGAAGTTATGGTAAGGAAATAGGGCAATTTTCACAAACATTCTGTAGCAGACAATATCTTTGATAGTTACACAAGACTGAAAAGAACAGAGGATACAAGATCCCCTGACCTCCATAAGAGTTTATTGTCTTTCTCTTTTTCAGATGTTGTGAGAATTGATTCCTTACTGCCACCAAAATTAATTTGGTTTCAGCATGAATCTCCTCTGTAGATGATTGTGTCTAGTTTAGTGTCTCTTTTCTTCTTTATTTTATTTAGTATAGTTTCTATTTCCTTGTACAGCATATTGAGGATTGTTATATTAGAGTCCAGCAATGCTGCCTATCTGAACATGACAGTAAAGCAAACTTGTAAAGAAAAATTAAACTTAATTAACCAGTGTCATACATATGTAGGCACTTTCAAGGGCTTTAGAATTTCTACAAGTTTCCACCTGCCATCTCATCTTCCTATAACTTAGTCTTTTTTGTCCAAAGTAATAACATTTATGATAAATAATAATCTTTTCAATTTTATTGTTTAATGTGGCTTGGTGGTTATTGATATTCTTTTTTTACAATAATATTAGAGATTTTCTTCCATACCCTTTATTATTTTCAGATACCTTGAAGATTTCTTAGTGTCCTGACATATTTTGTGTGTGTGTGTGTGTGTGTACACATACATACTTGACCTAGTCTAACTACTTTTCTCACCTTTTTTTTCTTCAGTTCCATTTCTGCTTCCTCTATAAGCATATCTGGGACTCTGTTGTTAAAAGCAATGGTGATACCATTCTTCATAGTGAAAAGTTTGCTACAAATATTTTTCAGCTTTCATCATTAAATACTCTTAGGTGATATTGCTTAGTTGTGTCTTTTGCCAAGCTTACTTTCTCTCTCTGGTTTTTACTTCCACTGATTCTTCCAGCTTTATTCAGAGATTATTTTCATAAAGTTACACCATCTTTTTCTATAAGATTTTACAAATGAGTTTATATTCTAAACTTGTATTGCCTGTACCTTCCACTTGTCCCTTCTTGGACAGTAGGCTAGTATTTACCCAGTAAGATGATTTTTAGTCTTCTCACTGTTGATCATAGATTTAGAGTTCAGGATTTTAGGGGTCATCTAGTCCTACTCTTTCATTTTGCAAATGAGGAAAGAGAACCAGAGAGGTTAAGTGATTAGCTTGACATGAAACAGCTAATAAATGGTAGATCCACATTTGGAACCATTGTCCTCTTCCCCCTCCATTGTGCCATATTTGATTTCAAGTCATTTGAACTTCTGTATGAGAATATTGTAACTGGCATCTATGCCAAATCAATTGATTTCCCATTTTTGAATTTTATTAAGGCTTTAAATAGGTTACTGGTTGGAGTTTTTAAATTTTAGTCTATATCTTTTTCTCATTTTAATTTTTCTAGTTTTGATCTTTGTTTAAAAAAGTCTGACTTGTTCGTTCACAAGTTAGTTCTTTAAAATGTAATGTTTCATTTTCTTGTTATGTTATTCTTTGCCAGTTACTTCTGATTCTTTTCTTGAAGATAACATTTATGGTATGTAGTATGACAAAGAGGTATGAGACCCATTTATAATCTACAGATCTTTCTGAGTATAATCTCCTGAGCCTTAAAACTTTTTTCCTATCTTGTTGACTGCTCTGACCTTTGCTTATTTTGAAGTAACCATATATCAAAGTATATATTGATTTGATTTGGAATGTCCGAGATTTTCTTTACTTTTTGTATACTTTATGCACATATGTTGATTCATGAGTTGTGGTTTTTTCTTAGTTGTCTTTTTGCAAATACTTATCATGAATATGACAACGTGAGATAACTAAGTAGCCCATAAAATGATGCATCATGTTGCCTTTAGACATACAATAATACCAACCATGCCAAATATTTCATTGATTTTTCAAGGAGATTCTGTGAGTCATCCTTCCATTTACCTGACTTTTTCCCCTTAGGTTTTATTTATACTAATAATATCAAAATTAATATAATTCAATTCCTCCAGTTGAATGTCTACTCCTTGGTCATTTCACAAGGCTTACACATTTATAACACCAACAATATAGTTAATGGTTTAAAAACTGTGTAATTTTTTTTACCATTCTTGTCCCTTTTTCCCACCTTTATGCTACCATCATTGCAGAGGAGGAAGGGAACCTCACAGAGCAGAAGGTCATTTTCTATTTTCTTTTGTTTATTTGCTGCTGTCACCAAAGTGTTGTCATCATTAAGGAACCAGTTTGCTGGTGATAAAGCTCTCTGTGCTCAGGCTGGTTCTTAGGAGACATAATCCACTGTTGGGAACATACAACTTTCCCACCTGTGCACAGTTCTTATGAGAATAATTTGCACATGCATCAAGGGTATTCTTTTTTTAGAAAGAAATAGGTTGATAGGCAAAACATAAAGAATATAAATACTTGTTGTAAGTTATGTTTTGGTGAATGTGTGTATAAAAATTTAATAGAGAAAAAAGAAAAACCAAAAAGGTTTTTCCTAAATGTGCCCAAACTATAGGAGACTCTGTGAAAGGTAGGATAGCAATAACCTTATTGATAACCAATAACCTTTAACAAATAAAATCTCCCTGTTTTATTCTTTGCTTGATATGAACAATTTAAAGATTATTAAAGGTTTTAGCCACTCTCATGGAGGTGATGCAGTGAACAGTCCAAGTGGAGGAGGGATTTCTTATGGATGGTGCTCTTCCAGTGTTCTTGTTTGTATATAACAGTTGTGCTAACTGTATCAATCAAACCCCTTAAATGAGAGCCATGATCATTCAAAAGTTTGCCCATCTGCATAGGAAAATCTAGATGAATGAAGAGTCTGCTGTTCAGGAGATAAGGTATGTAGTTGAATGGACAGCATATACAATTTGCTCGTTGGTATATGTATCTTTTCCCCTGAAGTATTATACTCAGTTTTGCTGGGTAGGTGATTCTTGGTTTTAATCCTAGATTTTTAATCGTTTCACCTCTGGAATATCATATTCCAAGCCCTTCAGTCCCTTAGTGTAGAATTTGCTAGATCTTGTGTTAACCTGATTGTGTTTCCACAATACTCAGATTGTTTCTTTCTGACAGCTTGTAATATTTTCTCCTTGACCTGGGACACTAGAATTTGACTATGATATTCCTAGGAGTTTTCTTTTGAGGATCTTTTTCAAGAGGTGATCAGTGAATTCTTTCAATTTCTATTTTGTCCTCTCTTTCTAGAATATCAGGGCAGTTTTCCTTGAGAATTTCTTGAAGGATGATTTCTAGGCTCTTTTTTTGATTGTGGCTTTTAGGTAATCCAGTAATCTTTAAATTATCTCTCCTGGATCTATTTTCTAGGTCAGTGGTTTTTCCAGTGAGATGTTTCTCATTACCTTCTATTTTTTTCATTTGTTTGGATCTGTCTTATAGTATCTTGATTTCTCATAAAGTTATTAGCTTCCATTTGCTCCAGTCTAATTTGGAAGGAGTTATTCTCTTCAGTGAATTTTTGAAATTCCTTTCTCATCTGGCAGATGTGGCTTTTTAAGGCCTTCTTCTCCTCGTTGGCTTTTTGGGCCTCTTTTGCCATTTGAGTTCATCTATTTTCTTCACTGGTTTTTGGGATCTCCTTTAGCAGGCTGTTGACTTGCTTTTCATGATTTTCTTGCATTATTCTCATTTCTCTTCCCAGTTGTTCCTCCACTTCTACTTGATTTTCAAAATCCTTCTCAGGCTCTTCTATGGCCTGTAGCCAGTTCATATTTTTCTTGGAAGCTTTTGATGTAGGAGTTTTGCCTTTGTTGACTTTTTCTGGTTCCATGTTTTATCTTTTTTGTCCCCCAAAAAGGATTCTATGGTCTGTTTGCACTTCCTCTGCTTGCTCATCCTGCCAGCCAATTACTTTTGAGCTCTTTGCCACGGTAGAACTCTGCTTTCAGAGTGGAGAGAATTATGTCCCAGATTGTTGGGGTTTTCAGAAATGTTGTCAGAGGTCTGAGGAGGGGGCCCTCTCTGCATCCACCACAAGCTCTGGCACACTGGCCACATACCTCAGGACCACCACCCAAGACAGAGACCCAGACTCAAGCAGGTCAAAGTAAGAGCTATTACCTTCTGAATGGTTGCTTCATCCCCCTATGATCTGCAGTCCAGGAGCTCTGGAGGCAGCCATGTGGCAGCAGCTGCAGCTGCCACGCCTCCGTCACTTCTCACCCCTGGGGCAGGGGCCTGACTGGGTTCTTCCATCACCTAGTTCTAACAGAGTTCCCCACTGACCTTTTACTTTCTCTTTGTTGTTTATGGGTTGAGAAATCTGGAAACTACCACAGCTGCTGGTGATTCACTCTCCTGAAGTAGGCTCTGGCTGGTCAGGGCTGCCCCTGGGGGTACACATCTCACACAGGACTGCACCTGACTCCCAGCTCAGCGAGATAGACCCTTCCTGCCGGGCTGCCTTGAGCGGGACATTTGTTTCTCTTTGTCACTTTGTGGGTTCTGTAGCTCTAAAATTTGTTTAGAGTCATGTTTTATGGTATTGGAGGTGATTGGAGGGGGAACTCACACCAAGTTCCTGCCTCTACTCCACCATCTTGGCTCTGCCCCCTAAGAGAAAGATTTTAGAAGTTACAAGTACCATTTTCTTCACATGTAGCAATGTGAACAGTTTAACCTTATTGAGGCCCTTATGATTTCTCTCTACTCTTTAACATTTTTTTTTGCTTCTCTTGAGTCTTATATTTCAAAGTCAGATACTCTATTCAGCTCCGAATCTTTTTTTTTTTCCCAATCTGCAGTACTTGAAAGTTTTCTTGGGTAGGTGATTCTTGATTATAATCCTAGCTCTTTTGCAGTCCCGAATATGATATTCCAAGTTCTTTGATTCTTTAATGTAGAAGCTGCTAAGTCTTGTGTTAGTCTGGCTCCACAATATTTTAATTGTTTCTTTTTGACTGCTTGCATTATTTTCTCCTTGAGCTTGTAGTTCTAGAATTTATCTGTAATATTCCTGGGAGTTTTCATTTTGGGATCTCTTTCAGGAGGTCATTGTGGATTCTTTCAATTTCTATTTAACCCTCTGGTTCTAGAATATCAGAGTAGTTTTCCTTGATAATTTTTTTTTCCCCAAATGCTTTATTAACTTTTGGTTTACATCATTCATTTGTGCCAGATTTTGAATTACAAATTTCCTTCCCGTTTTTCCCTTACCCACCACCCCAAAATAGTGGTCCCACAGGATATTCCCTCCTCCAATCTGCTCTCTCCCATATCTTCTCTCATACCCCTTTCAACTTTTCCAGTAGGGCACGGTGGATCTCTATGCTCCAGTACCTGTATATCTTATTTTCCAATTACATGTAAAGTAGTATTAATAATATATATTTTTAAACATTTGATTTTAAAACTTTGAATTCCAGATTCATTCCCTTCCTCCCTTGTCACCCACCTTTACTGGGAAGATAAGAAATTCAGTATAGGTTGAACATGTGTAGCTATGCAAAACATTACCATAGTAGATATATTGTAAAAGACTGACTATAATTCCCTCCCTCCTATCCCACCTCCCACTTGTTCCATTCTCTACTTTGATCCTGTCCCTTTTCAAAAGTAGGTGCTTCCAACTTCCCCCCCCCAGCCTACCCTCCCTTCCATCATCCCCCCTCTCATCCCCTTCCCCCCTACTCTCCTGTAGGGTGAGATACCGTATTTAGTGTGTGTGTCATTCCCTCCCTGAGCCAAATTCAATGAGAATAAGTTAAGGCCAATTCCCTTTTGCCTTCCTGTTCTTCCCCTCCATTGTAACCATTTTCCCATGCCTCTTCTGTATGAGATAGTTTACCCCATTCTGTGTCTCCCCATCTCCTCTCATTGTATTCTTCTCTCACCTCTTAATTTCACCTTTTAAGTATCATTCCTTCCTATTAAATTAGTCCTGTGCCCTCTATCTATGTATACCTGTAAACATATATACACACATTCACATATGTATTCATACGCCCATATACCCTTCTATATAGACATATATACAGATATATGTATATATATTTCTATTCCCTTCAACTATTTTCATACTGAGAAAAGCTTCATCAGTTACAATTATCATTTTTCCATGTAGGAATGTAAATAGTTCAGCTTTGATCAGTGGCTTATGATTTCTTTTCCCTGTTTACCTTCTCATGCTTCTCTTGCTTCTTGTATCTGAATGTCAAATTTTCTATTCAACTCAGGTTTTTTCATCAAGAATGCTTGAAAGTCCTCTATTCCACTGATTGACCATAGGTTCCCCTGAAACATGATACTCAGTTTTGCTGGGGTAGGTGATTCTTGGTTTTAATCCCAACCTCTTTGACCTCTGGAATATCATATTCTAGGCCCTTCAATCCCTTAGTGTAGAAGCTGCCAGATCCTGTGTTAATCCTGATTGTGTTTCCACAATATTCAAATTGTTTCTTCCTGGCTGCTTGTAATATTCTCTCCTTGATCTGGGAATTCCAGAACCTGGCTATAATATTCCTAGGAGTTTTCTTTTTGGGATCTTTTTCAGGAGGTGATGGGTGGATTCTTTCAACCTCTATTTTGCCCTCTGATGTTTTAGAATCAGGGCAGTTTTCCTTGAGAATTTCTCGGAGGATGATTTCTAGGTTCTTTCTTTGATCATGGCTTTCAGGTAGTCCATTAATTTTTAAATTAGCTCACCTGAATCTATTTTCCAGGTCAGTGGTTTTTCCCATGAGATATTTCACATTGCCTTCTATTCTTTCATTTGTTTGGATCTGTTTAACAGCATCTTGATTTCTCAAAAAGTCATTAGGTTCCATTTGCTCCAATCTAATTCTGAAGGAATAATTCTCCTCAGTGAGATTTTGAGATTCTTTTTCCATCTGGCAAATTCGGCTTTTTAAGGCATTCTTCTCCTCATTGCCTTTTTGAGCCTCTTTTGCCATTTGAGTCAGTCTGTTTTTTAAGGTGTTATTTTCCTCAGGCTGTTGACTCTCATTTCATAATTTTCTTGCATCGTTCTCATTTCTCTTCCCAATTTTTCCCCTACTTCTCTTATCTGCTTCTTAAGGTCCTCTATGGCTTGTAACCAGCTCCTGTTTTTCTTTGATGCTTTTGGTACAGGAGTTCTGATTTCACTGTCTTCCTCTTGTTCCATGCTTTGCTCCTTTTTGTCCCCAAAATAGGAGTCTAATGTTGGAATCTTCTGTCTGCTTTGTTTCCTTTGCCTGGTCATGTTGCCCCTCAGTCACTTGACCCTTGGGCTTTTTGCCACAGTAGGACTCAGCCACCAGACAGGGGAGCTTCATCCCAACTGCTGGGGTTTTCTCAGCTGCTGAGGGTATTAGTTGGGTGCCCTCTCTGAGGTCTCTACACACTCTGGCAAGCTGGTCGCACACCCCAGGACCTTCACCCTAGACCACAATCCAGATCCAAGCTGATTAAAGCGAGAGCGATTACCCGTCAGACTGGTCTCTTGGTCTCCCTGCACTCTGCAGGCCAGTAGCTGAAGCTGCCATGTGGTCTGCGGTGCCTTAGTGGATTCTCGCCCTGGGGGCAAAGGCCAACTACACTCCCAACCACTGGATCCCAAAGTCCACACTGCACTGACCTCTCACTTTGTTCTTCACATCTGTGTGTTGACAATTCTGGAAACCACCACCACATCTGCTGGTCAGGCTGCCCTGTGGCTAAGACCTCCAGCTTGCCTGGGGCTGGGCTCCGCTCCCAGATTCCTGTGCCGGTCCCCTGCTGGTGTGTCCTCAGCAGGAGGTTAGCTTCTCTGTGTCATTGTGTGGATTCTCTAGCTCCAAAGTTTGTTCAGAGTCCCCTTTTACATGAATTGGGGGAGGTGGAAGCCGGAGCCCTGAGGAAGTCCTGTTTCAACTCCACCCCTCTTGATAATTTCTTGATAGATGATGTCTAGGCGTTTTTTTTTTTTTTTTTTTTGTCATGGCTTTCAGGTGGTCGAATAATTCTTAAATTATCTCTCCTCAACCTATTTTCCAGCTCAGTTGTTTTTCCGGTGAGATGTTTCACATTTTCTTCAATTTTTTTTATTCTGTTGCTTTTGTTTTATTGTTTCTTAATATCTCATAGAGTCATTAACTTCCACTTGCCCGATTCTAATTTTTAACTTTTTTCTTCAGTGAGCTTTTTGTACCTCCTTTTTCATTTGGCCAATAAAGAGTTCTTTTCTTCATTGAATTTTTGTACCTCTTTTTCCATTTGGTCAGTTCAACTTTTTTTGGGAAGGAGCTTGCTGCTGTTGTTTTTGATTTTTTAAATACACACACACACACATATATAATATATATAAATAATTTCTTCAAATTACATGTTAAAATAATTTTTTAGCTTTTTTTTCCCAGTGTTTTGAGTTCCAAATTCTTCCCTTTCCTCTTTCTCCTCTCTCCAAGATGGAAAGAAATAAGGTATAGTTTATACATGTGCAATCATGTAAAACGTTTCCACTTTAGAAATTTTTTATAAGACTAAAATTTAAAAAAAATAAAAGAAAGAAAGTGAAAAATAGTATGCTTCAGTCTGTATTCCGACAACATCACTTCTTTATCTGAAGTCAGATAATATGCTTTATCTTGAGTCCTTTGGGATTGATTGTCTTGGATCATTGTATTGCTGAGAAGACCTAAGTTAGTCACAGTTCTTCATGGTGCAATATTGTTACTGTGTACAGTGTTCTCCTGCTTTGTCTCAGTTCACTTTGTATCAGGTCATGTAAGTCTTTACAGGTTTTTCTAAAATTATCCTATTTGTCATTTCTTGTTAGTACACTAATATTCCATCACAATCATAGACCACAGATTTTTTAGCCATTCCCCAATTTGGTGGGGCACCCCTTTGATTTCCAGTTTTTAGCCACCACAAAAAGAGCTGCTATCAATACTTTTTGTACAAATAGGTCTTTTTCCCTTTTTTTCTTTCTTGGATGTATTAACCCAGTGGTATTGCTGGATTAAACAGGATGCACAGTTTTATGGTCCTTTGGGCATAGTTCCAAATTGTTCTCCAGAATGGTTGGATCAGCTCACGGCTCCACCACTAGTGCATTAGTGCCCTAATTATCTCACATCCCCTCAAACATCCATCATTTTCCTTTTTTGTCCTTTTAGCCAGTCTGATGGGTGGTGGCTCAGTGCTGTTTTAATTTACATTTCTGTAATTAAAAAAAAAGGTTTTGCACTAACAAAAACATTGCAGTTCTGTTTTTTAAGGTACTTTTCTATTCGGTGAATTTTTGTATATATTTTTCCATTTGGCCAATTCTGCTTTCAAGGCATTCTTCTCTTCGTTGGATTTTTATGCCTCTTTACCACATTTGGCCTATTCTATTTTTTAAGGTATTGTTTTTTTCATTATTTTTTTTGCCTCCTTTACCAAGTTGTTGACTCTTTTTTCATGATTTTCTTGCATCACTCTCATTTCTCTTCCCTATTTTTTCCCTACCTGTTTAACTTGATTTTTAAAAACCTTTTTGAGCTCCTCCATGGCCTGAGCCCAATTCATATTTTTCTTTGAGGCTTTAGGTGTAGGAGTTTGGACTTTGTTGTCTTCTTCTGACTTTGTGTTTTGATCTTTCCTGTCACCATAGTAATTTTCTATAGTCAGGATCTTTTTTGCTGTTTGCTCATTTTCCCAGCCTATTTCTTGCCTTTTACCTCTATGCTAAGGATAGGGCTCTGCTTTCAGAGTGGAGAAGACAACTGTCACAAACTTCAGGGTTTTTGTGCAGCTGTTTTCAGGGGTAATTCTGGGAACTTGTACGTTTTTGGTGCTTCCAAAGTGGTATGATCTAGAGAGAGATGTATTTACTATTCTCCTGTACTGTGCACTGGTGATTGCTGAAGGTTGGGATAGCTGTGGTAATTTCTTAAAATGAGAAAGCCATGAAGTTTGCTGCATTGACTCTTCCTTTCATGAAAGATTTCACAGGTGCTCTTTTCAACCCCCAGAACTGTGACCAGGGTCCTTGCTCCCCTGAGGCTGCAAGCTCTGGTGTGCTAGTTAGTTCTCTTCCTTGCCCTGGAACTGACTCAGGACTGCAACCCAAGTTCAAATATGGGCAATGCAGCAGGATCTTGCCCCTTGTGCTAGCAGAGAGACCCCTGTAATCTCCTTATGACCAGTTGTTTGACCTCCTTACTCTTTGTGGGTTAGGAGGTCCACAAACTGCCACAGATGCCACTGATTCAGTCAACCCCAGGCCTTCAGCTGGTTTGCTGGGGCTTGGCCTGTACTGTACTGCATTCCATTCTCACCTTGGTGCAGTAGACCTTTCCTGTTGACCTAAGTTGTCTTCAGCTGGAACATTGTTTCACTTGCCCTTTTGTGGCTTCTGCTGATCTAGAATTTGTTTGGAAGGCTTTTGGGGAGAGCTTAGGTGAGTCCTTGCCTCCTCTCCGCTATCCTGGCTTTGCCTCTCCATAAGTATAGTTACAAGTAAATGTTTCATATTCCAAAATGAAGCCATCCTACGAAGGTTTGGTTATCCAGCTTCTTCAGTTCCACTGCTTAGCTCTTTCCTTGTTCCTCATTCAATGCTAGATATGAACCTCATGTCAGATAGAATCAGTATCAAGCAGAGTTTTTGAAAGGAGAGTTCTTGTAAGCCAAAACAAATTACTCAGTGATATTTCCCCTAGATATTTATCTCTATAGAGTCAGTTAACCAGAATTTTCAACTAGTCTGTGAACTAATTTAGTTCAGCTAATTTAGGCATCATAAACAGAACCTTGTGTTCAAGAAAGGATAAAAAATAAGGCACAATCCCACTCATGATATAAGATAGATCATGATAATTGCGTATAAGTACAGGCATACCTAGGAGATATTGTAGGTTCAGTTCCACACCACTATGATAAAATGACTGTCAATATGTATAAAAGTTAGGTTCATACAGTATACTGTAGTCTGTTTAACGTGTGAAATAGCATTATACCTAAAAAAAATGTATATACCTTAATTTAACATACTTTATTGCTAAAAAATGCTAACCATCATCTGAGCTTTGAGTGAGTTGAATCTTTTTGCTGGTGGAGGGTCTTGCCTTGATGTTAATGGCTGCTGACTGATCAGAGTGGTGGTTGCTGAAGGTTGCAGTGGCTGTGATATTTTCTTAAAATAAGACAGCAATGAAGTTTGCTGCATCAATTGACCCTTCCTTTCATGAAAGATTTCTCTGTAGCATGTGATGCTGTTTCAAAATTGGAGTCAATCCTCTCAAACCCGGCCACTTGCTTTATCAACTAAGTCAATGTAACATTCAGTATATTTCAGTATTCAGCATTGTTATGTCTTAGAGAGGCCGAAGGAGAGGCACAAAGATGGGGGAACAGTTGGTCAGTGAAGCAGTTAAAACACATACAACATTTATTGATGCCTGTCTTTTACGTGTGCGATTCATGGAGCCCCCAAAACATTTACATTAGTAACATTAAAGATCCCTGATCACAGATCACCACGAGACATTAAATAATAACGCAAAGGTTTGAAATGTAAGAATTGCCAAAATATGACACAGAGACATGATGTGAACACATAATGTTGGGAAAATCCACAAACCTTCAGTTTGTTTAAAAAAAAAAGTATTATCTGTAAAGCATAGTAAAGTGTGATAAGATGAGGTATTCCTGTGTAAAGTGCTCTTCAGGGTCTGAGAATATATATTTGTGTATGTCTGATTTCTCTAGTTCCACAAGATAAGGACATTTGAGAACGAAACTGATATCTTAATAGATAATAAAAACAACAGGTTTTCTAAAAAGGGGAAGGAAATAAGCAATTTATATAGCTCCAAATATGTGCCAGAGACTGTGCTGATATTTTACAAATATCTCATTTGATTCTCACAGCCTTGCAAAGTAGGTGCTTATCATCCCCATTTTACAGTTGAGAAGACTGAGGCAAGCTGAAGTTTAAGTGACTTGTTCAGGGTCACATATCTAATAAAGGTCTGGGGTCAGATTTGAACTCAGGACTTATGGCTCCCTGCATAGTGCTCTGTCCACTATACCACCAGATGCCTCATTATTCTAGTATATTACTTTTGGCTATAATATCTACAGTATGTAGTTTAAAATTTTAGTTATTCCCAGGATAAGAATTTATACTCTGTTGGGACCAGGAATCTCTGTAAACCAGTACTGAAAGCATGTCCTTGAATTGTAGGGAAAATCTGTATCACTAGTTCAAAGCATGTATTTTCATTTTCATTTTTAAAAAGTGTATTGATCTGAAAACTATCATCATACATAAACATCATAGTAAAAAGAGAATCTTAAATAGTCTAATTAAACATAAAACATCCTAACAGTTTAGTGTGATAGTATGACTAAGGAAACAGCAACCCAGAGGTTAGTTATTTTATGTTGCACTTCTTTCTTCTGCCTTTTTTCTCATAAGAAGCTGACAGTGGTGACATGATCAGAAGAAAGAGTATTTGGAGGAAAGAAGAAGAAAATTACCTAGATAAATATACACATGAATAATGAAAATTGTTAGTTTTATGATTGGATTGTATTCAAAGTTTTTTTTCCCCATATGAAGGAATTCACTGTAATCTCACCATTTGTTGTTGCTTAGTTGTTTTTCAGTCATATCTAACTGTTTGTGACCCCATTTGGGATTTTCTTGACAATTGGTTTGCCGCTAATCTTACAGATGAAGACACAGAAGCAACAGGGTAAAGTGCCTTGATCAAGGTCACTTAGCTAGTAAGTGACTGAGGCCTGGTTTGAACTCAGAAGGATAAAGCTTTTTGACTCTAGACCTGGCACTTTATTTACTGTGCCACCTACCTGCCCACTTTTTTTTTTAATATAAAGGCTTTATACTCTGTTGATATGGGTCTTCAACACGATTTGTTTTATTTGTTTTTCCTTCCAAAATACAGTGTAAATCTCTTGTAAGTTTTACTTTATGGTAAATCCTATCTTCATCAGCTCTTACTCTGTTGCGGTCAGCTTTGTTGATTCTAGACTAGAGTTTTGGAAATGCTGTCAATGAACGGATGTGTTAGGTAGTTAATGCTTAATAAGAATATGGAGGAGGGAGAATGGTGGATGATATCAGGCTGTTTTTTCTGAGATCTCACTTATAAAATGCTTAGGCTTCAGAGTGGTATTTTGTATTTGCTTTCATCTACATAGCTAAGTTTTCCTTATTCTTAGCCCTAATTTTCCTAGGCTGTTGGCCAAACTGGATGTGCTTGCTTCCTTGGAACCCTCTTATGACATTTATCATATTTTGCATTATGGATAGTTATTTGCATACTTGTTATTCAGTATCCTGTAATGGAAAATAGCATCAGACTTTTGTGGTCAGAAGACCTAGATTTGAATCCTTTCTTTCCCATTTATCTATGTGCACTTGAATGAGGATTTCATCTCATTTTGTTACTTCATTTGTCAAATGGAGATAATTTATGCTTTACCTAGCTCATAGGGGTATGAAGAATAAAATGAGATAGTGCTTAGGAAAGTATTTTGTAAGTTTTATGTTATAAAAAGTACTATTGAAAGGTACTTGAGATCATGTATGTCTTACTCATCTCATCAAGTGTCTAGCATTGTGCTTTAAGTCATTGCAGGTACTTGATAAGTATTTGTTGAATGTGATTAGGGTTACCAAGTAACATTTAAGTGTTTTAGGAGACTTTGAGTAAGCAAATAATCTCTATAATGAAACCTCAGAATTTTAAAAATGTCATTTTATGGAAATATTTCAAGTAATTCTCCTTAATACCAAAGTTATTGTTATTTTTATATACTCATACCTCAGAATTACTCCTTTTTAGTGATTTAATGGAATAATTCATATAGTCATTATTCTTTAATATTTATTCAGAGAGACTTTTTTTTGGAGAGGGGAAGGTAGGGCAGTTGTGGTTAAGTGACTTGCCCAAGGTCACACAGCAAGTTTTGTGTTAGGTGTCTGAGGCCGGATTTGAACTCGGGTCCTCCTGACTCCAGGACTCTATTCACTTTACCATCTAGCTGCTCCTAATTTTTTTTTTGGGGGGGGGGGCAGACTATCAGTAGCTCCAGTCAAAAGTCTTTCATGTTTATCTCCTTATCGACAAATTGTATGAGTAAGCACATTTGTGAACACTTTAGTAATCACACTTAATTTAAGCTCATTGGTTGGAATTCAGTAGAAGAAAGAATAGTCTTAATCAGTTGTAGCAAACTCAGATAGTAAAGAATCCTTGTGTGCCCTGTATTGACTTAGAAAAACAAATTATCTACCATTTATTGTTTTTAAAATTTATTTTGTTAAATTTTCCTAATTATATTTTAATCTAGTTTGAGCCATTTAAGAGTTGCATTTGACACTTCTGATCTTAATTGCTACACTGAAAAGCTCATACCATTGTTCTTGTCATTGTTGGTTGTTTTGTTTTTTTTTTTCGGGGGCAGGGGGCATGGATTACTTTAGTGCCATTCACTGAGTCAGGAACCAAACACCACCAGTTGACACAGAAACTCAGTTGTCATTTTGCCTTTGGAGAAGGGTAGGTAATGGAGTTTGGATTCATGCATATTATTATTTTATTTATATTATTTTAACTTTATTATTTTATTTTAACTGCCATATTTCACCACAGGCTCAGACTAAGGCCTGGTGTGTAATGGCAAAGGATTTAAGACATCAGATGATAAAGATAAAAGTGCCATGGCTGGAATGGATGATGGCAATTAAGACAATGTGCTGCACTTTGTCACACTTGTCAACATTCTCAATTTTTGAATAAGAGGGTATATAATAGAGCAGTTTTGTCCTTGAAAAGGAATAATAAGAGTTTCTGCCTTGATGCTGCAAATGTACCTTATCTCTGGGTAATATTATTGTTGCAGGGTACATTTTGTAAACATATGGACAGTTTTCAGATTCTGAAATTTCATGATTACTATATTGTATACTATATAATACTATGTTATATTATACTGTTATGTACTATATATGCTATATTATGTACTATATAATAGATTATATTATATACTATGGTATATAATATACTAAAGGAAAATAGATTTGACAGAAGTATCAGTCTGGCACTGTAGGATACTTTTGATATTTTTTTAACAGAACATTTGATTTATTTTACTTAGAAAACAGAAAGAATTAGAGGAGTTGGAAAGAGAAAGAAAACGAGAAGAGAAGCTACGTAAGAGAGAACAAAAACAAAAAGACCGTGAAGTCCGTCGAAATCAGAAAAAACTAGAGAAGATACAAGCAGAAGAGCAGAAAAAATTACAAGAGAAGATAAAATTAGAGGAGAGAAAATTACTGTTGGCCCAAAGAAATCTTCAGTCAATAAGATTAATTGCAGAACTGCTAAGTAGAGCAAAGGTAATATTATGTTGAACTTTCTGTGACCCCATTAAGTGCTCCTCTCACCAACTGCCCTTTTGGTTTTCAATACTTTTTTTCAGTTTGTCTGTAATGCAGCGATAATGCAGCTGGACTGCAGCATTTGCTTTTCTGTTTTGTTTCCTGCTACTTCAGCCATGGTTTTAAGGAAATTAACAAATGTAATCAGCTGTGGATAAGAAGCCATTGGAATAGATTCATTCTCACTAGTAAAGAGGAAATGACCAAAAAAAATGAGCAGATCTATTTCTGTGGATCTTAACACTTAGTATTCATCTGATTGATAGTGTATTTTGGTTGATAAAGTTTGCATTTTTTTTTTATCACAATAATTCTCAGTAGCACTGAGAGTAGTTTTTAAGATAAGGAATCCAAAGTCATGTACCCAAAGATACATAGCACAGGCAGAAGACCTGGGTAATAGAATTTAGTTCTCATTGCCAGATAGGTTTGGAAATGAGATGTGGTACTGACAATAGTTAGTGATTTTTCAATATTAGAAACTTAGAATCTTATAGTTGAAAGCAGCCTAAGAGAGTAATTACAGTGTATCCTTGATAGCACGAAACTCTAGGCTGAGTAAATTATAGAATCTTCTTAAATATTTTTGTACATGAAGATAATTTACATTCCTTCCCCTCCATTTCAACCTTTTCTAACATTTAGGAAATTTTCACTTCCTTTGTTTCAGTCTGTTGCACATTTTGTTAATGATTTAAAAAATGTCTTTCAGGAAAAGATTTCTTTTTTTTTTTTTTTTTAAAGCAGTCGGGGTTAAGTAACTTGCTCAAGGTTTCACAGCCAGTTATTTCTGGGTGTGGTGCTGAGCATCTGAGCCCGGATTTGATCCAGGTCATCCCGACACTGGAGCCAGTGCTCTTACTCGCTGTGCTTGGGCCGCCCCCAAGAAGATTTCTTTAAATTCAGGAAGTTGAGATAGTGAAGAAAGCTTTGTATTCCAATGCCTTTATAATATTAGCTTCCCATTTTTATAAACTTTTTTACCCTGGTGAATGTTTATTACATTACAAGCTTAATCTCTTGTGGTGGTACATAGTTTGGGAAGATTTAGATACAGAAGTAATTACTTTTGTAAGCTACTAAAAGTAATTATTAAGTAATATTCTCGTAGTTTGAAAACACTGACACTTCAGGAGGGACAGAAGGAATCTTTTAGGTGTTAGTGTAGTGCTAATATTAACTCAGGAGAATCCATAACCATTTCTGTTTATGACATTGTGCGCTGGGCCAACATTTGTTAAAAATCAGTTACAGGCCATTGAATAAATTTTGTTCTTCAAAATACATCTCTACAAATATCATCTGAACACTAGGTTCTAAAATAATTTTTGTCTTCTAATTTAGTTTCTTCTTCCCTTTATTATGTTCAGGCAGTAAAATTACTAGAGCATGAACAGAAGGAAGAAAAAATCCGCCTTCAACAACTTGAGGAGAGAAGACGACTTCAGGAGGCTGAACTCAGACGGGTGGAGGAGGAAAAAGAGCGAGCTCTGGGACTCCAGAGGAAAGAGAAAGAACTGAGGGAGAGGCTATTAAATATTTTATTGAGCAAGAAAATAGATGAGACCCAGCAGAACAAGGAAGAAGCAGCGGCTTCTCATTCTGCCCTGTTACAGCCTGTTATAGATATTATACAGTCGGTGTCTTCAAGCTGTGTCACTTCTACCTCCTTGCATTCCCTCGTGGGTCAGCCAGCTCAGATCTGTCAAAGAGAAATGCTATCAAATCAGGAGATTAATTTTAATTCCAAAAATGTGAATGGAAACTTAAGTGAAGAAGCTCAGTGCAAAGAAAGTAAGAAACTTAACTGTGTTACAAGTGAAAGCTGTACAGAAAAAAACTGTTCGGGTGTGCTCTCTTGTATTCCTCCCAATAATCAACAACAAAAGGGCACATCTAATTGTGACCAGAACATATCCAAAAAAGATTCATCTTCTGAACAAGACAAATGTAATAGAGAACCAAGTAAGGGAAAAAGTCGGTCCAGCAGAGACAGAAGTCCTGAGGAGAGACATAAAAGGGAGAGGAGCAAGCACAGAAGGGACACAAGTAAAGAGGATGAAAGACAAAGAAAAGAAAGGCGACTTCATAGAAGACACTCTTACAAAGATTACAGCCCTCACCGCAGAAGTGTGAGCCCAGATAGATCTCGGTACCGGAGGTCCTACAGCAGAGACAGATACAGTAGAAGGGAGAGAAGCCGGGATAGAAGAAGCGTGGGCAGGAAGCGCAGCCGACGAGGGAGGTCCCGGTCCCTGAGCAAGCACAGGAGTACGTGGAGCAGGTAGTGAAGGACTCTGCCTTTTTAAGGCCCACCCAGAAGATAGACTGGGACCAGCAAGAGGTCCTGGAGTTCATGGCTTCTTGACCACCTTAAGAAAACTGAGTCTCTGCTTAGTGAATGTAAAGTGAACTCCTTTGTGAAAGGAAACGCAATTACATTGGACATTTATTTTCTTTTTTTAAGATTGCATAATTATTTGTGCTTCAGTTTCAACTGTGTTGGTAATTTGTTTTTCATTAGCTCTCCTTTTTCCTTTGAAATATTTTGATCTAATAGCTTTAATGTCACCAATCTTCTTTTAATTAGGAGAAATGTATAGACTGACAGTTTAAGAATTCCAGGCCTACTACATAAATGTATGCAAAATTCTTGACTAAAAATCCTTTATGTGCTCAATGAAGTCAACATGTACTGCAGAAAAAGGGCAAATTTAATTGAACTTGAGATGAGCTGCCAAATGTTAAGTGTTACAAACAACCACAAAAACTTATAGGACATTTAAAAGAAAAAAAGAACTTGCTAGTTTGATATTATTTTATATTTAACTGATTCAGAAACATGGAGGTAGTGGTGGAAAGATGTGGGAACAAAATGATCATGGCACAGTGAGCCATATATGAAATATAGGTAGAATTCCTTTAAAATTGAAAATGCAAATGCACTATACTTTTTAAAGATTCCGGTAAGGGGGAGTGTGAGACAAAGTGGGACATGCTCCGTTACTTCTGAAACATTGACTTTTTACAAATTAAATAATTGAGAGTAAAAAGTTGGTTAAAAGCTTTTGTTTCTAGTACAAATTAGTGTGTGCGTGGTTTTTTTAAGAAGCTGTTTTGCTAAATTATTTTTACTTGCAATGTTTCAAACAGATTCAAGGCTGCAAATTTGTTAAATTTTATAATCTTTTGCTTCTCAAGATGAAGCTCAGGAATACTTTAAAGTAGTTGTAACCTTTGGGTTATAAAAGGTTGTGTTTATTCCAGTTTGCATTTTTATGGTGAAATAAAAGCCTTTTCCAGTGATCTGAAATTCCTGTGTTTATATTTTAAAAGATGATGAAGCTGCATTTCTGTTTATTCTTTGAGCAGTCAAGTACATTTTTAAAAAATCTCATTTTCATATTAATTGGAGTTTGTAGATTGTATTGAAAGTATTTCAAATTATGAGTATTAATATTCACTGATGCATCTGATGACATTACAGTGCATCATACTCAGTATTGTAAAATAAATTTATGGATCCTCTTAGAATAATAGCACTTATAATAAGATATGTGACACTACACTTTACAGAGTACTTTCTTCACAGTAATCCTATGATATTCAATTAATGGAATGTCAGTATAAAGCATTTATTAAACTTATTATCAGTTCTTACTACCTTAAAATGTGTTGTAGAGTAATACAGGTTCCTTTATCAATTCTTAAAAACTAGAAGTAGGAATTGTTTCATTTGTCTGTATTTAATCAAATCATTCTATCCTTTCCATTGTGGGGCTTGCATGTTCCTTTATAACCCAGACTTAGGCTTTTGAAAATCAGCCAGATAAGAAGGTTAGAAGCAACCTTCTATGTCATAATACAGATGCAGTACAACATTTTACCTTTGCTTTATAATCTGTACTATTTGTTTGCAAGTGTAATTCTGGGTAAGATTTGGATATGTAACATTGCTGTGTCAATGGGGATCTATCTGACTACTTTAGAGATTATAATTCTAAGGACTCCAGTGATGAAGGCCCTCAGTATATCTCAGCTGGTTAGTAGTTTTAAATAAGTTTCAACATACTGTACCAAATATAGACTCTTTCTGGTAATATAAAAAACAAATTAGAGACACTTGTAAGTTACTGTAGTAATAAATAACATTAAGAAACCCAAGGTGAGGACATTGAAACTATAATCTGTATCCTAGGTCATTCTTACTTTTCCAGGCCTGAGATAACCTGTCACTTTGATTATGCAGAGGAGGATTATCTAGTTCCCTTAGGATTTTTAGTTCTTTTCTTTGATACTTCATTATTGGTCATTCCATAATCATTAGCAATAAACATTATAAAAAGGGAGAAAGAAATCTTAGTTAACTTTGCTACTGTTTAATAGATAGTTGGTATAGTGGAAAGAATAGATAATTGGAAGTTGGGACATTTGATTTTTACTCCCATCTCTGCCACTAATCAACTGTGTGATCTTGGTCAGGTCATTCCCTCTTTCTTGGCTTTCTTTTTGAATAAAGTTTAGTTGAATTATTTTTGAGGTAGATGATTTTTAATGTCCTCTTCAACTCTCAGGTTATGTGTTATGATTGTTTAATAGAATAAGCCCCTCAATTCAGTTTCTTACCCCCCTTCTGCATCTACCGTTCTGTCACTTCATTATTAAGGTGTTGCTACTTTTCAAATAAATTGGGATCTAAGTTAGTTTTGAGGTGATTTTTAATTCTGTTCGGGAAAAACTGGAGAGTGAAGGAAGCAGTTGACAATCTCCTGTCCAGGGTGGGGAACCTGCAGCTGCGAGGCCACACTTGGCCCTCTAGGTCTTCGAGTGTGGCCCTTTGACTGAATCCAAACTTCACAGAACATTGTTGCTCGCCCCTGGGAGATACTGAATTTTTACCCTGAATCCTAGGAACCAACGTTGCCTTCAGTAGTTTTCCTCCTATACCTGAAGAATGGTGAGCTTAACGTAATCTATCCTTCTTTTCTCCAGCTCCTTATAATTTTGTCCTGTTAAAAAGAATCATTTCCAAGATGATTGATAACATGTTTAGGGTACATCAGACCTACTCCATTCTGTTTTAATTTCTGGCTGAACAGGAGACTGAATTACCTGCTTTTAGCTAAGAATGTGAAAGAGGATCATTGGTATCGGAAGCCAGTGCGCCTCCTTTAGTAAAGGTTCTGAACTTGGGTAAGGGCTAAAGTGATAAAACACTTTTCTGGTGTCTGGGCTGGTCATCGTGTAATCACCTCATCTGCCTATTCGGTTAGTATCCAAAGTCCCTATATACTGATGTGACTGGAGGAGCTGTTAATTTCATGACTATGACTGTCCTGTTGGAGAAGTTTGGAACTGAGTAGTATAACCCAAGTGTTTCTGGTACCTAAGCTCTGGATTTTTATTAGCACTGTTACTCAGTCACCATGACTCTAACATACTTACCTTCAAGAAGGATCTGCTGACCATGGTGAGTTAGGAGTTGATTAATGAAAACATGTAAAATATATTTGGAGAAACAAAACCCTGGAGGAAAAATATTGTGGAAATGCCCTTATGCTACTAGTCCATTCCATTTGTATCTTTGGGCCAGGTATGACAAAATTCACATGTCCTTAAGCTGCTGTTCCATCCCCTATGTATCTTGGACCCTGGTATGCTAAAATACATAGCAAGTCATGGAGAAGAGAGAGAGAGGAGGTAAGAGTGCCAGAAGGAGAGGGCCTTGAACTTGGTTGGTTTAGTTGTGTGTGTGTTTTCATTTTTAATCTATAAAGTTTCAGACCAGTCTCGCTGAACTGTCCTCTTCAACTGAAACCAAGATGGGGATTTAAAAAAGTTTGTTAGGTAATTAATGAGGGGAAAATGTTACAGAACCATAAAGCCTTATTTTATAAAGGCAAATACAAACCGCAAGGTTATTGTCCAAGAAATTCCATTCTGTTCCATTTTTATGTCTAATTTAACAATATTAAGTACCTACTATGTGTAGGGCCCAATGTAATGCTTAGAGAGCTGGCCTTGGCATCAGGAGGACCTGGAATCGGGTCCTTCCTCTGTTCCTCTGACATTTTAGCTGCAGTCTTGGGCAAGTCAACACAGCCTCTCGGTACAGCTCTTAAAAGTTTCTTGTGGTAAAGTGGGTGCTGAACTGTATTGGTAGAGGATGTTCCCCCACTGAAAATTCTCTGAAACAATGATACCTCAGATGGAGGTTGGGGGGAGGCATTATACTAATTGTTGACAGTGCCCCCGTCCAAAGAATTTCTATTCTGAATGTTGGGAGTGTATAAACAAACATAGTGTTAGAAGTGGAGGTGAGAAGGAAATGCATTCCAGGCTTGGGGGAGCAGGTGGATGTGGTAGGTAGACTGCTGAGTGGGGACTTGCTAGCAGGGCATGCCATTTGGTGGGAATGTAGAGTGTATCCACCAACAAGCATTAAATGGCCATGTCTGAAGCAATGTCAACACTAGGGATACAAGTCCAAAAAAAGGGAATAATAATATTCAAGGGAGACATATGTGTGGGGGTGTGTGCTTACATTCAGAATAAGAGTATATATAACAGAATACAAGGTAGGGAGGGGAAGAGATAGCAGTAGGTGGAATTAGGAAAGGCTTCATGGAGAAGGTGGTGGTTGAGTTATATCTTAATGAAAGGGATTCTTTGAGGCTAAGGTAAGGAAGGAGTGTATTTAGGTATGAAAATGATGGCCAGTGTAAAGCCCGGGAGATGGAGATGAATTGTCATGTGAGGGACAGAGGCAGCCAGTTTGGCTGGGTTACAGAATGAGGAAGGGGGAGTAACATAAAAAGACTGGAAAGATAGTTTGGGGCAAGTTGGGAAGGGCTTCAAAACTGAAGGAGATGGGGTTTACATTTTGTCCCACAGATAACGGGATAGTAGGAGTTTATTGAATAGGAAAATGTCATATACATAAGAAAAATTACCTTGGCAGCTCTGTGAGAGATAGAGGATAGATTGGAGTGGGTAAGATTGAGGCAGGGAGACAATTGAGAGGCAATTACAATAATGTATTTGAGAACTGTTGAAGGCCTGAAGTAAAGTGATGGCTGTATAAGTATAGAGAAGAGGTTAGATGTGCGATGCTGTGGAATCGGCAGGATTTGGCAACACTGGATATGTGGGGTAAAGGGGAGTAAAGATAATGCTAAAGTTGAAAACCTGGGATACAAGAAGAATGATGGTAACTTCAACAGAAGTAGAGACATTTGGAAGGGAGTCGGTTTTGGGAGAGAGAGGAGGAACTCTTTATTCTGGACATGCCTAATTTGAAATGTCTTTGGGATATCCAGTTAGAAACATGCAGTACACAATTGGTGGTGCAGGACTGAGGCACAGAGGAGAGAGTGTGGTTAGATACACAGGGGCTGGGAGTCATCTGCTTAGAGGTAATAGTTAAAACCTGTGGGGACTGATGAGGTTACCAAGAGGGGTGTGTAGAAAGAAGAGGGTCTAGGACAGAACTTTGGGAAGCACTTAACAGGGAATGTAATATGGATGATGTGCCTGCAAAGGAGGCTGACAAGGAATGCTTAGAGGTAGAAACAGAACAAGGGAGGAGTTTCAAGGAGGTGAGGCTGCCACCCAAATGTGGCAGATTGGTTGAGAAGTATGACAAGTAAAAAATTGCCATACGATTTGGCAATTAAGAGATCACTGGTGACTTCGGAGAGAGCAATTTCAGTCGAGTGTTGAGGGGGGAACCCAGATTGCAAAGCCTTGAGAAGCAAATGAGAAAAAAGAAGTAGAGGCAGCAAGTGTGCATACCTTTTTGTAGGCATGTAATTGAGAAAGGGAGAAATCTAAGATAATTTATGTTAGGAGTGGGGAGCCTGCACCCTTAAGGCCACATGGGGCCTTCTAAGTCCTCAGGTGTACCCCTTAGAATCCAAACTTCACAGAACAAATGCCTTTAGAAAAAGGCTTTGTTCTGTAAAACTTGAATCAAAAGGGTGCACCTGAGGACCTAGAAGGCCACGGGTTCCTCACCCCATGGTTTAAGGCGATGCTAAAGTCTAATGAAGGTTTGGGAGAGCCTAGTCAGTGCTAGACAAGATGACCAGAGATATAGTGTCATTTGCAGGAAGCCAGGTCTCAGGGAAGGGAAATAGATGGAGTATGAGAGAAAAAGGTCCAGGATGAAGGGAAATTTGTCCACCATAGAATGGGAATGCTAAAAGGGTCAGGGAAAGATTTTGGGACATGGGTGAGCTAATCAACTAGATGATGATTGAATAATTAAGGAACTGGGAGAGAATCCAATAGAGAAAGTTTGTTAGCCATGATGACAAATGGATAATAATGTCTCCAGTCTTAAAGGGGACTAATATATATTAATTGTTGACTTTCGACAATTAGATTTTTAGACAAAGCAGTTTGTGTTGGATTTTAAGTGCTAATAATTTAATTATAATTTAATATAAATATAAAATAAAATAAAAATAGAAAACAATTTAAATAATACATAGAGAGCCAATGATGTTTCTTGGGCAGGTGAGTGATATAGTCAGACTGGGGTTTTAGGGAAATTTACGGTTTTGGCAGATACGTGAAAGGGGTGAAGCTGCCACTCTTCCTTTCCATCTTTGTTTTATGCTCTTCCCTTTCTCATACTCTACATTTCAGCCTAACTTGGATTACTTGCTACTCTTTGTACCCATTCCTGCTTGGCACATAGTAGTCATTTAATAAATGTTTGTTGACTGACTCTGTGCGTCAGGCATGGAATGCATCCCCATGCTTTCCTCACAGCTACCTTCTGGATTTGATACTTCAAAGATCAGGTGTGGATATTTCCTCCTGTAATCAATACAGACAACCCCTTTAAATGTTAAAAGGTCTTTGAAAATTGTCGTAAGTGAAAAAGAAATCATCCTGTCTCCAGGCCAGTGATTATACTTTCTGAAATAGGCTAATTCTCAGTCAGCAGACAATACAGTCTCTTATTGGGCCTAAACTCTGTCTCCAGCTTGGTACATTATAGAACTTGCTCCTTGCTGGTATAGCCTTTGAGAACCCTGGTGTTCTTTATGCCATGATAAGTCCTTGGATTAAGACTTTAGTGATGGTAGAAATTAGTCTCCAGCCTAAGTTTTTAAACACAATACAGCGGAAGGGCCTGAAGTTGTGGAGACCTTTAAAGAGGCCTGTGATTCTGATACCTGCCTAACTTATCTTCCTTTCTTTTACTTGTCCTAAGCCCATTCTTCATCCTCACGATGAGCCATAGTCCTCCAACCCTCCTTGTTTTCTAATCCGTCACCCCACTTCTGGTGTCACTTTCCTTTCTTAGAATTATGGCCCTTTCATTTGTTGTATGGTTCTACTGTGCACTGCCCCCAGTTTTTTACTCCTTTGCTTGAACTGGCCTTTCACAGATTGCTGGTCTTTAACCCTGGGTCATTCTTGCCATCTGCCTAATTTTCTATTCCCAAATTGTGGTATCCTATTGAAAGAAGTTGGACAGCTGTGACTGCTGGGTTCACTTAAAAAAAATCCTATCTCAGAGGGGTCCTGACTGCTTCGTGGCAGTCTTTTTGATTCTTCATAATTGGCACTCTAATATGATTATAGGCATGGCTGTTCCAAGCCTTCTCGCTGTCCTCAAGCCTCCAATGCCATTTGTCTACCTCTTTTTTAAAGTTTTACTGACGTTTTATTTTTCCATCACAAACATGTCTACAAGAAGTCTTTTGTTAGAAAGTAAAACAATTTACTAAAACCAATAATAGTATTACTTCATCTGAAAGTGCATGCCACATTTCAGGTTTGTAGCATCCCCTCAACTCTCTAGTAAAAAAGCCAACAACACACAGAAATCTCTTTTCCTTCCACTCCAACTACATCAAAGAAAAAGGAAAAGAAAAACAGGTTTCTTTTAACAAACACATAGCCAAGTAAAACAAATTCCTTCAATGCTTATGTATAAAAATGTATGTTTTATTCTGTACCCTGAATCTCTAAGTCAAGTCTCTCTAAGATTGCATATTTCATCATCAATTCTCTGGAATCAAGTAGGGTCAATGTAAGGATCATGATTCTTACAGCTTTCAAAGTTATTTGCTTTTACAGTATTGCTATTATATAAATTATATTTCTGATGCTGCTAATTTAATTTTTTAATAGTTTGTAATTCTTTTTTTCTTCTGGTACTTCTTACTTTATAGCAGTTCACATAAATCTTTCTATATCTTTT
Organism: Petaurus breviceps papuanus; assembly: GCF_028583685.1. Classification (NCBI taxonomy): domain Eukaryota; kingdom Metazoa; phylum Chordata; class Mammalia; order Diprotodontia; family Petauridae; genus Petaurus; species Petaurus breviceps. The sequence goes on along the minus strand of NW_027187361.1, from coordinate 13,688,369 downwards.
CCAAATCATTGATTTCCTCATTTCTTTTTTTTTTTTTTGAAAAGTCAATGCAATTGGGATTAAGTAACCTGCCCAAGGTCACACAGCTAGTGTCAAGTGTCTGAGGCCAGATTTGAACTCAGGTCCTCCTGACTCAAGGTCCAGTGCTCTATTCACTGCACCGCCTAGTTGCCCTGATTTCCTCATTTCTTATAGCACAATAATTCTCCATCACATTCATATATTACAACTTTTTTTTTTTTAAGTAATTGGGGTTAACTTGCTCAAGGTTACACAGGCAGTTATTTCTGGGTGTGGTGCTAAGTATCTGAGCCCGGATTCGATCCCCAGGTCATCCCAACACTGGGCCCAGTGCTCTTACTCACTGAGCCCCCTGGCCGCCCCTAATATATTACAACTTTTGTAGCTATTCCTTAATTGTTGAACATCTTAATTTTCAATTTTTTATCCACAACCAAAGCAGCTGCCATAAATATTTTTGTATGTATAGGACCTTTCTCTTTTTCTTTGATCTCTTTTGGGAGTACACTTAGTAGTGGTATAGCTGGGTTATTTGCTTTTTGTGTGTAATTCCAAAATACTTTCCAGAATGGTTGTATCCATTCCCACGTCAACCAACAGTGCATCAAATGTTCCTGTTTTTTCACACTTCCTCCAATCTTTATCATTTTCCTTTCTTGTCATCTTGTCATCATGCCATTCTGCAGGGTATGATGTAGAATCTCAGAATTATTTTAATTTGCATTTTTCTGATTAGTTTTGATTTGGAGCACTTTTTCACAAAATTATAACCTGACTTCTTTCCTTGAGAAACGTCTTTTCATATTCTTAGACCATTTATCAATTAGGAAATGGTTCTTTTTCTTATAAATTGGAACCAGTCCCTTAAAATGAGACCTTTTATCAAAGATAAACTCTGAATTGGTATGTTCCCTAGATATAAGACCTTATGTCATAAACAAGTCAGTAGAACATGGAGCCTATGTAGAGGAGGACAGTTCATGACTACATAAGTAACAGAGGATCACAGGGGATAAAATAATTTTGATTATATAAAATTAAAGACTTTTTATGGAAAGAAATCTAATAAAACTAAAATTAAAAGAGAAGCGATTAACTGTTCATCTCTTAAAACAACAGACTCCTCTCATCTCCTATTTTACAAGGAAAAATAAAGCTAGTTTTCAACATGACCTCCTTTGCCTTTTCTATTTAGTGCCCCACGACTCTGCTAAATCTTCACCTGTCATCTCTCCATTAACTTCAGTATGAGAGCAAACTGGCCCTACTTCTTGCCAAAGCTACCCTTGATGTCATCTTTTATGTTCACTTGGAACTTGTCTCTTTGATCAGCACAAGGTCATTTAAACGGATTTGTCAGCCAGTTCACAGTAGAGAGATCATAAGGATAAATGAAGCAACATTTTCTAACTTTCTACATTGAAAATTATAGTGGGATTGAAGCTTGAGAGAACACAAATAGGCATTATTCACCCAATTCTCAATTTCACAATTTCAGACTATAACTCAAGGACCAGAACCAAAGTTCTGTACTTACACAGATGGGATTCAATCTTTTTCTCTCTCTTTTTTTTTGGGGGGGGGCAATTGGGGTTTAGTGACTTGCCCAAGGTCACATGGCTAGTTTTTGTGTGTGTGTGTGTGTTAAGTGTCTGAGGCTGGATTTGAACTCAGGAACTCCTGACTCCAGGGTGGTGCTCTATTCACTGTGCCACCTAGCCACCCCAGATGGGGCTCAATCTTGAAGCTATCTCATCATGGTATTATGGAGCTGGATCTTGAGTCAGAGGGCCTAGGTTCAAATTCTAACTCTGATATCTAGTACCTCTGTAACTTGAAGCAAGTCACTACCACCCTTGGCCTCAGTTTCCTCATCTGTGAAAAAGAGGGCATTGAATTATGTTTTCTAAAGTCCCTTCCAGCTCTCAATCTTCATCCTAGGATCCAATGACTCTACATCCAAAAGTTTTTGACTCATTACCCTAACTATGGTTTCCCATGGGAACATGAGGATTTGACTCATTTTGCCCCCACCCTAGGTTTCTTCTGGGAATTTTCTGAAATGCTGAGGTCTCCAGAAAAAGAGAGAGAAGTCTCAAGCCAAAACATCGAGAAACACACAAAAGGTAAATTCAGTGTTAATAAGATTATAAAGAATGAAGCCTATATTTTCACATTGATGATGCCTCCTTGACAAGACATGGACTTACCCTTGTCTTGGGTATTGGTTGGCCTATTATTTCCATACTGAAGGCATATAAACCAGTTTCAGCATATCTGGGCTATGCTCTTGGATTTTTCCTTTAAAGAATGACCTGATCAGTAGAAAATCACAAAACCACCATGTAGAGGATTAAACCTGGACCTTGCCCTCCACTGGAACTGTGAGTACCCACAGGTCACAAGTTAAGGGCACAGGGCTTTTTCCTCTAGCAACCCTGATTTTTCCTCTTGGGTGGTTTGAAGTATGGGCTCAATTCAAGATTAGTACTATATGTTTGGAGTACTGCATAGGTCACTGACAGATAAAGTCTCACTGCAGAGGAAGAAGAGGAGCTTTGAAAGTTTATGGGCTCAGGTATAAGACTTTTGTATTTTTTTGTTGCATAAAATAAAGCCTTGGGGCAGCTAGGTGGCACAGCGAACAGATCACCAACCCCGGAGTTGGGAGGACCTGAGTTCAAATATGATTTCAGACACTTGACATTTAATAGCTGTGTGCCCTTGGGCAAATCACTTAACCCCAATTGCCTTGCTTTCCCTCCTCAAAAAAAAAAAAAGCCTATCCATGTATTAGTCAAAGTTAAGGGTTCTTAACCTTATTTGAGTCATGATTGATCCCTTTTGATAGTCTTGTCAAGCACATGGAGCCCTTCTTCAGAATAATGTATAAAGTAAATGTATAAATGTATTTTAGGAAATGTATAAAGTATAATGTGTAAAGTAAAATACAGAGAATCACAAAGAGAAAATGATGCCCATCAATTGGAGAATGGTTGAATAAGTTGTGGTATATGATTATGATGGAATCCTATTATGCTATAAACTTGCACAAAATAATGAAGAACAAAATGAGCAGACGCAAGAAAACTGTACATAGTAACAACAATATTGTTTTAAGAACAACTTTGAGTGAATAAATCATTCTGGCTATTATAAATACCCAAATTAACTACAAAGGACATATGAAGGAATATGCTCTCTGCCTCCAAAGAAAGAAATGATCAACTGAAGTATGTATAGAATGATTTTACATATATATCTATGCATATGCATATGTATGTATACATACACACATTTGTGTCTAATGGTTGCCATCTCTAAGATGGGGAAGAGGGAAGAAAAAAGGGAAATTTACATGATAACTTTATTATATATTTAAAAGGAATAGCAAGTTGTACACGATAGATTTATAGTTTTGTGTGTAATCATCTTTTTAAATTATACTGTGTTATGGAAATGCTTGTTTTATTCCACAAATTAAAGTAATAATAATAAGAAGAAAAGAAATACTGTTATGAAAACATAGAAAAAGAAAAACAGCTTTGGAACCCAGGTCAAGAGCCAAGGCTTGTGGATTTCACCTCTGGCATACCTTCTCTGGCATTTATCTTCTCTCCACCTCTACAGCTTCTGTCCTAGTTCAGATCCTCATTATCTCCTGCCTAGACTGTTTCAAAACCTCCTAATTGGTCTCTCCCTTCTCAACCCCTACTTATCCGCCAAACCAATATTAACCAGGTCACTTCCCTACAGCAGACATCTTTAATGCCTTCAAATTGCCACGAGGACAGGGGTTCTTAAACTGGGCTGGTTATAACAGCTATTTTGATGATCATTTCAACATAATTGGTTTCCTTTTCAATCCTGTGTAATTCGCTTTACACTTTTGATTGTTTTTTTTTTTTTTTTATTACATTATGACTTTACAATACAAACTTCTCATCCTGGAATTTCAAGCCATTCACAGTCTAACTCCCACCTTTTAGATTCAATTTCCTATTATTCTACTTCCAGGCAGCTTGAGCTTTTTTTTTTTTTTTACTGTTCTTGGTACAAGATACTCCTTTGCAGAAATGGTCCCCCATATCCATCTTTACCTTTTTGCCCTGCAGAATCCTATCAAAGCATAATTCAAGGATCCCTCAAATCAATCAATCAATCAATGAGCAAATCTTTATTAAGTACCACTGCATTCAGGGCCATCTCCAGTCACCCTGTCATAGCATGCCACTGGACTCAGATGGCTCTAGTGGAGAAAGTGAGGCTGGAGACTTTGCACAGCCCTCCCTCACTTAAATCCAATTGACCTGCATTTCATGGTATCACCTCGCTGATGTCATGGTCCTTTACAAAAATGAACAATGAAAACTACCTATATGCTAGTATTCTAAGCACTGTTGGGGATAAAAAAGATAAAAATGAAACAGCCTATGCCCTTGAGGGGCTAACAATCTACCTATAATATCTATACAAAATCAATACCAGATAGTTATTGGGGAAAGGCCCTAGGAATTGGGAGGGACAGGAAAGGATTCCTGCAAAAGGTGACCCTTGAATTGAACCTTGAAGAAACTGAGTCTTCCTTCCCAGTAAAAATTTTTGGGACAAGGACTATTTGACTATTTCATGTATTCCAATCATTTGCACAATAACTTACATGTAGTAAGCTTTAATATTTGTTTAATAAAATTGAATTAATATAAAAGGAAATTGTTGTTTTATGATTTCATTGGTAGAGGAAATTCCCAATGAGGAAACTTGCTCTACCCATCCTACTCAGCAATTTATGTTAAGAGATTAACACTTCATTAAGGAGCCACAGGGGAGAATTCAGAAGGGCCTTACCAGACTCCTCCCAGGCACATTCTTTATATTCTCTCCTTTAAAATATTACAGTCCCTTCAAATTACAAAAAAGGTGCCTCTGGGAACATTGGCTTGCACCCCCACTGTGGATAGATCTCTTCCTGGAGACGTGATAAATCTTCATAGTATCCAACAGCTCTTATCAGTGCAATAGCTGCAAGGTCCTCTTGCCTGTAAACCTTTCCCAGTACTTTGCATCCCTCTCAAGAGTCCGGCACAAAGTGTGAAGAGAGCTGGAGATGCCAAGAACATGCATGGATAATGCTGCAATCCAGAAATGGGTAACCCCTAGTATTTGAAATATTTCACTGTACTTTTAGTGCCATGTAGTATACTTTTAAGATTATCAGTCTTAACGATTTTTCTTTTTTGAGAAGCCTAAATTATTCCGAATGAATTTGATTAAAATTATGTGTTGGGAACTATAGTATTGTTTGCAATAAGTGAGCTTCCTCTGGCAAGAAATATGAACCATCAAAATGTTGAATTTGCTTCACGTACGTTGTTAAAAGTAACGGCTCCTGGGGAAGCCAGGTAGCACAGCGAGTAAGAGCACCGGCTCCAGTGTCGGGATGACCTGGGGATCGAATCTGGGCTCATACACTTAGCATCCACCCAGAAACACCTGGCCGTGTAACCTTGAGCAAGTTACTTAACCCCAATTGCTTATAAAAAAACAAAACAAAACAAAACGTAACAGCTCTGTATGACTGGCTGGGGTATATGTATTTCACAGAGAGAAAATTCCGTTCATGCATCTTGTAATGTACTTAAAGTGAGTGGTTTAGGAATGATAGATCCTAGCAGTAACTTTGTACCTTATATATTGATCTACAGTTTCTATTGCTTGTATATTCAACACTGAATCTTATTACTTGATGTAATCTCCTTAGTTGATTATCCTAAAAAGACAATGGCAACAGCTGTTCATTTAGCTTTTGTAGAACATTGCTGTTTGTTTTTAATCAAATAAGTGTAATTTATTGTCTTCCCTTAAGTCTTGTTGGATTGCTTTGAAATGTTACCCTTATTCTTGGGTCATTTTTATATGCAGCGTCCTGAATGTAATATTTGGACTAACCTAACCCAATTAGCTCTTTAAAAAAAAGCAATATATTACCCAGAGATTTTGCAACTTTACCCCTCCATAGATACAAATGAGAGAAAAAAAATCACTACTGGTGGCCAGTTTTAGCTTTTAACTGAAACCATTATCTTTTTTTCCACGAATGAATTTCAGTTTTTCTTCAAGGTTTTCCTTTTGTGATAAGTATCCCTGATATTTCATAGCATCACAGAATATTGGAGTTGGAAAGAATCTCAGGGGTCATAGAGTTCAACCCAAACCTGAGAAAATATGCCCTTTTCAATATTTCCAGTAAGTGGGCATCAGGCATTCATTCACCCGCAGACCCCCTCCTTGGATAGTTCATTCTGCTTTTGGACAATTCTAGTTGTTAGGAATAATTTCTTATCATGAAGCCTAAACGTATCTCTTTGCTCCTTCTGCCTCTTCCTCCTAAGTCTTCACGCTCTGGGTCCAAAAACTAAACAAAAAAATACCAGCCATAAACCAATTTACTTTCTCTTCCATATGAAAGACTTTAAATTTTTTTTATAGCATTTCCCCTCTGAGATTTCTCTTATCCAAGGTCAAACATCTCCAGTTCCTTCTACTGATCATGGCATCGCACAGACCATATCCATTCACCATTCTGGTTGTCCTGTTCCAGATGCTCTCTAGCATATGATGTCCTTCCTAAACTGTGGCACAGAGCAATGAACACAGTCCTTTATATGTGACCTGACCATGTTAGACTACAGAGGAAGGATGGCTCATTTAGTGCAACTCAAAGTTGCATTCACTTTTTTGGTTTCCATTTCACCCTATTGACTCTTATTAAGCTAACAGTCCACTAAAACACTATTGATTCAATTGGATGTTGCTGTCCAGATCTTTTGATAAATTGCTGTCTAACCATACCACTAAAATCTTGTGTTTGTAAAGCTGATTTAAAAAACAAACTCTCACATATGAGGTTTTAGGTTTAATCCTATTAAATTTCATCTTATTAGATTTAGTTCAATCCTCGGTCCTGTTAATACCTTCTGAACTCTAAATCTCACATCCAGTGTGTTAGCTGTCCCACTTAGCTTGGTGCAAAATTAAATAAGAATGCTATCTATGCCTTGATTTAACTCATTGACGAAAGTGTTAAACAGCACAGGGCTATGCACAGATCCCTGTGCCGCTGCATTGGAAACCTTCTTCAAAGCTGACGTTGTGATGTGTGAAAGATGAAAGATTGAGGAAACAAAGATTTGATCTTCACAGCATATTGATTTATTAAGCAATGCATTTTATTGTTGTTTAGTCATTTTCAGTTGTTTTATTCTTCATGACACCATTTGGGGTTTTCCAGTCAGAAATACTGGAGTGTTCTGCCACTTCCTTCTCCAGCTCATTTTATAGATGAGGAATTGAGGCAAACAGGGTTAAGTGACTTGCCCAGGGTCACAAGGCTAGTAAGTATCTGAGACCATATTTGAATTCAGGTCTTTCTGACTCCCAGCCTGGTGCTCTATCCACTGCACCACCTACCTGCCAATTGTATAACAAACTGGGATGAGGACATTTCCTCAGTTTAGGGCTTAATCCCAAATACAGGGGAAGACAGATTTTTATACATTAAAAACAATAAAATAAGGCCAACTGATTAAAAGGAAACAATACATTAAATAATCTGATTTCTAATTGGATGAAAGATTAGGTACTTTCCAAATTGGGAGACAGTGAACAGGTATAATTTCTTGAAATCAGAAAAGGAGGTGTCCCTCTCCCCAAGGTATCTATAAACAATCAAAGCAATGTGGAAACAGTAACAGTATGGAGCCAGTTTTCAGATAAGACATATGGGTTGCTCGAAATGTACAATCATGAGAAAATTCCTTGCGTCAGTCTTTGGGTCTGACTGGGTTTCTGGTCAGCATAACCTAGGTCCTTAGTTAAGGGTTTCTGAGTAGCAGGGAGAGGCAGTACAACTTCCCAGCCATGCAGGGCTAAGGTTGAACAATATAAGAAGCTTTTCTCTCAGTTTCCACAAATGAATAAAGTTTTCTCACAACAATTGACTAGAATGGGAACTGAGCTAGCTTCAGAACTGAGTCATAAAATGGAGTCCTTGTGGTTCACTCAATTCCCACAATTAACCACCTGCTTTCTAACCCCTTCAATTCCCTCAAAATCCAACCATTAATGACTACTCTGGGAATCCATCCATTCAACCAGTTCTGAATCCATCTAATTGTATTATCATCTAGCCCATATCTCTCCATTTTCTCTACAAGAATAGCATGAAACTCATGATTAAAATGCTTTTCTAAAATCTAGGTAAGCTAGATCTCCAGCGCTGATCTGACCCATCAGTTTAATAAGGCTGTTCATAAAGCAAATAAGGTGAATCTGTCATAGTCTACTTTGGCTGAAGCCACGCTGGCTTTCTGTGAACCATCCTTTCTTTTCTAGATATTCACTATTCCATCTCTTTATTAAAGTATTTTCTTAGAATTGAAGCCAAGCTCACTGATCTAAAGTTAAAAGATTTGATTCTCCTTTTTGAAACTTTTTTGAAAAATCAAGATATCACTGAGGGGATGGGACATGAGGTAATGACTGAACAAGTTATGGTATATAAATGTGATGGAATACTATCGTGCTGTAAAAAATGATGAAGGGGATGGTTTCAGAAAAACTTGGGAAGACTTACGTGAAATAATGCAAAGTGGAAAGGGCAGAACCAGGAGGACAATGTACACAGTAACAGCAATATTGTAGATAATCAACAGTGAAAGCCTTGCCTTAGTAACTCTGATCAATATCTACAACAGTTCCAAAGCATTCACGATGAAAAATTCTATTCACCTCCAGAGAATGACAGACTCATTGTAAGATTGAAGCATATTCCCTTCCCTTCCCTTCCCTTCCCTTCCCTTCCCTTCCTCTTTCCTTTCTCCTCTCCTTCTCTTTCCTTTCATTTCCTTGGCTAATACAGATATCTCCTCCTGAATCGATGCCTTGTCATGCCAGACAGGCTTGCATAGCTCAATGCAACCATGTTATTCAGGGTTACGGTATCTTTGCCAAGAAAACCCGATGGACAGTAAGGGCCTGGTGTGCTCTGATCCATGGGATCATGAAGAGCTGAACATGACTGAATGGCTGAACAACAACAATGCAGGCATATCTTTGGCATGACTTCATATGGATAATGGGTATTTGTATTTCTTGCCTTCTTAATGAGTTGGGAAGGGGGGGAGGGAATGAAATAATTTGGAATTGAAAATAAAAATAAATTTAATAAAAAATTATGAGGAAAAATCAGGACATTTGCTTCTCTCCAGTTCTAAACTTTTTTTGTACTCTACAATCTTTAAAATGTCATTGATAGTGGCTCAGCAATAACATCCACTGATTTCTTCAGAATTCACAGGTGACTTGATTGTATCAAGAGTAGTTAGGTTCTCTCTCATCTCCTTATTTATTTTGGGTATCCAGTTCCTATTAGCTGTTTTTTTTTCTGTCCTCTTCAGGTCAAAGGTCATTGTCCTTAAGAGAGGAAGGATAGGGTCAGTACCTATGATTTCACTGGTATTGGGAACTCCCAGGTAAGAAAACTCTCTGCCAAAGCAAATGGTCACTTTCTCTGCAGCTTATATATAGTCTTAGAGAATTGCCTAGAGGTTCAGTGACTTGCATAGGGTCACACAGTCGGTTTGTGTCAGAGACAGGCCTTGACCTCTGGTCTTTCTGGATTTGAGGCCAGCTTTCTCTCTATCCCTTATTCTATGAGGCCTCTCAATAGAGAGAGCAGATATAAAATAAAAATTAGGTCCCTCTACTTTCCTCTGGTATGAGTTATCATCATCCCTGATCATCAGTCCTATCACCTTTTAATCTTCTGGTTTTCCCTCCTGTAACTCTCTATACACATACACACACATACAAGTATATATATATATATGTATATATAAGATACACATATAATATATAGGCATATATAAAGGATATACAGATATACATATGTATGTAATCTTTCTTTGGGTTGTATTTAGCTTTCCTTAGGGGCTTTAGTTCGTTCTAAGTTTTGCTTTCCTGGGACCGGTCTAAGAATATTATGCCATCATTTTGTATTTATAGAAGGGTTGATAAGGAACTATTCAGGGGTTGATCAGGTGAATGCTTGATCGATTTTTTTTTAGTTTCTCTAACAACCTGATGAAATCTCAGGGCTTTCGGCTTTTGTTAAAAGACGACACTTCCCGTGGGGCTAGATATTGATTCCAACTGCTTACTGAGTCATCAGTGATTGGGGCTTGGTCCCCAATGATTTTGACTGCCTCCTGATGAATGATTGACTGGAGCTCAGTAGTACTGACTTTCGGTGAAACTACACAAATACCCAGTATACAATATACAGGTGAAACTATAAGAATGAACTGTGAAATGGTTCCATTCTGCTTATCCTTGAAACATTCTTGATCACTTTTCCCCTTAGATTTCTAGGTTGGAGTGCAGCAGAGGGGAAGGGGATTCCCCTTCTCAACCTCCCAAAAAATGTGAAGCATGTTGATAGTGTGGCCTATGATTCCTCAGGAGAGCCTGAGACTGGAGACCCAATCAATAGCTCACAGTCCTTGTTGCCTTCTGTTTCTTTTTTCTTTTCTCAATATCACAAGGTCTCCTCTAAGCCTGGATACCTCCACCTTAAGATAAATGTTTGGACGCCTATTTAGGAAAGGAAACTGAAAGAAGAAAGGGGAGTCAGGTAGCTAGTCTCAAGCTTACTTATTTGTCCTAGTTGCTTCATGGGAGCAGTGGCTATAGGGTCTGGCATAGGAGAAAGATCACTTTTGGTCTCTCATTCCCTTAGAGAGAGTCTAGTGAAATAAAATGACTTGCTACATGGGAGAGATGAAAGAAGATGGGGCAGCATTATTCCCCTTCTAAAGGTCTTCTGACTTATGTGCTGTTTATGCTCAGTGGCCCATAAAGGGATTGCTTCATCCTTCTAGAGCTCAGGCATTCCTCAGGGCTGAATTGCATATGGCTAGAGGCAGCCAGAGACTGCTCAAGCCCCAAGTGCTCAAGCAGAAATGAAAGCTCTGGTCATTCTTTGTCAAACCCTCCAGTCATACACAGCTTTGAAAAACCTAAGGTATTTGCTAACATCCCTGAGATATCAGTCTCTTTAGACAACTGCCGTTTTTTATTCCCATAACTCTTTCCCTTTGTGTCTTCAGACAGTCCTTAGAGTTTTCTATCCCTCTTGATCTAACTTCCCCTCTTAGACTTTTAGTCCATGGGATCTTACCCATCCTTCCTTTAAACCCTTTGATATCAGCTGCTCCAGAATCCTTGGTGTATGTCAGACTATGCTAGGGCAAGAGCATATGGCAAGAATGGTTAAATTTTCAGTGTGAGCATTTACATCTCAGAAATGGGCAAATGCTACAAATCAGGGCTGGATTTATTTATTATATTGTTGATTGTCCAGATTTATGAAAGTGATAGAAAAATATTAATGATGCCGATAGATAGATAGATAGATAGATAGACAGACAGACAGACAGATAGATACAATCTCTATAGTGTAGTGGTCACTTTCACCTGTGGTTTCCATTTCCACCTGTAATGGAAATGCAAATTTTAAAGATCTTCCCTGCCCCTAGGCTAAAGTGCACCTGCAGCCTGGGATGGGAGGATTGTTTTTCAGTAGATACTTTTTGATTGGCCAGTGGGTCCAGAAGGTTGTTACATTCTCTGAGCCAGGAGCAGTCTATATAAACCCTTATTTGAGGCTTTGCTTTGGGGCTCACTTTGAGAAGTGTTCTGTGATTTGATCAGATGAGACTCTGGGAAGCCGTTGAGAGCCCCCCAGCTTTCAAAAATCCAGATGTTGATTTGGTATGGATGTAATGGTTGGACAGTTTGGAAACCTGTCTACTTGATCTGTTTTTCTGTCTTGATAATTCTGTCTGTATACTCTGAAGTTCAGGGTGCTGACCTTTTCCCCCTGAACTAGGTAAACGATACACATTTGACTGATTAAAGTAAGCTTGTTAACCCATTTTGAGTTGCTTTCCTTTAACAAAGCAGATCTAAGAACCTGTATTGGCAGCCACCCTGGGAAAGCTGGGGTGCTTGCTGCTACACCACCCCAGCAAAGTTCTTCCGTATAAATGAGACTCAGATCCTGAATGGAATGATAATAACGAATCATAATAAAACTACCACTAGTTTTTAAAGTTTGTAAAACATATTACAAATGTTATCTCTTACCCTTGGAGGAAAGCTTCGTTATTATCCCTAAATTATCGATGAGGAAAGGGAAGCAAACAGAAATTGAGTGGTTTTCCCAGGGTCACACAGCTGCTAAGTGTCTAAGGTCAGGTTTCCCTGGTTTCAGGTTCGGTGGTTTATCCACCACACTATCCAACTACCCAGAATTTCCCTCATTGGTTGCACCGCTTTTTGAAGGATAAAATTTTAACCAATTCAAATCAATATATTATTAGCTGTTTTGCTTTTGTCAGAGAGAGAATGAGTTACAATGCTGTCTGGCTAATTGAAGTTCCCCATCCCCAGGTGTGATATCTATTCCCTTTAATTCTTACCTGTTTCTTCTTTCTATCTAGGTAGTCTCTACCATACTCTTATGATTGAATCCCTCCTGTCTTTCTCCATTGATCTTCTTCTTCTTCTTCTTCTTCTTCTTCTTCTTCTTCTTCTTCTTCTTCTTCTTCTTCTTCTTCTTCTTCTT